>NW_028095455.1:0-681283 GCF_014824575.4 Sturnira hondurensis | reverse complement strand
AACCCACGCCACCAGTCCTCTCATGCCAGTAGGGGCTGAAGCCATGCCAGAGGCAGAACCAGGCTGAGGCTACCAGGTAGGACAGGCAGGTTGGAGATGCTGTGACCAAATGGTCGAGTGCCTGATAGCAGGTATGCGCCAATCTGCCCAGAAAGCAGTCAATTGCGATAAGCTCAGAGAGGTCACCCAAGGCCCTGGAAAAAATCCAGCGCTGTTTCTCAACAGACTAAATGAGGCAATGGTGCTCCATACCCGTCTTGACCCAAATTCTAACTCTGGGGCCACTGTCTTAGCTACTCACTTTATCTCCCAGTCAACCCCAGATATTAGAAGAAAACTGAAAAAGGCCAAGGATGGCCCCCAAATCCCCATTCAAGATCTGGTAAATATGGCATTACGGTTTTCAATAACCGGGAAGCAGAGGCTGAGGATGCCCGCCAGGCTTGCCTGCAGCAAAAAGTAGCCCTGCAAACCCAGGCCATACTAGCCACCCTGCAGCCGGCAACAAACACCGGCACGGGGGTGAAGCCTAAATCCGGGCCAAAGAACACCCCACCATGGGGGGGCCTGTTTCAAGTGTGGCAAAAAAGGGCACTGGACTCATCAGTGTCCTCAACCCTGGCCACCAAGGAAGCCTTGCCCCGATTGCCGGCAGCTTGGCCACTGGAGGGATGCCTGTCCCCTTAGAGGCTCGTCCCCAGTGTCTCCACACGGGGGACCAGCTGATCAAGGTGCGGACTCTTCCCTGGTCACTCCGGGACTTCTCGGACTCCTAGGTGATTGAAGTGGCCCAGACTCGAAGACCCCTATCACCCTCGCTGAGCCCAGGGTAATGCTACAGGTATCAGGTAAGTCCATCTCTTTCCTAGTAGACACGGGGGCTACCTATTCTGTTTTACCATCTTTTTCAGGACCTCTTACTCCTTCCCAGATCTCGGTCATGGGGATTGACAGGACCCCGTCTTGCCCATGGTGAACCCCCTGGCTTAGCTGCAGCCTGGACGGCTTTCCCTTTTCCCATTCATTCCTTGTCATGCCCTCCTGCCCTATTCCACTCCTAAGACAGGATGTTCTAAAGTTACTAGGTGCAAAACCCAACCCCTTCCCCCTCCCTTATCTTCCTGCTGTTGGAAAACCCAACTCCTCCTCCAGCTCTGCCCATTTCCCCCTCCCTGAGTCTTCCCAATCCATCCTGTCCTTTCCATCTGTTTACAGAGACAGGGAATTGCCCTGGGAGTCTTAGCTCAACCGGTATGCCCAACATACCGCCCAATTGCCTACTTATCAAAACAGTTTAACCCTACCCTACATGGATGGCAGCTGTGCCTCCGGGCATTAGGGAGCCCGGCTGAACTCGGGAAGGAAGCCCTCAAACTCACTCTATGCCAACCTGTTACCGTATTTTCCTCTCATCGCCTTACAGACCTGCTATCCCACCGAGCTCTCTCTTTCTTTTGAGCCCTTTCCATCTACAGGAATTCCACCTCCTGTTCGTCGAGGGGACGGCCCTGTCTCTCCAGCTTTCACCTCTTCTCAACCCAGCTACCCTCCTTCCAACCCCCACTACGGACATAGAGCCTGCCCTCTCTTGCCCAGAAGTACTAGACTTCCTGAGTCAGCCTCTAGACCATCTTCAATCTACACAGACTCCAAATATGCTTTCTTGATTGTTCATAGTCACTCGGCTTTGTGGAAGGAAAGGGGCTTCCTCACTACTAGAGGTTCACCTGTTGTTAATGCCTCCCTCCTTGCCAAACTCCTCCAGGCCACAGACCTACCCACTACCATAGCAGTGGTCCACTGTAAGGGTCTCCAGGCCTCACAGGACACTTTCCCATGGCAATGCCCGGGCAGATGCTGCAGCTTGAGAACTCACCACACAAGCCCCGCCACACCCCATCCTCTTTCTGACCACTGATATTTGCTCCACTGCCCCACCTATGCCCCCTGAGAGTATTCCACTCTCTTCCAGCAGGGCAGGCACCCAGGAAATGAGGGATGGGTCTTCCTCAATGGAAAAATAGCCCTACCCCAAGAATAGGCCACTGCACTTCTCTCTGAAATTCACCAATCTTTACACATTGGTCCAAAAGCTCTGATGAGGTTTCTAGATCCCTTGTTTATTCATCCCACTCTTTTCCAAGCCATCAAGGAAGTCCACTCTAACCCTTTCAAACTACTGTACAGCCGCCCTTTCCTTATTAACCATAACCTGCCAGTATATACTCCTCCTCTGGCCTCCTATCTGCCCTAGCTCTCTCTCCTCTGGCATCTTCTCCATGAACACATAGACAGAGTTCTTCCTCCTGTGGGGGGTGTCTGGAAACAGGCCCAGTCACTCTCCTACAGCCTGGAGACCAGGTATTACTCAAAGAACTCTTACCTGGACCGCTCCAGCCCAAGTGGACGGGGCCTCATACTGTTATTTTAACCACCCCCACGGCAGCAAAACTGGTGGGTCAGTCAGTGTGGGTCCACCTCTCCCACCTTAAGCTGGCCCCTGCCTCAGGAAAGTGGTCAGCACAGCCCATAGGAGATATCCGAGTCTGCTTTACTAAAACACCAGGTTCTCCAATGAAGTCTCTACAAATCCTCCTTCTCCTCCTTCTTGCTTACCCACCCCTGCCAAAAACCCCTCCTAACCTACAAACCAAATACATCTAGAGATTCTTCGTACATGAAATATATTGCAGAAATGGACAGGTAAATTCTCTCTGTCACTTTTGCGGACTGCCCTCCCACTGGTTGCTCTACATTCATCCATCTCTCTGCTCCCAAAAGTAGCTTTAGAGGGCTAGACAGCTGGACTGCCTAGCATGGATTGCACATTCTCTGCTTCCTCTATGACCAGACGAAAAGTAAGTGCAAACTCTGGCCAGACACATATGGAGGCTGCCCCTACTACTATTGCAAATACCATAAATGGAGTACTCTCCAGCCGTGGCGCTTTAACATTTATGATCCATGGGACTCCAAATAGGAACAAGGAGTGAAGGAAAAACTATACCAAAGCTTCTCATATTTGTATCCCCAAAGTTCCATTGAAATATACCAAACTCTTGTTCCAGAACCATGGAATACAACCCTATTAACTGATACCATATTAACACATGAACAATCTTTGCAAACACAGATCCAACAAAGAAAACAGAGTGCCCCTTTTCCTTGGCTAAGCCTCATACACCAAGGAATTCAGCTCTTCAATATCACTGACAAAGGAAATGTCACCGACTGTTTCCTATGTGCTTTTCTTGACCACTCCCCTGTTGCAGCAGTTCCCATACCCATTCCCCTCAAGGTCACAAACTCCCCTACACCTTTTTTCCTAAAGGATGTACCTCTCTTTCAAAACATAATGAACAGTCCCAGAGTATGTTACACTACTGCAGGCACTTCCTCATGCAACCAGACTGTGCAGATATTGGGAACCACTACCAGCCCCCCATGTACGTTTTTCTGGTGCAATGGAATGCTGCTGCTGACCATTAACTCCTCCTCAGCCTTCCCCTACTTCCTGACTGTGCTGACCCCACAGCTTATGTATTATGGAAAAGGAGAGCTCAGAGACAAACTAACCAAGCATAAAGAAAAACAAGCTGTCTTCCTGCCCATGTTAGTAGGTCTAACCTTCACCACAACCCTGGCAGCAGCTGGGGTAGGCGGTGCTGAGCTAACACACAGTCTCCAAGCTACTCGCCAGTTATGGGCTGAGTTGGAGCAGGCCCTTAATGCCTCAGCCATCTCTCTAGCATCCTTGCAGAGACAGATAACCTCAGTAGCCCAGGTTGCCCTCCAGAACCACAGAGCTCTAGACCTACTAACAGCAGAAAGAGGGGGAACGTGTCTCTTCCTGCAGGAACAGTGCTGCTTCTATGTGAATGAGAGGGAAATAGTAGAAGAGAATGTTAAGACCTTACAAAACCTCAGGGAAAAATTACACCAAGACCCCACCACTCTTGAAATAACCCCGTGGTGGCATTCCCTATTTTTTACCACCCTGGCCCCAGTCCTAGGGCCAGTCATAATAATCTGCATACTATTAATGCTTGGCCCCTGTTTCCTGAGATTCCTCCAGGAAAGGATCTGCAAGGCTTCCAGAATTACTTTTAACCAGATATTGCTGCAGACACAAACCTACTCGCCCCTCCCTGGTGAACTAGAAACAGCTGACCTCTAGATCCTCCTCTCTATGCCCATCTGATAGCAGGAAGTAGTCAGACAAACACGACACCCCTTATCCTATCAAAGAGGTCAGAATGTTAGGGTGGGCAGGGATAGGAGGAAGCTCTGGCTGGACTTTGCCAAGATGGACATCCTCACAGTAACCTGAGTCCGAGAAAGAGACCACCAATGCTGTATTGCTGCTCTGTTCAGAGGGCATCAACCCCCAGCTTCCACTGGGAGCCAACAAAAATAAAACCCCACAACATTCCCTGCTTGGGTGTGACTTCCCTGGCTTCATTCTGCAGACTGGGGAGCCTCACCCTGATGCACAAACCCCAATAAAGCTCTTTATTGCCTACTTTATGGCTGATTGGTATTTCTCGGCAGAACCTAAGAAAACCTCTCAAGAATTTCACGTATTTTCCTTGGCCTTCTAGACCTTGGGATGTTTAAGACACCCAATGATCTTAGTAAGATTGTTGCAGAAAGCCCAGTCTCAAAGACTCTCTCCTCTTCCTGTACTATCATAGTTTTGCTTGTATTCTTTGGAATGCTTGGCAATCTTATTGAACCAGGCTCAGGGCTGCTGGGCCAATGGGTGAAACATGTCTTCTGTTGCTTCTAGCCTCCTGTGTTAAGTTTTTTGTTAGATTATACTGGCTAGGGCTCTGCCTTTATTTCCCCCCTGGCTGGTCATTCCTAGCTGCTTTGTAACAGAATGATGTAGGTGAAGTTGACTCACTGTTGAAGGATCCCTGAACAAAAGGCTTCTACAGTGTTATGGACTATAGTGACAAAAGAGATAAAGAAGGGAGGGTGCTAGTAATAGAAAAATACTGAGTACTATGTCAGCACAGGAAAAGTGTTTTCTAGGTCCCCTAAGGAGACCTCCAAATGAAGATTCTGTGTTAGGAATGCAGATGTATATAAGAGCATGGCTGGACAAGGGAGCTTGAGTCCTTGACTGCAACTCCCTTTAGAAACTACATTGCACTCACTGTGCACAAAATCTGGTATGGGAAGGCAGTTTTTCCCCATGAGGCTTGCCTGGCAAAAAACCTTTGTAATTACCTATTGTCAGGCCTGAAAGATTACATTTTGGATGCCTTTTATTTCTTTTTCTTGCCTATTTGCTCTGGTATATACATATAAACAACTTTTTCCTTTTTTAAATCCAGTTTACCGACATAATTAATATTAACATTGTATAAATTTAAGGTATATAGTGTCCAAATGAGTAGTGATTTGATAGATGTATATATTGTAAAATGATTACCACAGTAATTTTATTTATTTCATCCATCACCTTATTGTTACATACTTTTACAGTGAGAACATTTTAAAAATCTTTTTATCAACTTTCAACTATACAATATAGTGTTGCTAACTATAATCAGTACACTATGCATTTCCATCCCCAGAACTTATTCATTCCTTTTATAACTGGAAATTTGATCCACTGACTACTTTCATTCGTTTTCCTACTTCCAACCCCTACCATTGTCACTTGAAATCACCAATTTGTACTCTGTTTATATGAGCTTATATTTTTAAATTTTCACTTGACACAGCAGAAACTAGCAATGTATTTGTGCAACTGAGATTGCTCTCTTGCACTTTTGCTGTCATTGTGAGAGGAAACATGTGCTGGAAGCCCACTGAACCAATGTGCAGCTTGGATCACACCCAGCTGACCCAGCTAAATATAGTGCATAAAAAGTGGTTAATATCTGTTAAGTGAATAAATGAATGAGTGAAAAAAATGAAATTAGAGAGACTAGAAAAGTCATAAGAAGGTTCTGGGCCTGCATTTGTTTTTTCTGCATCCCTGCCCACAAATGAGTAATTGCTAGGTAGAGGTGGGGATGGGAGTCAATATAATGAACTATGAAAGTTTATTTTCTTTTAAGGCTATAGGTTAGCATGGCCTTAACATAGCAAACATTCTTGAGCTCAATTTGAAAAGACTTGTCTTTATCTGCAAAACAGATAAAAGTTCAAATACATTCCTGAATGACATACTGATTTAATAATTGCCATGTACAGTCACATATTATCAAGTCAGGAAATGAGCTGCCTGCTACAAGGTCTGTAATTTAGGCACAATTTAGGCAGGGTGGAGAAATGAATGGTGGAAGTGGAATGAAGACTTTCTCTTGCCCTACTCAGCACAAAAAGCTTAAACTCGCTTGTTAAAAGGGTTAAAAGTTCATATTGTTTCTGAATTATGTACCAATGAGCTAAACATTGAAAATAGACAACTTAGAAAGCAGGAAATATCCCACTCAGTTTATAGCAAAGAGCCACAACCTGAGATCCTTGGTCCCTGAAGTCATGGAGGCTATAACTGGAATGCATAAGACAGGCCTCAGGTGTCATTGTTCCTACTCCCTTTTCCACACCCTCTCTCAAGCCTACTAGGCATCATTGGAGTAAGCAAACACTTCCACTTGGTGGAAGAACTGACCATTTGGAAGCAGTTCTTCTGGGCCTTAGAAACATTCTTAACAAAGGGGGATGATGGGGCAAAAGAACTATGGCAGCAATGGTATAGTCAAATTGAAAGGCTCATAGGGCATCAGTGGGTAAAATGGTCTTTTTAAGGCACCTGGGACAACTCAAACCCTCAGCTTATTTTGTGTTCTCTTAGCAGAGCTGAGTTAAGGGTTTACAAAGTTCTAGCTGTGATCCCAGCCCAACCTGTGAAAGGAGGGAAGCCTTTGACTAGGGACTTCATTTAGTTCTGTGATTCAGTTGCGTAGATCCTATGGTTTTAAATAAAAAATCACCAAATGCAAAGAAAATTTTAGGCTTATTTAAACTTCTACCATCATTGCACCTATTCCTTTATTTATTTATTTCATTTTTTAAAACCAAATAACAGACATTGAATTAACACTGGGGAGTTAAAAAATTAATAGGCTATAGTGTCCGGAAGCCAAAATCCAGTTTAAATTGAAAATAAGCAGACTGGGGCATGAAAATTTCTCAAGAAAAAGCAAGTTCCTTGTGACTTACTGGTGGCAGATCATTGGGCAAATTATTAAGCTCTCTATGCCTCAGTTGATCTATCTAGAAAATAAGCATAATGATAATTATTTTTCTCATAGGGGGGGAAATGGACTCATTTGAAATATGATGTTAGAGGAGAGCTCTACTTAAACCCTGGACCACCAATCAGAAAGATGAACAAGTGGGTAGTACAGCAAATTAAGCCTGAAACATCACTGGAGGCAAAAATGACAAAACTAAAGCTGTTCAAATTTGGGCACATCAAGAAATGGCAGGATTCTTTGGAAAAGATGATGCTGCTGGAAAAAATATGAGGAAGTGCAAGTATCAGATGGTTTGACACCATAAAAGAAGTCATAGGCCTGAGTCTACATGAGCTGAGCAGGGTTGTTGAGGACACAGCATTGTGAACATCACTTGTTCATAGAGTTACCAGAAGTTGAAGCAGAATCAACAGCACATAAAACACACATACATCATAAAGAATTAAATGAGTTAATGCTTATAAAGCAGTTAAATTAATTAACACTTATAGAGCATTTAAAATGATGCCTGACAGATCCTAAGCACTGAACAAATATTAGCTATTATTATTCCCTTTCTGAACTACCCACACCAGCTTCTTAAAGCCCAGTGCTTTAGTGGATTTCACTGTTGGGTTTATTATACATATCATAAGTTGTTATTCCTCAAATTTGCATTACTAATGCGATTAAAGGGCATTAACATTTTAGTTGTTTTTGATGCAAAACTTGGTAGTTACCAAGCCTCCATTGTGACTCACTTTCATGATCTTTTCCTTATTCTCTATTGATATTATGTAATGTTGTTCTTTAAACTCATTTTTCTTACTTAAGTATATGAAGTATTTTTCTAAACAACATTCATAAATCATAATTTTGATGTCCTACAAGTATTTTTTGCTAAAATGCATGAAAATAAACTAGTCAACATTCATTATTAAAATAAAAACATCTATCCTTGTAATCACCTAAAATCATCTCAACATACTACAGTCTTTTGGAGTTTGTAGGTTCTTTAGGCATTTTACCTGATTTAAATAATTTCCTTTAGATAATGTATGAATACTTAGTCTAAGAACCCTGACAAATTGCCTCTTAGTTTCTCTATGTGAGAGGTGGAGGTGAGAGAAGAGATTTGATTCAGGTAAGGGACACGTACTTCTTTGTTCTCTGAGAAAACTTTTCTATTTCGAAGAGCTCTTTCTGTTAGAAGTTTTTGATACTTCCTTAGTCAAAAACCTACTTTCTCAGCTTCAATTCCAAATTCTTGGAGAGTATTGATTGACTTAGCTTGGGTCAGTCACGGCTAGGGAAACAAGATCATAATTTGCTGAGGAAGTCATTGGCTTTTACACTGGGCACATAGTTCAGAAGTTACACCCTTTAACCATTATTTCCTTTACCCTGCAAATACACACAAGTCATCTATGTGCTGAAAAGCTGTAGTTTATTATATAATATTCTTTCAAATCTTGCACAGTCTGAAGGATTAATTTGGGGGCACACTCAGGTCTGACAAAGAATTTGTTGAAGTACCAAAGGTACACTCTAATAGCTGGACTCCAACAGGAAAGTCACTGCCCCTACTGTTGAGGCAATACAGTTTTAGAGGGGGTTAATTCCAGAGAGGCCATATTTCTTTCATGGTTTACTGTTGTGGTCCATTAAAGCCTCAAGATTTGTTGTTGCTGCCTTAATAGCAGCAGTTCCCAACCCATGGACAGTACAAATCCAAGATAATGCTCTCACTGGTCTAGGACAAAATGAGAAAAATGAAGACCATGTAAGATACACATATGAGTGTAAGGTGGCCAATTATACCCTTTTGGGCCATACTGACCTTTATTATGACATTATTCCATTCCTACTTGAATAGTAAAAGAGATGTTTTCAACCCTTTGTCAATCCACCAAACTTAATAGCAATGACAAAAAATTATAGATTTGTGAAATGTGGAAATATGACAAGTAAATCAGTTATTCAAGAGACCTTTAGCTGTATGCATTTATTATTGTGATATCCAAGGGGAAAGCCAGTAGGCCTCAAGCTTTCGTTCTATGTTACGGCAGAGAATATATACTATGTACTACTGACACTGTAACAGGGCGCAGCCAAGAGGGGGCCCCAAAAAGAATTTGGAATGGGGTCCAGAGCTCAGGGTGTCCAGGAAATATTAAGATGTCCTCATCCCCCACCCCCGCAGGTGTCAAGTTGGGGGAAGGGACAAATGGAGCAGGGCTATTGAGAGCTGTTTTGCATAGCAACAGTTTCACAGCTAACCTCTCAAATGGTCATTTAACATATCTATAACCTTTAACTGGTTTTGTAGATACGTTAAATGGCTGTGGCCATGCTCTGATCCAGGGGAATGGAAGTGACTTCCACCCAAGAGGTAACTAGGGGGCAGGTTCCCCCCCACCCAAGTAACAGCGCCTTCGTGAGAGCTTGGAGTTGATTGGGTCCATGCCATAGGGCCACACCCGCCCATACTCATGATGGCAGCCCAGTAAACTTGTAATAATATGGGAGTACTGGCAGGTGTAACCGATTGTGGGAGGAGTCGGAAATGGGGCCGCAGGGAAGGACTGGTGCAGGGATTAAAACCCAGACACGGAAGCCATTGGAGGAAAACCATGTGGTTTGGGGCAGAGTGAGGAATTCTGCAGTCGTGTAGGAGAGAGAGCCATGCGGTTTTGAGCAGAGTTAGGACCCCCTCTTGCCCAGGTGAAAGAGAACCATGTGCTTCGCCAGAATGGGGACCTCTGCAGCCAGGTGAAGAAGAAAGTCATATGCTTTTGGTCAGAGTGCTGACCCCTGCAGCTTTGGTAGAAGAGGCCCATGTGGCTTTGGGGTGCTCCCTTTGGCTTCATGGCCTGGGAATCAGGAGAGACTTTGCCTGGAAAAATGGGTACAGAGAACTCTTGCCAGTGGACTGAGAGAATGTGCCACATGACATTGGATTAACTGGAGATCCTGCCTGGATGGCGACACAGCTCACGGTGCCGGTGACCTGAAACACAGACGTGTGCTTCTTTTCCTGAGATATGGTACCCCGAATTAGGGCAGGGGAGAAGGAAGTGCTGTGGGTGTCTGTGGTTATCCTATAGTACTTTGATATTTTTATGGGGACATTGGGTCACTGCTTTAAGTCTGTATAGCTTTAAACAAACCTTTCATTTCCTTTTCACAAATCTCTGGCATTGAGAGATGTCTTTCCAATTGGCAATGGACAGAAGAGCCCAATAGGTATTAGTATACCGTCCTTGGGAGGGGCCCCTGTTTTCTGTAGCAGTTTTTGGCATCCCTCAGTAGGCCAATTATTGCTCCCCTTGGACCTCTGTTTGGTAACAACATCCATCACCTCTGATACCCACACTGTCCCCTCTACATACCTTTTCGTAGCTGGATTGGAGTGTCTTGACACTCCTAATTCATTGATTTGTTAATCTTTTCAGTGTTTACTGAATACTTTCTCTGTGCCAGGCATTGTTCTGGGTGCTGGGGGCACAGAAGAATGGTCTTGGCTCTTAAAGAGTACCCAGTCTAGTAGGAAAAAGAAAGACAACAATAGATTATTATAAAGCGATTTTCAGACTAGGGCCTGTGATTCCAGCATCCACTTTGGTATTTCTACTAAAAACAAATGATCCCACTTGTCTCAGACTAAAGAGAATAGACCAGAGGTGAATTATTAGAGTCTGGAGGCTTTAAGGAAAGGCTTACAATGTTTTGCAATGTTTCAAATAGATAAGTTACTTCCAACTCCCAACATTCCCAAGGGAATCCCAGGGAACTGGTTTCTGTACTTCTGCTTAAAGGCAGAGCACTCTAATCTTTCAATTCAGTCTGTAAGGGGTTTGAAACAAAGTACTGTGTAGGTAAACTTTAAAAACAAATAATGTACCAAGCTAGAAAGCTTGTAAAATATGGAGAGTACCCAGTTGGTCCACTTATCTATTGCCACAATAATGCTATATAACAAACCACTCCAAACTCAGTGGCCCAAGACATTTCTTCAAACCTGGGTTGGAAGTGTGGTTCTACTGGTCTTGGCAGTGCTTCTGTCATAGTTGGGAATCACCTATAGAGCAGTTAGCTGCCCTTTAGTTTATTGTGGATGGCTTTGCCTAGGAAGAATAGCTCTACTCCATGTGTCTCATCTTCCAATAGGCTAGCTCCAGCAACAAAGCTAGCTCCTACAAGGCTTTGAGGCCTTGGCTTAAAACCAGTACAGACACTTCTGTTGCTTAGACAAGTCACAGGCCAGCTAGAGTCAAGAGGCAGAGAAATAAATTGCACTTCTTTATGAGAGTGCTGCAAAGTCATATTGCAAAGAGTGTAAGTACGGGGAAAGAAAACAGAGTCTATTTTGTAATCTTTCTACCACATTAACTTCCTGGATTAAAAAACAGTGCCCTTTTCCTGATGTACTCATTGTGATGAAAAGGAAGTCACTAAAACCACACTGAAAACAGTGATAAAGTTACACTGAGTCACATCAAAAACATAAAACTAGCCCTGGCTGGTGTGGCTCAGTGGACTGATGTCAACCTGTGAACCAAAGGGAGGCCAGTTCAATTCTCAGTCAGGGCACATGCGTGGGTTGTGGTCTGGGTCATGTCCCCAGTAGGGGGCACACAAGAGGCAACCGCACATTGATGTTTCCCTCTCTCCTTCCTTTCACCTCTGTCTAAAATAAAATTTTAAAATCTTTTTAAAAAACCAAAAAAACCCATACAACCATTGACACCCTGGAGAGGAACAGAGCGTTGTTACTGCTTGGCTGAGGACACACAAAAATATCCTTGAAGACACCCTGAAAATATCAGTAGTACTCAAATAGAAAGACAATAACCATGATGGTCAATCCACTAACTTTAGCCAAAAGGCACTGGCTGAATATTTTGAAATTTTTATTTAGCTTCTTTTTGTTTGTTATTTCCCCATTTCTTTTTCCCTTCTCTTCTTGTCCAGCCCCCAACTCCCCCCACACACTTTAAGGAATCTATTTCTTGATTTGGTTCCTAAAAACTCAAAGTCTAAAAACAAACCAGAATGTTTACAGAAAACAGCAAAATCAATGGAGGAAGGGACTTCCCTCTAGAGACTAGAACAGGATTCTTCAGGGACTGGAGGGAAAAGAGAAGAAAGTGGAAAAGAGTTATAGGGTGACTGACCTTGACCTCCTAGAGAGGGCCACAGAGGCCTGAGGATTGGATGGTGTACTTGCTAATCCTGTACACTGCCAGACTTACTGTGTTTCAGTACCAGCTCTGCCATTTACCAACCCATGTGAAACTTGTGTAAATCAAGTAACTCCTATGGCTTTTGACTTTCTTGTCTGTAAAATAGGGGTAAAGAGAGGACTACCTTGAGGGTCGCTGTTTAAATTAAATAATGTTTGCAAGTGCTTAGATAATTCTTGGCACATAGCAAATACTATGTAAAGATAAGCTGAAGCTGTATTTCTGGTCCAGAAACCAGTTGGACTTTTGGGTGCCTCTGAAGTTATCTAGGAGGCCGAGACTGAAAGTTCAACTGGGTTCACTCCATCCCCACTGGTTTATACTCTGTAAGCCCCACAAATGTAGGTATAAACCTGGACAAAGGAGGTGAGAACTCCAAATTCTTTGAAATTATGTTTCTGCCACCCTAGTGAAATAAAATCTTCAAATAAAAATTAGGCTGAATGAGAGGAAAATAAAATAAGTTTTATTTCTTGCACTCTTACATTTGTGCACTGGAATTCATTTGCACTCATTTGTCTTACTCGAGACTAGACTGCGAGCACTGTGTGAGCTTCATCCATTTCTCTTTCCCATGTGGAGCTGCTTGTGCAGGAGAGGTACTCAGTGGATGTCAGGTGAATGAACCAATGTAGTTATTTTTTTATCATTAAGGTGAAATTCATATAACATTAAATTACAAAATTTAAGAAAATTTTAGCCCTGGCTGGTGGAGCTCAGTGGATTGAGCATGGGCCTGCAAAGCAAAGGGTTGCTGGTTCAATTCCCAGTCAGGGCACATGCCTGGGTTGCAGGCCAGGTGCCCAGTAGGGGACATGTGAGAGACAACCACACACTGATGTTTCTTTCCCACTCTTTCTTCTTCCCTTTCCCTCTAAATTAATTAATTAATTAATTTAATTTAAACAAAGAAAGAAAATTTTAAATGTGGCAAAATGCATATGGTATGAAATTTACCATCTTAACTATTTTTAAGTATACATATCAGTGGCATTGAAGTACATTTAGATTGTTGTAGAATGACCACCTCTATCTGGTCTCAAAGTATTTTCATCACACCATAGAAAAGCTTCTACCCAATTAGTAGTTACTCTCCCAGCCCCTGTCAACCATCAGTCTGTTTTCTCTATGGATTTATCTATTCTGAACATTTTGTATAATACAATATGTGACCCTTTGTGTCTGGCTGCTTTCACTTAGCATAATGTTTTCAAGCTTCTTCTGCATTGAAACATGTATCAATACTTCTTTTATATAGCTGACTAACATGCCATTGCATGTTAATGCAACAATTTGTTTATCCACTCATGAACTGATAGACATTTCAGTTGTCTCCACCTTTTGGCTACTGAGAATACTGATGCTATGAACAGTTTGTACATGTATTTGTTTGAGTACCTGTTTTCAATTCTTTAGGACTAGAATTGCTAGAAATCTACATTTAACTTTTTAAGAAACTGTCAAAGTGTCTTCATAGCACAAATGCAATTACTGATGGACTCTACAGCCACATTAGATTGATGGTCCTGCTGAACACCTTGAAATGTCAGTCACCATCTGCACCAATTTCCCTCTAGTCCAAGGGCTCCTAGAATTTTTCTAGTTCTTTCAGTGTCAGAGCTTGAGCTCAAGATCAGCAAGTGACTTAAACTGCTATCTCCTGGAAGAAGCCTTGCTATGTTTTGTTTCTGCCTATTCTGTGCTCACTCTCTCTGCCCTGTCTTTCTAGAAATGATTTTTGGCCTTGGTCTCCTAGGGTACATATGCAAAACTCAAATCTGCCCCAAAATGTTTTTATTGGTAAATTAACACATACACAAAAGACAAATAGACCACCTAATGAATTATTATAAGTCAGACATCCCTTTAGCTACCATCCATGAAAGAAGATAGAACCTTGCTAGCCATCCCATAAGCTCTCCATCATGACCTCTCGCACACAAGCCCCAGACTCTACTAAGCATAACCATCATTCTAACCTTTAGGGCAGTCACTTCCTTGCTTTTATTTATGACTTTATCACCCAAGAGTGCATTTTGTCCACTATACTTTCTATAATTGGAAGCTGGACCTAACGGATAATTAAAATCAAGTCCAATTTTTTTAGAGTGAAGACTGCTTCACATTTGGCTCTGCGCACCAAGAAGCATGTGACTGCTTTGACTGTTAGCAGCCATTGATGCTCAATGTTTAGATTTTTAATTCATTACATATGTGAAATACTGCTCTCCAATTCTGGCATTCCTTTTTCATTTATTTTTTGTCACATTATATGAAGAAAGCCTTTTACTCACTTCTTCTTTAGTCATCCAGTAGTAGAGTCCATATTACAAAAGCAGGATAAATGCTCAAGTCTTGTTCTTGACCAATTTTCAAACTAATCGCTTGGTTCTCTAGAATCTTTCAAAGGTGAACAATGAAGATTTTTGCATGATTATGAATGCACAATTTTAAACAAATTCATTGTTTCACTCCACTAAAGTTATTTCCTTACTGATGCTCAAGTTGTCAGACTTAGTTGTAAACTGTTGATCAAGTGAAGCTTGAGTAGTTAGTACTAAGTTATATCCAGGACTCTATTTGACCTGCTAAGTCTGATGTGAAAGGTTTTTTTATCATACGGAAATAACATTTTTAAAAATATATTTTATTGATTATGCTATTACAGTTGTCCCAATTTTTCCTCTTTTGCCTCTCTCCACCTAATATCACCATTCCCTCCAGCAATCCCCTCCCTTAGTTTATGTCCATAGCTCATGCATATGAGTTCTTTGGCTTCTCCATTTCCTATACTATTCTTAACACCCCCCTGTCTATTTCGTATCTACCGTTTATGCTTCTTAATCCCCATACCTTTTCCACAATTCTCCGCCCCCCCACCCTCCCAGCTGTTAACCCTCCAAATGATCTTCATGTCTATAATTCTGTTCCTGTTATCTTGTTTGCTTAATTTCTTTTTCTTTTTGCTTTTTAGATTCATTTGTTTGATAGTTGTGAGTTTGTTGTCATTTTAATGCTCATAGTTTTGATCGTCTTCTTTTTCTTAAGTAAGTCCCTTTAACATTTCATGTAATAATGGCTTGGTGATGATGAATTCCTTTAGCATTACCATTTCTGGGAAGCATTATATCTGCCCTTCCATTCCAAAGGATAATTTTGCTGGAGAGTAATCTTGGTTGTAGGTCCTTGCCTTTCATCACTTTGAATACTTCTTGCCAGTCCCTTCTTGCCTGCAAGGTTTCTTTTGAGAAATCAGCTGATAGTTTTATAGGAACTCCTTTGTAGGTAACTCTCTGCTTTTCTCTTGCTGCTTTTAAGATTGTCTCTTTATCTTTAACTTTTGGCATTTTAAGACACATTATGATGTGTCTTGGTGTGGCCAAGTTTTTTGGGAGTCTCTGTGCTTTCTGGATTTGTATGTTTATTTCTTTTACCAAATTAGGGAAGTTTTCTTTCATTATTTTTTCAAATAAGTTTTCAATTTCTTGTTCTTCCTCTTCTCCTTTACCATACCTCTGATTTGAATGTTGGCACACTTGGAGATGTCCCAGTGTCTTCTTATTCTCTCCTCAGTTTTTTGAATTCTTGTTTTTTCATTCTGTACTGGTTGACTCTTTATTTCTTCCTTATGTTCCAAATCATTGCTTTGAATGTCTGCTTCCTTCCTTTCACTGTTGGTTCTCTGTGGATTTTTCTTTATTTCACTTAGTATATCTTCATTTCTTCCCTTATGCATTCGACATACTCAGTGAGTTCTCTGAGAATCGTTATTAACGTTGTTTTGAACTCTGCATTTGATACATTGGCTATCTCAGTTTCATTCAGTTCTTCTTCTGGAGTTTTGATCAATTCTTTCATTTGTGCCATAGTTCTTTGTTTCCTCAATTTGGCAGCCTCCTGTATTTGTTTCTGTGCATTACCTAGAGCCACTTTGACTTCCCTGTCTTGGTGCAGCTGTTATGGTATAAGGAGGAGAGCCTTAGGTATTCACCAGGGTGGAGCAACCCACTTCACTGCTTTGTGGTGCTGTGTGTAGAAGAGGGGTATGAGAGGGAGCAGTGCCACTTGCTCAGCTCTCACCCCTTTTCCAGTCACTTCTCTCGCTTCCCATATGCAATTATCACCCTTCTAGCTGCTGTCCTGGTGGTGAATCCCAGAATGAATGGGTTTGCATAGGTTTTAGGGCCATGTAGAACCTTTAAATGGACTCTCTGGGTGACCAGCAGTTTCTTTCATCACCCAAACCTGCACTGGTTTTTATAGCCAGAAGTTATGAGGCTTTATTAACTCCAATGCTGAAACTCTGGGCTGCACTGTCTTGCCTGGGGCTGGGATCACTCACTCCCCAGGTGTCCCTCCTGTTTTTTATCTGCCACACTTGTATGTGGGACCACCCATTTTGCTTGCAGCCACCACCACTACCTCACTGTGACCAGGCCCTGGCTTCCCATCTCTGCCCCTTGTACCCGGCTGGTTGAATATGTTTTCTTTAAAACCTTGGTTGTCAGACTTCCATAGAGTTCGATTTTCTGGCAGTTCTGGTTGCTTTTTGTTTTGAGGTTAGTTATAATCCTTATTGTGGTTGTATAAGGAGGTAAAGCATATCTTCCTTATACATCTTGGCTGGAAGTCTCTAGTTCTAACTTTAAAAAAACACAAGTTGTTTTCACCCTGACTGGAGTGGCTCAGTGCGTTAGGTGTCAGCCTGCAGACCAAAACTCACCAGTTTGGTTCCTGATCAGAGAACATGCCTGGGTTGTAGGCCAGGTCCCCAGTCAGGGAAATGCAAGAGGCAACTGATTGATTTTCTCTCACACAACAATATTTCTTTCCTTCTTTCTCCATCCCTTCTTTTCACTCTAAAAGTAAATAAATAAAATCTTTTTTGAAAAAATCCAAGTTGTTTTTTAAATGTCTGAGTTACTAATTTTTGACATTTTCTTCTCAGAGTGTTTTGTTTAGAGCTTTGTTTTTGTGTAGACATTATTGCTTACCTCAGAAAAAGATTTGGATATTTTTTTCTAGGACCCTATATGTTTTCCTGAAACTAAACTGTTTGTTATGTTGATTTGGTTGAATGGAAATCCAAGATGTAACTGGTTTGAATCTGGCTTCTGCATTCACCTGTAGCAAAGTGTCTTGTGAGTGACCATGGTCTGGGAGGGAAAGCTTGTTTCCTACCATGACCCTGGATTCAGTAGATACTGATTTTTTGGTCCTCATTGGAACAGGGCTTTCCCAGTTCTGAAAATGCCCCATTTCTGCTCCTTACTGTCCATTCTTTCCTCCCTTGAGAACATACGTTTGCTTGTTTTCTTAATGGGGGTAAGAGAACTGTTTTACCATCATATGCATGTCTTTGGAGCAGGGACGACAGTATTTCCAATGCCTATTCAGTTTCTCCAGAAAGAAGAGTGCTCTCAGTGTTTCCGTATATTATTTCACTGACTACTCTCACCTCCTGCGGAGTAAATGGCATCATCTCCATTTTACAGACAAGGTGGTGGTTTCATAGAGTTAGTTACTCACCCTAAATCACAGGTAGTCAGTGTAGACCTAGAATTTCAACTCAGAACTGTGTTACTTCCTGCTATGTTTTCTGGTTCACTGTGTTATTTATTTTTAATTTACATTATGTCCTCTTGCCTTTTGAAAACTAGGTTTGGACACTATTTTAAAGAGAACCAATGTGCAACATGCATGAATTTCATTTTAAAATATCTGAAAGGTTGTTGTATGGCATATCCTTCTTTTAGAAACTCATTTTCATACTTATAAAAACCATGGGCAGCATTCTGAAATGCAACTGTGACACCTTTCAGCCTCTCCTCCCGGAACTGCTTCACTGGCATTGAACTTCAGATTGACAGCACTTCTCTCAGGGTGGACACTGTCCCAGACAAAAATCTCCCTTTCTGACTAAATACAAAAATAGCGCTGACCCTCCACACTCCTCCCCCCTTCCCCCCAACATGGCTGGCACCACACACTACACTCACTCCTTTGCTATTTGCAAGTTTATTTAATAGCCAACCCCACTGTCTCCTGCCATGGAGAGTATTTTTGTTATTGTCTTTTGGAATACCTCTGAAGCAGCTTCTTTTAACCAATAAAAACATTTAGTTCTTCTATTTTGGGAAAGTTAATATTCCTGTGTATTTCATGTATTTCATAAAATATGTTGAATGCAAGTGACTTATCTTTTTTTTTTACCCCATTCTTCATGCCAGTCTTTTAAGAAAGAATGTTTGCATCTCATTCTACTTTGGCTGCTCCTGCTGCAGTGAGGAACACTTGGATCAAGTTCCCAGTGGCAGCACCATTGGGGGAAAGTCTGCATTTTTTTAGGATGACTGGCATCACTCCTGGTGCCATTGGATCCTGCCCTGCTTCCGGGAGTGGGGCTGTTATTTTAAAGCACTTAAATCTTCTGAGTCTCACCAAGTGTTTTCTGGGTTTTTTTCCCCCCATTGATTTTCAAAAGTGCTTTAGGAGAAAATTTGAAATGTCACACTTGAACTATACATTTTTACTAGTGATGTTAAAGCACAAAGCAGCAATCAGATCAAAAGCACTTGCTGTACTAAAATTTCTCTTGCATTGCTTCTGAAAACCCTAACCTCTACAAGGGAGAGGTCTAGACACCCAGAAAGTCCTGTAGGGCCATGAAAAAAGTAATTTAGATTTTCTTCAAACCACCATCAGTTCTACTGAATTCAGAAAAATTACAGGCAATCTCCAACTTGCATTTCAGAAGTTGTCAAAGAAGGAGAGCCCTGATCTGTGACTTGGAGTAGGTTGAAAAGGAAATAGTCTCATTTGTACAAATTTGTACAGATTTTCCTGTAGGAACAGTGATAGAGAGGAAAGAGGTAGCTTCCCAGATTACCCTGTAAAGCCAATTAAACCAAAAGCTCTTGGCACTGCTTGAATCGAAAAGATGCCCACTAACCCTTGCTACTTCCAGGGACCAGAGACCTCCTCCTGCCCCAAATTAACTCCATTTCTAAACAAACTTTGGGATGGGTGATCTGACAGCCAGGATTCTAACTGTAATATCAGGAACTTATCGCCATCCCCAGGGAGTTGTGGGTACGAAAGGTGTGGAGATGTGGGGAAGCTCCAGACGAAGGATGGGTACAGGTATGAAGCCTGGGCACCAACTCCTGCCTCCTGGATTCCTTGTTATTTGTGGAGTGACCACACTCCTGTCTCGAGCCCCACCTCTACTCTTCTCCATAGAGGAGACTGAAAATGACCTTCCTGCATCCGTGTTACTGCATCAGCACTGGGGAAACCTGCCTTTTTAGCTTCCCTCCTCACCTGGGGTCAGCACCGGGCAGCGAGTCTGGGTTGGAGCATCTGCTCAACAGACTCAGACTTTCCCTCTGGTGGGTGTCTCCCGGCCTAGACTGGTGAGGCACCGAGGTCAGAAATGGAGCAAGCCCTCTGGCTAGAGATCCAAAACCACAGTCTCCAATCAGCTTTCTCTGTAATAAAGCTACATTCTGATCTTAAAAAAACCAAAAACTTGTAGCTGCAGTGCAGGCAGGAGCGAATCTAGCAGATTAGAGAGCGAGGCCAAAACACATGTGGCACCGGCTCAGTCTCCTTCAGCGGTGGGAGCCTCGGCCAAAGCCTGGAAGGAGGGATTTTTCTCTCAAGACAGTAAGGTTGCATAAAAAAAAAAAAAAAAAAAGTGCCTGTTGCATCCACCAACCACGAGAACAAATGTCGGAGACTTTCAGGGTTTCAAAGATGTTACTTTATTGGCCAAGTTTAACCTGTGCATGGGCGAACTCTCAAAGTGTCTGGAGACACGGTGCCCTCAGGGGCTGCAAAGGAGAGTCGCACCCAGCACTTACAGCTAAGTCTTTATATAGAGGCAAGCGAGCAAGCAGTGCAGAGAAGCAGATGTGGCGGTTAGCTATTCCCCCGCCTGCGGGGAACAGGGTGGGGTCTGACTCAACTGAAAGGAAAATTTTGAAACTAAACAGATGGCAATCAACTTACAGGATGTTTGCTAGGGACGCAGGCTCCCTGGGGCTGAGACTATTTTTCTTGTTCCCAACAGTGCCTAGGTAAAAGAAATCTCTGTGACCCTTCTGGTGAGGAGTGGCAAATTAAACCAATCCTGGCCAGTTAAAAGCAGGCAGAAGTTACCAGGTGGAACCTCTGGGAAACCATTTCAAAAGAAGCTGACTTGGATGGAATTTGCCTTTGTCTCCTGTTTTTCCTCTTGTTCCCTATCTGGAATGGGTGCGTGGTGCCTGGATATGCAGCAGCCATCTTAAGTCTCGGAGGATGAAGACGGTCAGGAAAGAAAGGCAGAATAGAGAGACTGAAGGAGCTTACACCTTGGCTTCTTACCTCTGGACTTATTGTCAGATGAGAAAAAATAAACCAGTATTTGACTAAACTTCTGTAGTTAGGTTTCAGTTACCCACAACCTAACACTTTCTAACAAAAAGGGCCAAAGTGGTATTCACTGCAAAACAAGACACACACAGTGCTTTTGTAAGTATGTTTTATTGATTATGCTATTACAATTGTCCTAGTCTTCTTTTCCTTTGCCCCCCTCTTCCCATACCCCACTTCCTTTCAGCATTCCACCCCTTAGTTCATGTTCATGGGTCATGCATGTAAGTTCTTTGGCTTCTCCCTTTCCTACACTATTCTTAACATTCCCCTGTCTATTTTGTTCCTACCAATTATGCTTCTTGATCCCTGCACCATTGCCCCCATTCTCTCCCTTCCCACTCCCAGCTGATAACCCTGCAAATGATCCCTATACCTATGATTCTATTCCTGTTTTGTTGTCTAAGTAATTGGGTTTTTTGTCGTTGTTGTTTTAGGTTCAGTTGTTGATAGTATGAATGTGTTGCCATTTCACTGTTCATAGTTTTGATCTTCTTTTTCTTAAAGAAGACCCTTTAACATTTCATATAATAATAGTTTGGTGATGATGAACTCCTTTAACTACCATATCTGGGAAGCATTTCATCTGCCCTTCCATTCTAAATGATAGCTTTGCAGGACACAGTAATCTTTGTTGTAGGTCTTTGCTTTTCATCACTTCAAATACTTCTTGCCAATCCCTTCTTGCCTGCAGTTTCTTTTGAGAAATAAGCTGACAGTTTTATGGGAACTCCTTTGTAAGTAACTCCGCTTTTTTTTTTTTTTTTTTTTTTTTGCTGCTTGGAAGAGTCTCATGTATCAGATGCCTTATTTTTCAAATAAGTTTTCAATAAGTTTTATTGTTCTTCCTTCTCTCCTTTGCTATACCTCTGATTTAGATGTTGGCATGTGTGGAGATGTCCCAGTCTTCTTATTCTCTCCTCAGTTTTTTGAGTTCTTGTTTCTTCATTCTGTTCTGGTTGACTATTTTTTTCCTTATGTTCCAAACTGTTGACTTGAATCCAGCTTCCTTCCCTTCACTAGTGGTTCCCTGTGGATTTTTCTTTATCTCACTTAGTGTAGCCTTCATTTCTTTCCTTATGCTTTTGCTGTAGTCAACATGTTCTCTGAACATCCTGATCACCAGTGTTTTGGACTCTGCATCTGATAGGTTGGCTATCTCAGTTATGCTTAGTTCTTTTTCTGGAGTTTTGATCTATTCTATTTCTTTGTCTCCTCAATCTGGCAGCCTTCCTGTGTTTGTTTCTGTGTTTTAGGTAGAGTTGCATTGACTCCCTATCTTAGTGCACCTGTTAAATTGTATGGGGCGGGGCCTTAAGTATTCACCAGGGTGGAACAATCTGCTTCACCACCTTGTGGCTATGTGTTGGGGGGATGTGTTGGAGAGGAGGCAATGCCACTGCCTGGCTTCTGCAGGCTAGCACAGCACTCACCCTGTTTCTAGTTACTTCACCCACTTCCTGTATGTGCTTGGCACCCTTCTAGCTTTGCCCTGGTGGTGGTTCCCAGAGTGTGTGGATTTACATTCACTCTAGGTCCCTACTGGTCCTTTAAATGAACCCTCCTGAGAAACCATCAGCTTCTTCCACCACCCAAACCTCCACTGGTTTTTATAGCCAGAAGCTATGAGGCTTTATTTTCCTGGTGCTGGAACCCTGGGCTGCACAGTCTGGCCTGAGGCTGGGATTGCTGTCTCCCAAGGTGTCCCTCTTGGCTTCTATCCATCACACGTAAATGTGGAACTGCCTTTTTTGTTGCCACCACTGCTTCTCTGGTGCCACACTGCATCCTCTCCATGCCTCATACCCATCTGGATAAATATGACTTCTTTAAATCCTTGGTTGTTGAACTTCCATACAGTTTGATTTTCTGGAAGTTCTGGGTGAGTTTTTTTGTTTGTTTGTTTGTATGTTTGTTTGTTTTTTGAGGTTAGTTTTGATTCTTCTTGCGGTTGCACTAGGAGGCAAAGCATGTCTATTGATATCTCCATCTTGACCAGAAGTCCTGTATGAGAGGTACTTAAAACAGGCTTTGTATTTTCAGAATCAGCTGACTGAGCATAGGCTCTTACCTTAGGAAAAGCATTCTGAACTGCTAGACATCTTTTTAAGGCCGGGGCAGTGAGGAGGGTCATCCCATGACTATACCTACAAGTCTCATACATGCTTCTGCTACCACCCTCCAGTATATTCAGTGTATGAGCTGGACTGCACCTGTGACTCAATCCAGAGGCAATGGAAAAATAAAGTTCTCCCACCATATTCCTAAGAGTAGGAGGAGACCTCTTTATAGTTCTTTACTTTTCCACCCTGCCCCAGATCTTCATACCTCCAAAAGGCCAGTCTCAGCTTAGCCAAAACCTTTACCCTGATTAAGGGAGAAATAGAGGGAGCAATTTAGAGACTTACAAAGACATAAAACAAAGCTAATTCCTCCCCAGCTTTGTATTGTGGCACATACTATGTTGTTTTAAAAAATAAGGTGAAATACTGACTTGGAAATACAAGTGTCTCAAAAATCTTGGTGAAGTTTTTAAGCTTTGATAAACTAAGTTTAGCTTTCATATAAAGGCTAAAAACTGGCAAAACTATCCCTTGAAAGTTTTATTACTTGCATTACTTTTATACTTACTTTTCTAAATTTTGGGTAATAACGTTTATTTATTTATTTTTTTGTTTCAGTTAATCAGAGGGACAGAAACACAAAAATTAAAATTATACACCTACATTAAAAATTCACAAAAAGCCAAAGCCAGTATTTAGCACTGCATCAAATTAAACCACTTCTGCAAAAATAAAATAAAATAAAAATAAAAACTTTCTGCAAAGGAAAAAATACACATCTGCATGAATATTATTCATCCATTGAAAAAGAAGAAATCAGGGGTGGAAAAGAGAGGGAGGTGGGGGGATCTGGGGGCATGGGCTGGGATAGGAGTAAAAGACAGAAAACTGTACTTGAACAACAATTAAAATAAAATAAAATTTTTTAAAAAAGAAAAAGAAGAAATCCTGCCATATGCAACAATATGCAACAATATTGTGCTAAGTGAAATAAGCCAGACATAGACAGACAAATGTTACATAATCTCACCTATAAATGGGGAGGAAGAAGTGTTGGCCAAAGGCTATACATTTTCAGTTGTAAAATGAATAAGTTCTGGGAATCTCACAAACAGCATGGTGGCTGTAGTTAAAATAATATATTGTAAACATGAAATTTGCAACAAAAAATAGAAAGAAAAAACTAGTCTGATCTACTTGTCTATTTTTGTGCCAGTACCACATTATTTTAATTAATATAGCTTTGTTGATTTTTGTAATATGTGTAATTAAATATTTATTCCATTTCATACTTAACAAGATTTAGCTGTCAGATTTTTAAAATATCATTTTAGTTTTTAACTTTTCTTTTTTTAAAATATATTTTATTGATTATACCATTACAGTTGTTCTATTCCCCCCCTTCATTCCCCTCCACCCGCACACTCCCTCCCCCACCATCCTCCCCTCCTTAGTTTTTAACTTTTCACTGGTGTACTTTCTTGTCTTGCTTAACAGTAAGACATCTGAGAAGTTAAATTATCTGCATGATTGCTTAAAGCAGTTGCTGACAAACTTTTTCACTTAGCATACGTAAAAAATAACATTTACACAGCTGCCTAGAGTAAGCAGAAGAGGCTATTTAAATCCACACTGACCTAGGGATTCTAGCTCCCATTATATGTTCATATATTTACATCTGTTTCACAGCACATGAAGTGGAAAGTTCTGGAATGCCGAGACCAGTGCAAGCAGACTAAGACAGCATATGGGAAAGAAAATAGATCATAGTGACAGTGGGCTAAATACACCATAATGCTCACCCAAGTGATTAAATCCTGGATATATTATGAAAGCTGACTCAGGAAAATCACTTAACATCTCTG
Source organism: Sturnira hondurensis (assembly GCF_014824575.4). Lineage (NCBI taxonomy): Eukaryota > Metazoa > Chordata > Mammalia > Chiroptera > Phyllostomidae > Sturnira > Sturnira hondurensis. The sequence continues at coordinate 656,492 of NW_028095455.1, read as the reverse complement.
AAGATTAGTTATTAATCAGTAAAATGAGGGTAAATAATATCTACCTCATAGAGTTATTGTGGAATTAAAAAAGATTGCACATGCAAGGTATTTAGTTCGGCATATTGCTCAAAGTAAGCAACAGGGCATGGAATCAAAAAGTCTTGTTAAAAGACTTCAGAAAATTATCCACCCATTCATTCATTTTTGTGCTCAGAAAATAGTTATTAAAATAAATATTTGTACTTTGAATACAACTACAAGTTTGAAGGGTTTATGATTAAAGCTCCTTGGGGAAGCCACTTAGATGACTCTGAGACTGTTACACTTTGAAGTGCGAAGTGATTTGATGTGAGCTTGAAATGCCTAACTATAATGACCGCAGGAAATCCCAAGTATAATTCTTATTTACTAAAACATCTTTTGAAGAGTCTCTGTATTTTGCCAATCTTTCAGCATCTCTGTAGGGTCAGATAACCCCAAAACAGCTTTAGGTCAAGAGAAAATTGGAGAGAAATAATGATATATAATACAGAGTTCCAGGGTTAAACTTTAGACTTATTATTTATTGATTGATTTTAGAAAGGTGTTCTATATATGCATTCACTGGTTGGTTCTTGTATATGCCCAGACTGGGGGTCGAATCCACTATCTTGGCCTATGGGGAGGACGTGCTAACTATCTGAGCTAACTGGCCAGGGGAAGGTTAAGCTTCAGATTTTTTTTTATATCCTGACTTTGGGTTCTATTATTTAGTATACAGAAAACCAATCTTTCAACAAGCCTGGTTTTTGTGAAATTGGAGGAGAATGAATAAGAGTGGCAGACTCAAGATGGAACACGTACAGTAAAACATTATTCAAGCCATAACATACTCTGCTCAACAAACATTTTGACAATGAAGAATAAAACTTTCAAAATAATTTTTGAAAATATTTTATTTATTTATATTTAGATAGAGGAGAAGGGAAGGAGAGAGGGGGAGAAACATCAATGTGTGGTTGCCTCTTGAGTGCCCCCTACTGGGGACCTGGCCCACAAATCAGGCATGTGCCCGGACTGGGAATCAAACAGGCAACCTTTTGGTTCACAGGCCTGTGCTCAATCCACTGAGCTACACCAGCTAGGGCAAAACTTTCAAATTAATTTTTAAGAGATTATTTAGAGGGTCTTGTGTAATATGATCCTCTGAAAACTGGTGTGACAGAAATAAGTGGCTCTACACACATTCAATACCTACATCTTTATTATGTCTCCATGGGTAAGTGCTGAGTACAGGAGATACAAAGAAGAATGAGGAGCTATTGGGAATTTTATCTAGGAGGTGGTGTCAGTCTGGTTAGACAACCAGTGACCCTGGAACCAGGTTGCCAGCTCTGCCTCGGGAGTTGTCTGCCCAAGGCAGGTGCCTAGAGATAGGACCCTCTGGACTTCAGGCTGGGAGCCTCTGATTGCTTGTTCAGGCCCACTCTTCAACCCCCAAATCCTGCTCCCTGACCACAAAGGCTGATTTTATAGGCTGCCACACTCAGCAACCTTGCCCTCAGGCTTCTGGTGGGATCTAGTGAGCTTTTACTAAGTGATATTGGGTAACAAACACCCTCAGGTTATTATAGCAAATATATATTTCTGTCTCATGTTACACAAGGGCTGAGTGTGGGTGGGACATACATGGCTCAGTGGCTCGGTTGTGTGTGAGGACACTGCAGATCTGCTCCACACATCTGTCTTTTTATCCAGGGATGCTTACGAAAGGACCAGTCACTCTTGGGACATTGAGGAACAGAATGAGGTCTGTTCCTCATTTTCCTGGGCTCCCTCCTCACTAAGTCTCTGCATGTTGCAGGTTCCCTATGCTCAACCTTCAGCTGCCACCTGACCATCCCTTCCTAGAGCTATGCTTTCGGGGTCCAGTCCCATTCCTTCTCCTTGATGTTTCTGGCACAGAAAGGAGCACCATCTTTGGTTTCCCTTCACCTTTCCCAAACTTTTGTAACTGATTCTTGCATTACCCCTCCACAGTTTCCCTGTTTGGGGTTCTATGATTTTCTGTTACCTGTCTGATAGAGTCTTGGTACAGAGTTAGAGACTGCATGGACTGAGCTATTCTTAGCAGGTAGATCAGGGCACAAGAGTGACATGGGGGCCTGGAAGAGCAACAACTGAATCCAAACCAGAAAAGAATCCAGATGGCCGGCAACCACAGTGGAGCTCACAGGGCTGCTACCTGACACTTTTGCCCTGTTTCTGGTAGTGCTGTGCCTGCCCTGGGTCTGAACTTCATTTTATCTTTTTCCCCTGGATATGCCCTGTTATTTATCTGCCAGTCCTTCTACTTAACAGGCAGAGTTTCACTCAGAGTTTCATTTTGGGGGGTTAAAGAATTTGGGTTTTTATTGGTTTTGCTAAACAACACTAAAATTTTTATTTTGAAGGCTGGGCTTGAATTATTCAATTTTGATCCATTTTTTAATTAAAAAAAAAAGGAAGTGGCAGCTTCCAGCCAAGATGGAGGTATAGGTAGATATGCTTCTCTTTCTCACACAACCAAAAGAAGGATAACAACCAATTTAAAGACAAAAAAAACAACAAGAACTGGCAGAAAATTGAACTGTATGGAAGTCTGACAAGCAAAGAGTTAAAGAAGAAATATTTATTCAGACTAGAAGAAGGTGGGGAGATGGGTAGCTAGGGCAGAAAGGACATGTGGCAAGGTGGTGGCTGGTAGACAAGCCATTCCCACATTCACACGCAGATAAACCAGGGGGAACAACTGGAGAGCAAGACAGACTGCTCAACCAAGGGTTCCAGCACCAGAAAAAGAAAGGTTCAAAACCCATGGCTATAAAAATCTGTGTGGGTTGCAGCAAGGGGAGAAACTGCCAGTCTCACAGGAGAATCCATTAGAGGAGCCCACAGGGTCCTAGAATGCACTTAAGTCTATCCACATGGGAATCAGCACCAGAAAGGTGCAGCTCACTTGTAGATAGCAGGGGAAGTCACTGAAAGAGAAATGAAAGTCAAGCAAGCAGCATTGCACCCTCTCTGACCTCTCCCCAACATACAGCACCACAACGCAGTGAAGGGGGTTGTCCCACTCTGGCGAATACCTAAGGCTCTGCCCCTTACAATGTAACAGGTGCACCAAGACAAATAAATGCAGCCCAAATGAAAGAACACATCAAAATTCCAGAAAAAAAAAAGTGATGAGGAGATAGCCAATCTATCAGATAGAAAGTTCAAAACACTGATAGTCAGGGTGCTTACAGAAGTGTTTGGGTATGGACACAAAATAAAGGAAGAAGTGAAGGCTATACAAAGTGAAACAAAGAAAAATACATAGGGAACCAACAGTGAAGGGAAGGAAATGGGGACTCAAGTAAACGATCTGGATAAAAAGAAGAAATAAACATTCAAAAGGAACAGAATGAAGAAACAAGATTCAAAAATTGAGGAGAAGTTTAAACTCTGGGACAACTTAAAACGTTCCAACATCCGAATCATAGGGATGCCAGAAGGGGAGAAGAACAAGAGCAAGAAGTTGAGAAGTTATCTGAACAAATAAGGAGGAACTTTCACAATCTGGCAAAGGAAATAGACTTCCAGGAAGTCCCGGAAGCTCAGAGAGTCCCAAAGAAATTGGACCTAAGGAAGCACACACCAAGGTACAGCATAATTACATTACCCAAAATGAAAGATAAGGAAAGAATCTTAAAAGCAGCAAGAGAAAAGGAGAGTTATCTACAAAGGAATTCCCATAAAACTATAAGCTGATTTCTCAAAATAAATATTTCAGTCAAGAAGGGGCTGGAAAGAAGTATTCAAAGATATGAAATGTAGGAACTCATATCCAATATTACTCTACCCAGCAAAGCTATCATTTAGAATGGAAGGGCAGATAAAATGCTTCCCAGATAAGGTCAAGTTAAAGGAGTTCATCATCATCACCCTTATGATATGAAGTGTTAAGGGGGCTTATCTAAGAAAAAGAAGATCAAAACCATGAACAGTAAAATGACAACAAGCTCACAACTATCAATAACTGAATCTAAACAAACAAACAAACAAACTAATGAAACAACTAAAACAAGAACAGAATCACAAAAATGGAAGTCACATGGAGGGTTATCAGCAGGGAGGGAGAGCGGGGGAAATGGGTGAAAAGGTACAGGGAATAAGAAATATAGATGGTAGGTACAAAATTGATGGGGGCAACTTAAGAATAATGTAAGAAATGAAGAATCCAAAGAACTTATATATATAATCCATGGAAATGAACTAAGGCCAGTGTAGGGGAGGAGGGATGCAGGTTGGAGGGAGGTGCAGGGCAAAGGGGAATAAAAGGGGTGGAAATGGGATAACTATAAAATAGCACAATCAATAAAATATATTTAAAAAAAATGAAGCCAGCATTTTGGACTGGTGGTGGAAAGCTACCACCTCACCCTGCAGAAGCTGCTTTGGGGCCATCCAGCATGACCCCTGGTTCTCAATGCTGACTACCCAGGGCAGCTGTCATTTTGGGAGAGCCACCACCGCCATGGAAGAGGCAGCAGCCAAATGAATCAGTTCTTTAAAAGGAAGAGGGTATGAGGGTGATAAGTGTTAATGGGAAAAAAAAATACAGACCATAATTTCAGATGGGAAAAAAATAAAGGATATAAACAATTAAGATACAAGAAGAAATAAATAACCTGAAATCCCCTACATATATTTATTAAATAAATTGACAATAATTAATCAATCTTTTGGAAAAGACATTACCAGGTCTAGGTGATTGACTGCTGAATACTACCAAACACTTATGGAAAACATAACACCAATTGTCTATAATCTTTTCTGGTAAGTATAATGAGAGGGAATAGTTTTTAACTCATTCTATAAGAACAGTGTTAACCACAAAATCAGATGTGGACATTATAAGAAATAAAAACTATAAATCAATATTTTTCATGAATATACATGTAAAATTCTTCAACAACATATTAGCACAACAATCTAACAATTCGTGGAAAGAATTATATACCAAAAAATACTAGAGTTTATCTCATGCATGAAAGTTGGTCCAATATTTTAAAATTCAGTCAACATAATCTACCAAATTGACAGATTAAAGGAGAAAATGTATAATCACATCAATTGATGGCAAAAATGTATTTGACAAAATTCAGCTTTCATTTGCGATGTTTAAAAAAGCCTCTTAGCAAATTTGGAACCATGGGGGACTCCCTCAACTTAGTTAAAAATATCTATAAAAAGAAAAAACACCCCTACAGCTAATATCATATTTAATGATGAGAGAATAAATGCTATCACCTTAACATTGGGCCAGGATATTCTCTATTACTAGTCTTACTCAACATTATACTGGTAGTCCAAGTAGTGTAATAAGAAAAGAAAAAAATTTAAAGTATACAGATTGTAAATGAAGATCTAAAACTCTTTGCATAGATGACATGGTTATCTATGTAGACAACCTGAAAGAATCTACAAAGTAAATAGACAAATACATAAATAGAACTTCTGGAACTAAAAAGCTAGGTCACAGGGTAAAAGACCAAGTATGTAAAAGTTAATTGCTCTCCTATATACCTACAATAAACAATTAGAATTTAGAAGTTAAAAAACAATATCATTTATAATAGCATCAAAAAAGAAATACTTTAGTATAAAATAACAAAATATGTAAATATCTATATGTAGAAAATTACAAAACAATGAAAAGAATAAATTAAAGAGTATAAATAAGAGATGTTTCATATATAGAGAGAAAAAACTCATTATCCCTAAAATGCCAGTACTTCCCAACTTAATCTATCGATTCAATACCATCCCATCAAAATCCCAGCAAGCAGTTTTGTACTGCTTGCTGGGATATTGGCAAGCAGATTCTTAAGTTTATAAAGAAAGGCAAAAGTCCTAGAATAGCCAATACAACACTGATGAAGAAGAAAGTGGTTGGAGGATTCATGCTGCCTAATACCAAGACTTATAAAGCTACAGTGAGACAACATGGTATTGACAAAAGAGTAGACATATAAATCAAGAAGACAAATAGTTCAGAAATAACCCACACAAATATAGTCAAGTAAATTTTTACAAAAGTCAGATGAACTCAATGAAGAAAACATAGTTTAAATGGTGCTGGAGCAACTGGACAACCATTTGCAGAAAAATGAAACAGACCTTATACTTTATACAATAATAAACTCAACATGGATTATAGGCCTACATGCAAAATACTATACTATAAAACTCCTAGAAGAAATCTAGGATAAAATTTATATGACCTTGGGTTTTCTGGTGATTCTTTAGATGCAACACCATAAGTATAATCCATGTAAGAAAAAAATTGATTACCTAGCTTTTATTAAAATTAAAAACTTCTCTGCAAAAGGCACTGAATGGAAAATACAAACCACAATTTGGGAGAACATATTTATAAACCATAAATTTAACAATTAAGATACAAGAAGAAATAAATAACCTGAAATCCCCTACATATATTTATTAAATAAATTGACAATAATTAATCAATCTTTTGGAAAAGACATTACCAGGTCTAGGTGATTGACTGCTGAATACTACCAAACACTTATGGAAAACATAACACCAATTGTCTATAATCTTTTCTGGTAAGTATAATGAGAGGGAATAGTTTTTAACTCATTCTATAAGAACAGTGTTAACCACAAAATCAGATGTGGACATTATAAGAAATAAAAACTATAAACCAATATTATCATAAATGTACAAAGGAATTGTATGCAAAATGGACAAAGAACTTTTAAGACTCAATAACAAGCAAACAACCCAATTTAAAAATGCAAAAGAATTGAATAAACACCTCATCAATGAATATATAGAGATGGCAAATAAACATATAAAGAAATGCTCAAAATATTTGTCTTTAAAGAGATGCAAATTACAACAATAATGAGATGTCACTACACACCTATTAAAATAGCTAATTGCCAACACACTGACAACTTCAAATATTAGTGGGAATGCAGAGCAATGGGAAGTCATTTGTTGGTGGTGGAATGCAAAACTATACAGCCACTTTGGAAGATAAGCTGGCTGTTTCTTATCAAAGCTAGGTGTATTCTTAGAACACATTCAACCTATTGTGTTCCCTAATATTTAATCAAGCTGATTTGAAAATGTACAGTCACATAAAAATCTGTACATGAATGCTTAAAACAGCTTAATTGATAACCATTAAAAACTGGAGCAACCAAGATGTCCTTCATAGATAAATGAACAAACAAACTGTGATACATCTATACAATGAAATACTATTCAGCAGTAAAAAGGATGAGTTATAAAGCCTTCCAAAGACATGGATGAATCTTCAGTGCATATTGCTAAATAAAGTAAAATATAAAGGAAATCCAAAAAGGCTTCATACTTTACCACTCCATTTACATGACATTCTGGAAAAGGCAAAATGATAGAAATAGTAACAGTTCAACAGTTGCCATGATTTAAGGGTGGGGCTGGATTGAATAGGTTAAACACAGAGGATTATTTGGGTGGTGAAACTACCCTGTATGACATTGCAATAGTGGATGTATGAGGCTATACTCTGCAGTTGTCAAGGCCTGTAGAATCTTACAGGACAAAAAGAAAACCTGAATGTATGCAAATTTTAAAAACTTATTCAGGGAGTTGGGAGATCTCAGCAAGGAATTTATGCTATGAGAAAAGAATCTAGCTGTATTACAAGTATATGACACATCCTCACTAAAGGGCAGGAGGGAAAAAGGTGTTAACCTACATTACTTCAGAAGTAGAGTCTATAAGACCATAGGCAAATTAAAACTATACATAAGCACTGTGCTTTAGTTGATAAGTTGTTTCCCATGAGGATTTAGATTAATAATTCTGTTACTGCTATATATATATATCCTGGATTTGAACCATTAAGTAAATGGGTAACAGATGGTCAAACCAGGATTCTCACCGTTGGAGTAGAAATTTACAGATAAGCGCAGTGAGGAGGTTAAAATGATCTGTGTGGTAACGGATTAATTTTAGACATTTGTGTGAACTAATTTTACCTTAACATAGATATAGATGGTTAGGTATAGAAATATTTATAAACACATATATATGAAGTCTGTCCAGAAAGTATTCAGCCATTAGTATGCAAAATAGAGACATTTATAGAAGAAGACACAAGAAACATTGTACATAGGACAATGACACCTCAGTCCCCTTCCAAGTAGGCACCTTGGGACCTCACGCAGTTCTCCCAGTCACCAGCAGCTGCCCCATCATATTTCCCTGAATCTCATAGATTGTCTGACATTTCTTCCCTCTCAAGGGTAATTTTAGTTTTGGGAAAAGCCAGAGGTTGCAGGGCACCAAATCTGGGCTGTATGGGAACTAAGTCACCTGGGTGATTTAATATTTCACAAAAACACTCTGCATGTGACATAATGCATGAATGGGGACATTATCATAATGTTTACAATCTCTAGTTGCCCATAGGTGAGGACTTCTGAATCATCCTAATAGTTTCAGCTTTAAGCTCAAGCTTACTGCAAAATTGGATGCACATTCATTGCTCTACTCACTCAATCATTTTAAATGTGATGGCCACACAGAACACTCACTCAACAGCATCTACCACTGCCACTGACTACAGTGAAGTCATTATTGTTCACACATGTGCATTCCAGGCCACTCTCCTTTGCTACCAGGTTACACTGATGTCTCTCAGACCATTAACAATGGCTGGATTTTTTCCAGACAGACCTTGTATACTTGGATTAGTATATATACATATATTTCCTTGCTCTGCCAGCTGAAAGGGTTTAGAAGCCATGACACACCAGTGCCAATGACCACATCTAGCAACCAGATCTTGGTGTCTAATAACATTCTCCAATAAAAGGAACCAGGATTCCTTGGAAAAATAACTAATTTTAGAACTGGGGCAGGAAATATACAAAATGAGCCTGGAGGCTCTTGTAGTGACATAAAGTAAGAAACTGCTAAAAAAAAAAAAAGGCAAAATGCAATAATGGGAGTACATCAAAGGGACGCAGGAGCCAACTGAAGAACTCCTAATGGCCAAAGTTAGAGCTATTTGAGCAACAAAACAAATAAAGAAGTATTGAATTATAAGGCAAAATATAAAATAAATATCAATGAGTCCATACTAATATAAATAAATGAGAACAGATAAATCTCTCTTGTAGAAGAATATCATCCATGCAGAACAATTATAAATAATTCCTGTAGACACTGCACTCAAGAGGTGGAATACAACTCCCCACTTCTAAGTGTCAGCTGTTCACAGTGACTTCCTTTCAAAGAGTACAGAATAGAATAGAAAGAGGGAAAACAGTAACTTTACAGTGGAGACACCTGACAAACACTACCTCAGCCATGTGAACAAAGTTGGTATCAACAGTGGTTAAGTTATGTAGATAGCATGTACCCTTGATATGATGTGATGAGAATGATACCTCACTATGTGGCCTTCTGCCCCCAAATCCGTAACTCCGATCTGATCATGAAGGGAAAAGGCAGACAAATCTCAGTTGACAAACATTCTACAAAATACCTGACAACTACTCGGCCTTTGATGCCTGGGATGAGGGGCATCATGCCCAGGCTGTCTAAAACAAGGAAAATCTGAGAACCTGTCAGGCCAAGACAAGAGTTAGAAAATATGATGATTACATGTAATGTGGTATTCTGGATCAGATCATGGAAGAGAAAAAATACATTAGGTAAAAGCTAAGGAAGGGAGTATGAATAAACTATGAATACTTTACTTAACACAAATGAATTAATATTGGTTTGTTGTTACAAATGTACCATACTAATATAAGATGTTAATAATCAGGAAAGCTGGATGTGGGATATATGGGCAGCCTGCTCTATCTTTACAACTCCTCTGTAAACCTAAAACTATTCTAAAATAAAAAGTTTATTTTATAAATTGGAGGATAAAAGTGAAGAAAAATAGCCCTGGCTGGTGTGGTTCAATGGATTGAGTGCTGGCCTGTGAACCAAAGGGCTGCCAGTTTGATTCCCAGTCAGGACATATGCCTGGGTCGTGGGCCAGGTCCCCAGTGCAGGGTGCATGAGAGGCATCCACACATTGATGTTTCTCTCCCTCTCTTTCTCCCTCCCCTTTCCCTAAAAAATAAATAAATAAAATCTTTAAAAAATTTTTAAAGTAAAAAAAAAATAAAGCATCAACTCAGGAAGTCCAATATTCAACGAATGGGAATCTCACAAACTCAGGAAATAACACATAAATTAGTAAAGCATAAGGATATTTCCCAGATGTGGGGAATGGGAATTTCCAGACTGAAATGGCTTCCTCCTGGTGTTCAACACGAATAAAAGATAAGAAACCCCCACAAAAATACAGCAAAATAACATTTCTTTTCTTAGATAGAAAACTCTAAATGGTTTGGAGGAAGGAAGATAAAGGTCACACACAATGGAACAGAACATTTAAAAGCTGTCTAAACTTCCCTATAGTGTCACTAGAATTGAACGCATTGGGAAATGCCTTACAAATTCTGTGGGAAAATTGTTTTCATCCTAGTTATACTAACAATCAAGTAAAATGGTGGAATTAAGACATTTTTTAGATGCACATGGTATCAATAAATTTACCTCCAAATATCCTTTCTAAGGAAGCCTTGGAGAATGCGATTCACCAAATGAGAGTTTAACCAAAAGCACAGAAGACACAGGGTCCAGGAAACTGGACAACACAGCAGAGAGACAATGGGGATACCTTGGATGATGACACAGCAAGATCTGGGTTGGTAGCGGTATGTTTGACAATGTGGAAAATTGTGTTGAGAGTTTATTGTAGAGTGTGGGAGAATTGTAATGATGTAACAGACACATAGAAAATTAAGCAGATTAAAAAATATAACAATAATGAAGAGGTCACTAAACAAAAGAAGTGATATCATACTATACTTGGATTAGCAGGAAACAATATGTATCTGGACATAATAATTTAAACATGGATTTAACAAAAAATTTTAATAAGGTTTCTGGGATTAAAAAAGTAGGAGTGGAAATGAAGGAGACAGGCTGAGATGATGGTGGTGCAGAAGCCAACCACTCACTCAATGTATTAGTTTCTAAGGGTCGCTATATCAAATTCCCACAAACTGGATGGCTTAAAATAACAATAATTTATTTTCTCACAATTCTGGAGGCTAGAAATCTAAAATCAAGGTGTCAGCAGGGCCATGCTCCCGCTGAAGTTTCTAGCAAAGAATCCTTTCTTGCCTCTTTCTACCTTATGTTGATCCCAGGAATTCCTTGGCCTGTGGTAGCATAACTCCAATCTCTACCTCTATTTTCACATGACCTTTTCCTCTGTGTGTCTCTGTGTGTCCTCTCCTCTTCTTATAAGGATGCCAATCACTGGATGTAAGGCCACCTCAAATCCAGGGTGATGTCATCTCAAGACCATTGATTATATTTGCAAACATTCTAATTTCAGATGAAGTCTAATTTTGAGATTCCAAGTGGACATGTATTTGGGGGGACACTATTCAATCCAGTTCCACAAAAGGAAATCTATGAACAATGCAAGAATTTTACATGTCGAGAAGAAATAGTATATTCTACATGGAAATAAACCCTCGAAATTGCATTAGAACAATTGAAAGTGGTTGCCTTTGTGGAGCAGGAATCAGGGTGAAGAGAGCTGAGATGAGGACTGCTAAGTTTTATTTGAAACTATCTAATATTTTGTGACTTTCATAATTAATTGTGTGCATTGCTCTCTCTTTCCACCACAGCAGAAATCACAGGCTGAGGAAGATCTTTCTTGACCCCGAGCTGGGCTCCTTTGTAAGGAATGGCTTTGCAAGGCGTGGAAATACAGCTCAGCAACCACATGAAAACCAGTGCTAGTGATTTGGCACGCAGGACTACACCTGAGAAGAAGTTCTCCCATGTGAAATCAGGCCTGCATTGTACCTAGGCTGATTTGTGACTTTCTCTTGCTAAAAATCCCTCACCCTGAGTTCAGGAAGCAAATGCTTACTGCATATCTTTAAAGCAACTTCCTGAAGTCCGTACTAATTCCCCCAAGGATTGAAGTGTAACCACACCTGTTACTCTTATCGTTCCCTTGCATTTGCAAATTTTTTCTTGTTAATCTGTAAGAAGTAATCAGTAACATCCCTTCCATTGCTTTCTTTAAAAAGTAATTACCTAAAGCAAACCTAAGTGTAATGAATGAAAACCTTCTTTGATGTATGCTATTAGAAAGCCAATAAAAGGTTGTCAAGGCAAGGGTTGAGGCGCTCTCCTCTTCAGAGAGTAGCTATGTTGTCTCTTTTCCTCCACAGGACTGGGTAGTCCATGTGAATTTGTCTTGCCTCATCCATACCACCGCAGACATTTCGGGCAAGTGTCCACCTCACTCCTTGGGGGAGGGGAGATGTGGTAACAGTCAAGCTGCACACGTACCCACTCCAGTGTGTCTTAACTCCTACTTGTTTTTGCTCCAGCAGTGTGTTAGAACTTCTCCTTGAGAATCTGGACTTCCACCAAGTCTTTCTCATCTGTGAGTAATTGTCTAAAAGGTTGTTTTCCAGGGGTTTCCAGGCTGCCGTCTGGGCCCTGGAAAACAATCTTTTGAAGAGAAAGGGCTACAACTGGTTTATAGACCACTGCGGTGTCCACAGCGAGGGCTAGGGTTTGTATGCTTATTACCCAACTCATGAGTAGGTGAGGCTTCTCCGGGGTCTCTTGGTGTGTTGTGCTGGGCCCCACAGCTCCCACAAAGGCACTTGGTCTGTGGATAAATGACACATTATTATTATTGTGGTGGGGGAAGGGAACAAAAACAAGTGATGTCTTATCCTACCAGGATGCTGATGTCATTCTCTTTGAATCATCTTTTCATTTGGTTTTCTAATACTTCTCTGGTGCTGCTTAGCATACAAAGGAGCCCTCTGTAAAGACATCTCTGAGAAAAAATAAATGTAGATGCTGACATAGATATTAATACAGCTAAATATTTTTCTGACAATTTTTAGAGAAGATGAAGGTGTCAGTGCAAGAAACCTTGTAAAGGAGAGTGAAGTAGAAATGGAAGAGAACAAGGTTCTGAGTAAGTCTTTGTCAGTTGCCAACCCCCACAGCTGGGTCTTGTCTCGCCTATTTCTCTGGAGAGAAAAAGGATTGCAGAGGAAATGTAATTTCTTAATCTATGACTTGTTTCACATCTTGTTTCATGTCTTGAGTTTGCCTGAATCAATGTTTCTCAGCAAACCTGATTTTCCGACTAACTTTGAACTACTACTGACGTGATATAGTAGAGGGAGAGTGGGGTCAATATTAAGCTGTGAGCAATAACTTCTCATCACAATTCCTGGAGAAGATCATTGCAATTTAGTTTCTCTTTAGCACAAGCTCTGCCTCAGGAGCTGAGCCAAGACTTATGAAGTAAGCAAGTTTACTCACAATATTTTTTCCTGCCAGTTTTCTGCTTTGTTCCCACTTTCAGACAGTCATTTCTTTCTGTCTGCCTCCTGGCTGTGGAAACAACACACTCAAACATTGCTTCCTGTCCCACACCAAGTCTTCCCCACCTTAACTGCCCCATGGATTTTCACACACTCAGTGAGGGTATAATGTGCACCTGTCACCTGTGCTGAGGATACAGGAGGATATGGAGGGCAAGGACTCATGGGCCAGTTATGGAGACTTACAGTTCTCCATGTTCCAATACGAGCCACTCATCTATGTTAAATTCTATAAATGGGACTATACTCTACCCTCTTCAAGAGGATCTTCAGAGATGCAAAACTCATCCTAAAAGGATGATTCCTCTGATGGGGGAATTTTAGTAGGTAACAGGCTCGTGAGGGAGATATATGGGGGCCAGAAGGTACATTTCAGACCACACTAAGAGGAGAATTATTTATACCAAGTCATACTGTCAAGTGGTCTCCCAAAAGCATGTAAAATTATTGATAAAAATGTACTAACTAGCTAAGTAGAAAGATTAATAGTAAGCAGAGAGGCAGATGGATAATAAATAAATATACAAATGGTCTGGGAACTTTACTGATAACGATTTCAATGACATCTTGTCAAATACTTAATACATGAATTGTTAACAAGTACTGGAGAACTGACAAGGCAAACAGAGAATGCTAAAGGTACTGTGGAAATGGAAGAAAGCAGCTATTACTGCTGGGGCTGGGAAAATGAAGAGAAGAATTTGGAATTAAATCTTACAAGCTTGAGAAAGAAGCCTTTAAGGGCTGGACTCAAATTTGTGGGGAGGTGCTGCTCTGCAGTTAGTAGGGCTAGAGGTGTTTGGAGGATGGACCACAGAGCTGGGCTAAGACCTCTGAGGAAGGGACATGAGCTAGCTGGGGCTGGAGTCTCTGGAGAGGTGCAATAGGGCTGATTCTAGGAGTTTTGGGAAAAATGCAAATTAGAATCAATGTGGCTTATGAATGACACTTTTTTCAGGGTACAGATCTTTGCTAGAGTGATGGAAGAGGAATGGGAAACAGATAAGAAGGAGCCAGGCCCTTCTGCTTCCTCCAGCCTTCCAGGCTCTGTTCAGCACCACCTATTGACAGGACTTAGTTGGGGGTCCAGCTGGCAAAAAAAGTAATGGGATTTGCAAAACCCTGGCCCCAGTATCATAAAAGTGAACAGAGAAGGCTGGGTTTGAAGCTGAAGAGCAGTAGCTTAATAACCAACACACATCTTACCTTAGATTTTAGTGTTTTCCACTTTACTTTTTCAGAAATCTTGTTTGCTTTCAAGTAAGTGATGTGAAACTTAAAATTATATATTTTAAAGTTACCTATGACTGATATCACATTCAGTTTATTGGTTATCTTTCCACATAGACATTAAACCTTCATTTATTGAAAAAATACATCCATTTATTAAGAGATATTGTTCCCTTAAGGAAAGCAAATATCTAAGGACTTGCCACTTCATTATAAGATTTGGGAGAGACTTTATTTTTCCAGAAGGACATGATCAGACTTTGAATTGTACAACAAAAATATGGAGATTTCTCAAAAAGGTAAAATTCAAGCACTCAGAACATATCAAAGTAAAGTATGAAAAGGAAATAACTCAGCCCGGCTTTCTTTTTAAACATCAGTGTGTGGTTGCCTCTCATATGCCTCCCACTGGGGACCTGGTGCACAACCCAGGCATGTGCCCTGACTGGGAATCGAACCAGCGACCCTTTGGTTCATGGGCTGGCAATCAACCCACTGAGCTATACCAGCCAGGGCTCAGCCAGTTTTTTTTTTAAGATTTTATTTATTTTCAAAGAGAGGAAAGGGAGGGAGAAAGAGAGGAAAAGAAACGTGGATGTAGGAGAGAAACATCGATTAGTTGCCTTTCACACACTCCCAACTGTGGACTGAACCCACAACCCAGGTATGTGCCCTGACCAGGAATCAACCAATACCCACCCAATTGAGCCACATTGGTCAGGGCTCAGCCAGACAGTTTTAAGGGTTTCTGTGTACATGTTCAATTCTTTGGGGTTAAATATATCTTTCGCAAAATCTGGCAAAGTATTCCTTCAACAATGTAAGCAACAGGATCAAAGAAATACTTACTGAGAGGTTACCACATGCTAGGCACTATTCTAAGTACTTAGCATGGTTTAACATATTTAATCCTCACAATAACTCTAGAAAACAGATTTTACAGACTAATTAACTTATCAAGGGTCACACAGCTAGTTAGTGACACAGCCAGATTTCAACCCTGCAATCTGGTTCCAGAACCCATGCATCTAACTTCTACCCTATCAATCCTTAATGTAGTATTCTCATAGAAATTTCATGTATTTCTAGAAAATGTGGTCCTAAATCTAAAGCTATCAGATGTCTTTTCTTAAAAGAGAGTTATAAGAATAAAGAAAACTTGTCAAGGAACATTGCCACAGTAAACCATTTATGAAAAAGAAACATATTCAGCATCTCTCTCAGACACACTGCCACCCTACTGGAGGACACCAAGATGAGGACTTGGAACACTGCAGCGGAGGCCTAAAGAGTAGGTACCAATATTCACAAGTCACATCATGACACAGAGACAACAAAACTTACATAGAACAAGCAACTTACTACAAACCATAATCTCTAAAAGATCATGTAGAGTATAAAAGCCAGACTCAAAAGAGTACATGTAGTACGATTCCATTTATATGAAACTCCAGAAAAGGCTAATGTAATCTATACTGATAGTATATCAGTGCCTGGGCCTGAGTTTATTAACTGAGAAGAGAAACAAGGGAAATTTTTAAGTGACAGAGTTGTTTCGTATCTTTTTTAAAGAGTAAGAGACTTTTAAAAAGTTTATTTATTTTTAGAGAGAGGGGAAGGAAGGGAGAAAAAGAGGGAGAGAAACATCAATGTGTGGTTGCCTCTCCTCTCACTGGGGGCCTAGCCCATAACCCAGGCATGTGCCCTGACTGGGAATTGAACTGGTGACCCATTGGTTCACAGGCCAGCACTCAGTCCACTGAGCCTCACCAGACAGGTCAGAAAATTTAAGAGATATATCAACCCAACTATATAGAATTTGCATTTAGGTTCAAATAAATTAACTGCAAAAAGATATTTATGTTGTAGCTGGGGAAATTTAAGCCCTGGTATTAAGAATTTGATGATATTAAGAAAATATTGTTATTTTTAGGTGTGATATATAACAGTTATGTTTTTTTAAAAAACAGTCTTTATGTCCCAGAGCTGTGCTAGAGTAGCCACTAGCCATATGTGCTATTTAAATTTAGATTTAGGTCAATTAAAATTACAGAGTTTACTTTCTCAGTCACATCAGCCACATTTGAAATGTTCAATGGCCACATATGGCTAGTGGCTACTGTTTGGACAGCACCTATATAGACTATTACCATCACTGTAGATAGTTCTCTTGGGTAGCACTGTCTCAAGAAATATATACTGAAGTATTTATCAACAAAATAATACAGTGTCTGAAATATGTTTTAAAATAATCCAGTGGGGATAGAAGTAGAGAGGTTAAGGAGATAGACAGAACAAGACTAACCATAAGTTGATCATTATTAAAGCTGCATGTTGGCTATCTTTTCTCCCTACTTATGTATAGGTTTGAAAATGACCTTAGTGGAAGGTTAATGAAGACAGCGTCCACACCCGCTGTATTTACCACTCCTGGCCCCCAGTATTTCTCTTGATAGGTAACTTTTTTTTTCTTTGGCATCTTTAGAAAAACAATAAAAATGATCTCCATATGCGTATGACAACATTTCTTATATTTTATAAATTTGCCTAAATGAATAAATACTATAAATACTGTTCAATACCTCCCATTTTTAAAAGAATGATTTTTAATGAGATAGATCAGATTCTGCCATAAGCTAAAGACTGAAAAATGAAATCTTATTATTCAGATAACATGGAAATGGATCCTTGGCTTCCTCAAACATTATTTCCTTGTGAACTCCAAGATGTGGAACCAGAAAGGCAGGATATGTGAACAACAACTTTTCCACTTGGATTCCTCTGAACAATGCTTGCCTTGGAAGTTGGTAGTGTCAAAGAACCTGGTCTAGTCACCTAATTTCCCAGAGAGGAAGAGACACACCCCTCCCAGGATGAGGTGAACACATAGATATAGACATAGGCCAACAACTGGGGCCTGGCATAGCTGTTGGCACAGAGGAGGGCATGTTTCCTGAAGAATCTATCAAGAACCCATCAGGGCCTCCCAAATCAACAATCAAGTGCCCAGAATTCAAGAAAATGGCTCCACAAAGAACCTCTGAAGGATCTTGGCCTGGCTGGTGTGGCTTAGTGGACTGAGGATAGCCTGTGAACCAAAGCATCACTGGTTGGATTCCCAGTCAGGACACATGCTTGGGCTGCAAGCCAGGTCCCCAGTAGGGGGCATGTAAAAGGCAAACAAACATTGATGTTCCTCTCCCTCTCTTTCTCCCTCCCTTTTTCTCTGTCTAAAAATAAATAAATAAAATCTTTAAAAAAAAAGAATTGCTGAAGGATCTTGATAGTGATAGAGCCAAAGGCAACTGTAAGAGAGAGAGAGAGGGAAACACCTACTCAGTACCTTTAGAGCGATATAGGATGACATCATACCCAAGAAATATAGAGCAAATGATTATGAGAAAAATTGATTTAAACAAAAAATAGATCTTAAAATTTACAGAAAAATATCCCAGTTACATAAGCTACAATGAAAACAACACTACTTCAACCAGGCTTGCAACTAGGGTTTGCTAATCATATACTTAACAAGATACTCATATTCTAAATATTGAGTTGCCCCAAAAGTCTGCAAAATAAAAGGCATATTTTTCATTTTCACCAATAACTTTATTAATTTGGATATTTTGAGTATGTCAGCTATCTTCCACACGGTATAACATAGATTGTTCTCAGTTAATGTCTCGATTTGATTGCTATCACCTTCAACTGGTCGACCCAACCATGGAGCATTGTCCAGAGAGAAATCTCCAGTACAAAACTTCACAGACCACTTTCAACATGTTTGATCAGTCACAGCAACTTCTGCATATACTGCACAAATAAATTTTTGTGTTTCAGTTATGTTTTCACCTTTCTTGAAATAATATAGCATAATATGCCAAAAATGTTGCATATTTTCTTCCATCTTCAATATTAAAATGGCTACATGAAACACCAATTTTGATGTTTTTTTAAATGCATGCTGATATGACAGCTGTCACATAACAAACTTGTTTCAAATGAAGTTAAAGACAACTGAGTGCTACTGGATCCTTCTATAGAAAAAGCAAATGAACTTTTTGGCCAACCCAATAAATTTGGAAAAGCTCATGTGACAACAATAAAAATAAAAGACAATAATATAAAGACAAATAATACAATTAAATAATGGGCATAGAATGTGTGTAGACATTTCTCCAAAGGTGAAACACAAATGACTGATAAGGACATGAAAGATGCTAAACATCAGTCAACAGGAAAATACAAGTCAAAACCAAAGTATGCCCTGGCCAGAGTGGCTCAGTTGGTTGTAACATTGCCCCATAACCAGAAAGTTGCAGGTTTGGTTCCTCGTCAGGGTGCATACCTGAAGACAGAGACAGAGACACAAGATATATGTCTCAGAAAGGTTGGGTAAGGGAAGAGTGAAAGCTGGGAAGCTATAAATGACTGCTATTCTAGTCATCTATGTAGGTAAGAGGGAAAGCTTATTCAAAGTAGGGCAAAGAGCATGGGAATGAGGAAACATTAGAAAAGTAGTTATACTAAGTAGTCTTTCAAGTTGCAAGGCCTACTCATGATCTCAAGTGATTGATCATAAAAACAGGTAACATAATAAGAAACAAGAATCTAAGTATTCTCAGAAGGTTTTTTAGAGAAATGGATCACTATCAGGATATGACACAACTATTCACCCTGATATTATAGTTTACTTGTAACTTCAATAATTCATGGTTTTTATTTTTACAGTTCTCTCCACATTACTGTCTGGTTCTCTGTTTCTCTACCATCTGTGTCCCTCTCTTTGTGTCTCATATTCTCATATAAAAAGAAAGAATATGATTGTTGAATAGCAATCAATATAGAGTACCCTTGTGAAGAAGAAAGCTTTTATTCCTCCTCATTGTTTGCCTCTGAGTCAAATTCCATTCTTTGTTCAGTGGAGGATTTGTATTCAGTTTGTATTATCAGTACAAACACAGTCCAAAGGGAAAGCTTGATATGTTTAGGATGTTGGTGGGGGAGGAGGGGGATGATGCTGGGAGGCTGAGTGTAGTTCCAGGGAAGGAGCTTGGTGGTGCCACCCTTTCTACTTGGGATTCTGCTACCTCTAAAAATGTCTCACTGCAAAGCAAATGTTGAACGCTATTTTCGCTTTTTTTTTTCATAAAATCAAGCACCCTCTTCAGATTTTTTTTTGGTTCGTGAAAACAGGTACTAATGTAGGTCTTTCATAAAAGTGTAGTGATGTAACTCAGATTTTCAAAAATCTGAGCACACTTGTGTATCTTGTCTTTGCTAACATAACTAGTTCTGTTTTGTGTTTCTTCTTTTGGTTCTTTGCACAATTTTCCATCATATGATTTTCAGTTCCTATTCAGGAGTTGTATTTTCTACTTTTAAACCTGTCATGGGCATCTAATAAATGATTGAATCTAGATGGAATTCAGTACATATAAATTATGATGTCTACACACATAAATCCAGAATGAAGCTAACAGGGAAAATAAAACCCTGACAACATGGGCAGGAAAAATAATACCACAGTGAGTTATCTGTGTAATCTATAATATTGTGTTGAATAAGTATTTAGAGAATTGGTTGGCTAACAGTTCCTCAAAACTTTATATTTTGTGTTAAATACTACTTTAAAATAGTAAAACCCATTAAATGTGTATATAAAAACACATTTATATACTAATAATGAATCTGCTAGAAATTGAAACTTTCTGTTTAAACTAAGACTACTATAACTATCCATAGCCACATCACCCCTTTGTTACTCACACTTCTCTAAGGTCATTGGTATTCTCATTCTAGTAGTTTGACTTATTTGTTCTTACTCTTAAAGCAATAGCACCACCCTGTGGTAATATGAACCTATGCACCCCAGTGTTCATAGCAGCAAAATTTATAACCAAGTGCTGGAAGCAACCTAAGTACCCATCAATAAATGAATGGATCAAAAAAACTATGGTACATTTACACCATGGAATACTACACAGCAGAAAGAAAGAGGGAGCTCCTACCCTTTGTGACAGCATGGATGGAACTGGAGAGCATTATGCTAAATGAAATAAGCCAGGTAGTGAAAGACAAATACCCTATGATCTCACCTTTAACTGGAACCTAATCAACAAAACAAACAAGAAAGCAAAATATAATCAGAGATATTGAAATTAAGAACAAACGGGCAGTGACTGAAGGGGAGATTGGAAGGGATAATGAGGAGGAAAGGGTGAAGGGTTTGCAGGAACAACTATAAAGGACACATGACAAAACCAAGGGTGGGTGGAATCAGGGGAGGGAGATGGGGATGGCTAGATTGCAGGGAAGAGGTAGGGGGAAAAGGCAGAAAACTGTACTTGAACAACAATAACATTTTAAAATATTTTTTAAAAAAGAAAAGTGTTTCTTAACTGATGTTAATATGCCAAGTAACTCTTTGGCACTTTAATGGTCTGGTGAAGTTTTAGATGCCTTCTCAGACTGTTTTTAAATGCGTAAAGCACAATACATAGAATTACAAAGAAACCAATTATATGAAAATAATGTTGAATTTATGTGTCATTGGACTCCAGTTAGGAAGCCATAATAGAAGACTAGGAGCATGAAACTATCTTCCTTCAAAAACAATTTCTCTCTATTATTCTCATAATTAAGGATCTTTATTATAATTGAGTTCAAAGATATTGCTTCAGAAATTACATATTGATTTTAGCTTAATATCTATGAATATTTATATACATAATTTGTATTATAAGAAGGGAGAGTTTATTAGAGACAGAAAAGGAGTTTCCATGAAACAAAAACAATTTGAACAGTGAAAAATGTTGGGCTTTGTATCCAGATCCTTTAAATAGTTGAAATTTGGATACTCCTACCAAGAAGAAAGACTGGATTTCACAGTACTCCTGAAAGGATGGTCTCACACATAAGGGCTCATCCTGTATACTTTCATGGGGCCCACAGAGTGGGGCAAAGTGGACAGTTAATGCTATTATATGGCTGGGTAAATTCCGCTACTGAATGCTGAGAGTTAAGTTCCTCAGAGGGCCAACAAAGGAGCTCCAGGTACCACTGCCCAGCACTGTAAGGACCCTGTTGCCAGTTGGGTCAGCAGTGGCTATTGAACTGAAGCCCTCTGAAATCGGTAGCTCTGTGAAGAGGCTGAAGATGTGAGAAAGAAAACAATTAACACTGCAGGTTTTAGCACTAATAAAGACTTGCCAAATATTTCAGGCCCCCCTGTCTCTTGGTCATATGGCAGGATTGTACTTTCCAGCCCCTTGTAGTAAATGGATCCACATGATAGGTGCAGGCCAATGAGTTGTCAGGGGGAGTGATGTGTATCTCTTCTTAATCAAGCATGTACTTGTCAGTATAAGACTGCCCAGAATTCTCTTGCCCTTTGACACATGGATTGATAATATTCAAGATGGTAGCTACTCTATCAGCCTGGGTCCCTAAGTAACTACAATAGGCAGAGTTCCCCTGCCAACTCTCAGTGGACATGTAGCATGATTAAAAAATAAATCTCAATTTAAACCACAGATATTTGGAAATTATTTATTGCTGTAACGTAACATAACCTATCTTGACTATCACAACCAGGCACTCAACTAAATGCTCATGTGGCATGGGACTGTAGCTCACCCTCCACGTGGAAAATCAGTGGGGAGCAAGTGGCCCACAGGACCATGCCCACAGACAGGTTTTCCCATGGGGAATCAGGCCTGAGTTGTACCTAGACTGCTATGAGACTTGCTTTTGCTAAAACTTGTGCCCTGAATTGAGGCACTAGTGCTTACTGTAACTTCCTAAAATCTGTGCTAAACCTCCCAAGTATGGAGTGTAACCAGTTCAACCACGTTTCCTCTTGGTCTGCAACATCCTTCTCTTTGAAGTAATTAGCAACATTCTTTACTTTATTATCTGTAAAAGGTAATCACCTGCAGCGAACCTGTGCATAGTAAATGAGGATCATCCTCAATGCAATGTACCCAGAAAAACAATAAAAGCCTGTCCAGGCTAAAGTCAGGGCCAGGGCCCTCTCCCTCACTTACAGAGTGGCCATGCCATCCCTTTTTTTCCATAGGACTTCTGTTGTCTGTGCGTATTTGTTCACTAGCAGCCACAACACATATGGATCCTGCCAGCCAGAATCCACATCACCTTAAGTCATGTTCGAGCCCCTCAATACATGTATTTCCTTTTCTCCCCCATTCTTCTGATGAGGAAATGGCAGCTTAGAAAGTTTGAAGATTTACCCATGGTCATGCAGCAGGATAAGCCCTTTAATTCTATATTGTGTCTCCTTAATTACTATCATCCTACCTCCCAAGACCTGTTTGAAGCTGCATTGCATGGTCCCAGCAGAAGAAAGAGAAACACATGGAACTAGGAAAGCAAGATGAGGATTGTTTCTAGCCTGTGGATACTGAGTTGTCCTCAACATGTAGTAGATAAGAATTCTATCAACCTCTTCTCTTTAATTTGAACTAGACTTCTCTTCTTTCTGCACAAATCTTCCCTGGGTTTTTCAAGTTGTCTACCTGAATTCTTTGCCTCCAGCCTCTGCCTCCTTTTAGTCATCTCACTCTCATCTGCCTCCAAAGTCATCTTTTCATTTAGTGGTTCTTAATTCCAGCTCTCCATCAGGATGCTGGTGGAACCTTGCAAATACACATAGACCAGTAGGGGCATGAGTAAATGTAATTTTTATGTTTGGCTACAACTAAGGATCATAATATGAAAGACTATGATTTCATGTTTTCATACTAACAGGCCCTAGTTAACCTTTTCTAACTGACTGCTCACACAACCCTACTCCCATGCTTCAGTTACAGTAGAGAAATTATTATCCCTTGAATAAAATTAAGAATATTTTTTCTGTCTCCAGACTTCTGCTCCAGTAGTTCCCTATACCTGGAATTTCACCCCCTTCCCCATAGGAAAAACTTCTACCATTGTAACAGGGTGCAGCCAAGAGGGGGGCCCCAAATAGGTATTTGGAATAGGGTTCAGAACTCAAGGTGTCCAGGAAATATTAGAAAAATATATATAGGATGTCCTCACCCCCATGAGTCTGACTGGGGGAAGGGACACATAGAGCAGGGCCATTCAGAGCTATTTTGTACAACTGCTTTGCAGCTAACCTCTGGCATGGTCATTTAACATATCATATCTGTAACCTTTAACTGGTTTCATAGACATGTTGAATAGCTGTGGCCATGCTTTGAGCCAGGGGGATGGAACTGATGTAACTAGGAGGCAACTCCACTAGTTACAGCGCTTGTGTGAGAACTTGGAGAAGATTGGATCCATGCCCTAGGGCCACACCTGCCCAGACTTACTATGGCAGCCCAGTAAAGTGGAAGAATACAGGAATGCTGGCAGGTGTAATTGTAGGAGGAGTTGGAGATGGGACTGCAGAGGAAGGTTGGCACGGGGATTTAAACCCAGGCTCAGCAGCCATACCAAGGAGGACCATGTGGGTTAGGCAGCAGGAGAGACTTTGCCTGGAAGAAAAGGGGTGAAAAGACTCTTGCTGGTGGGCCATGAGAAGGTGCCACATGGCTTTGGATTAACTGGAGACCATGGTGGTGACACAGCTGATGGTGCCAGGAGCCTGAATCACAGACTTCATTTCTTTTCCTGAGATATAGAACCCCAGACTAGGGCAGAGGGAGAAGGAAGGACTGTGTGCATTTGTGGGTATTCTAAAGGACTTTAGAATTTTAATGAAGACATTAAGTTACTACTCCAAGTCTGTATAGCTTTTAAATAAATAATTCCTTTCCTTTTCACCAATCTCTGGCATTTAGAGATGTTCTTCCTCTGGTGGCAGGCAAAGTAAACCTAGTACAGGAAAGAACCCCTAGAGAAAAAGGGGGGGTCTTTTATATCATTTAGCCCCTGCCCCCCCATCTGTTCTGTAACACCACCCTTCAAGTGTGATGTCCTCTGTTTAGTCATCTTGTACAACCCCAGGTTCAGAATAGAAATTTGATTCCTCGAGCTCCTCTTGTACTTGGCTGAATCTGTACCGTGCTTTTGATTATCCTGCCTTTATTACATTTGTTTATATATGTCTGCCTCCCCTATTATTCTGTCAACCCCTGAAGGGAGGGCCCAGTGTTTATTTTTTTCTTTTTCCTCAATGTTATTTTACACTTCTCACATTGCTTGATATCTATCTAGCAAGTGCACAATATATTTTAAAATGAATTTTAAATTGAATTAAAGATTTATTTAGTTATTCCAGAAATATTTATCGAGTGCCTATTATGAGCCAGGAACCAGAGATATGAACACAGAAATCCCTGCCTTTGTGAAGCTTACATTCTACTAAGGGACACAACCAATAACCATGGTAAATAGTTATATATTAATTATGTTTCAAGATGATAAGTGCTAAGGAGAAACAAAGCTGGGATAGTTTATGGGCATCTATTTGAGTGATTTGTATGCAGATTAAAGTTTGAGAAGCTGTGGTCTAAACAAAGCAACATTCCTATAGGGATTCTCTTCAGAACAAATGTACAGTCCAGCTCTTTTGGGGAGGCAAGGAATTCCCAGGCCAATTTTTGCGAGTTTCAGAACCATATTCTAACATCACACAGATACATATTCAATTCACAATGGAAACAATGCACTGCCTAAGAATTTTTCCTCTTCTTTTATGGATAGGGGTTCGTGTATACAGTTGACCCTTGAACAACATGGGTTTGAATTGTGTGATTCAAACCCATGTTGTATGTGGATTTTTAAAAATAAATATACAGTCTGCATTCCATTTCCCTGAGTTTTGCATCTGCAGATTCAACCAACCCCAGATGGAAAAGAGTATTTTTGATCTGTGGCTGGTACTTCAGTGGATGCAGAGGCCCAACTATAGGCATTGTTCTAAGCCATTTTATATAAGGGACTTGAGCATCCTGGGGTTTTGATATCTGAGAGGATGGGGTGGGATGGGGATGTGAGGGTGGGATGGTGTCCTGGAACCTGTCTTGGTGGAGTCAAAAGTTATACACAGATTTTCAATTAGGGATGAGGGTGGGGGTTCAGCACCCCTAACCCCCATCTTGCATTGTTCAAGGGTCAACTGTATATGTTGTGTGCATATGCTTATCTGTACTGATGTGTGATTAGAGAAAAAGGGGGGAAATGCTGGAAGGAATGTGGGTAACAGGTGGAGGAGGATAAGGGGAGAAAAATGGGACAACTGTAACAGCATAATCAATAAAATATACTTAAAAAAGAAGATGTGGTACATATATATTACTACTATGTACTACTCAGCCATAAGAAAAGATGAAATACTGCCATTTGTGACAACATGGATGAACCTTGAGAATATTATGTGAAAATAAGTCAGTCAGAAAAAGCTGAGAACCATATGATTTCACTCATATGTGGGATATAAAACTGAAACTTATAAACACAGACAACAGTATAGTGTTTACCAGAGGGAAGAAGGTGAGGAGGCAGTAAAAGGTAGAGGGAGCCAAGTATACGGTGATAGAAGGTGATCTGACCTTGGGTGGTAGGCACACAACACAATATGCAGATCATGTATCATAGAAATCTACCATTGAAACTGATATGATCCTATTGACAGATGTTACCCCAATAAATGTACTTAAAAAAGAAAATATACTAAAAGGATTATTTACAAAGATGAAGGCAGGGTTAAAAGAACATAACAAAAGCACAGGGACTAGAAACAATTGTACACTTTTATCACCTTTAGGCCTAAAGGGGATATGAGAGAGAATGAGCCTAGAGAGTTTGTAGTGTGGAAGAAAGCCTCTCCCTCCCTCTTACAAGAAATATAACTGTAGAACGCAGCAAATACTAGAATTGCAAAAATGTGAGGATAGAACAGGGTAGAAAAATGGGGACTAAATACCCCAGGCCCTCCTCCCAGTCTCTTGTGGAGGCCTCTCATTGGCCATTTCAATCAGAAACCAGAGAGTAATGGTACCTGAGTGATGCAGTCTATAGACATCAGATTCCTGGGCTACAGGAAAGGGCAGAGTAGGTAAGGGTAGGGTAGGGATTAAAATAGAAAACATCCAGCTCATACTGATACTAATAGTCTCTCACATTTCTACACATCTCATTATTGTTATTACTTCCTGGTGATACAATTTCCTCAACTTAGCTAGAAAGTGAAGGTTATTTGTCATACCAGCCAGAGGTACAGATAAATATGTTTTGGCTTTGTCCAAGATGATCTTACCAAATATATTACCCAATTGGACAGTCCTTTTAATAATTTATATTTTGTCTATTACCCAAGAAGTTGTCCAAAACATTATCTCTCAGTAACCCTATATATTTAATTTTGTAACCCTACTATTATTATTAGTAATAGTAGTATATAAGAGACACTTTTTAAAGTGTTTTATCTTTGTTAGACAGTTTAATATGTCTGCTTTGTCTGTTTTCTTAAAATTATAGCTAATAGAATTTATCAGTTGGTAAATGCATGAACAAATTGTGCTGTAGTTATATTATGGAATACTACTATATTCAGATGATAGAATAAAAAGGAACAAATAACAGAATGGATGAATGTCACGGGCATTGTGCTAAGTGATAGCAGCCAGACACAAAAAGCCATATGCCAAATAATTCCATTTACATGAAATTTTAGAAGAGACAAAGCTATAGCAACAGAAATAAGATCAGTGGTTGCTTAGAGCCAAGAATGGGGAAAGGAGACTGTCTTCTTAGAGACCTAAAGGAATTTTTCTGAGGTAATTAAAATGTTCTATATGTGATTTTGGTCACGGTTGCTTGACTGTCAAAATTCATCTAATTATACACTTATAAATCATGAATTTTATTGCATGTAAACTTCACCTCAATAAACCTGCTTAAAAAGATTTCTTAGGTGCAGTATACTTCCTATGAGCACAGTGTATTTCCTATCACTTAATGCCTGGTAGATGAGTAAAGGGCCATTTGGCAAAGCAAATCTTTCTTCAAGAGAAAGCTTAAGGGATTTGTTACACAGTTGTGAAAGACCTCAAAGAATAAATAAATAGCACTGAGATATAACTGAAGGAGCTGTTGTCATCCTCAAAGCTGAGGGAAGAAAATGGAAATGGTATTAGTATGCTCAGAGAAGGGACCTCCCAGAGCTATGGGTGAAACCTCTGAGACAGGAGTTACTGTTGGTGTCTCTGCAGAGATGGAAGAGAACGGGCTGTTTGAGTGTTGCTAAGAGAGAGGAAACTACTGCAACCAGGAGGAAGTGCTGCTGCTGAGGTCATCTAGACAAGAAAAGGAAAAACGGAAAGGGTTAATCCCTTTTCTATGCCTCCTCTATCCTCCAACCTTCAGTGGCTTCTATTAGTGAAAACTACCAGGCTCCCAGTTATGAAGAGAGAAATTTTGTTTCCAGATCCTAATTTTGACATCAGAGAACAAATTAAAGGAGGTATGGATGTGGAGCTGAAAGACGGCAAGTAAATGACACCTGTGGTTTATCCTACTTTTAATAATACTAACATTAATCTGTAATTTCGGGTGGCTTCAGCCTAATCCCTCTATTATTAAATTCCCAACCAATGTATCGTTTAATGACTTTAGCTTCCATTGCTTAGTGTTACCTAGATTGATTATTTCATTTTGGGTTATGACACAGCAATTTTCTGATTCTAGCATTCTTTGTGTACTTATTAGGTAGAATTTTATAAAGAAGATGAACCTTCATCAACTATTTAGCTTCAGGTAACTATTTAGTTACCTGAAATACAGTTTGTAAAAGAATGAAAGGAAAACCTTGATTATTTCTCTTTATCAGTTTTCAGAGTTGGTGACCTAGTGACCTCCAAAGGTGATCAATGGATTAGTGGCTTTTTTTGATATTAGAAACTCATCACTTCGTCTATATCTTTGATGTATTTTAATTCATGGCAGGCATTATTCTTCTTGATATTCAGATTGTTCTGTTTTAGTTAAGTGGGACCCTTCGTGATTTTTTCTGTATTTTTATTTATTCTGAATTATTCTTGTAAAAATGTCAAGTATGTCCAATTTAATTCTATCCCCCTCATTTGACTCTAAATCTCTCAGATCTTGGAAGAAATGTGTCACTTACTTTGTTCTTTCTCCAGTTAACAAGTTGCTAATAAACACTTACACTGTCTGGTATTGAGCCACCTTATGAAAACATTCTTAAATGGGTTCTCTACAGTTCAAACAATTTTAAAAGCCAATTTTAATTACAAAATGTAGCAAAGTTGTTTAACTCTAACCAAATCTGCAAGTCCGGTCTTGAAATCTTGGGCATTATGTGTGCTCCTTAGGGGGAAAAAGGAAGGAAATAACAATGTAAAAAGTAAATATAACAGAATTATGCAATTTAAGAGGAAGTAGCTTAAGATTTTAAATCAGTGTATATTTTTCTAAAATAAAATATCATAAATAATTTTCCTAAAATGGATTCAGTTTAACTACTCCTGTTGAAACAGTGACTGTCAGTACAGCACGTAGGAGCAACTGGAGAACAAAATACGGATTCTGGGACTCTCCTTCTTAGGGAAGCCTCTTTTCCCTCCAGAAAGAGTTAACAGTCACTTGGTTTACATTAACACTGCTCTTTATTCATATATCGGTAAATGAATTGGTAAATTACAGCACCTCCAAACAGATGCTGTATCTGAAAACTTGGGGAGATTTCGTAGGCTTCTCCTTCCACTCTGAGCACTATTGATATGATGTCTTAAAACCTCTCCACTCCTTGCCCTCTTTTCTTTCCCTCCACCACTACTATAATTTAGACCTTCAGCTTAACTAGACTAGGCTATTGCTCTCCTAAACACCTCCAGGCTTCACACTATTATCAAGGCAATCTTTCTAAAAATTATTTCACAGCCCTCCATTAAAATTCTTAAAAAGCTCCTCATTGTCTTTACAAAATAGAGTCAAATTTCTTAACATGGAACATAAGACCCTTCATGGTCTGGCCTCTATTTTACCATCTGTCTTCCTCCTTCTTGCTTTCTGTGTCATTCTCAGGCCCCCTCAAGTCCATATCCAATGCTCTAGCAGTTCTAAAATAATGGCAGAACTCTCACCATGTAAGGCTCTAAGGCCTTTCTGCAATTGAGCAAAGTTGTTACCTCTTCTTAAAACAAACTTCTCTTTCTCCAAATAGTTCATGAAGATTGACCCTTCAAACATCAGCCCTGATACCACTTCCTCTGAGAAGACTCATCCAACTTCCCCCACAGTCAAGTAGATTAACTGTTTCTACAACTCCACGTGGTTCCATGACAGACTTACCATCACAACAGTGATAGCTACACTATGTGATATTTACTGTCTCTCATGAACATCCTCATGCACTCCATCTTTACTCCCAGCACATAGCATCAAGGTTTACTATACTTTCAATGAATGTTTGCTGGAAAAACAAATGAGTTAATGAATAATCTTTTTCTTTAAATATTTTATTTTATTTATTTTTAGAGAGAGGGGAAGTGAGGGAGGAAAACGAGGGAGAGAAACATCAATGAGTGGTTGCTGCTCATACACCCCCTACTGGGTCCTGGCCTGTAATCCAGGCATGTGACCTGACTGGGAATTGAACTGGTGACCCTTTGGTTTACAGGCTGGCATTCAATCCTCTGAGCCACACCAGCCAGGGTTTATTGAATAATCTTCACCAAACATTTTTTTCAAAGTGTTTATACCAACTTACTTATGCTATCAACAAAAATATAACTGAGTTCCTTGTTGTTCCATATCCCCACCACACTTGATACTTTCAGACTTTTAAATGTAAAATATTGTGATGGGTCTGTGTTAGTATTTTACTGTAGTTTTTAATGTCTTTAATATGTTAATAGATATAGTGTTAGAAGAAATCTTTCCCCTTACATATACCTATTAACATTTCCTGAAACAGCAAATGCAAACAGCAAATGCCTGTGGTTAGATTTTTTTCAAGGAACAGTACGAATCACGAGTCTGGAGCAAGATGTAGAACTGTAGTTAAGCTCTTGGGATCAGAACATAACTGATTTCATCAATGGTTCTCAAATTTTAATATTTATATGAAAACCCAGTATTTTGGCTAAAACTGATTCAGCAGTTCAGAGCTTAAGACCTAATACCCACATCTAAAAAGAAGTATCTCAGGTGATTCTTAATGCAGTTGGTTTTCAGTCCACAGAATGAGAAACATTGTTTACAGAACATGGTTTCCTCCTAGAGGAGCATAGTATTATTTATTACAATGCAATTTATGATACTGACTACTTTGTGGTTTTCTATCTATGTGGGTATATACAGTAGGATTTTACTGTATTTACTTAAAATTAAAATTAAGCCCACTTGGATAAGTTTAAGACCAACTTCGCAATAGGTGAAGGCCTCTGATCACGTTGCAAAACCAAGAATAATCATGGGCAAGTGGTAAGAAGAAAGAGCATTAGTGTTGCTCTCAGAAGAGGTGAAGTTGACACTTAGCTGTGTCATTTTAAGCAAACCCCTTAATCTCCCTGAGTTTCCATTTCTCATGTAAAATTATATTGTATTATATTTATCCTGCCAACCTTGCGAACTAAGGGTCAAAATGACAAAGTGGCAAAGTAATAATACAAAAGATCCAGTCATTATTGAGACATCTTATCATCCCAAAAGAAACTCCCTATCTGACAGCTGTCATTCCCCATTCTCCCCTCCCCTCAGCCTCTGTGTAGTTTTGACTATTCAAGAACTTTCATATATTGTAAATGAAATCAGCACCCCTCGCTGGCTCGGTTGGAGTGTGGTCTGGTACACCAAAATGTTGCAGGTTCCATCCAAATCAGAGCACATACACAGGTTGTGGGTTCAATCTCCCATTATGGTGTGATCCTGAGGCAACCCACTGATGTTTCTCCCTTCCTCTCTCTCTTTAAAATCGATAAGCATTCTCGGGTAAGAATTACAAATATATATTAAATGCAATCATACAACATGAGATCTTTTGTGATCAGCTTCTTTCACTTAGCCGGTTTTCAAGGTGTAGTTATTGTTTTAAAATTAAACTGTAACTATAGAGACAGTTTAGAAATAAAGGTGGGAATCACCCATAATCTCATTCTAATGCACTCAATATTCATAATTTTCTTTCCTCTTCCCCGCTGTGCAGGTTCACTTTTACCTGATTGGAAAACAGGTAAAGGCTCCCCCAGTCCCCAACCGGTTGCCACGTAACCCCGGCATTCGGTTGGCTCCCCACTTCCCAAAGCGCAGCCTAGTTAACCGGGCTGCAAAGGAAGGAGCGGCCCCGCCCCTTCCCGCCGGCGCCTCGCTTGCGTCACTGCTTGAAGTCATAGACCCCCCTCCTTCCTTCTCAGTCGCGGTAGCTTTGACAGAGCGCGATGGCGGCGGCCGGGGCGGCAGGGTTACCGGCCACCGTGTCGGGAAAGCAAGAGTTTTACCAGCTTCTGAAGAACCTCATCAATCCAAGCTGTATGGTGCGGAGGCAGGCAGAGGAAATCTATGAAAATATCCCAGGTCTGTGTAAGACTACATTCCTCTTAGATGCTGTCAGAAATAGAAGAGCAGGTTATGAGGTGAGACAAATGGCTGCCGCACTGCTACGACGGCTTTTGTCCTCTGGGTTTGAGGAAGTCTATCCAAATCTGCCTTCTGACGTTCAGAGGGATGTCAAGATTGAACTGATACTGGCTGTGAAGTTAGAAACACATGCTAGTATGAGGAAAAAACTATGTGATATTTTTGCAGTGCTGGCCAGGAATTTGATAGATGAGGATGGCACTAACCACTGGCCAGAAGGTCTGAAGTTTCTTATTGATTCAATCTACTCTAAAAATGTGGTTCTGTGGGAAGTTGCACTTCACGTTTTCTGGCACTTTCCTGGGATTTTTGGGAACCAAGAGCGGCATGATTTGGATATCATCAAACGGTTGTTGGACCAGTGTATTCAAGATCAACAACATCCAGCAATCAGGACATTATCCGCTAGAGCTGCAGCTGCCTTTGTACTTGCCAATGAGAATAATATTGCTCTTTTCAAAGACTTTGCAGACTTGCTTCCTGGAATCTTACAGGCTGTGAATGACTCATGCTACCAGGATGACGATTCAGTGCTAGAATCCCTTGTTGAGATTGCAGATACTGTACCTAAATATCTGGGTCCTTATTTAGAAGAGACTCTCAAGTTGAGTCTAAAGTTGTGTGGAGACTCTAGACTTAGTAACCTGCAACGCCAACTGGCCCTTGAAGTAATAGTGACCTTGTCTGAAACTGCAACCCCAATGTTGAAAAAACATACAAATATTATTGCACAGGCAATTCCTCATATATTAGGAATGATGGTTGATCTACAAGATGATGAGGACTGGGTAAATGCTGATGAAATGGAAGAAGATGATTTTGACAGCAATGCCGTTGCTGCTGAGAGTGCACTAGACAGACTGGCTTGCGGGCTTGGTGGAAAACTTGTTTTACCAATCACTAAGGAGCATATTATGCAGATGCTGCAGAGCCCTGACTGGAAATACCGACATGCTGGATTAATGGCCCTATCTGCCATTGGAGAAGGATGCCATCAGCAAATGGAACCAATTCTAGATGAAACAGTTAACTCTGTTTTGCTTTTTCTTCAGGATCCTCATCCAAGGGTGAGGGCTGCTGCCTGTACTACACTTGGACAGATGGCTACAGATTTTGCACCTAACTTCCAAAAGAAATTCCATGAAACGGTGATTGTGGCTCTTTTGCGAACCATGGAAAATCAAGGTAATCAGCGTGTACAATCACATGCAGCTTCTGCACTTGTTATTTTTATTGAAGACTGCCCCAAGTCATTGCTAATTCTATATTTGGATAGTATGGTGAGAAATCTACATTCCATCTTGGTGATTAAACTTCAAGAGTTGATTCGGAATGGAACTAAGTTGGCCTTGGAACAGCTTGTGACAACCATAGCCTCAGTTGCAGATACAATAGAAGAAAAATTTGTTCCATATTATGATTTATTTATGCCATCACTAAAGCATATTGTTGAACTTGCTGTTCAAAAGGAACTCAAGCTTCTGAAAGGAAAAACTATTGAATGCATTAGCCATGTTGGTCTTGCTGTTGGGAAGGAAAAATTTATGCAAGATGCATCAAATGTGATGCAGCTATTGTTGAAGACACAATCAGATTTAAATAATGTGGAAGATGATGACCCCCAGACCTCTTACATGGTTTCAGCATGGGCTAGAATGTGTAAAATTCTTGGAAATGATTTTCAACAGTACCTCCCACTAGTTATTGAGCCTCTTATTAAGACTGCTTCGGCTAAACCTGATGTTGCTCTCTTAGACACACAAGATGTAGAGAATATGAGTGATGATGATGGCTGGCAATTTGTAAATCTTGGAGACCAGCAAAGTTTTGGAATTAAAACTTCAGGACTTGAAGCAAAAGCAACTGCTTGCCAAATGTTGGTTTACTATGCTAAGGAATTAAGGGAAGGACTTGTGGACTATACTGAACAAATTGTAAGGCTGATGGTTCCTTTACTGAAATTTTATTTCCATGACAATGTGAGAGTGGCAGCAGCTGAGTCCATGCCTTTTCTCCTGGAATGTGCAAGAATTCGTGGCCCAGAGTATCTTGCACAGATGTGGCAATTCATATGTGATCCCTTAATCAAGGCGATTGGAACTGAACCTGATACAGATGTACTCTCAGAGATAATGAGTTCTTTTGCAAAGTCCATTGAAATAATGGGAGATGGATGCCTTAATGATGAACCCTTGGAAGAACTGGGAGAAATATTGAAAGCAAAACTTGAAGGGCACTTTAAAAACCAAGAACTGAGACAAGTTAAAAGACAGGATGAAAACTATGATCAACAGGTTGAAATGTCCTTGCAAGATGAGGATGAATGTGATGTTTACATTCTGACCAAAGTATCAGATATTTTGCACTCATTATTTAGTACTTATAAAGAAAAGATTTTACCGTGGTTTGAACAGCTGCTTCCATTAATTGTGAATCTAATTTGTTCTAGTCGGCCATGGCCAGACAGACAGTGGGGATTGTGCATATTTGATGATATTATAGAGCACTGTAGTCCAACCTCATTTAAATATGTAGAATACTTTCGGTGGCCAATGCTACTAAATATGCGAGATAACAACCCTGAAGTCAGGCAAGCTGCTGCTTATGGCTTAGGTGTTATGGCACAGTTTGGTGGAGATGATTATCATTCTTTATGCTCAGAAGCTGTTCCACTGCTGGTGAAAGTTATTAAGTGTGCAAGTTCCAAAACTAAAAAAAATGTCATTGCTACAGAGAACTGTATCTCAGCAGTAGGCAAGATTTTGAGGTTTAAGCCCAGCTGTGTAAATGTAGATGAAGTTCTTCCATACTGGTTGTCATGGCTTCCACTGCAGGAGGATAAAGAGGAAGCTATTCAGACTTTGAGTTTTCTCTGTGACTTAATTGAAAGTAACCACCCAGTTGTACTTGGTCCAAATAATTCCAATCTTCCCAAAATAATCAGTATAATTGCAGAAGGAAAACTTAATGAGACTCTTAACTGTGAAGATCCTTGTGCCAAACGCCTAGCCAGTGTCGTGCGTCAGGTACAGACTTCTGAAGAATTGTGGTTGGAATGCATATCCCAATTAGATGATGAGCATCAGGAAGCCTTACAGGAGTTGCTGAATTTTGCTTGAAGCACTTTAATATCACTTGAATATCATCTACCTTAAAAGTAACTCCAAATATGTGTTGTGAATGGATTTCATTTAAATTGAGAGAACTGTTTTCTCTCTGCTAAGTAGTTTGTGTTTCTTCCACATGTTTCTCTAGGATTAGTCAGTGTTATAGCCTTCTGTTCACCTTGCATGTTTTATCCTGTAAACACAGATCTTGGTGATAACCTGTGCTTAGAATGTTTGTCTTAGAATGTTTGTCACCTTTCTCCCAGTTGTGCTAAATATATAAATTGTCACTATGTCTGAATTATTGACACTGGGCAAGCAATATACTTAGTGTCAAGATGTCATGCTGCCTATCACAAGACGCTAAGAGCTCACGAGTTAGGACAGGAACTTACAGGACAAACATCTTTGGAATTTTGGGTGAAGGATAGTTATAGGTTTATTCCTCCTTAGTAATATTCCTGGTTTTCATGGTAAAGGGAGGATACTGCAATTGGGAGAGTTTTGAGATACTGCAGTGGCTGTAGGCAGTTTTCTATATAATGTATATGAACTCCTTAATAATGCCTTCCTCAAAACTGGGTGAGACATATCCATGCTCTATTTCCCACAGTGTCTAGTGGAGAGTTATAAAAACTTTAGAATGTTCTTAGGCTCATCTGTAAGTTACTAAGTTATTCAGGTCTCTAGAAACCATGGTTATCGAAAAGGGTGTCCTGGTACATCTAACACTGGTACTGTCATGACATACTGTATAACACAGTGTTTGACAAATAGAAAGTAATGAATATTTGTGGGAGTCAGTCAGTGTTATTTGTTTGAGTAGAATATTGTCTTGTGTATGTATGCTATTTTTCTCCTGAAGAGTGGCTCAACAGGAACAGAAGCCCTGATTTTAAATGGGGCTTAAGTACATTTCCATTTTGAAGTTCTTAATAGATTCTATAGTAGTGCTAAGGAGTATTCTATTGTGAAAATAAAAGGGAAGCAAAATTAATTTTATTTTTAAACCTGGAAAAGAAAACAGCTTTGAGATCAGTCATTTAGCATTACATATGCCTTATAAGAAAACAGTTCTAGAAATCTAGGGTTAATTATATTAATTGGAACGTCAGTCTTTAATGTTAAGCTTTTGTAGGGTAGAAAAAGCTTTCTACTCAGCAAATCATTGATCCAAAGTTTAAAAATACATCTGTCATGATTTCTTGGCGCTATTGTGAGTACTGTGTATGTTAGCAAGTATTTAAGAACAAGTACAGGGGGGGCAGGGCAGGGAATATAAAACAGAAAACTGTACTTGAATAAGAATTAAATAAAAAAAATTTAAAAAAAAGAACAAGTACATGCTTAATAAATGGTAGCTATTATTACTGTTGTTTGCATTTCTGCTCTTCTTTTTTATGCTTTGGAATGCTTTTTATATTAGATTATCCAGTTTACCCCCTTCCAGTTCAGATAAGCAGGCTATCTAGGCCATTGTGGTTAGGGACATCAAAGTGAGATTTTAGATAGGCAATTCCTATCCATTCTGTACAATTATTTATTACTAATGTGGGGGGTGGGGGGAGGAAGAAAAGGACTTTAAGTACAGCATAGTCACAATTTTAAGTTTATTTAAGATAAATGAAAAAGTATAAATAAATAAATAAATGCAAAAATCCTACCACAAAATATTCATAGAAGTTTTCTCTGGTTAGTAGGATAAATGACCATTTTTCTTGAAACTCGTTTATCTCTATTATCTAATTTACCTACAATCAACATATTTCATTCATTTTTATATATATACATATATATATATATGAATGATTTTTTAAGTTCAAAGACCTTGTCACAATCATCTTTGTGTCCTCATGATCTACAACTAGGTTCCTTCAACTTAGTCATACTTCTTTATCTTAATATTCCTTAATTAAGAAGTTCTTGATCAAGATTTCTTGCTATTTCCTACACTCTTGTACATGAAGAATTAGAAAGTCTGCCCGTAACTAGGAATTAGGCCCCTGGAGAATTTTGAGGTATGACAGACCCAGATTTGAAAGTTGGCAAACTACTTTGTTAACTTAAACATCAGTTTCTTTATCTGTAAAATATGAATAATACTGAGCTGATAGGATTGTTGTGAGAATTAAGGGAGATAATGAGGGGTACGGGGTTCAATAAATGCATGCTAGCATCTGAGAGTCCTGAAATAGGACTGGTGGCTAAAGAGGAAAGGGGTTATTTGCTGTTGCAGTGTGAATCCACATTTTTGGGCTTTGTCAAAGGAAATGAGGGGTGGCCAGTCAGACATTTTTTGTTTGCCAGTTGCTTAAGTAATTACCTGCCTTTGTTTCTGTGAGCTGATGTACATCTATAGGCTCTGAGAAGAGAATGCTGTGTCTAGTAAAATGTAACTGTCTTTAATAAAAAACAGCTTCAAGAGTCAGAATATCCTGACCACTTAGTTATATAGCTTTTACTTTTAAAAAAGCATTATTTCTTATTCTAAATAGGAAGTATTATGTGCATCTTTCAAACAGAACATGAGAAAATAGTAATGTCTGCTTTAAGGAACCATTGGTTCCTTTCTGCCCATTTACTTTTAACCACCACATAAATTAATGGAATGATGGGTCCACTTTTTAGACATTATCTCAAACAAAAATATGTAGTGAGATTGGAAGGCCACACTAACAACTACTTAATAGCTAACGCTGTACAGCTTAGACTCGAAATATTTGAAAACTGTTTTTAGTCCAAAGGCTATATTCCTTTATTCTTAGCAAATCTCAAGAATGTGGAGATCTGTTCTTTCATTTCAATGAAAAACCAGAAGTTAGTTTCCAAAATAGGAATTGATGTTAAGAACTGGAGACAGGAGTTGCAGAAATTTGAGTTCTACAAACGATCTCCATTTCTCTTGCATATGGACATATGTTTCAGTTAGTCGAGTTCTTGAACTTCAAAATTCTCGTTTTATGTTAAAAACCCAGTTATCCCAAGGGGGAGGCTGTGTGCAAAGAAAATAAATAACAGTAGGAAAGGATTTACATTTTGTGGCTTCTTTTCATTAGCTATAAACAAAAGTTATCTAGCAGGCTCTGTCTGAGTTCATTTTAGTTTTTAGAGCTAGTACAGGTCTCTCGAAAAAGAAGTATCCTCAAGCGATTGCTTTCAAAAGCCCTTCGGCCTTTCAGAAGGTGCCGTGTAAAGCTGCGCAGGCGCCTTGCTTCCCTCTCCACTCCGCCCTTACAGTTGTCTACAAGCTGATGACATCATTGGTCCGCGCAACCTACCACGCTTTAGGACCTGTAGATAAGCCGAAGTCCCTGCTTTCGCGTAGCGGGGTGGGACGCGAAGGGGGCGGAGTTGTTGCAAGACGCATGCGCACAGTGGATGGCGACGAACCCCTTTTTCTTTGCTTCTTTCCACAGCTCTCTCCAGTCTGGGGGAGTGGGGACCTGAGTGCCCTCCCTCTTCTCTCTGCCCCTCCCCTTGCCTCCTCCCCTTACACCCCCCCCCCGCCCCACCCGCTGCCCAGCGGGGCTTCTAACTGACAGTTGTCGCCGGGCTGGGTCCGCGCGCCGCCTCCTCCTTGCCCGAGTGCCCCGAAGGTAGAGAGGGGCGGGAGGGGGTGTGAGGGAGCTGAGGAGGAGGAGGAGGAGGAGGAGGAGACCGAGCTTCCGCAGCCCAGCGCTGTGGCCTCCTCCCGGGAGGCGAGAGGAGACCCCCCCACCTTCCGTCTCGCCCCCTCCCAGTCCCTTAGCTGGCCAGGGAGGGGGTGGGGCGCCGAGGCCGCGGCGGCCAGGCCTGGCCTGGTGGGTGAAGAGCGGGCGGGGCGCGGAGGAGTGAGGCAAGCGAGGGCCGCGCGCCGCTGCCGGGGGGAGGGGAGAGGAGGGCACCTAGGCTCTCCTCTTCTCTCCCCCATCCCCCGCGCGCCATGTAACCCCGCCCCGCTAGTGGCGAGCTCAAGACCCCAGCACGCACAGAGTCGAGCCGGCTGCTGAGGAGAGCGAGGCCCGATGCGGCTGGGGCTGCCCGGTTCGGCTGAGCCCTGAAGAAGCGGCCCGCGCTCACGCGTCCCCCGGCGCCTCGAGGGGCCGCTCCACATCGCCCAACCTGGGCCTGCTGGGGGCGTGAGCGTGCCCTAGACGCTGGGGGAGATGAAGCCGGCCGGGGAGGAGGAGCGGCCGCCGCTGCTGGCCGAGGAAGAGGACGAGGAGGTGGTGGCAGTGGTGGCCCCGGCCTCAGGGCCGGCCGGAGGGAGGAGTGCCTCTTCGCTGAAAGATGTGGATGACCAGGAGGAGGAGGTGGCGATGGTGGTCGGGGGCGGTGGCTGTAAGGAGCAAGAACTAAATTACGAGCTGCAGCAGGGCTACCGCATCCTGGGAGAGTTCCTGCAGGAAAAGCACCGGGGCCTCGCCGCCCCCTTCTTGCAGCCCTTGGGGGGCGTTGCCAACGGGGAGGACGAGGCAGCCGAGGGGCCTCGCAGCGGGAGCCGGGGCAGTCGCTCCCTCCCGCTGCA
Source organism: Sturnira hondurensis (assembly GCF_014824575.4). Classification (NCBI taxonomy): domain Eukaryota; kingdom Metazoa; phylum Chordata; class Mammalia; order Chiroptera; family Phyllostomidae; genus Sturnira; species Sturnira hondurensis. The sequence goes on along the minus strand of NW_028095455.1, from coordinate 616,563 downwards.
GCCCGGGCAAGGCATGTGTCTGCTGAAGATGGAGGAGAAGTTCAGTAGCGGCCAGTATCGGGGCATCACCGAGTTCGTGGCGGACTTCAGGTCGATGCTGGAGATGTGCTACCGCCTGCGTGGTGTGGACCATTGGATGTCCAGACAGGGCCAGAAGCTGGAGATGATGCTGGAGCAGAAGTTGGCGCTTCTTTCTCGGTAAGTGAATCTAGTCCCAGGTGGGACTGACGGACTGACACAAACACGCCCTAGCACGTGTCCGAGGATGGGTTGGGCCTGAGGCCGGGGGGCGTCGCTGATAGGTGCTAAGTCGGTGCTGGAGAACCCTGGGAGGAGTAGCAGCGCAGGGCGGGGATCCTCAGGGGTGATGGGTTTGGGTGATCAAACCCAACACTCACAAGAAAAGAAGTTGAGAAGGAAGCCGAGGCCAGAGCCTAGGAGCAGGTAAAATTTGTAGATATAAAGTGAAATCATGCCCGTTGGAAGACTAATAGTGGTAGGCAGAGGAAAAGTTATTAGTAGGATGGAAGTTGGACCTGCATCTTTTAGACAGTTTGGGCATGAGATATCGTTAGGAAAATAATTTTAGCTCATGTAAAAAGGCGGTTGTTTCAGACCATTAAAGATAATAGTATCGTTTTTCTACCCACGTCGGCTATCAGACATTTATGGGGTTATTAAGTGGTTAATGATTACTTTGGTTTATTCCCGATCTTTTTTGTTTCATTTGAGGAGACTGAATTTTTGCAACAAGAGTGGGTGCATCAATGCAAAACTGTTAATACGTTTAGATATTTGTGTTTATTCTACCAGAAATTATAAGCAGTTCAGGTGGCACTGTGCTAGTGGTGTGCTTTATCCATATATTCACAGTCGGCTATTTTTCTTTATAAGAGGAAATAATGGAAGCTACAAAAATAAGGACAATAACTTATAATAGTTATGTAATTTATACAAGCCAAATTAATATCTCAAGTGGCAATTTTTTCTAAATAGAAAAATAATTGTTGTTGGAAATAATTGAATAATAGTGTGACTTTTTTTAATAGCTGAAGTGAACTTGAACAAGTCGCTTTACCTTTTTGGCGTTCGTTCTGTCATCTGTAAAAGGGGGATAATAATTTACCTACCTCTTGGGGTTGCTGTAGGATAAATGAGTTAAATATTAAGTATGTGGTGCCCGTCCCATAGCAGGCCCAATGTGTTAACCATTATAGTAGCAGTTGAATAAAAGGAATATTTTCCCCATATCTGAAACTGGGCATTGTACTAGAGTTTTTATGGAATAGCTCCTGAAAAGTTGTGTTAATTTCTTGGCCCTTGATTTATTTTTGTGATTTAAAAATAATCTGTCACTGGCTTCTCTATGTTGTTTTCAACCGCAATGACTTCTTTCATTAAAAACAGTGGTTAACAGTCATTACCTGTTAAATAGAGGGAAGCTCTATTTAAACTAAGGAAACTCTTGAATCCCCTCACAAAGTAACAGAATAATTATTATTGGTAACAGAATTGGTAACAGAATAATAAATTAATAATAATTTACCAATAATAAATTATTGGTAACAGAATCATAATTATTGATAACAGAATAATTATTTACAAATTTGCTTTGTAAATTACTTTTAATATATTTTTTAGTATACTTGGGTATTGTATTTGTTACCCTTGACTCCACAGTGCTTTGTACAATAGCTATGACCAACATAAAAAACAGTCCATACATGTGTTATTATTTTAAGTAGTAGAATATACTCCAAATCGATGTCACAGGATTTTAAACCTGGAAGGAACCATAGATTTCATTTAATCCAAGCATCCATTTTACAGATACAGAAACAGAATTTAGAGGCATGAGAATGGCTGTTTGAAAGTGCTAAGAAGTAGCATATAGGTTTGAATGAACTGTAGGTATTTTCAAAGCATGGTGTGTGTAATAAATAATTTTTTTAGTCTCACTAAAGATCAGGGAGACTGTCTCTTTTGCATAAAGGTAAATTTCTAAATGGTTAGAATCCCCATGGCTAATGTTCATTCCAGTATGATTTAGTAGAATCCACAGTTACAAATTAAACTTTGCAACATTCTGTTGTTTATAAACATATTTCTGATATTATTAGCTCAAGAGAAATAAAATTATTATTATTATTATTTTAAATTTTAGAGAGAGAGGAAGGGAGGGGGAAAGAGAGGGAGAGAAACATCAGTGTGAGAGAGAAACATCAATCGGCTGCCTTCCTTATGCACCTCAACTGGGGACTGAACCTGCAGCTTAGGCATGTGCTGTGATGGGTAACCTTTCTGTTTCAAGGACTGTGCCCAACCAACTGAGCCATACTAGCCAGGTAGAGATAAAATGATTTTATTTTAGGAACAAAAAGTAATATGATGGTCTCAAACAGATGAAGTTTTGAGTCCCTTACTTGTTTGATATATGTAAACATTTTGTAAATAATAGGTTTGCCAGATCATACTTCTTGATAATAGGAAATCATTTCTTTTTATGTACTAGCCTAAAATCTGAGAAAAAGCATCAGTTGCAACTCTTCGGTATGCAATTAGAATACATAGATGTTTCGGAGCAATAGTGTATAGACTGTTTATATGAATATGATTTTCAGCATAACTTATTCAGATACCTTATTTTATAAATAAGTTGTATGTGATATTTTAGTAATAAACACAATCACTTAGATATTATTATTTAAGACTTCTTTTGTCTTCTGATATTATTAGATATTGAGTTAACTCTTTCTTTTGAAAGATTTAATTTAATTTATTTTTTTGACAGAAGGGAAGGGAGGGAGAAAGGGAGAGAAACATCAGTGTGTGGTTGCCTCTTGCGTGCCCCCTACTGGGAACCTGGCCTGCAACCCAGGCATGTGCCCTGACTGGGAATCCAACCAGTGACCCTTTGGTTCGTAGGTCAGCACTCAGTCCACTGAGCCACACCATCCAAGACTAACTCTTATTGTCAAATTAAAGTAAGGAGAACTTTACATCTGCTCCACGTAGTAGTGAGCCTTTTAGTGAGCACAAAACGAGGTACATTTTGAACCTTGGTAGAAAAGATGCGATATTATAGAGAGCCCAGTGGCATTAGTACTTTGGATTCATTGTATTACTTGAATCTCAATTTCTTTATTTGTGCTATGTGAGTGTTAAGCTAGTTTAGTTGGTTATATATGAGAGTATCTGCCAGTGCTAGACATTCAAGTCCCTGAGATAAAAAGGTAAGTTCTCAGCTCTTAGTGAATTATAGTCAAGTAGGGAAACATACTTAAAAAAAAGATAATGGTTCTATAATGGACATATAAACAAAGTACAGGAGAACTTAAGAGGAAGGAGCCCTCTTAAGGAAGAGGAGGAGAGGAGCCCCCTTAAGGAAGGGGAGGAGAGAAGCCTGCAAATGGCAATTGAGAGGAGGAGAGTGAAGGAGTAACTGTAGTAGTTACAAGGTATCATAGTTTACACTTGAACTGGTTCTTGAAGTTGAATATTACTATTGGGTTTTTTTTTGAGGGTTTAAAATGGGTATTCAAGAATGCTGAACTGAAGTGAACTCAATGCATGAAACAGTATAGTGTTTCTGAAAACTACAGGTACTTCTGTATGGCTACAGTATGGTCTCCAGAGTAGTCTACACCCCAGGAGATATGCAGGATGATTGATTAGGGTGAGGAAAGAAAATAATGCAACATAGGTATAGTCTAATTTTATTTTATCATTTTTAAACTTTTTTATTTTTGCTTTGCTTTTTGTGATAGTTTTAATAGCACTGTGTGTATAGTTTATAAGTATAATCATGTATTAATAATGCATAATATGTTAATGTATTATTTGTAATATAATTAGGACTGAGACAGACAACATATCTAGTCTCAGGAAAGTGATATTTTAGAAGCAATCTCATTTATTTGAAACAGCTGAAAGAAATATCAATTAACATTAGAACTAGGGAGAAAACCTAACTGGAAAGGAGTAGAGAATACTTGATAAGTGCAGAGTTATGAACAATGCTTTAGAAACTGTCAGATAGTAATAAGAACTTTTGCTTCTGGCAAATTTTAAGTGATGATGTTTTTGAAAGCTTTTATAGAAGAAGAAGCATCACCAATCACCCCAAAAAGCTGAACCTAAAATTTTAACTTTGGCCATTTAAAATGTTTTGGTAAGACTGAAGCTTGAATATATTATACATTTGTTAAAAAAATTTTTCATTTCTGAATTAAATTAATTTGGCTGAAAAGGCTTTATTGTAGAGTATTAGGGGAGTACAAAGGAGTTAAAACTACGAGGGGAGAGGAGAGAGCTGGGATTGAAAAATAGTTCATTAGATTTTATTGTAGAGGTTAAAATTTTGGAGGGTGGGTAGAATAGGTGACATTGAGGAGTTCATTAAACAATTATTTGAACTATGATAAGTAAAGCTCTGTAGATATTATAATAAACATAGCATTATTCCTTACATTAAGATGGTAAGTAAACAGAAACAATTAAACATGTGGAGTCAGAAAAGTACACAGTATTTCAGAGTAATAGTTTATACCCAATGATGAGAGTGTAGGACGATAAGGGACTGTAGTGACAGTAAGTCTAGAAAGGTAGGATGAGACTAATTATGAAGATTCATGATTGCTTCCTAAGGAATTTAAAATGTAGGTAGTGTAGATTCATCACAAGTTTTAACTAAGGGTGTGACATGATTTTACTAATATTTTGAGGTTTGAAAGCTGAAATAGAAGGAGAGAGAATGAAGAAAGGAAAACAAAAGGCTATTGAGTCAATTCCATTAAAAGATAATAATCAGAAAGAAAAAAAGAGTTGATGAAGATACAAAAGAGGTATATTCAGCCGGTAAAGTGGCAAAGTGGCAAGCTATTGGACGTGGGATATGAAGGAAATGATGATAAACCAAAATGAATTCGATCCCAGGTGATGGTGATACTGAGGGATCAGAAGAGGGGGCATTTATTTGAAGATAACTGAGAATTATTGGAAGCTCAGGAAAGTGAGTAGGGCTAGATTAGAGATGTTTAATTAGGAATTAACCTGCAGAAGAGTGATGGTTGAGAAAATGGTAGTGAAAAAGATTGCCCAGGACAGTCTAGAAAAATACGAGGGGACTAAAAGCAGAACTTTGTGTGAGGATTGAGTGTCTTCACTGGAAAGATGAAAGTTTAGAAGAATATAATTAGCCCTGACTGATGTGGCTTGGTTGGTTGGGGGTCCTCCGAAAAAGTGAAAGGTTGCAGATTCAATTCCTGGGCAACGTACATGCCTGGGTTGCTATTGGGTCCCTAGTCGGGTCACGTAGGAGAGGCAGCTGATCAGTGTTTCTCTTCCTCTCTTTCTCCCTTCCCCTTTCTCTAAAAAAATTAAGTCTTTTTGAAAAGGAATATGATTGAAGTGTGTATAATGTAATAAAAGCTGAAATGGTGCCCTGGCTGGTGTAGCTCAGTGGATTGAGCGAGGACCTGCGAACCAGATGATTGCGGGTGGATTCCTAGTCAGGGCACATGCCTGGGTTGCAGGCCAGTTCCCAGCAGGGGATGCATGAGAGGCAACCATACATTGATATTTCTCTCCCTCCTTCCATTCTCCTCTAAAGATAAATAAATAAAATCTCTTTTAAAAAAAGCTGAAATGGTTATTAAGAACAGACAGTTAATACAGTTGAAAGAAATTTATTCTGGAATAAGTAAAAGGTATTATTTTTAGTAAACTTACATACTTTGTTGTTTTAGGAGGTTTTGTTTCATTTGAAAATACTAGTTTGAGAATATATCAGTGTAATATAATTAAAATACACTAATAGATTCTAATGTGTTCAGCCTTGTAGTCTGCTTCTCACTGTATTTGGGCCCTTGTATTTATTTTTGTTTCTAGAAGAATAAACTAGAGAACGGGGAGGGAGGGGGATCATGTTTTTGGAGAGAGGATCGGGTTCCCTTTATGGCTGTATTTTAGCTTTCAAATGATCTGTAGGCTATCTCCATAAAATTAGAGGTGCTTGGAACAAATAATAGCAGTTTTCATTTCCAAGGAACTTGCATAGTAATATGAATCTTCAAATGCATATTAAATTACTTGAGGTGGTTCTTTTTTTGTTTTAATTGGGAAAGACTAATAAACCCCAGTGGTAGTATTACCTGTCACCTAGCCCTTTGTATATCATCTTCTACCTGGGATCTGTGAATGTTCCAGAATTAATCATGCTTAAAAGCCAAGAAATTAAGTGCTATACTGAAAAAAAAAAAAGAAGTTAGGAAAACCAACAAAGTGTTAATAGTGGTTATTTCTAAGTAGAAAGATCCTAGATATTTTTCATTTTCTTTTAACTTTTCTGTATGCCCTATTTTCTACAATAAGCATATTTATGGTTTAAAAAGATTTTATCTAAAAGAAATTAGTATTTACATGTTGGGGGGCTCTGCCTGCAGGGACTCCCCCCCCACCCAATGCCACAGATAAGAATAAGTCTACCAAGACATGATCTACTTGGGCAGGAAAGGTGGCCGATCTCTCAAAGGAGAAGGGCCAAAAACCTTTTTCTCAATAGGCTTTTATTGGGTTCATTTTGCACAGGAATGCAGGTAAAGGTCATTAATCATTGTGAGGCAGTAAGGATCAAACAATAGATAACATACAAAGAACTAGGAAGGCTTATTCTGACTCAGGGTCAGTTAGCTAAAGGGCTACAAAACTTTGGGAAACAAACTCATCCTGCTCAGACCCATATCAGAAAATTGAGAGCATTCTTAGCAAAACTTAGCAATACATAATTTTATGTATTCTTTCTTAGGCCTGATTACCCTGGGGAACCCTTTCTAGTGCAGGGCTGCACTGCCCTCTGTCATTGTTTCAGGCTTAAGTCACACAGGGAAAATAAGGCAGCCAAGAGATTAGGAGACTTCTTGCAGACGAAATGAGGAATCAGGCTATGTCAAAGCTGAGGGGCAAGGGTCCATCACCCCCTTTTGCTACAGCCCCCAAGTTCTTCCCTGGGGCCTCCCCATGATTGTGCCTGTCTTAGGTCGTTCCCCCCTTGGGGAATCTTACCCATCATTGGCTAACGGATCAAGCATGGGGGCCAGGCAGAGTGAAGTAAAAGGGGCAGAGGTGGTGCCCCTGCCAGGGAGATAAGCTCCTTTGTCTCCTTAGTGGCTTATGGTCCCAAGNAGGGGGGGGGGGTGGCGTTACAGATTCTGAAACCAGGCAGGGCTGTTTCCAGCACTTACAAATTTGAATAAACTATAGATAGGTAAAAAATTGACATAAACTATTTATCACCAAAGTTGTAAGATAGTACACTTTTAACTGGTTGGTGGAATGGTGGGTGAGTTTTACATTAAAATTAAAACTGTGAGTTTTAATTTTCCTTTCCACTCTTTCTAATTTTTTTCTACAATTCTACTTATTTTTTTAGTATATTTTATTACAGTTGTCCCATTTTCCCCTCTTCACTTCCCTCCACCCTGCACCCCCTCCTACCCACATTCCCTCCCTTTAGTTCATGTCCATGTATCGTACTTGTAAGTTCTTTAGCCTCTACATTTCCCATACTATTCTTACCCTCCCCCTGTCTATTTTCTACTTACCATCTCTGCTACTTATTCTCTGTACCTTTTCCCCCCTTTCCTCCTCCCCCTTTCCTATTGCTAGCCCTCCATGTATCTCTATTTCTGTGGTTCTATTCCTGTTCTATTTGTTTGCTTAGTTTGTTTTTGTTTTAGGTGTGGTTGTTAATAATTATGAGTTTGCTGTCATTTTACTGTACATGTTTTATATCTTTTTCTTAGATAAGTCCCTTTAACATTTCATATAATAAGGGCTTGGTGATGATGAGCTCCTTTAACTTGAGCTTATCTGGGAAGCACTTTACCTGCCCTTCCATTCTAAATGAAAGCTTTGCTGGATAGAGCAACCTTGGATGTAGGTCCTTGCATTTCATGACTTGGAATACTTCTTTCTAGCTCCTTCTTGCCCATAAGATCTCTTTTGAGAAATCAGCTGACAGCCTTATGGGGACTCCTTTGTGGGTAACTGCCTCCTTTTCTCTTTCTTCTTTTAAGATTTCCTCCTTATCTCTCATTTTGAGTAGTGTAATTAGGATGTGCCTTGGTGTGTTCCTCCTTAGGTCCACCTTCTTTGGGACTCTCTGAGCTTCCTGGACTTCCTGGAAGTTGATGTCTTTTGCCAGATTGGGGAAGTTCTACTTTATTATTTGTTCAGAGAACTTTTCTACTTGTTGCTCTTCGTCTTCTCTTTCTGGTATTTCTATAATTCAGATGTTGGAATGTTTAAAGATGTTCTGGGGGTTCCTATGCCTCTCCTCATTTTTTAAAATTATTCATTCTTTTCTGATTGGATGTTTCTTTCTTCCTTCTGGTCCACTCCATTGATTTGAGTCCCAGTTTACTTCCTATCACTATTGGTTCCCTGTACATTTTCCTTTACTTCACTTATGGTAGCCTTCATTTTTTCATCTAATTTGTGACCAAATTCAACCAATTCTGTGAGCATCCGGACTACCAGTGTTTTCAACTGTGCTTCTGATAGGTTGGCTATCTCCTTGTCGCTTGGTTGTATTTGTTCTGGAACTTTGATCTGTTCTTTCATTTGGGCCATTTTTTTTGTGTCAGCACACCTGCTATGTAGTGAGGGGCAAAGCCTTAGGTGTTGGGGGTGCCACCCAGTTGCTAGGTTGTGATGCTGTGTGTGTGAGAGGGGTCTGAGAGGGAACAAAGGTGCTTGCTCTGTTCCCTGCCTGGTTTCAGTCACTTCCCCCGCTTCCCACAAGCAAATTGGGCCCTTCTGGTGCTGATTCTCAGGTAGGTGGGTTTGTGTATGTTCTAGGACCCTGTGGGTCTCTCCAACGAACTCTCCTGTGAGGCTGGGAATCTCTCCCAGCACCTCAAACCCCATGAGAGTTTTCAGTTGGTGTTTTGAGGCTTTATTTCCTGGCACCAGGACCCTGGGATGCGTGGTCTGTCTTGCTCCCCAGTATCACCTGGTTTATCTGCGTGCGAATGTGAGACCTCCTGGTCCACCAGCTGCCTTGTGCACCGCACCCCTCCACAATCCACCTCCTGGCTCGGTCCGCCAGTTGCTGCCTTACACGCCCAGGGTCCGCCAGACACCCCTTTGCCAGGACCCCTCTCTGCCCACCCTCTTGACTCTGCCTCTCCTACTGGTCTGGATGAATATGTCTACTTTAACTCCTTGGTTGTTGGACTTCCATACAGTTCAATTTTCTGTCGGTACTGGTTGTTTTTTGTTTCTAAATTGTTGTTGTCCTTATTTTGGTTGTGTGAGGAGGCACAGTGTGTCTACCTATGCCTCCATCTTGGCCAGAAGTCTCTCTACGATTTTATTTTAATATTGTTCAAAATATTAAGTCTACAGATTTTATAGCTACAGCTTTAAGGACTTGAAATAGCTAGTGCTAAGAACAAAACTTTAATATTTAAAGCATTTAAGTACAGCTATCTAAAAGTACCTTCTTTGGACAAAAATAAGTTTTTGATAGTGTTTGTAGTTCTTTAAGTGTATGTCTGGGGACCCATTTCCATGTAGGAATCCCACTACAAGATTAAAAAAGAGAGAGAAAATAAAAATTGCAGTAAACCAGTTTAAGGTAAAATTACTTGACTAAACAAACCTCTTGTCATATTTGTAAGCACTTACTAATATTTCTCTTCTGTGAGAGTTTAAATCTTCTAAATTATATTGAATGAAAAAACACTGTCAAGATGTAATGTAGAAAGTGTGATTTGTTATTTAGCCCAGGAAGTATTTTGGAGATCTTCTCTTTCCTAAGGATAGTCTCCACCCTCTCTCAGATACATCTCATTTGCTAGACTTCAGTTTTCTTTGGGTTTGCAAAAGCTTTAAACATGAACAGTTTTATTTAAATTTTACGATTTATACTACCCTAGTAAAATGACTTTAATGGTAATGGTGTATATTCCCAGTGTTTTGAGATTGATATCAGAAAGAAAATCTCTACCACAAATTTGCCTACAGGTAGAGAATATTGGGATTATTCTCCCTGTGGCATCTCATCACTTTTTCATTTTGGTGGTGGATTGCCTAACAAATACAGTAAGGGATTCCAAAATTCTGCTGAAAACACAATTCCTGGTGAATTCAGGGGCTTTTCTCATCTTTGCTTTATAAGTAAGAACAGAGTCCACTTCCTTTGCACTGAGGCAGCGAAGCAGACCATCTCAAAAATTTATTACATAGAAATGTTTTCCCATAGAAGTACAAATATAGATTATTTCCATGTTAATCTATAAAATGAATTTTTAACATCTGAGTTAGTAAAGTGGAAGATATATTAGAATATAACCAATAAACAAAATCGAAGGCATATTTTATATTTTTCTTGAATACTTGTGCTTAAGGAAACAGATTTACATTTTACTTTCTTCCTATAGCAGATAAACTCATTTCCTGGCTGGTTCACCTATTTATATGATGCTATCTTTATCTGTAGGCTTTTCCTGAGCATTCCGTTGAAGTAATATCCTTTTACCTAGACATTTTCCATCCCTTTTAATGTCCTTTGTTTTCCTTCATTTATTGTATCTTAACATGTATTATGATTTAATTATATATATATCTTTTTTCCCTTTCTAACTAGAATGTAAAATCTGTGAGGGACTCTTTTTGCTTGGTTTGCTGTTTGACTTCTATAAATATTGATCAGAAAATAAGCAGTAAGTAGTGAACAGTTTTACATTCTATATAAGTTCTAAGGTCATTTTTGAAGATTTTGAAGGGGATGATTCTCAGATTTGCCAGCATTAGAATGACATTTAAAAGCAGATTCCTTGGCCTCGGAATAGCATATTAAATCTGTTCATTCAAATCTCAGAGTGGGGATTAGGAATATACATTTTCAATAAACTCTCAAGTTGATTTTTATGCACAATAAACTTGGAGGACTGATGCTTTGGGATATAGTAATATTGTTTCAAGTTTGATTTTACCTAATAATTTAATGTTTCCCTTTCATTGAAGTATAGTTTTTAGCATTGCTTTTACGTTTGTCAACCCTTATTAGCTTGTATTTCGAGTGATAGTTGGAATGAATAGAAGACAGGAGAAAGAAATGAGAAGCAGATTCATATCCTCATGTCTTCACATGGAATACACCTTGAAGAAGTAACTGGTAAAGCATGAGAGATAGTGGGAAGGGAGGGTAAGGAGACATGATACTAGGTGTCTGAATTATTACCCTGAAAAAGAATAGACATGGAGCCCTAGCAAGTGTGGCTCAGTGGATTGAGCTCTGGCCTGTGAACCAAAGGGTTGCTGTTTCATTTCCCATTCAGGGCGCATGCTTGGGTTGTGGGCCAGGTCCCCGGCAGGGGGAGCACAAGAGGTAACCACACATTGATGTTTCTCTCCCCTTCTTTCTCCCTCCCCTCCCCCTCTCTAAAAAAAGTAAGTAAATAAAATATTTGAAAAAAGAGTACACATGGAAAGTCATACATTGCCATTGAATATTGCACAAAGCAATCTCTATTTTAAGACTAGTTTTTACATTGTTTTAAAACTTTTTATGAGAGAATTTCTAACACATAAAAAAGCAAAACAGACTATTCAAACCCTCATGTGCTTATTACCCATTCCCAAACAATATTTATTTATGGCTGGTTCTGCCCCATTCATACTTCTATATACTTCCCGTCCATATTATTTTGAACAAATCATTGACAGCAGATTATTTTATAAGTGCTTCAGATTGTACCTCTCAGAGATGAGGACTCTTGTTTAAAATGTAACTACAATGCCCTATCAAATAAAAACAAATTCTTAATTGCAAATACCCATTCACTGCTCACATTTCCAATTGTTTCAAAAATTATAGTTTAAAGAAATTATTTCCTTTGTTTGAATCATGATCCAAATAATGTCACACAATGCGATTGATTCATTTGTCTTTTAATTTATAGATCTTCCTTCTTCCCTTCTCCTTTTTTCCCTTTATCCACATCCCACTCCTTTCTTATAGTAATTTTGTGGAAGAAACAGATTGTCTAGAGTCTCCTACAATCTTAGATTTTGTGGATAGCATTCTATATTTTGTCCTCTGTATTTCATACAAATTGGTAGTTGGTTCTAGGGATTTTGTCAAAAGCAGGATCACTTTTTTTTAGAGGTCGGGGTAGGGGGGACAAGACTAACTTCCCAGGTAACATTGCTTCTATCCATCCATTTCTGGTTTTACGTTTTAAATTCATTGTGAATTACTAGGTTTAGTATGTTGGCACAGTGTAATTTTGCTGACTTGGTTCAAATGAAAAGATAGTAAGTGGGGATTTTATAACTTTTTGTTTATTTTCTAGAGAAAATAACATTTAAAGACACACACAACAAACATTTAAACATGTAAACATTTAAAACTCACCTATTGAACTTTGTATGACAAGTGATTTTATTCTCAGCTTTTGCCTCCAGTGGAGTATAACATGAAATTAATTTCCACAGCAGGCTACTTTATTTATAATCTGAGAAAATTGATTTTAACTTAGAATCATATCAAAGCATTAATTCTATGAATAATCTGTTACATAGCTCTAATATATTAAATAGCATCAAATTTTTTAAAGCCTAAAGTTAAAAACTCTAGCTCCTGTTCCCATCCATTTGTATCTATCTAATCCTGTTTGTATAATCTTACATTATAACTCAGTTGTGGATAATAATATTGTTTGTTGTGTTTCTCATTTGATTTTGAGGAGCAATGAAGAGAGATCCAAGGTTAGATCTCATAGCATTGCTCTGCAGTATAACAGGTAAAATATTAATTGACCTCATAGCCTTTTGACTAGTATTTTAATTTTTTTGTTGTTGTTCAATTACAGTGGTCCCATTTTCTTCCCATTGCTCTCCCTTACCCTACGTACCTCCCACCTCCTACCTCCTACCTCCTACACTCAGTCGTCCCCCCGTTGTCCTTTTCCATGGGTTCTTTGTGCATGTTCCTTGACTTTACCCTCCCTCTTCTTTTCCCCCTCCACTGGATTGGTATTTTAATTTTATGATTCTTTTTTTCTAGTTCAGTATGAGTTCTAAGCCTTTATAAAGTTTAAAGTTTTTAACCAGAGTTCTAGAACAGCCTTCCCTCATCCCCAATACAGTATGCAGAAGTGTGTGTGTGTGCGTGCATTTAGTTCTTCTAGAGAGAGGATGTAAAGCTTTATTAATTAGGTCAGTAGAGGGGTACAGACCCAAGAAAGTTTAAGAACCGTATGTTAATTAACAAGTATCCAGTAAGTTATGATGATGTTTGGTTATAGTGGGGAAAATTCCAGTTAACAAGGAAAAAAATTAGACCTTTAACAGACAAAACAACAGGAAATCTGAATAGTACCTGAAGATAAATATTCTTGTATTGTGCATATATTTATACTATTAGGTATTTAAAGAGACTAGTTTAACTCTGATGTTTAAGTAATGGGGTTTTTTATTTTAATAACATAGTTGGTTTAATGTAATATAAACAAAATATTTTTATAAACAACTAATATAAAAACTTCCTGAGATATTTTACATTTTTTACTAAGTTTTCGAAATCCAGGTGAATTTTATACATCATATCTCCTTTCAGACTAGCCATATTTCTTAATATCTGCATACATAAACTTTCAAGCTGCTTTGAAGAGTTAGGGTTAGATATAAGTAATATATAATAATTTTTAACTATATTCTATTATACTATTACAGTTTTCCCAATTTACCCTCTTTATCCCCCCTCTATCCCCCCTCTGCCCTGCACCCCTAACCCTCTATCATTCCCCCCTTAGTACATACAAGTTCTTTGAATTCTCTGTTTTCTTTATCATTCTTGACCTTTCCCCATCTATTTTATGCCTATCAATTATTCTTATTCCCTGTACCTTTCCCCCCTGTTCCTCCTCTCCCTCTCCCCACTGAAAACCTTCCATGTGATGTCCATTTCTCTGATTCTGTTCCTGTTCTAGTTTTAAGTAATGGTTCTGCATTAGAGGGAAAAATGACTCAAATATCTCTCGTGGTACTTGACATTCTAAAAGACTTAATATGTGACTTACTATACTGGAGGTGTCATACCTTTGTGAGTAAAATCTGGTTTTGCCAGTAGTGACACTTGTGTTGAATTAGACATTGTTTTTCTCTTAAATTCCCATTTACAGTCATTGGCCATTAATTTTTATCACATTCAGAACAATTTCAAAACATCTGAAGAGCCTTTTCTATCTACTTAGAAATCTCTTTTTTCTATGTCTAGTGAAATTCTAATAATACTTAAGGCTCAGGTCAGATGACATCTCCTTTATGAAGCCTGATGGCAGAATTGATTGCTTCTTTCCCTGTAGTTCATGATTATTTGTCTTGAATGTGTTTATAGCACTTTAAAAAATTATGTTAGGGATGTATCTGTCTCCCTATCTGTGTTGTGGTCCCCATGAGTGCAGAGGATAGGTCTTATCCACCACTATATCTCAGGGTCTTGGACATAAATAATTGTTGTTTGCAAATTCTGAAATCAATGAAATAAATGGGCATATAAAAAAGATCAAATGAAATATTTAGTTATATCAGTCAAATTTCATCTTTTATAAAAAACTCAGCAGAGTTCTCATTTCCTCTGGAAAACTTTGCACATCTCTTCCTCCCTCTTATTTTCAGCATGGGTTAGGTATATTCCTTTGTTTTTACAGAACCCAGTTTTTGAGGTCAGTGATACAAAAGTTTTCAAATCCCATGATATTGGAATTATCTGTTTGCTTGCCTCACTAAATTTTAAGATTGAATTATGCATTTTTGTATTTCTTCAAGCACAGAGCAGCTCAGTAGGTATTTGTCAAATTGAATGGAGATAGCATATGTTTGGAACCACTCTGCCTCATTTCTGGAGCTGTAAACCCCCCACAGCTAAGGCTGAGTGAGTGACCTTTGGACCATAAGCCACTAAGGAGACAAAGCTTATCTCCCTGGCAGGAGTGACGCTTCTGCTCTTTTTTTCATAACTGGCCCCCAGTGCTTGATCAGTTAGCCAAAGACAGGTAAGATTCCCCAAGGTGGGATGACCTAAGACAGGCATGATCACGTGGAAGCCCCAGGGAAGGACTTAGGGGACTGTGGAGAAAAGGGGGTGATGGACTCTCACCCCTCGGCTTTGATGAAGCCCGATTCCCCTGAGTCTGCAAGAAGTCTCTGAAAATTTCTTGGCTATCTGCCTCCTCTGCCTAACTTAAGCCTGAAACAACGACAGAGGGTGGTACAGCCCTGTGCTGGAAAGGGGGGACTTCTGGGTGATCAGGCCTGAGAAAGGATATGTAAAATCCTGTGAAGCCTGCTTTGTTAAGAATGCTCTTAGTTAAATGATAAAGGCCTAAGCAGGAAATGAGTTTGTTTCCCAAAGTTTTGTAGCCTTTTAGCTGATAGACCCTGACTCAGAAGAAGCCCTAATAGTTCTTTGTATGCTATCTACTGTTTGATCCTTACTGCCTGACAATGATTAATGAGCCGTATTTCTGTGCAAATTAAACCCAATAAAAGTTTGTCCAGGCAAGGGTCAGCGGGCTCTCCCCTTGAGAGAGTAGCTGTGCTGTCCCTTTTCCTCCACAGGACTCGGTAGTCTGTGTGAATTTGTCTCATATCTCATCCATGACACCACGGGTACTGCAGGCCAGTGACTGCATCAAGCATATCCTCCCATAAGGGGTGAATATAGTATTTAAAAGCATAGTGGAAGGTAGTATATAGTTAAAGTAGGAAGACAGGTACAGCTCATCTCATTCAACAGGTATTGACAATGCTTATTGCTGATAGGCACTGTAGAGCAATTCAAAGATGAATGTGGAAAGATAGAAGCTTAAGCTGATGTAGAGGTCATTCTAGGCAACAAGAATAGCGTGTTCTAAAGTACAAAGGCAAAAAAGTCACTGTATATAGCTAGGGAATGGCCAGTAGTTTAATTTGGATAGAGGGTAGTTATATATAGAAAAGTAGTGACAGGTGTGACTAGGAAGGCCCCATCATAGAGGGCCAAATATGCTGTGCTGATAAAGAAGTTGATAGTCCATTTTAGTGAGTTACTATATTAAAAGCTTTTAAGCTAGAGAATTACAAGGGACATATATGTAACATGAATTATAGTAGAAAACTAATGTCAATTTGACCTTTTTCCATCCATTGATTTTTAGCTTCTCAATTTTAATTTGCATTTGACTTACTTTCCTTTTTTGTTTCTTTTGTTCTTTTTACTGTATTTTATTAATTATGCTATAAATAGTTATCCCATTTATTTCTCCCTTTTATTCCCCTCCATCCTGTACCCCCCCTTCCACTAGCATTCCTCCACCTTAGTTCATGTCTTCGGCTTCTGCATTTCCCATACTTTTCTTAATCTTGCTGTTAATTTTGTACCTACTATTTATGCTTCTTATTTTCTGTACCTTTTGCCCCATTCTCCCCCTCCCTGCTGATAACATTTCATGTAATCTCTATTTCTGGAATCTCTTCCGGTTCTAGTTGTGTGCTTAGTTCATTTTTGTTTGGGTTTTATTTATTTATTTATTTGGTTCAGTTGTTGATAGTTGTGAGTTTGTTGTCATTTTACTATTTATATTTTTGATCTTCTTCTTTTTCTTAGATAAGTCCCTTTAAGATTTCATATAATAAGGGATTATATGAAAGTGAAGTCCTTTAACTTGACCTTATCTGGGAAGCACTTTATCTGTCCTTCCATTCTAAATGACAGCTTTGCTGCATAGAGTAATCCTGGATGTAGGTCCTTGCTTTTCAAGACTTTGAATACTTCTTTCTTGCCTACAAGGTCTCTTTTGAGAAATCAACTGATAGTCTTTTTTTTTAATACACGAGGGATTAAGTTTAATGTATTAATGCTCTTCCTGGAAATGCACACTTTTATTTTTAAGTATGTTTTATTGATTATGCTATTATAGTTGTCCTCTTTTCTCCCCATTAATCCCCTCCACCCTGCCTACCCCTTCCCACCTGCATTCCCCCCACCTTTAGTTCATGTCCATGAGTCACATGTGTAAGTTCTCTGGCTTCTACATTTCCTATACTATTCTGAACCTCCCCCAGTCTATCTTCTACCTACCATTTGTGCTACTTATTCTCTGTACCTTTTCTTCCTCTCTCCCCCTCCCACTTCCCCCACTAATAACCCCCCACATAATCTCCATTTCTATGGTTCTGTTCTTGTTCTAGTTTGCTTAGGGTGTTTTTTGTTTTTGTTTTAGGTTTGGTTGTTAATAACTGAGTTTGTTGTCATTTTACTATTAATATTTTTGATCTTCTATTTCTTAGATATGTCTCTTTAATATTTCATATAATAAGTGATTGGTGATGATGAACTCTTTTAACTTGACCTTATCTGGGAAACACTTTGTCTGTCCTTCCATTCTAAATGATAGCTTTGCTGGATAGAGTAATCTTGGATGTAAGTTCTTGCCTTTCATGACTACTAGTACTTCTTTTCAGCCCCTTCTTGCCTTCAAGATTTCTTCTGAGAAATCTGTCCTTCCATTCTAAATGATAGCTTTGCTGGATAGAGTAATCTTGGATGTAAGTTCTTGCCTTTCATGACTACTAGTACTTCTTTTCAGCCCCTTTTTGCCTTCAGGTTTCTTCTGATAAATCAGCTGACTATGGGAACTCCTTTGTAGGTAACTGTCTCCTTTTCTCGTGCTGCTTTTAAGATTCTCCTCTTATCATTCATCTTGGGTAATGTAATGATGATGTACCTTGTTGTGTGCTTCTTTGGGTCCAACTTCTTAGTACTCTGAGCTTCTTGGACTTCTTGGAAGTATACTCCTTTGCCAAGTTACAGAAGTTTTCCCCATTATGTTTTCACAGAAGTTTTCAATTTCTTGATCTCCCTCTTCTCCTTCTAGTGCCCCTGTGGTTCAGATGTTGGAACATTTAAAGTTGTCCTGGAGGTTCCTGAGCCACTCCTCATTTTTTTGAATTTTTGTTTCATTCTGTTCTATTTGAATGTTTATTTCTTTCTTCTGCTCCAAATCATTAATTTGAGTCCCAGTTTCTTTCCTGTCACTGTTGGTTCCTATATATTTTCCTTGATTTCACTTTGCATAGCCTTCACTCCCTCTATTTTGCAACAACACTCAATCATTTCTGTGATCATCCTGATTATCAGTATTTTGAACTGTTCACCCGGGCGGGGCAACCCACTTTGCTGTGTTGTGGTGCTTTATGTGGGGGAGGGGTCTGAGAGAGAATAATGCCCTTTGCTTGGCTCTCCCCACACTTTCAGTTACTTCCCCTGCTACCCACAAACAAATTGGGTCCTTCAGGTGCTGATTCCTGGGTGGGTGGATTTGTGTACATTCTAGGACCTTGCAGGTTTCTCCAACCAAGTCTCTTGTGAGGCTGGGAGTTTCTCCCAGTGCCTCAACCCCCACAGAATTCTTCAGTCAGAAGTTTTGAGGATTTTATATCCTTGCACTGGAACCCTGGGTTGCACATTCTATTTCGCTCCCTAGTTGTTCCTCTCAGTTTATCTGCTCCCAAGTGTGGGACCGCCCAGTCAGTCATCTGTCACCTCACATGGTCCACCAGCTGTCCACCTGGCCTCCCCGGTCCTGCGGCCATCACCTTGCCATAAGTTTTTTCTGCTCCAGCTGTCCATCTCCACCTCTCCTACCAGTCTGGATGAATGTTTCTTCTTTAACACCTTCATTGTCGACTTCCATACAGTTCAGTTTTCTGGCAGTTCTGGTTAATTTTTTGTTTTTAAGTTTGTTGTTGTCCTCCTTTTGCTTGTATGAGGAAGCAGAGTATATCTGTGTACCCCTCCATCTTGGCTGGAAGTCTGACTTTTAGGTAGAAGATTTGGTGAAGGATTATATATAAATAAATCTGGAAAAAAATTGTTTTATATGAAGCAGAAATCCAAAGTAATCCTAGAAAGAAGAGAAAGACAGTACTTACCTTTGCCCAATAATTTACATAATATGCTAGATGTAAATAAGTAATTTAAGTTGGACTTAGTCTTTTATTTCTTTAATTGAATAATTACAGTTTTCTTCCAGTTGTCAGAAAAAAATTACTATATACAGAATTTTACCAATATAAGTTTTTCTGTCTACTAAATTACTATTTTCAAAAACTTTACCAATAATTTAAAAAAATGAATATGACAGATAAAATTAATAAGTTGCTAACATACTGACAGTATCAATTGGTTATGCTTCATTTGGCAGCTTGGGTTGGTTTTTTTTTTTTCTTCAACTTGTTTCCTCTGGCAGGATACAAGACAAACACCCAGTTTGCCTGAGTTTTAAAGGATAGTTCCTTTGCCCCATTTGAATGGCCAATAAAGACACCAGTCCAATTGGCAAAGTGAAAAGGGGGTGGCAGCTTGGTTTTTATAGACCTGAGTCTATAATTGTTACAGACAGATATGTGTATTTTGCCGTGTATAATGCACACTTTTTTGTTCAAATTTTTGAGGGAAAAATAAGCATTATACATGGGCAGCACCTGAAATACCTTATGTCTGTTCTTGTGTTTTGTAATTATTTGTTACATAAATTTTTTTTACCATAATATAATCAGAAATAAATGCTAAAATTCTTTTGTAATACAAAAACCAATCATCTAAATATAAACAAACAAACAAATAAATAAATAATTGAATTATAAACTTCAAACGAGCCCTGGCTGGTGTAGCTTAGTAAATTGAGCATGGGCTTGGAAACCAAAGGGTTGGTGGTTTGATTCTCAGTTGGGTACATGCCTGGGTTGCAGGCAAGGTCCCCAATAGGGGGTATGTGAGAGGCAACAACAGATTGATGTTTCTCTTCCTCTCTCCCTTTCTAAAAATAAATAAATAAATAAAATATTTAAAAAGACAACTTCAAATGGAAGAATATTTTCCTGAAAGTTTGGGGTAAAAATGAGTGTGCATTATATATGGCAAAATACGGTACTTACAAGAACATAGTCTTTTTGTTTGTTTGTTTTAAGATTTTATTCATTTTCAGAAAGAGGAGGAGGGAGGAATTAAGAAAGGGAATGAGTCATCACAGGGATCCTGGTAGCCATTACTTCTGTTGTCTTCCAGAGTCTCCAGCCCCATGCTTTCTTCAAGCATCTCTAGTCCACTCTGCCCTCCCTCTTTGCTGGAGCCCAGGCTATGTGGCTACAAACAAAACTTTGTGCATTGGCCCTTTAAGAGGCTCTCTGTGTCTCCAGCCATCTCTCCCTGGCAGGCAGAAACCCTTCTGCTTTTCACAGTGAATATAATCTGGGTTTCTTTCTGGCTCTGGTGCTGTATGCTGGGAGCCCAGCTTGGGTTTGGGACCCTACACTTCTCAAGGGAACACACTGGTGACTGACATATTTCTCTGGAACTTCAGCTGCCTCCAATGGGAGCCCAGCCAGTCCTCTCATGTCTCCATACTCCCTACCAGTCATGTTGTGGTGAAGTGGTTTCTTCTCTCTGCCCTTGGTTATAAGGCTTCTCTCCAGCTACTTATTACTTGGTTATTCTGGATGATTTTTCTACAATTTAGTTGTAATTCCAGATTGGTTCTGGGAAGAAGTTAGTGTAGCTTCTACTTACTGCTCTGTCATCTTGGATCTCCCTGAAATTCTGCCTAAAGCATATTTTTAATGTGTATTCTTACCATACATTTCACAAACTCATCATGGCATGACCAATACTTCAACTAACTTCTAACTAACTTAGGTTAATTTTTAGTGAAAGTCACCTGTCATTTTGTTGTTGTTGTTGTTTGTTAGACAAAGCAATATATAACTAGTCCACATGGCAAACATAAAACTTTTAGAAGAAAAATATACAAGATCACAAAACAAAAAAAAAATACATTACAGAGTCCTGCTATTGTTACCTTGTCAGTATATAGTGTCAACATGTAACAATATTCACATGTAACTTTTAATTAACAGTAAGTAAAATCAAACCTAATAGGTAACAAGAATATAAAACTGTATATGCCAAATCCCAATTCTGTATTAAAATTATTTTGTGTGTAAATAATACATGTGTATATAGATGAGATCATGAACGCTAACAAAGTGATGATTACTTCAGTCTCATTATTTTAAATTTTTGACATTTTTATTATTTTCCAAGTCTTTTTCAAAGAGCATGTAGAATGCTTAGCAGATATTTAGCATATGGAAACAAATGAATGACTGTTAACTATCAGTTTAAAAAACCCTTTAAACTGCTAATAAGAAATTAAAATACATCTGTTATCCTGTAATTTACACAGTTTTGCCATGAACTGCTTTAAAAATTCATCAAGTATAACTAAAAAATTTTGAGTTAAATTTTACTACCAACCAAATTCCCTACAATGGAATGAGTAAGTAGAAGATATTACTCACGTATTGGCAATTGCACCATAATAAAGACCTAGATAAAATGGAGTATAGGTGGTTTTTAGTGGTCTGTGGATCACCATGACTACTTTCATTTGTTTCTAGAAACCTATTTTGAATGCTGTTAATTTTAAGACTGTTCTTAGCTCTGGCTGGTGTCGCTCAGTGGATTGAGCATTAGCTTGCAAACTGAAAGGTCATTGGTTCAATTCCCAGTCAGGGCACATGCCTGAGCTGTGGGCCAGATTCCCAAATGGGAGTGTATGAGAGGCAGCGACTGATGTTTCTCTTGCAGCACATTGGTGTTTCTCCATACTGCAGAAGCCACCTTTTTTTTTTAAAGATTTTATTTATTTATCTTTAGAGGGGAAGGGAAGGAGAGAGGGAGAGCAATATCAGTGTATGGTTGTCTGTTGTGCACCCCCCACTGGGAACTGGCCTGCAACCCAGACATTTGCCCTGACTAGGAATCCACCTGTGGTTGTTTGGTTCACAGGCCCATGCTCAGTCTGCTGAGCTACACTAGCCAGGGCCCAGAAGACACCTTTCTGAAGCAGAGAAAGCATTCCTCTCCAAGAGGCTTCAGCTTGAGGGGAAGCAATAACCCCACCCTTAGGAGTTGCTCTGCCTCATCCTGTGGTGCTTAAGCCTGACTTCTCAGTACAGCTTGATTAGATTAATAACTGATCACTTTAACAGCTGATTAGTTAAACAACTAAGGCACAAAATACAAGGAAGCAGCCACATGAGATGACAAAGAAACAGACCCTAAATGAAAGAACAAGAGAATTCTCCAGAAAAAAAAGTAGATGAAATGGAGGCAAGCAATTTAGCAGATAGAGCTTAGAGTAATGATTATAAGGTTGCTCAACAGCATTGAAAAAGACAGAAAAACCATAAAAATCAACCACTCAGAAATAAAGCCATATCTGATAAATAGAACACTGGAAGGAATAATCAGTAGGTTAGATGAAGCAGAGTATTGAGTCAGTGATTTGGAAGACAAGGTAGAAAAAACACCCAGGCAAAGCAGCAAAAAGAATTTTTAAAAATGAGGAATGTGTAAGGAATATTTTGTACATTGTGAAGTATAACAAAATTCTAATGGCAATACCAGAAGGAGAAAAGAGTGCACAAGGGATTGGGAACATATTTGAAGAAATGACCAACTTTTGGCCAAGGTGGAGGTATGGGTAGATACACTTTGCCTCCTTACACAACTGAAAGAAGGAAAACAACAAATTTAAAAACAAAAAATAACTACAACTGCCAGAAAACCAAACTGTATGGAAGTCTGACAATGAAGATGTTAAAAAAGAAACATTCATTCAGACTCATGGGAGGAGCAGAGACAGGCAGCCAGGGTGGAGAGGACTCCTGGCAAGGCAGTGGCTGGCAGACCAGGTGGTCCCATGCTTGGGTGCAGATAAACTGGGAGGAACGACTAGGGAGCAAGACAGATCGTGCAACCCAGGGGAAATAAAGCCTCAAAACCTTTGACTGAAAAAACCTGTGGAGGTTGTGGTGGCAGGAGAAACTCCTAGCCTCACAAGAAAGTTGCTTGGAGGGGCCCACAGGGTCCTAGAATGTATGCTAATCCACCCACCCAGGAATCCACCTGAAGGGCCCATTTGCTTTTGGGTAACGGGAAAAGTGATTGAAAGCTGGGGGAAAGCTGAGTAGAGGGCACTGTTCCCTTTGGACCCCTCCCCCACATACAGCACCACAACATAGCAAAGTGGGTTGCCCTGCCCTGGTGAAGACCTAAGGCTCTGCCCCTTACTATGAAACAGGTGTGCCAAGACAAAAAAATATGGCCCAAAAGGAAGAACAGATCAAAGATCCAGAAAAAATACAACTAAGCGATGAAGAGATAGCCAACCATCAGATGCACAGTTCAAAATACTGATAATCAGGATGATCACAGAAATGATTGAGTGTTGTTGCAAAATAGAGGGAGTGAAGGCTATGCAAAGTGAAATCAAGGAAAATATATAGGAACCAACAGTGACAGGAAAGAAACTGGGACTCAAATTAATGATTTGGAGCAGAAGAAAGAAATAAACATTCAAATAGAACAGAATGAGGAAACAAAAATTCAAAAAAATGAGGAGTGGCTCAGGAACCTCCAGGACAACTTTAAATGTTCCAACATCTGAACCACAGGGGCACTAGAAGGAGAAGAGGGAGATCAAGAAATTGAAAACTTATGTGAAAACGTAATGGGGAGAACTTCTGTAACTTGGCAAAGGAGTATATTTCCAGGAAGTCCAGGAAGCTCAGAGTCTCCAGAAGAAGTGGGACCTAAGGAGACACACACCAAGGCACACCATGATTACATTACCCAAGATTAAAAATAAGAGGAGAATCTTAAAAGCAGCACGAGAAAAGGAGACAGTTACCTACAAAGGAGTGCTCTTAAAACTATCAGCTGATTTCTGAAAAGAAACCTGAAGGCAAAAAGGGGCTGAAAAAAAGCACTCAAAGTTGTGAAAGGCAAGGACCTACGTCCAAGATTACTCTATGCAGCAAGCCTATCATTTAGAATGGAAAAGCAGATAAAGTGTTTCCCAGGTAAGGTCATGTTAAAGGAGTTCTTCATCCCCAAGCCCTTATTATATGAAACATTAAGTGGATATATCTAAGAAACAGGTGATTAAAAATATGAACAGTGAAATGACAACAAACTCATATAACTATCAACAATGGAAGCTAAAAACAAAAACCAACTAAGCAAACAACTAGAACAGGAACAGAATCACAGGAATGGAGATCACATGGAGGGTTTTCAGCAGGGATGGGGAAGGGGGATAATGGGCAAAAATGTATAGGAAATAAGAAGCATAAATGGTAGGTACAAAACAGACAGAGAGGTTAAGAAAAGTATGGGAAATGGAGAAGCCAAGGAACTTAGATTTATGACCCATGGACATGAACCTAAGGGGGGGAATGATGGTTGAAGGGGATGCCTGGTGAAGGGGAATAAAGGGGAGAAATAAATAGGACAACTGTAATAGCATAATCAATAAGATATATTAAAAAAAGAATGACCAAAGCTTCCCTACCCTGGGGAAGGAAAATATCACACAAATTCTAGAAGCTCAGAGAGGCCCAAACATATTGTACCCAAAGAGGCCTATAGTGAGACACATCATAATGAAAATGTCAAGGCTTATTGAATGTGGGCTGTGAACCAGAGAGTCACCAGTTTGATTCCCAGTTCAGGGTACATGCCTAGGTTGCGTGTCCGATCCCCAGGAAGGGTTGTACTCAAGGCAACCGCACATTGATATTTCTCTCCCTTTCTTTCTCTCTAAAAACAAATAAATAAAATCTTTTTAAAAACTGTTTAAAGCCCTTGCTGGTGTAGCTCAGTGGATTGAGCACGGCCTTGCAAAGCACACGATCGCGGTTCGATTCCCAGTCAGGCCACACGCCTGGGTTGCAGGCCAGTTCCCAGCAGGGGACTCACAAGAAGCAACCATACATTGATATTTCTCTCCTTCTCTCCTTCCCTTCCTCTCTAAAGACAAATAAATAAAATCTTTAAAAAAATTTTTAAAAACTTTTTAAAAAAGTTAGTGCTTAAGGGAAAGAAGGGAATCCTAAAAGCCTGATAGAAAAGCAGGTAGTTACCTACAAAGGCACCCCAATGAAACACTCATTTGATTACAGAAACATTTGAGGCCATTAGGGAGTAGCATGGAATAGTCAAGGTTATGAAGAACAGGAACCTACTATCAGACTATTTTATCCAGCAAGGCTATCATGTAAAATGAAAGGAGAAATAAGGAGCTTTCCAGAAAAGAAAAAGTCAAAGGAGTTTGTTGACACCAAACCAGTAGTACAACAAATGTTAAAGGGCTTGCTTTAAGAAGAAGAAAAACAGAAAGAAAGAAAAAAACAGAGGAAAATAGTCTAGCAATAACATGCCACTACATAAATATCTATCAGTACTCCCCTTAAATGGAAATGGCTTAAATGCCCTGACTGCAAGATATAGGGTAACTGAATGGATAAGGAAACAAGACCCATATATATGCTGCATCCAAGACCTATCTCAAATTGAAAGATAGACACAGACTAAAAATGAAGGATTAGAAAAAGATATTTCATTCAACTAGAAAAGAGAGAAAAGCTGGGGTAGCAGTGCTTATATAAAATAGACTTTATAACCAAGTCTGTAGTTAGAGACAAACAAGGACACTACATAATGATAAAATGTACAATCAAACAAGAAGATATAACCTCAGTAAACATTTACACACCCAACATAAGAACACCTAAATATGTAAAACAAATTTTGATGGATGTAAAAAGGACAGCTGGACAGAAATAGTCATAGTTGGGAATTTTAACCCTCCATTGATTTCAGTGGGTGGAGCTTCAAGGCAGAAAATCAATAAGGAGACAGGCCTTAAATGGCGCATTACATCAAATGTATTTAACTGATAGCTTCAGAGCATTTCATCCCAAAACAGCAGAATTTAAATACTTTTCAAGTGTACATGGAATGTTTTCTAGGACACATCTCATGTTAGGACACACAACAACAAGTCTTAATAAATTTAAGAAGATTGAAATCATATGAAAGATCTTCTCTGACCACCATGCTTGAAACCAGAAATCAATCAATCACGAGAACACTGAAAAACATGCAAAGACATGGAAGCTAAATAATATGTTATTAAACAATGAATAGGTCAACAAAACAAGACCAAGGAAGAAATCAAGAGACCTTGAAAGAAATGAAGATCAGGACACAACAATACAAAATCTGTGGGACACTGGGAAAGCAATCCTAAGAGGAAAATTTGTAGCATTACAGGCCTATCTCAAAAAACAAGGAAAAGTCCAAATAAACAATCTAACTTCTCACTTAAGGAAACTTGAGAAAGAAAACAGATGGAGCCTACAGTGAGCAGAAGGAAGGAAATAAGAAAGATGAGAGCAGGAATGAATGAAATAGGGCCTAAAAAAGTGGTATGAAAGATCAGTCAATCCAGGAGCTGGTTCTTTGAAAAGATAAACATTTAACCAGACTCATCAAGAAAAAAAGAGAAAGGACCCAAATAAATTCAGAAATGAAAGAGGAAAAATTATAACTTACACTGAAGAAACAGATTTAAAGAAAATAGTATGGATAATTATATGCCAACATACTGGACAACCTGGACAAAATGGATAAATTCCTAGAAATATACAGTATTCAAAAACTAAATCAGAAAGAAGTGGAGAATCTGACTAGACAGATTACAGAGTGAAACTGAAGCACTAATCAAAAAACTCCCAACCAACAAATACCCTGGACCAGGTGGTGTCACAGGTGAATTTTACCAAAGATTCCCAGAACTAACACCTCTCTTTCTCATACTACTTCATAAAATTCAAGAGGACAGAAGGCTCCAAAGCTTGTTTTTTGAGGCCAGCATTATCCTAATTCCAAAACCAGGTAAAGACACTACAAAGAGAAAATTAACAGGTCTATATCCTTGTTGAACATAGATGCTAAAATTCTCAACAAAATGTTAGCCAACCAAGTATAGCAATCTATCAGAAAGATCATACACCATGATCAAGTGGGATTTATTCTGGGAATGCAAGGTTGGTACAACATTCACAAATCAATAAATGTAATTCACCACATAAACAAAATGAAGGATAAAATTATGTGATACATCAGTAGATTAAAAAAAAAGCTTTTGATAAAATCCAGCACTGGTTTATGATCAAAACTCTTAGCGAAGTGGAAATAGAGGGAACAAACCTAAACTTAATCAAAGGCCATATGTGACAAACACACTGCTAGCATGATACTCAATGAGGAAAAACTACAAGCATTCCCCTTAAGATCTGGATCAAAACAGGGATGCCCACTTTCACCTCTTTTATTCAACATAGTACTGGAAGGCCTAGCCATAGCAGTCAGACAAGAAGAAGAAATAAAAGGTATTCTAATTGGAAAGGAAGAAGTCAAATTCTTTATTTACAGAAGACATGATATTGTACATAGAGAATCCCGAAAATTTCACCAGGAAACTACTAGAACTGATCAATGAATTCAGCAACATAGCAGGATACAAAATTAATATCCAGAAATGTTGCATTTTTATATACCAATAACTGGGAAGTTTTTTAAAAATTCAATTTATGATTGCTTCAAAAAGAATGAAATACCTAGGAATAAATCTAATGATGTAAAAGACCTGTACTTGGAAAATTATAAGATGCTGAAGAAGGAAATTGAAGAAGATACAAATAAGCAGAGGCAAGCACATTGTTCATGGATAGGAAGAATTAACATCATCAAAATGTCCCTACTACCCAAAGCAATCTGTGGATTTAGTGCAGTTTCTATCACGATTCTAATGCCATATTTCACAGAACTAGAACAAATATTTCAAAGATCTACATGGAACCACAAAAGGTCCTGCATAGCAACAGCAATTTGGAGAAAGAAGAACAAAGTTGGAGGAATCATGCTACCTGATATCAAACTATACTACAAGGCCATAGTAATAAAAATAGCCTGATACTGGCATAAAAACAGACACATAGATCACCAGAACAGAATAGAGAGCTCAGAAAGAAACTGACTCCTCTATAATCAATCAATATTCAAAAAAGGAAGCAAACATTTATAGTGGGCTAAAGATAGTTTATTCAATAAATGGTGTTAGGAAAATTGGACAGTATGTGCAGGGAAATGAAATTAGACCACCTTCTTTCACCATAGACAAGAATAAATATAAAACATCTAAAAATACCAAAGCCATAAAAATCCTAGAAGAAAACAGAGGCAGCAAAATTTTCAACATTGCCTGTAGTAATTTTTTGTCATACATATCTCCCCAGGCAAGGGAAACAAAAGAAAAAAATAAACAAATGGGACTACGTCAAACTAAAATCATTTTGCACAGCAAAGGAAATCAACAAAATTAAAAGGCAGTCCTAGAATGGGATGACATATTTGCTGATACATCTGATAAGGGGTTAATAACCAAAATTTGTAAAGAACTTACAAAACCCAACACCAATCAACCTAAAAAACTCAGAAAATTGGCAAAGGACCTGAATAGACACTTCTCCAAAGAGGACATACACATGGCCAACAAACATATGAAAAGATGCTCAGTGTCCCCAGTGATCAGCAAAATGCAAATTAAAATAATTGAGATACCATCTCACACCTGTCAGAATGGCTATCATCCATATATCAACAAACAAGGGATGATGAGGATATGGAGAAAGAGGAACCCTTTTGCACTATCAGTGGGAATGCAACTGGTGCAACCAGTGTAGAAAGCAATATGGAGATGCCTCAAAAAATTAAAAATGGATTTGACTTTTCTCCCAGCATTACCACTTCTGGGAACATATCTAAAGGAACCCAAAACACTGATTTGAAAAAAGATAAGCACCTCTATGTTTATTTCAGTATTATTTACAATCTCCAAAATACAGAAGCAGCCCAAGTGTCCATCAGTAGATGAGTGAATAAAACTACTGTGGGACACTTAGACAGTGGAATTCTACTCAGCTATAAAAATGATGAAAATTTTACCCTTTGGAATAGTGTGGGTGGACCTGGAGAACATTATGCTAAGTGAAATAAGCCAGTCAGAGAAAGACAAATACTCTCTGATTTCACTCATACGTGGAATCTAATGAACAAACTGATCTAACCAGCAAAACAGAGACAGACTCATAGATGGAGAGCAGATGATAGCTAGTGGTGGGGGTGGAGGTTAGGGTGTGGAGGGATTGAGCAAAAAGGAAAAAGAACTCATGGACACCAGTGTGGTGATTGCTGATGAGAGGAGGGTATAAGCAGACTAAATGGTAATGGAACAATACAGTAAAGAGTAAATAAAATATATTTTTAAATGATTATTTACACAAGTTTGCTAGCTTTTCACTATTTTCGCTACTATGTTGTATGACTATCCTTTTTTTCTTAAGCTTTTTTAAAAATTATTTTTAGAGAGAGGGGAATGAGGGAGAAAAAAAGGGAGAGAAACATTGATGGGTGAGATATAAATCAGTTGGTTGCCTTTAGCATGCCCCAGACTGATGGCATGGCCCACAACCCACCTACCTAAGAATCAAACCAATGACCTTTATGTTCATAGGCATTCAATCCACTGAGCCATACCATCCAGGGCATGACTGCCTTTTCAACAGAACTCATAATTTGCCAGTGTAGAGCATATAGAAATTGAACCTGTCTTGTTTGCCTTTAATTTACAAAAGCCCAGCCGAATGTTTCAAATTACTTTCTATTTATCATAATTTTAGTAGTAGTTAACATGTCTTAAGTGCCACTGTGTCACTCTGGGACTTTACCTGTGTTATTATTTAATTTCCACAACTCTTGAGTTAACGATTTATCTAACCTGTTTTATAAATGAAGAAATGAGGCACAAAAGATTAATTTGCTCAAACTACCACATTTTGCCTTGCATAATGCACTCTTGTGTGTAATGCTCACCATGTTTTTTGCCCAAACTTTCACTTTTTAATTTTTTTGACTCAATTTTTTTATTTGTTTATATTTAGGTACTTTTTTATTTTAAAGGAGTTTTAGCATTTATTTTTAACATATTATGGTACAAGAAATTTTTCTTTCTAGAGTTACACATTTAACACATAAACATAAATAAAAGAATTAAAAAACATAGGTAAGGAGTTAGTACTACCCATGTATAATGCACATCCTTATTTTCCCTAAAAAGTTTGGGCAAAAAAGTGTGCCTTACATGTGGCAAAATGCAGTAGTGGCAGGACCTGATTTGAATCCATACTGTTTGGTTCCTGAGCCCAGGTACTTAACTATTTTGCCATCCTGCTTATGAACAAGAGCTGTAAGGATTGAGAGAAAGGAGCTTTTCTATCTGAGAGAGAGACTGGGGAAAAGAGGATTGTAAGAGATTTCAAGGAGGAGTGAGCATTTAGATTCTGTGGTGGTAGAATTGACAATATTTGCATTATAAATTATTAAAATTACTATGCATATAAAGTATAACTTGTAAAAGTCTATAAGATAAAGTTGAAGTATAACTGTACTATACATGGACTTTTTAAAAAGCAATCTACTACTTAGTGTTCATATTATTAACAGTTTAATTGAAAAAATAATGTGTACATCTGGTGGTAAGTTACAGTCTCTTAGTCCTTTACTATTAAGAGGTTACTACTGTGTTAATTAATTTCTTGTATTCAATTGGGTGTCTGATAGCCATCTCAAATTTTAACGCGTTCAAAACTGAACTTTGGGTTCGTTGTTTTGTTTTGCTTTTCTAAGCTTATTCTTACCTTTTGAGTAAATAACTTCACTGTCTTCTAAGTTGCTTTGGACAAAAGACTAACTTTTCACTTATTTTTCAATACTAAACATATAAACCAATTCAGAGCTCTGTTAGTCTAAAATATACTTTATATCTTGTCTATTCTCTCTATTGTCACCACTTAAGTACAAACATTATCATTTGTTGCCTGGAATACTGTGTAGTTTGCTGACTTGTTTTCTTCTTCTTTTTTATCTTAGAGTCCATTTTTTCACCAGCAGCCAGAGTAAATTTTAAAATATGTACATTAAGAGAAGTCAACACTCTGCTTAAGGCACTCCAGTGGCACTTAGTCTACAGTAAGGAGTTTAGCTTACTGTTCTTTACATACCTGCCAAGCCTTTATACTTGTTCTTTCTTTTATGTAGAACACTCTATCTCAAAAGAGTTTTGAGGTTTTTGGGGGGAGGGGGATTGTTTGTTTTTGTCATGGTGGCTCCTCCTCCTTTTACTTCATCAGAGAAATTATTCTTGGTCATCTTTCATAGAATTTATAATGTATAACTTATAGTTATAACATACATGTATGAGGTCTGTCTGGAAAAAGTCCAGCCTAACATACAACAAGAATGGTTTGTACCACATCAGTATAACCTGGCAACTAAGGAGAGTGAACTGGAATGTACATGCGGGAACAATGACTACTTCACAGTACTAGTTAGTGGGGAAGGTAGACACCATTGAGTAAGCACATGTACTGTATGGCCATTGCATTCACAATGACTGAGTAGAGCAGTGAATCTGTATCCAATTTTGTCTGAAGCTTGAACATTCCTACATTCCTCCATGATGCGGATCCTGGCCAGCAGGATCTGTGTGTTGTGGCGGCTCTGAACAAATACTCATGGATAAGAGAAGTCCTGTGGAGAAAAGGAGACGGCATGGCCACTCTCTAAGTGAGAGAGAGGGTCTGGGTCCCTGCTTGGACAGGCTTTTATTGCTTTTCTGGATACATTATATTGAGGATGGTCCTTATTTACTATGCACAGGTTCGCTGCAGGTGATAACAAAGGAAAAAATGTTGCTTTACAGAGAAGGATGTTGCAGACCAAGGGGAAAAGTGGTTGAACTGGTTACACTCCATGCTTGGGAGGTTTAGCATAGATTTTAGGAAGTTACAGTAAGCACTTGTGCCTCAATTCAGAGTGAGGGAGTTTTAGCAAAAGCAAATCTCATAGCCTAGGTGCAATGCAGGCCTGATTTCCCATGGTAGATCCTATCCATGGACGTGGCTCCTGTGTGCTGGAAGCTTGCTTCCCACTGGCCTTTCCGAGTGGGAGCTGAGATACATTCCCATGCCATGCCAAATGGCTCCCTACATTGAAATGGCTCTGTATGCCTCCACAGAAACTATTTGGATGATTCAGAAGGCCACAGTTATGGGCAACTGGTGATGGGCAGCTTCATCACAATAATGTAACAGCTCATGCATCGTGTTTGCTGCACAGTTTTTTGGTGAAAAAATCAAATCACTCAGGTGACTCAGCCCCCATTATAGCCCAAAATTTGGCACCCTGTGCCTTCTGGCTTTTTCCAAAACTAAAATCACCTTTGAAAGGGTAGAGATTTCAGACTGTCGATGAGATTCAGCAAAATACTATGGGGCAGCTGGGGGCGATTGGGAGAACTGTGCAAGGTCCCAAGAGACATATTGTCCTAATCTTCTGTCTTCAATAAATATGTCTCTTTTTCATAGTACATGGCTGGACACTTTCTGGACAGACCTTTTATCTGCTTGCTTTTTTTATTTTTATTTTTGTTTTATTTTTAATTATATTTTACTGATTATGCTATTGCAGTTGTCCTGACATTTCCGCCTTTGCCCCTTTTACTCAGCACCCCCTACTCCCTCAGGCAATCCTCTACCCTTATTCATGTTGATGGGTCACATGTGTAAGTTCTTTGACTACTCTATTTCCTGTACTGTACTTTACATCTCCATGGCTATTCTATAACTACCTCTTTGTACTTCTTAATCCCCTTACCTTTTCACTCATTCTCCCCTACATCCCTCCCATATGGCAACCTTCTGGTAACTAACTTCTTTTCTCTTGCTTTTAACAGTCTCTCTTTATCTTTAAACTTTGACCTTTTAATTATGATGTGTCTTGGAGTGGGCCTCTTTGTATCCATCATAACTTGGACTCTCTGCACCTCCTACACATGTATGTCTATTTCCTTCACCAAATTAGGGACGTTTTCTTTCATTGTTTTTTCAGCTAGAATTTCCAATATCTCTTCTCCTTTTGGCTCCCCTATTAGGTGAATGTTGTACCTCTTAAAGTTGTCCCAGAAGCTCTTTAAACTATCCTCATTTTTTTGGAATCTTTTTACTTCTTGTTTTGCATGGTTGATTTTTAGTTCTTTATGTTCCAAATCATTCATGTGATTCTTGGCTTCATCCATTCTACTGTTGTTTCTCTGTAAATTGTTCTTCATTTCAGTTAGTGTACCCTTTGTTTCTGAAGGGGTCTTTTTTATGCTGCTGAGGTCCTTATTAAGTTCCTAAAGCATCCTTGTAACCAGTGTTTTGAACTCTGCATTGATAGATTGCTATCTCCATTTTGTTTAGCCCTTTCTCTGGGGTTTTGATCTGTGCTTTCATTTGAGTCATAAGTCTTTGTCTCGTCCTTTAGGCAGCCTCCTGTGTTTGTTTTTATGTATTAGGTAGAGCTTTTTTGACTCTGTGTCTTGGGAGTGTGGCCTAATGTAGTAGGTGTTCTATAGGGTCCAGTGGCACAGCCTCCCCTATCACCCAGTCTGGGTATTCAAGGTATGCCCTTTGTGTGGGCTGAGTATACCCTCCTCTTGTAATTGAGCCTTGGTTGCTGTTGGAAGATCAGTGGGTGGGATTTAAATGGACTAGTCAGCTGCAAGGACTGGCTGTGACCATTTACCACCAACATCCACCCTCTGTAGAGGATAAGCTATACAGGGGCAAGGTGATGGTGCTCTGACGTGGTCTGTAGCTGTCCACTGGGTACACTTGCCCTGGGGTTTCCAAGATGGTGCAAGCCAAGGTCAGCTCCCACCTGTGTTTTGCCCAGGGCACCCTGCCTGAGCTATAAAGCAATCTGAGATGGCTGCTACTTAAGCGGGGCTTGGAGATTCCCAGGTGAAGACAAGATGTGACTCTAGCCCAGCTGCTGCTAGGATTCACTGAATCCAGCTGTTGCTTGTTTGATATGACTTAGGAGCCAAGACTAGCCATTCTTACAGAGAAGC
Source organism: Sturnira hondurensis (assembly GCF_014824575.4). Lineage (NCBI taxonomy): Eukaryota > Metazoa > Chordata > Mammalia > Chiroptera > Phyllostomidae > Sturnira > Sturnira hondurensis. The sequence continues at coordinate 582,586 of NW_028095455.1, read as the reverse complement.
AGCTTGGTTGTGCCTGTAAGTTGGGTAACATAGAGTATCTGTGGATCACCAAGGTGGGTCACACAGTATTAGCCAAGTTATTGGAGTTTCATATATGGCTCTATGGGGTTGAGGGCTCAGCAAAGGGGCAATGGCATCTGCTTGCCCTGATTCCAGACACTTCAGTCTCTCCTTATATATCACTGGTGCCGTTCAAGGTGCAACTCTGGTGCAGGAGCTCAGTGAGAGTGAGTCTGAGTAGGTGAGTCCATGTGTGGGTTCTTTAAGAGGAACCACTTGGGCTCCAGCAGTTTTTTCCACCAACTCAATCCCCACTTGTTTTTTCAGCCAGATGTTTTGGGCACTTCTTCCTGGCACTGGTATCCTGGGTTAGGGAGCCTGGTGTGGGTCTGGGACTCCTCATTCCCAAGATATCCTTCCCTAATTTTTATTCACTTTAGTGTGAGATCAGCCTGTTCCATGTCTGCATCCATCTTACCTGTCTGGATGGATGTGGTTTCTTTAATTTTGTAGTTGTTAGACTTCTATTCCTCTTGATTTCATAGTTATCAGACTTCCATTCATCTTGATTTCTTAGATTCCTCAATGATAGTTGTTCCACAGTTCAGCTGTAATTTTGATGTGGTCATGTGAGCCATGTCTACCTACACTGCCATCTTGATAGGAAGCCCTCCTTCATCTTTTCACGCAGCCCCCTTAACCTCTATTCCCTCTGAGAGCTGTCAGTATGTTCTCTGTCTCTCATTCTTTTTGTATATTTTCTTACTAGCATGTAAGCTTAATGAGGTCAAGAATCTTGCCTCTAAGTGTTGATACCAACACCTAAAGTAATACTGAATGAAGGAATAGTGAGTGAATGAACAAAGGAATGGAATTGTCTGATACTTGGTCAAGGAGTAAGATTGAAATCCAGCTTTGCTTTTTTCTCATGACCAGCCAATTGTCACAGCATCACTTTTCTTTATTGATATTATTTATCATTTTATAATATATTAATTTTGCTGTATTTGTACCTTTTTTTTCTTTTTGTTCCTTACTCCCCTCTCACCTCATGTCACTCCCACCACTCAGCTAATGTCTTCTGGGCCCCATTGGTCAGGTGTGGCCTTGCTCCACACCTCAGACTGGGCCCCACTGATTGCTGTCCTCACCTCACTTCATGTCTCCTGGTTGCCTGCTCAGTTGTGTCCAAGCAGCTCATCCTGGCCCCATTTATTTGGATCTGTTTTTGAACTCTCCCCTGAGCTGTTGGTACATCTCACTGTTCATCTTCTGGTATTGAACTTCTGTAATACTGTAACTATAAAATCCATTTTAATATCTGGTAGGCTGAGTCCTTATCACATAATTTTTATTTTTCTAAATTTTCCAGAAATAAATCTTTTATGTATTTATTTTCCCATGATACATTTTTATAGTGTGATATACTTTTTAATAGTATATTTTTTAACAGTACAGTGGAATTAACATTTGCAGCACCAGTGTTTTGGTCACTTGACAAAAGAAATATGTGAGAGAACAATAGAAATTAGTGGCTTGTGGGAATAAAAATTACATTCTTTACATTCTGTGGGCATTGTAATGGCAATTTGCCACCTGGGTTCAATTATGTCTTTAGCTCTTGCAAGGTCTGTGCATCTCTTTGTTATGACCTATTTTTCTTCCAGATAGGCAGGGGAGAAATTCGCCCTAGCTTTCCTGTCTTTTCTTCTTTGTGCGATTGTCTGAATCTGAAAGTGTTCTGAATTTATTGTCTTCTACCTTAATGCCTCACCAGTACTTGGCAGACATTTAGAGGATTTGGCCAAGAACAGGAAGCCAAGGTATCTGCCTGTCTATGTTGTAGACTTGTCAGAACTTTAGCATCTTCTATGGAACATGAACATACTGGATTATATGAGAGTTAGTGACCTAGGAAGCCTTCTGTCCTGCTGTTAGCAAGAACTTATGATTGCCTCTGGGTAAAGAATAGATGTCATGGCACTAAGATGTTCAGCAGAGCAGTCCTAACTTATTAAAAATGCTCATCAAAGGTGTTGAGGTTAGACTGAAGAAAGAAATTAAGGAAGACACAAACAAATGGAAGCGTATACCATGTTCATGGATTGAAAGAATTAACATCATCAAAATGTCTATACTACCCAAAGCAATTTATAGATTCAATGCAATCCCTATCAAAATACCAGTGACATATTTCACAGATATAGAACAAACACTTCAAATATTTATATGGAACCATAAACAAACCTGACTAGCTGCAGCAATTTTAAGAAAGAACAAAGTAGGTGGGATTACTATACCTGACATCAAACTGTATTCCAAGGTCACGGTAATGGAAGCAGTCTGGTACTGGCCTAAGAATAGACACATAGATCAGTGGAACAGAATAGAGAGCCCAGAAATAAACCCAAGTCTCTATGGTTAATTAATATTCAACAAAAGGGGCAGAAACATAATATGGAATCAAAATAGCCTCTTCAGCAAATGGTGTTGGGACATCTGGACAGCTACATGTAAAAAAATGAAACTCGACCACCAACTTACACCATGCACAAAAATAAATTCAAGATGGATAAAAGTCTTAATATAAAGTCGTGACACCATGAAAGTCCTAGAGAAGATAGGCAGGAAAATCTCAGATATTCCACGCAGCAGTATTTTCACAGATATGTCCCCTAGATCAAGGGATATAAAGGAAAGAATAAACAAATGGGACTTAATCAAAATAAAAAGCTTCTCCACAGCTAAAGAAAACATTAGCAAAATGAAAAGGGAACCAACTATATGGGAAAATATATTTGCCAGTGATATGTTGGACAAGGGTTTCATCTACAAAATATATAAACTCACATGACTCCACAACAGGAAGACAAACAATCCAATGAAAAAATGGGCAAGGGACCTGAACAGACACTTCTCCAAGGACATACAGAGAGCCCAGAGACATATGAAAAGATGCTCAGCATCAGTAGCCATCAAAGAGATGCAAATTAAAACCACAATGAGATACCACTTCATACCAGTCAGAATGGCTATCATAAACAAATCAACAAACAGTAGTGATGGTGGGACTGTGGAGAAAAGGGAATCCTAATGCACTGTTGGTGGGAATTCAGACTGGAGCAGCCACTGTGGAAAACAGTATGGAATTTCTTCTAAAAACTAAAAATGGAATTGCTTTTTGACCCAGCAATTCCACTGCTGGGTTTTACCCTAAGAATCCTGAAACACTAATTCAAAAGAACCTGTGAACCCTAATGTTCATAGCAGCACACTTTACAATAGCCAAGTGCTAGAAGCATCCTAGGTGCCCATTGGTAAATGAATGGGCCAAAAAACTATGGTACGTGTACACAATGGAATACTGCGGAGGAGAAAGAAAGAAGGAGCTTCTACCCTTCGTGACAACATAGATGAAACTGGAAAGTATTACACTAAGTGAAGTAAGCCAGGTGGTAAAAGACAAATACCATTACGATCTCACCTATAAGTGGAACCTAATTAACAAAAGAAGCTGGCAAGCAGCCAGAGACATTGAAATCAACAACAAACTGACAGTAACTAGAGGGGAAGGGAGAAGCAAATAATGTGGGAAAGAAGGAAAAGGGACATAAATAATCATGTATGAGGGACCCATGGACAGAGCTCAGGGGGGTTGGGGTTGAGGGTGGGAGGTGGGCATGGGTATGGTGGGGGAAAGTGGTGGTGGGAAGATGGAGACAACTGTATTCGAACATCAATAAAAATAAAAAAAGTTGTTGTGGTTGGTAAAGCACTTTCAATGTATCTAAGAACTTTACATTTACCTTTGTGTCTTTTAATGTAAAAAGACAAAATCAAGAATGGAAGTTTGTTCTAAGCAAAATGTTTGGTTTTTAAAAAACTAGTTATGATGGTCTTCAGTTGTTTTTTATTTATCTTTAGAGGGGAAAGGAAGGGGAGAGGGAGAGAAATATCAATGTATGGTTGCCTCTGGTGTGTCCCCTGCTGGGAACTGGCCTGTGACCCAAGCATGTGCCCTGACTGGGAATCCAACCGTGATCGTGTGGTTTGCAGGCCCCTGCTCAATCCACTGAGCTACACCAGCCAGGGCATGTTTTTTGGGAATTATCATTTATTCGGTGCCACTTCAGATAAGGAACAAAGACCTTGAAAGGCTTAACTTATAAGGATCTTTGCAATTAATTCGTTATTGTAGTTGCCCTGTTTAATTTTACCAGTGAATGTCTTCCTGCTTAATCCTTGGCTTTTACTTAGTCCTTTCTCTGTCTGTCTGGAGAATTAAATTGTATATACCACTTAGTACTTAAAACTTGTCTCCTTTGGCATCTCTCATGCTATTCTTTTATTTTTCTTTCTATTTTTAAATCCTCATGTGAGGATATGTTTTTTTTTATTGATATTTGAGGGGGGAAGAGAGAGAGAGAGAGAGAGAAACATCTATATGAGAGAGAAGTATTGATTCATTCTCTCCTGTACCCATATGGACTGGGGACTGAATCTGCAACCTAGGTATCTGCCCTGACCAGGAATTGAACCCGAGTCCTTTTGTGTATAAGGTTGATGCTTCAACAACTGAGCCACTTGGCCATGGTAAAACTATCTGCTTTTAAATAGCTTATGTGATTAGATCAGGCCCTTTTGTTCTATTTGTTAAACTATTTCCCAGTTTACTTTTTGAGCCTTTCTCTTCTTTAGCTATGTTTTTCCTTATAACTGGATAATCCCTAAAGTTATGCCTTTAGATTTTATTTCTATTTATTTCTCTGTGGAGAAGTCACTTGTTTTTATTAAAACTTGATCACTAAAACTCTCAAAACAATACTTGGAGTTTTCCTTTGTCTTATTTTTGTATTTCTATCCGTAGAGCTTTTCCAATTCATTGTGCAACTGTTACCTCAAAATGTTAAAAAAAAAAAAATTACATATTTCTAACCCAGGTCTCCTCCTTCCAAATTTTTCTTTTCAGCTTTCACATTTTTCCCCAATGGTGTCACCATTGTTTCAGCCTAAGCATATGAAAGTCATCTGTGGTTTTTACACTTTGGATTCAGTGTATACAAACTGCCCTAATGTTCATTGCTGAATCCCTGCTACTCATTTATGTTTTGAATGAATGAATTTGAATATGAATGAATATTTTTCTTAATTAGTATTTTTCTTTCTTTTCTACTGATTCAAAACAGCTCTTTCTGCAAAGTCCTGTTTTAAGTTCTTGACAAAAGAGTAATCAGATGGTATAGAGACATTGAATTAAGAACTGAAAAATATCATAACTAGGATATAATTTGTGAAAACTGATTTCGTGCAAATACCAGATTAACATGTGAGTGAAAGGTGAAATGGACCAGCAGTTTAGACTGTGACTCTTTTCAGGGGTAATGGTTTGTTGTTAATATAAGCTTCGATATGTTTATATGCCAAAGGCAAATAGCAGGTTTAGGTTGAAGATGCAGAAGATAATTAATGAAATACAGATCCTGAAAACCTATATAGTGGGATCAATTTGTGATCAGAGGAGAAGAGGTACATTTTTCACAGCATCTGAAAGTTGCATTTAGATAATTTTGTTTGGATTCAGATAATTTTGTCTTTTGAGAAACAGGAAGTTAATGGAGCTCTTACTTAAAAACAACCATTTTCTCTGTGAAATAAGCAGTGGACAGAGTCAGCTGCCAGCTGACAGTGAATAGTGGGGTAAAATTTTTCAATGATGGCATTTGCAGGTAGGAACTAGACTTATGTGGGGATGCCTTTGTAAGTTATATAAATGTCTAACCCCTGTGCTGTTCACCTGAACTAATATGGTATTAAATGTTAACTATAATTGCAATAATGATGGCATTTGATATTTTTGTTATGGTGAACCATTGAGGAAGTTGACTTCCTTCAAAGAAGTCATCTTAGACAGGGTTGAGCCCAGTGTAGATTGCAGGTAGACAACACAGACTTCAAGGTGGGACTTTTCCTGCAGTGCTTAGTAGTAGAAGTATAGGGGTGAAGTAGCTTTTCTGGCTGAGATGCACAAGAGGGGTTGGGTGTCTGAGCCAGAAAGATAATTGGTTGAAGGAAATAAAAGAAGAGGTTAGTCATATGTATATGATGAGTCCCAACTAGTTATCTATGTGAATAGCTCAAAGAGGCTGAATTATGTTAGAGCAAAAGAAGGAATCAAAGAAGGAACTAGAGCTCTGGATGAAGATGAGTTAAAAATACAAAAGCAGTAGAGAAACAACTGGGAGAATAGAAGGTGTAAAGAGGTCAAGTAGGAAGTAAATGTATTGGTCTGTGATAAATGCTTTTTTTGTTAAGTGTGAAGACTTCCTTTTAGCATAAACTCTTTTGGGTATCCAGTATATAGTTGGAGATGAAAGCAGTCATCTCCAAACTTTTATGATCTGACTTCTAACCAGAAATATTCTTAATAAGTACTTCTAATGTATGTATATTTATAAATCATGTATATTATTTATATACTATTATGTTTTACATATGGCAGAACATTCTAAAACATTAAACTTGATACTTGAAATGTGAGGTTAAGCATATTTTAAGTAATCTTAGAATACTAATATTACAAAAGTTATTTTTGGTGAGTGCATTATGATATTTCATTCGTTTTGCAAATCTTCATTTAATACTTGGCTGTAGAACTATTTGAAAGGCTTTTTTTAAGTTAGATTTATTTTGGTACTTTTTTTGTTTGGTACTTATTTATTGTTTAAGTTAGATTTATTTATTATGACCTTTTATTTGAAGGTAAGCTGTACTATTATTTTATTGCATTTTATTACCTGGTCTTAATGACTTATAATTCAGTTTATAAAGATATATAAATCCAGATGGAAGAAGGGCATTGCAGGTGGGGCTGACTACATCATGAAGGCTATGTACCAAACATGCAGAGGTTTTTGCTGAAATTTACCTGTAAAAGTTCTGTCTTCCCTAATTTCAATAGTTGCTCTGGAAAACTAGTACTAAGGTTCTGCTGTGCTGCATAATCTTCATTTGCCCCTTGAAATCTATTCTCCACCCTGTGCACTGTGTTCCAAGAGGGACTGCCTCAATCAGTTTGCCTTATCCTCTGGTGTCTGATTGGGGTCAGTCACTGACAGGAGGATAGGGAGGTAGGGATATTTATTCTAACAGCTTTCTCTTTGCTAGGCTGGTTGTCAGTAAATGCTCCATCATTGTGTGGACCTCTTCTCCATTTACAGCTCTTTTAGTTCCAGTAACTCTTGCCTCTTCCTTTTGGGTCTAGAGTGATGATAGCTCCTTGACTAACCCAGGAACATTTCACCATCTCTTCCCAGTTTCCCTTCATCTTGCCTGCACATTCGTAAATAATGTTTTCATTAAACATTACCTCATTTTTGGTATTCTCTCTTACCAATACCCTGAGGGCTATAGCTTCACCTTAATATTTTTAAGTAATGGATTAAAAAATAACTGAAACACTTTCAGATATTTTTAAGCCGATTAGATAATTCTATTCCCAACTTTTAATTGTGTAGATACAGTTTTTCTAAGTGATACATATACATTGTTTCAATAACAATGAAAAAAATCACATAATAGTGGAAACTTTTACAAACATCTGTTTTTACTAGGGAGCCAGTGTTACTTTATATATTAACCATAAGTAAAGCTTAATACCAGTTCGCTTCCTTCTTCATATTATTTTAATAATTTTAGACAGAATTGAGCCTCAGAATTCTGAAACTTGGAATGTATTAACAACATAGAAAAGACCTTTCATGCTTTGTGGAGGGGGAAACTATAAAAAAAAATCAGTAAATCAACCATAATTATTGCTTAGGTTTTGTTTGTAATTAGTAATGTTATTTTCAAACTATTACCATACTGACTTCATTAAACAATTTTCCTAATAGGCAGGAAAAAGAACTTGAATTTTAAAAAGGGAGAGTTATTTTAGTGTATTGTTTAATCATTGATTTATTATCTGACATTTTATTTGAAGGTAAGATGTACTATTATTTTATTGCATTTCATTACCTGTTAAATGAAATATAAGTATTTGGTTACAAATCTTTAATCAGGATTTTTTTTTACTATGGACAAAATAAGTGATCAGAATTCTTCAACTTTAATTATATGCATAAATTAAAAATGATAAATAAACAATTTGACTTGTACTCTTCCAGTTATCTATCTATATCTCTTACACTCATACACCCACACACAAACATAAGACTCTGAAGATACAGCCATTAATTAAACAGTCTTTGTGCTCCTGGAATTTTGACTCTGGTGGAGAAATTTGATTACCAAATAGATAACTGTATAATGCAATGTAGTGATAAGTAACGTGAAGAAAAAGAAATTGGGGTAAAATAGAGAGTGAAGGCGGGTCCTATACTAGTTATGGTGCTCAGGGAAGTCCTCTCAGATCTGCTGGCATTTGAACAGACATTGGAATGAAGTGATAGTGCCTAACCATACAAATATCTAGGGGAAGACAGCCTTCCAGGAGGAAGGTTCAAGTGCAAAGTGAACGTGGGTGTGACTGAGAATAACAAGGAGATTTTTGTGGCCAGGACACAAAGACCTAAGGGCAGAGTGGTAAAAAATGAGGTCCGGAAAGGTAGTTGAGGGTCATATCATGCTAGGTCTCATAGGCCATAATCCATTTTGGATTATATTTTAAGTGTAACTGGAAGGCTTTGAAAGAGACACAGCAAATAACATGATCTGATTACCTTTTAAAAGGATTACCTGGATTGCTGAATGCAGAATAGACTGTACATGGATTAGAGCGGAAACCAGGAGACCTGTCATGAAAAGATTACAATAGTGTAGGTGAGAACTTGAACTCATGCATGTATGCAAACACACACTACTCAGGTCCATATGTATGTTTACATATATACTTGTATGTGTTGACTAAAAAGTTCATTTAGTTTTTTCATACACTGGCTCTAGTTGTGCTTAGTTGTCTTTAACTTCATTTGAAACAATTTCATTATATTACGACAGCTGTCATATCAATGTGCACTTGAAAAATAAAAATTAGTGAATTTTTGTGCAGCCATTTTAATATTGAAGATGGAAGAAGATATGTAAGATTTTGGCATATTTTTTATTATTTCAAGAAAGGTAGAAACAACTGAAATGCAAAAAGAGATTTGTGCAGTGATAGGGAAGGTGCTGTGACTGATCAAACATGTTAAAAGAGGTTTGTGGGGACTTCCGCCAAGATGGAGGCATAGGTGGAAACACTGTGCCTTCTTCCACAACCAAGTTTGAATACAACAAAGGTTTGGAGAAACAAAGACACAACCAAAGGACAGAAAATTGAATTATACGGAAGTCCGACTACATCTAACCATTCAACGGGACGGTAAGAGGGGAGAAGCCAGCAGCGAGCAGGGTGGGGCAGGACAGGGCCCCCGACCCCGGCGCGCAGGCAGACGGGAACCAGTTGGGGTGCGGGGCAGACCACGGCGCATATTCTCGCACAGTGAGACAGACCACGCAGGCCCCAGGGGGCGAGGGCTGACGGCGGTGGCACACTCGCGTGCAGTGGGACGAAACGCATGGGCCTGGTGACGGCAGCAACTGTGGCACCGGTGAGGGCCGTGGCGGCAGGCGGCGGACAGGACGCCATAGTCCCTCTTTGACCCCGCCCCCACATACAGCGTCACAACCCAGCGACTTAGTTGCCCTTCGGCACCGGTGAGGGCCAGGGCGGCAGGCGGCAGACGGGACACCAGAGTCCCTCTTTGACCCCACCCCCACATACAGCGTCACAACCCAGCGACTTAGTTGCCCTGTTCTAGTGAACACTTTAGGGCTCTGATCCTGCTATGGAACAGGCACGAACAGCCCAAAAGATGGTGCAAGAAGAACTCAAAGTCCCAGAGCCAATAACTCTAAGCGACCGAGAAATTGCCAGCCTCTCAGAAGCACAATTCAAGACACTATTTATCAGGATGCTCACAGAACTGGTAGATTATAGTCACAAATTAGAGGAACATAGTCACAAATTAGAGGAACATATGAAGGCTAAACTAATTGAAATGAAGGGAGATGCACAGGAAACCAATAGTGATGGAAAGGAAACTGGGACTCAAATCAATGGAATGGACCAGAAGGAAGAACAAAACATCCCACCAGAAAGGAATGAAGAAATGAGAATTCAAAAAAATGAGGAGAGGCTTAGGAACCTCCAGGACATCTTTAAACGTTCCAACATCCGGATTATAGGGGTACCAGAAGGGGGAAAGAAACAGCCACGAGTGGAAAACGTATTTGAACAAATAATAAAGGAGAACTTCCCCAGTCTGGCAAAGGAAATAGACTTCCAGGAAATCCAGGAAGCTCAGAGAGTGCCAAAGAAGTTGGACCCAAGAAGGAACACACCAAGGCACATCATAATTACATTAGCCAAGACTAAAATGAAGGAGAGAATCCTAGAAGCAGCAAGGGATAAGGGGACAGTCACCTACAAAGGAGTACCCATCAGACTGTCAGCGGATTTCTCAAAAGAGACCTTACAGGCAAGAAGGGGCTGGAAAGAAGTATTCCAAGTCATGAAATCCAAAGACCTACAGCCAAGATTGCTTTATCCAGCAAAACTTTCATTTAGAATGGAAGGACAGATAAAGTGCTTCTCAGATAAGGTCAAATTCAAGGAGTTCATCATCACCAAGCCCTTATTATATGAAATGCTAAAGGGACTTATATAAGAAAAAGAAGATGAAAAATATTAACAGTGATAGGACAGCAAACACAGTTATTAACAACCACACCTAAAACAAAAGCAAACTAAGAGGACAGCTAGATCAGGAGTGGAACCATAGAAATGAAGAACACATGGAGGGTTAGAAACAGGGGGGTGGGAGGGGGAGAAGAGGGGAGAAGGCACAGAAAATAGCATAGATGGTAGGTAGAAAATAGATAGGGGGGAGGGCGAGAATAGTGGGGGAAATATAGAATCCAAAGAACTTGAGACACGTGGTTATAAACTAAGGGGGGGAGAATGGTGGGGGAGGGAGGGTGCGGTTGGAGGGGATTGAAGGGGGGGAATAGAACAACTGTAATGGTATAATCAATAAAATATATTTAAAAAAAAGAGGTTTGTGAAGTTTCTTGCTATTGACATTGGCCAAATAATTCTTTGCTGTGCCATTCATTGTCTTAATGTTTGGAAGATGTTTAGCAGCACCTCTGGCCTCTACCCACTAGGAGCCAATACTGGAGATAGCTGACATAACTCAAAATACCCAAATCAATAAAGTTTTTGGTGAATATGAAAAACGAGTCTTTTATTTTACAGAAAAAACTAAATGCCCTTTTTGGCCAACCCAAGAATTCATTTTGTGTTAAAAAATACGTTTTGGCCCTAGCTGATGTGGCTCAGTGGATTGAGTGTCGTCCTGTGAATCAAAGCCTGGCAGGTTCACTTCCCAGTCTAGGGCACGTGCCTGGGTTGCAAGCCAGGTCTCCAGTAGGGAGCGTGTGAGTGGCAACTACACTTTGATATTTCTCTAAATCCTCTCTCCCTCCCTTCTCTTCTCAAAAAATAAATAAATAAAATCATTTAAAAAATTCTAAAATATATTTTGTTTAGTAACTTTATTTTACATTTCAGCATAGTTACATGGACATCTTTTATAGTGAGCGCATAGAGGTTCACCTAATTTCTTATACTGGATGGATGCTATTTCATGTTGTGGGTACATTACCTTAGTTAATTTTTCTTGTGTCAAAGGACATTAGTGCTTTCAAGTTCTTTTTTAATAACAAACAATACTGTGTGTCTTTTTTTTTTTGTTGCTTACAGTTGTGGGGATATAGCTATAGGGTAAATTCCTGGATGCATGGTGGGTAAAAAGATACGTGCAAGTTAAGTCTTAATGATTATCACTAAATTGACTTCTAAAAAGGCTGTACCAATTTTACACACCCACTAATGTATGAGAATTTTTATTTCCTTGTTCCAACACTGAGTAATATCAGTCTTTTAATCCTTATTTGTTTATGTGAAACCATTTTCTTTTTAATTATGAATGTGTCAAAGCATACAAATTTTAATTTCTGATAAGTAATAAAGGATATTAATTTCAGTCTTTGTTCTGAGAAGATACTGTTGAAAAAAGTAGCTTATAATTTCATCTTCTCTACTTGTAAGACTGAATGAAATTAAACAATAAAATTGAATTTCTGATTTTTTATATAACAATTTACCCACGTGACTTTCTCTTTCAACTCTCCTTACCTCCAGTGCTCTGCATACACTATGACCTCTAAGAAAGTCATCATTTTCGGTATAATATTATTTATTAATATTCTCTTCAGTTAGTGTTGATGAGAAAATGATTACAATTATGTAGTTCACCAGTAAAAATTCTATACTAAAATGAACCCAAGTATATCCATTCAGTATCTGTTATTGCCAGTTACCTTGTTTTCTTTGGTCCCACATTCCTTACTCTCAGCCCAATTAGCCATCATACAGATGTAATGCTATTGTGCACAAAAGAACAATAGCCTGAAAAGTATGCCTAGATTAGCCCAAATTCTTCAGAATTTCTTAAGCCAGTAATTCTGGAAAGCCAGTTTAAAAGTTCAGTCCCTGCCTAAAGCTGAATTAGTTAAAACATTATGTCCTTGTAACAGAGAAAACACATAATAGTACCATGGTTCAGTAGAACCTTGCGATCATACCAACTGTGGGACCTAGATGGCCTGAGAGTAAAATTGTTACAAAGTTTTTCTAATTTACAGTAATAAGCCACTGTGAACATAGTCCAAGATGGACAGAAGTTTGTATTTCATGCTATAAAGGTTTATGTTATGGTGAACTTTTAGACTATTTTATATTAAAGAAAGCCTTACAGGAAAGTGGTAAAATAGACTATAGAGTCAAATTTGAATTTTTATAAAAATTCTTATCCAGCATATTGAATGCTTACTTTGAATATTGACTTAATTTTGCCATTGTAGAAACAACAACATACACAAAAAACCTTCAGAAACTCTGGCATACTCTGCAAAGGTATAACAACAGGTATTGTCCCTGATGCTTTTTATAATGAACACATGTAAAGACAAATTCAGAAGTCATTTTTTAGTTTAGACTTAAAACTTTGTTTAATGTAATGTTTCTTTTTCCAGTATGTATGGTTTTAAGCAGTTGTTTCAAATTTATTAAGGGGATTTATGCCTCATTAAGTCAATTGCTTAGAAACTTTTTCATCAATATCTTTTAAAATGAGGTTAGTATCTTAGTTTATTAATAATATAATATAGAGTAGGGAAACATTTATGGTGAGGTTGAAGAGGAAATCTAGATTCTTAGATTCTTAGAGGTGAGTCAAAATTTCCAAATTTACAATTATATATGGTAATGCAACTTAAAATTATATATGTTAATGCTTTATTTGTTTACAATTTCTTCAAAGGATTTATGTATCATAAATTTTCTCCCCCAAGTCTTTTTGTGTTATTGTACATTTTCCCACACCAATGATAGGTAGGTAGTAAGAAATATATGCAGAGATGTAAAAACAAGCCTCACCTAATTATGCTAACAGTAAACTTTTTCCATTAAAGACATAGTGCTTTAATTCTTAATTTTAATGCTTCAGTTATATATGTATAACTGAAGCACTGTTACAAACAGGACTTAAAAATCTGGAACATAGTTAAATAAAGTTTAAATACTTTTTATGTAGTTAGTAAAAGGAATTCTTCTTAAGATGCTGGTTAAGGGGGTTTGTTGCTAACCTAGAAGATTTGACCTTGTGAATTGACTTATTCTTCTCCAAGGCCCTTGAGAGAAAAGACAACGATAGCAGTTACATCTAGAGGCTATTTTGGATTGGAGGATGAGAAGGGAACTGCATGTACTTCAACAAGGCGTCGGTCAACACCACGAAGTTTGGCAGGCTTGACAAGTGGAGTTTTTGAATCTATAATGGTTCAAGTTTTGAGACAGGAAGAACAGCTGAGAGCAAAAGAAGAAAAAAGGTAAATGTTAAAAAAATTAAGTTTATGTGTTCAAATTTCCAGGAACTACTTTTCGAAGAGTAGCTATGTAACTTTTGTGGGCCCATATCAAATTTTTGGGCCTATTATAGTAGTGTTGCAAAATGCATTGTTATCAAAATATGAATTTATAATGAAATATCACAATGAAATTTATTTTAAAATACAGTTTTAAATTTTAAACCAAATTATTTTGAGGCAATACCAAAAAAATTTATAAGAGATTTAAGAATGTTTTCTGGAGTTCTAGATTTTCCTTCAAATTAATTACTAATTTTAAATTAGAAGAATTTTATATAGATTTATATAGCTTTAGAATAGACTCATGGACCTTTAAAATTAGGAGAAACTCCACAGATTACATAGTTCAAAATGACACACAGGTTCACCTCTGCCAGTTCTTCTATTGGTATTAATTTCCTTGATAACTATGTTTATTCCAGGCTAATCAGGGAAGAATGTTGGTGCTCAATTAGTGTTACCTTCCAGGGTCTGGGAGTATGGACTGATGGCACTTATAAACATTTTATTTATAACAAAAGAGACTAGGGCTCAAACAGGTAAGTGAGTACTCAGACTGGTGATTTTTATACTAAATCAAATCTCTATGTTAGGAATGATTGCTAATATAATAGGGAACTGCTAATTCTAATTGAAGGCAATTTATAATATATTGTTATTACTTTCATAGTAATAAATGTAGCTTGCTTTCGTGGTTGTAGTATTCACACTCAACCTTGAGACTCTGCCAGCACACTTTTTATAGTAGTGATCACTTGGGAACCTACTAGTGTGTAATAGATTGGGATGGTGAGAAATTGAAGAAGAGGAGGGCTTGTAGGAAGAAGGCTCTTCTAGTCTAGACCTCCACTACTGGTGTCCAGAAATAGGGAGAGGTCAGACTGTTACAAACAGGACTTAGCATCTTCCTTGATATAGGGGGAACAAGGAAGAAACATAGGTGAATTAGTACATACTTGTAGTAACAGTCATAGTGGCAATAAGAAGGTTTTAAAAAGAGTGGTTAACATTTATTGAGCATGGCTATTTTTGCCAGGTTTAGCTCTAAGTACCTTATATGTATTCAACATTTATTCTGAGTCACAGAGAGATTAAGTTATTCACCTAACTTCAGGCCAGGCAGTTTTTGAGCTGTGGTCAAGATTTCAACATAGGCAGTTTGGTTCTGGAGCTTATGCTCTAAGGCAATATTCTATCCTTGTAACTTGTAAAATGATAGAACTTATCAGCAAAGAACATAGAGCTTGAGTCCATGATGTGGGGAAAAGATCAGTGAACTTCAGTTTTTAATGAGTTTGAAGTTATGATAGAAACATTCAAGCATCCAACTAACAGTGACTAGTAGGAAACTAGAAATGTAACTGAATCTTTTTCTTCTTTCCAGTTTTACATATATTTATATGTGTCCACAGGTAAATAAGACATAGGGGAAAGTCCCTCTTTAAGCCTTAATGAACTATGATCATTAAATGAAATATGAATTAACCTTTCTCTTTGGGTAGAGTTTACTTTTTCTTTCAATTCTATGTATTTTACCCATGGAGTAAAGAATTAATAAAACTATAATGAAGGCCTGTGTACCTACTACCTAGTAATTTTTAAAGAAATTAAACATAGGTATAATCAAGCTTCCCTGTATTCTCTGTCCCCAAAAGAAAACACTATTCTGATTTTATTATTACCATGCATTTTATTATTGAAATTTTTATTTTTATTTTTATTGGTTATGCTATTACAGTTATTCCTGCTTTTTCTCCATCCAGTCTTACCCTCTTCCCACCGTAAACCAATCCCCATAGTGTTTACCATATCCAGAGATTGTGAATAAATGTTCTTTGGTTAAGCCCTTCACCATCTTTCATCCTGTCCCCTTCCCTTCCTTTCCAGCAGCTTTCAGTCTGTTTTATGTATCTAAGCTTCTCTTACTATTTTCTTTGTTGGTTTATTGTGTTCATTAGATTCCACATGTAAGTGAGACTGTATGGTATTTATTTTTCATTGACTAGCCTAATTCACTTAGCATAATTTTCTCCAGGTCCATCCATGCTGTTGCAAAATGTAAGTTTCTTCTTTTTTACTACCACATAGTATTCCATTATTAATTTTAACTATTCTTTTATATACTTTGCTAGATATAAATGCATTCCATATATTTTTCCCAGTCTGTGTCCTGCCTTTTCATTTTTTTCAATGTTTTTTTAAAAGATTGTATTTCTTTTTTACGGCCAGATGGCTCAGTTGGTTGGAACATCATCCAGTGCACCAAAGGATTGTATTTCTTTTTTAAAGATTTTATTTGGTTTTAGAGTGGGGGGGAGTGAGGGAGAAAGAGAGGGAAAGAAACACTGGTATGTGAGAGAAACATCTATCAGTTGCCTGTCACATACCCACAACCAGGGACCTGACCCACAGTCCAGGCATGGGACCTGACAAGGAATCAAGCCAGGGACCTTCAAGATTGCAGGGTACCCAACCCAGTGAGTCATACCAGTCAGAGCTTCAGTGTTTTTTGATGAAAAGAAAATACTACTTTTGAGTTCAGTTTTTTTTAATGTTCCGTACTTTTGGTGACCTAAGAAATCTTATCTTACCCAACCACAGTTATGAAAATTTTCTCCCTTTTTCCCCAGAAATTTCTAAGTTTTATTTTTTCTGGTTAGAGCTATGATCCTTTTGAAATTAATTTTGTATGTGTTAGTTGAGGTAAGGTTATAAACATAAACTGATAAAAGTTTATAAGCTTAAACTTATAAATGAATAAGTTTAAATAAACATGAATAAATAGTTGTTCAAGTATAATTTGTTGAAAAAATATTCTTCAATCACTGTATTTCTTTTTCATTTTTGTCGAAAATCAGTTGAACATATATTTATGCGTCTTTCTCTTCTGTTTCATTTATCTGTAGGCCAATACTATATTGACTTGATTACTCTATCTTTATATAGTAATCCTTGAAATTTGGTAAATGAGTCTTCCAACTGTGTATTTTGTTTTCTATTTTGGTTTCCTTTTTTCCTCAAAATTGTCAGGCTGTACTAAGATCATTGTTTTTTTGTGTGACTTTAGAATCATATTGTTAATTCTTTCAGAAAAACAAAAACCTAAGGGAATTTTGATTGAGATTACATGGAAGTTATCGATCAATTTTTAGATAATTTTTTAATTTCAGCAGTATTTTTTAGTTTTCAGTGTTGTACACATTTTCCACATACTTGGTTAACTTTATCCCTATATGTTTCATGTTTTTGATGTAAATTACTTTTTCAATCAGTACAATTTTTATGTTACTGATACATAGAAATGCATTTGAAGTTAGTATAGTGAAAATCAAAATAGTACTCTATTTCTGCTCTGAGTTTGAAAGATTTTACTTCATATAGTTAGAAACTTTGGTATTCGATGCATACATGTTAATGATTCTTAGAGTTTTTTTATGGATTTCTTATTATGAATGTTCCTTTTTAATCTCTGATATTTCTTACATTTTTAATATTGCATGTTATCTTCACTGTTGGCTTATTAGCTATATATCATTGTTTGAAAATTGTTTTTAGTGGCTTCTTTGGGGCTTATAAGATATGCCTAAGTTTTCACAGTTAACTTCAAATGTAATCAATCTGTATATCTCTTCCCACCCTTTGTGTTACTTTTGTCATACATTTTACTTCTACATGTGTTATAAACCCCAATACACTGCTATTGTGTGTGCTTTAAATAGTTATCTTTTCAAGAAACTTAAGAAAGAAGTATATGATACTGATCTGTACATTTATCTTTCCCATGATGCTATCTGGTGTCATTTTCCTACTGCCTAAAGAACTTCCTTTAACATTTCACATAATATAAGTCTGCCAATGGTGAATTCTGAGCTTTTATTTTGCTTTATGTTTTGCAGGAGAATGATTTTGCTTTGACAGGTTTTTGGAGGGTTTATTTTTGGTTTTATTTTTTTCCTGTGAGCACTGTAGTATGACATGTTTTACTTGCTTTATTTTTTTACTATAGTTTTTGAAAGCAAGTCTGCTGTTTTCTTATCTTTGTTTCTTTTTTTAAGACTTTATTTATTTATTTATTTATGGAGGGGAGGGAGGAAGAGAGGGAGAGAAATATAAATGTGTGGTTGTCTCTCATGCACCCGCTACCCAGCACCTGGTCTGCAACCCAGGCATGTGCCCTGACAGGGAACTGAACTGATGACACTTTGGCTCACAGCCTATAATCAATCTACTGAGCTATACAAGCCAGGTCTTTGTTTCTTTATACATAATATATTTTATTTCTCTGACTGCTTTCAAGATTTGTTATTTATTACTAGTTTTAAGCAGTTAGATTGTAATATGACTTTAGTGTGGGCTTGCGTTTTTGTGTATGTTGATTATTTTGCTTGGAGTTAATGGTACCAAGGAGAGGGTTACAAAGAAGAACTGTATTGAAACATACCATCTTTTGAAGGACTGAGCTCAAGCAGCCTCACAGAGAGCAAGCCAGTGTAATAAATACTTTATCCCTCTCTGAGCAGTTACCAGGGCTTCCTTAACTGAACCCAAGAGAAGCCACTGAATGAGATTGCCTGTTGCTACAGATAAACTATATAGTGACAGGTAGAGCATAAATCTTGATGCAAACAAAATATTCAGTATAGATATCTTCACATTGATTACATCTAAAATTAACTGTGAAAACATGACCTTTCTTCCTGAAATTTACTGTAATGCTCCCTGTCTTGGTGAGTGGCACCATTGTCTGTTGATTATGCAGGTTAGGAACTTGAGATTCATTCATGGTACCTTCTTTTCTCTGACATAAAAATTAAATCCATCCCCAAATCCTCACAGTTTTATTTCCTAATTCTCTCTTGAATCTGCCCACTTCCTTCTCTTCATGCATCCATTTTCTTTATCTCTCACTTAGGCTATTGTTACTTTCTCTTAATTAGCTTAGGTGGCCATGCTTGCCTCATTTTAATCTATTTTTCTCATTAAAGATAGGGTGAACTTTTCCAAATGCAAATTTCATCACGCCACTTACCTATCCCATTACTTACTGTCTCCCCAAAACAATGCAAGTACAATGGACCCTTGAACAATATGGAGGTACCACCCCCACATGTGGTCAGAAATTCACGTGTATTCCCCCAAAATTTAACTACAGATAGTCAGTCTACTGTTGACCAGATGCCTTACCAATAAATTGAACAGTCAGTTAACACATATTTTATATGTTATATGTAATATATACTACATTCTTTTTTTAAAAATTTTAAAAATATTTTATTTATTTATCTTTAGAGAGGAAGAGAAGGAGAGAAGGAGAGAAATATCAATGTATGGTTGCCTCTCGTGAGTCCCCTGCTGGGAACTGGCCTTCAACCCAGGCATGTGGCCTGACTGGGAATCGAACCACGATCGTGTGGTTCGCAGGCCCGCACTCAATCCACTGAGCTACACCAGCCAGGGCTTTATACTACGTTCTTATAATATAGCAAGCTAGAGAAAAAAATTATAAGAGAAAAAATTTAAATGCTGTACTGTATTTATTGATATTGTAGGTTGACATAGTCTGTTTACAAAATGACTTATCTGTCAGTACCTACATCAATGTTGTCTTATATGATACAAAACACTGTAGGTGTTATACATATTCCTAACACCAGACAAGTGTTAATGTGATAATGTGAAAAAGAAATTCATATTTACTTACAGGTATTACAGTTTATACATTGATAACAAAGAAGCAGCAGTATGATTTTTTTATGGTAGCTTAGTGTAATTGATATGATTGCTTCATGGTACTAACAAATCTTCAGCAAACAAATACCATATTATCTTACTTTTAAGAGGAACCCAATGAACAAGACCAACAAAAAGCAAAATAGAACCAGAGGCATGGAAACAAGGAACAAAGTAACAGCGACCAGAGGGGAGGAAGGAGGAGTAAAAAAGGGGAAAGAAAGGGGAGGGTTTAGTCAGGAACAAGTATAAATAGTCCATGGACATGGACAACAGGTGGGGATCAACTGGGAGCAGGGGGTAGACAGTGCAGGGAAGAGCAATGAAGGAACATTGGGACAACTGTAATAGAACAACAGTAAAAAGTGAAGGAAGGAAAAAGGGTGGGATGTGAGGGAGGAAGGAAAGAAAGAAATCTCAAGAAAATGTTCCTATATTTGTATTGAAAAACATTTGCGTGTTAGTGGGCCCACACACTTCAAACCTTGTTCAACTGCACACATAAAAACTTTAAGGGCTGAATATAATTTTTTTTAAATATTTTATTTATTTATTTTTAGAGAGAGGGGAAGAGAAGGAGAAAGAGAGGGA
Organism: Sturnira hondurensis; assembly: GCF_014824575.4. Classification (NCBI taxonomy): domain Eukaryota; kingdom Metazoa; phylum Chordata; class Mammalia; order Chiroptera; family Phyllostomidae; genus Sturnira; species Sturnira hondurensis. The sequence goes on along the minus strand of NW_028095455.1, from coordinate 562,231 downwards.
GAGAAACATCAGTCTGTGGTTGCCTCTCAGGTGGCTCCCACTGGGGACCTGGCCTGCAACCCAGGCAGGTGCTCTGACTGGGAATTGAACCAGTGACCCTTTGGTTCACAGCCCGCACTCAATCCACCGAGCTATGCCAGCCAGGGCTGACTATAATTTTTTTAAAGGACAGAGAAGGAGGGGCAGAGAGAGAGAGAAATGTGAGAGAGAAACATTAATTGGTTGCCTTCTATACGTGCCTCAGGCAGGGATCAAATGCAACCTAGGCATGTGCCCTGACTGGAGACCTTTTTGGTGTACAGGATGATGCTCCAACCAACCTAGCCACCTGGCCAGGACTGAATATAATTTATAAAACCCTGCTTTCACTTTTTGGCCTCACCTTATCTCTCTAACCTCATATTTTTCTTTCCTTCCCTTTTTTTGTTATCCTAGCTGTTGTGGCCTTCTTCTCCCCTCTTCAGTGCAAAGGGATTGTTAAGTTTATGTACATCCATGTTTAGACTTCACATAAAAACACAGGTAAAATGTATCAAGAATGGTGGAACTTTTCTTTTAGCCTGTGTTCTCTAAATTTTCTAAAACAAGGATTTTTTTTATAAAGGAAAATATAAGAAGTATTAAAATTTGTGGTGGGACACATAGCTAATGCAACAGGCAGTTTTTAAAACGTCTTTTGAGTCTATCCCAAGATTTCTTTTGAGTCCTCAAAAGAAAAATGTGACATTTAGGCAGCAATATGTAGTATGATTCATGGGACTGCTAAATAAAGCTTCCTTTCCTTCTGTACAGTTTCCTTACCATGTATCAAAGTACCTAAAATCTTATCAGTCTGTCAATTCTGTTGATCTAGTACCCTTCTAAGAGTGAGTTAGAGACTAGCAGAGATTATTGATAATGTAAAATTGGACCTAGAAAGGGACTTGGAAATCATCATAAAGAAAGGTTCATTATTGAAAGATAGGGAAGGATGTAAAATCATTTGATTACTGTAATCGTGCTTGAGCCATGGGCATAGGCTTGAGTATGACTTGGTAGTTTTGCCATGTTCAGGTAAATGCTGATAGCACGGTAGGCATTCCTGAGGCTGATTGGTATAGAGAGGCACTACTAAATTAGGAGTCAGCAGCATTACAAGTCAAAGTTCTGGGATAATTGAGTGAAAGGGTTGGTTAATTTAAATAGTCTTGAATCTTCTTATGACAACACCGCATTCTGTTTGTGATGGTGACCTTGAGACGTTAAGGAAAGATTAAGTAATATTTTATATACTTTGTTTAATAAGCATGAAAGTACGTAATACATCTTAGATAAATTTTATAAACTGTACAATTGGTTATAATTGAAAGCTGGCTGTCATCAAGAAAATTATTGTTTATTTGTCCTGTCTGATGTGGCTCATTGAATTGAGCACCAGCCTGGGAACTAAAATGTTGCTGGTTTGATTCCCTGTCAGGGCATATTCCTGGGGCGTGCAAGAGGCAACAAGAAGCAAATGATTGATGGTTCTCTCCCTTACCCCCTCTCTTCCCTTCTCTCTAAAAACAAGTAAATAAAATCTTTAAAAAGAAAATTTCTGGAATATGACATTATTAAGTAACAGTTTTGATCATTAAAGTCTACTTTAGCAGTATTAAAAATATTGGATCTGTTCACTATTCTTTTTTGCAGAACTGGATTAACAGAATTAATGTGTGTTTTTTATACTCTTGTTCATATATTTGTATAAACTTAATTGGTATTTTATTGATTTGATAATCATGAATTAAAACAAAAGTGTTTTGTGAAATAAAGCTACGACTTATGATTGATTTGTATTCAGATTCCCTATAACATTAAATAGCAGTGACTTAATGAAGTAAATGTTCATCATTTGTGACCCAGCATTTTGAGCACTTTCCCTACATTTAAGTAATTTCCCATATTATAAGACCTGACTTACCAAAATTAATGCCAGAAAACTTATATTCTTATACCCACTTACAGCTTAAGGTAGAGACACATGGCCTGTCATATACTTCACACTTGAAATTGCATAGGAGCAACATGAGGTGTGAGCAAGCTAGGTTATCTTTTGGCACAAGTGGTGGGGAGCTCCTGATTGCTCTAAGTTTCTAGTATCAGAGGTCCCTAGTAGTGGTGGCAGTCTTGTTTTCCCTGGAAAAGATTCCATAGTGTGGTTGAGATTTATATCCTCATGTAAATAAGTAAGCTTCCTACTAATCTTTAAATAAATTTCTTTTCCTGTTTAACTAATCAGACAAGGTTTTTAAATTTTTTTTTGTTAACAAGAAGCTTGACTGAACATTTAACATGACTGGTTGATTATTCTAAAATACAGTATATCATATATTGCTTATTTTAGAAAAGGTAAATAAATGTGTTGCTTTCCTTTTTTGTGTTACTAACTTGCATGCATTGTATTGGTTCCTGAATTAATGGAGTATTTTGGATTAAAACTATTATGTATGTTTTGTAAATGCTTACAGGGTAGAATACGTGCTTTCACTATTCTACCTTTGTACCCTCAAAGGCTACTAAAGAAAGATGGTATAGCCTTACTTTAACTCACTTTTAAGTCTATGACTGAGAAACAGTCACCTTTAACTTTAAGCAATTCCTTCTAGTAATTATTTCCACATTTCTAAATATTGTACACACTTATGTTGCTCTTTCTTGCTTTGTCAGCTTGGCATTATCTGTTGACATTCATCAGTAAAAGATGAAGATTTCAGTTCTCTTACAATGAAATTTAGAACTTATATGCTCAATTTCTGTTTTGAATTTTTACCTCTTCTTCTTTTTTTAAACAATTGATCCTTTTTTTTAGATTATTTATTTATTTATCTTTAGAGGGGAAGGAAGGGAGAGAGAAGGAGAGAAATATCAATGTATGGTTGCCCCACGTGAGTCCCCTGCTGGGAACTGGCCTGCAACCCAGGCATGTGGCCTGACTGGGAATCGAACCACGATCATGTGGTTCGAAGGCCCATGCTCAATCCACTGAGCTACACCAGCCAGGGCTGAATTTTTATCTCTTCTGTCTTACGTATTGTTGTACATTAATAACTTAGTTCTGTCTCATTTTTACTCCGAAACTATTACTGTCTTTTTGTAATGTTTATCTACCCACATGATTAACAATTAACTTGTTTTCCAGTCCTTCCTGCATCTTAGAACTTCTTTCTGTGATCATTTTATTCTTTCTGAATGAAGTATATACTATAGAAATTTGGATAGTTTCTATTACTGTCTTCAGGGTCACTAATCTTTTTTCTGCCAAATCTAGTTTATAATTAGTCCCACAGAGTATATTTTCACTTCAGACATTGTAGTTTTCCTGTCTGAAAATTTGATTTGAGCCCTGGTGAGGTGGCTTGTTTAGAGTGCACCAAAAGGTTACAAGTTCAATTCCTGGTCAGAGCACAAACCTAGGTTGTGGGTTTGATCCCCAGTCTGTCGTGTATGTCAAGGCGCATATGGGAGGCAACCAATCGATATTTTTCACACTGAAATTTCTCTTTCTCTCTCTCTCTCTCTCTCTCTCTCTCTCAGTTCCTTTCCCCTTTCCTCTCTAAAATCAGTACACCTATTAGGTGTGAATTGATTTGGGTCTATTTTATATCTTTCATGTCTCTGTTTAACTTTTTGGCTGTATAGATTAGTTTCAGTGACTACTTTAATGGCCTTCTTTGCTAATCTAGCATTTGTTTCATTACTGGGTCAGTTTTCATTGATTGGTTTTTCTCTTCATTATGACACGAGTTTCTGCTTCACTATACACCTGGTAGTTCTGGTTTGGATGTCAAACATTTTTTTTATCTTGATGGATGCCAGGTAGTTTTATATTCCCATAAATCTTCTTGAGCTTTCTTCTGAAATGTAGTTCTTACTTGCAAACAGTTTGATCATTTTGAATATTTTATGATCTGTTACTTGGGTCCAGAGCAATGCTCTGCTCAGTCTAGGACTAATTATTCTCTGCAACCAAGGCACAACCTTCCTAAATATTTTACCCAAATTCCCATGCATTATGACTTTTTCCAGTATGGCTGGTAAGAGGAAACACTATGTTTTCTAATCTTAGGAATGTTTTTCTCCCATGTAGCCATGGGTTGTTTTTTACATGCATGTACTAATTAGTAAGCTGAATATTCATTTGAGAGGGACTATCAGGACATCTTCAGTGTTCTCACTTTACACAGCACAGTAGTCTTTGGTACTGTGTTCTGCATACTCTAGCTGCCTTTGTATCTCAATTGAGGAGGTCTGCTGGGCTCTCCTGGCCTTTCCCTCATTGTCTCCCTCCCTGCTGATAACTCTCCCTGTGATCTGCATTTCTGTGATACTGTTCCTGTTCTAGTTGTTTGCTTAGTTTGTTTTTATTTTTGTTTTTTAGATTCAATTGTTGATAGTTGTATGTTTGTTGTCATTTTAATGTTCATAGTTTAGATCTTCTTTTTCTTAGATAAGTATCTCTTAACATTTCATAGAAGAAGGGCTTGGTGATGATGAACGTTTTTAGCTTGACCTTATCTGGGAAGTACTTTATCTGTCCTATGATAGCTTTGCTGGATAAAGTAATGTTGGTTGTGGGTCTTTGCTTTTCATGACTTTAAACACTTCTTTCCAGCCCCTTCTTGCCTGTAAGGTTTCTTTTAAGAAATCAACTATTTTTCTTATGAGCACTCCTTGTTACATAACTGCCTCCTTTTTCTCTTGCTGCTTTAAAGATTCTCTGTTTATCTTTAATCTGGGGTAATTTAATTATAATGTGTCTTGGTGTGTTCCTCCCTGGGTCCAACTTCTAGGGACTCTCTGAGCTTCCTAGACTTTCATGTCTAGTTCCTTCACAGGCTGGAGAAGCTTTCCTTCTCCTTCATTATTTATTCAAATAAGTTTTTAATTTCTTACTCTTCCTCTTCTCCTTCTGGCACCCCTATTATTTGAATGTTGAAATGTGTAACATTGTTCCAGGGGTTCCAAAGTCTCTCATTTTTTTTGAATCCTTGTTTATTCATTCTGTTTTGCTTGGCTGCTTATTTTTTCCTTTTGTTCCAAATCCTTTTTTTGAGTCCCAGTTTCCTTCCCTTCACTGTTTACCTGTATGTTTTTCTTTATTTTACTTTGTATAGCCCTCACTTCTTCCTTTAATTTGTGGCTATACTTAATGATTTCTATTAGTTTCTTGATTACCACTGTTTTGAACTCTGCATCTGATAGGTTGTCTGTCTCCTTGTCACTTAGTTCTTCTGGAGTTTTTATACATTCTTTCATTTGGGCCGTATTTCTTTGTCTTAGTGTACCTCTTACATTGTAAGGGACATAGGCTTAGGTATTCACCATGGCAGGACAACCCACTTCACTGGATTTTGGTACTGTATGTGGGGCAGGGGTCAGAGAAGGAACAATGCCTCTTGTTTGGGTCACCCTGCTTTTAGTCACTTCCCTCGCTTCCCACAAGTAGATTGTACCCTTTCAAATGCTCCTTCCTGGGTGAATGGGCTTGTGTGAGTTCTAGGATCTTGTAGGTCCCTGCAATGGACTCTTCTGTGAGACTGGGAGTTTCTCCGGCTGCTGGAAACCCCGCAGGGTTTTACTGTCAGAGGTTTTGAGAGTCTAATTTCCTGTGCTGGAACTCTGGGTTGCGCATTCTGTCTTGGTCCCCGGTTGTTCCTCCTGGCTTATCTGCTCGGGAATATGGGGTATCCCAGTCCTCCAGCTACTACCTTGCCCTCCCAGTCTGTCAGCCACTGCTTGGTTGCACATCTTCAATGCCCCAGCTCCCCATCTCTGCCTCTCCTACCAGTCTGGAATCATGTTTCTTCTTTAACCCTTTGATTGTCCGACTTCCATACAATTTGATTTTCTGGTAGTTCTGTTTGTTTTTGTTTTTATTTTTATTTTTTTAAAGATTTTATTTTCGCCCTGGCTGGTGTAGCTCAGTGGATTGAGCGCGGACCTGCGAACTAGACGATCGCGGTTCGATTCCCAGTCAGGGCACATGCCTGGGTTGCAGGCCAGTTCCCTGCAGGCCAACTCCCAGCAGGGGACGCACGAAAGGCAACCATACATTGATGTTTCTCTCCCTCTCTCCTTCCCTTCCCCTCGAAAGATAAATAAATAAAATATTTTAAAAAAAAGATTTTATTTTTACTGAGAGGGGAATGGAGGGAGAAGGAGTGTGAGGAAAAACTCAATGTGTGATTGCCTCTCACAATCTCGTATGTTTCTTTTAAGCTCTCTCGGCATAAAGTTGCTCATAATATCCTTACATCATTTATATCTATAGGATATGCCCATTTTCATTTCTGGTATTTGTGTGTGTGTGTGTGTGTGTGTGTGTGTGTGTATTTTCTAGATTAATACTGCCAAGGGGCTTTCATTTTTATTAATATTCATAAAGATCCAACTTTTGAATTCTGTTCATTTTCTATTGTATATTGTTTTCTAGCTCATTGATTTCTGCTCTTTTTTAATTTTCTTTCATCTTATTTTCCATCACCATTTATTCCCCCATACTCTCTTCCGCCTCCACCATCCCCGACCCCTGCAGCCATCACACTATTGCCCATACCCATGAGTTCTTTTTCTTTTTATGCTCTTTATTGTCATCTTTTCATTTTGGGGATTTGATTTGCTGTTTCATTTTTTTACAATATATTTTATTGATTATGCCATTACAGTTGTCCCATTGCCCCCCTTCACTCCCCTCCACCCTACGCACCCCTCCCCATCCATTCCCCCCTTTTTTGTTCATGTCCATGTGTCACAAGTTCTTTAGATTCTGTCTTTCCTATAGTATTCCTGCCCCCCCTGTCTATTTTCTACCTACCGTCTGTGCTACTTATTCTCTGTACCTTCTCCCGCCTTCTCCTCCCATTTCCCTGCTGCTAACCCTCCATGTGATCTCCATTTCTATGTTTCTACTCCTGATCTATCTGTCCTCTTAGTTTGCTTTTGTTTTAGGTGTGGTTGTTAATAACTGTGAGTTTGCTGTCCTTTCACTGTTCAGATTCTTTATCTTCTTTTTCTTAGATAAGCCCCTTTAACATTTCATATAATAAGGGCTTGGTGATGATGAACTCTTTGAATTTGACCTTATCTGAGAAGCACTTTATCTGCCCTTCCATTCTAAATGAAAGCTTTGCTGGATAGAGCAATCTTGGATGTAGGTCTTTGGATTTCATGACTTGGAATACTTCTTTCCAGCCCCTTCTTGCCTGTAAGGTCTCTTTGGAGAAATCAGCTGATAGTCTGATGGGCACTCCTTTGTAGGTGGCCGTCGTCCCCTTATCTCTTGCTGCTTCTAGGATTCTCTCCTTCATTTTCATCTTGGCTAATGTAATTATGATGTGCCTTGGTGTGTTCCTTCTTGGGTCCAACTTCTTTGGGACTCTGAGCTTCCTGGACTTCCTGGAAGACTATTTCCTTTGCCAGACTCAGGAAGTTCTCCTTTATTATTTGTTCAGATAAGTTTTCCACTCGTGGCTGTTCCTCTTCCCCTTCTGGTGCCCCTATAATTTGGATGTTGGAACGTTTCAAGATGTCCTGGAGGTTCCTAAGCCTCTCCTCATTTTTTTGAATTCTTGTTTCTTCATTCTTTTCTGTTTGGTGGTTTCTTTCTTCCTTCTGGTCCACTCCTTTGATCTGAGTCCCAGTTTCCTTTCCATCACTATTGGTTTCCTGTGCATTTCCCTTAATTTCAATTAGTTTAGCCTCCATATGTTCCTCTAATTTGTGGCTAAAATCAACCAATTCTGGGCCCTGGCTGGTATAGCTCAGTGGATTGAGCGCGGACATGCGAACCAGAGGATCGCGGTTCGATTCCCAGTCAGGGCACATGCCTGGGTTGTAGTACAGTTCCCTGCAGGCCAACTCCCAGCAGGGGACGCACAAAAAGGCAACCATACATTGATGTTTCTCTCCCTCTCTCCTTCCCCTCTAAAGATAAATAAATAAAATCTTAAAAAAAAATAAATAAATAAAAAATCAACCAATTCTGTGAGCATCCTGATCACCAGTATTTTGAACTGTGCATCTGAAAGGTTGGCTGTTTCTTGGTCACTTAGAATTATAGGCTCTGGGGCTTTGAGCTGTTCTTGAGTCATAATGTTCGATCTGTTCCCACCTGTTATGTATGAGGGGTGGAGCCTTAGATGTTCACCAGGGCCAGGCGACCTAGTCACTGGGTTGTGACCCTGTATGTGGGGGCAGAGTCAGATAGGGGGGAAAATTGGTGCTTTGCTCCGCTCTCTCTCAGATTTCTGTCCCCTCTGCGGCTTCCCACAGGCAAATTGGGCCCCTCTGGTGCTGGTTCCCAGGTGTGTGGGCCCGTGCACTCTCCAGGACCCTGTGGGTCTCTCCAACGAACTCTCTGTGAGCCTGGGAGGCTCTCCCGGCCCCTCGACCCCGAGGAAGTCTGGATTTCCCCGAGGAAATCCAGTTCGTGATTTCAGGCTCCAATTCCTGTGTCTGGGGGCCCTAGCCTGAGCAGTCTGTCTCACTGTTGACTCCTTCGCTTGGTTTACCTGCATGCGAATGTGTGACCGTGCTCAGCCAGCCACCCTGCACCCTCACTAGGTCTGCCCGTTGCCACCCCACACCTGGGATCCACCAACCGCCTCCTCCTCCGCTCCTGGGTCGGTTGGACCAAACGATCTTTCCAGCCCGACCCCACTCCACCGCTGACTCCATCCCTCTTACTGGTCTGGCTGAGTGGTTTATTGTTGTCGGAAGGACTTCCATACAGTTCAGTTTTCACTGTTTTGGCTGTGTTTTTGTTACTAAATCTTCGCTGCTTTTAAATTTAGTTGTGGGAGGGGACACAATGTTTCCACCTACGCCTCCATCTTGGCCGGAAGTCCTGATTTGCTGTTTCTTTTGTAGTTTGTTTTCTTTTAACAAGCATATATATTTGATTTTCCTTTTCCTATTAACTAAGTATACTTTTTTAATCTATAAATTTCCCTCATAATATGGTTTTGTCTGCATCTCACCACATTTGATTATTATATTACTCTTTTATGTTTTCATCTCCACTAATTTGACTATCACGTATATTATTTTAGTAGCTACTCTAGAAATTTTCACATGCATAATTAACTTATAAAATCCTAAAATTAGTATTTTTGTCCTCTTTCTCATTAATACAAGGAGAATAGAACAGTTACCTTGAGTCACTTTTCATCCAGCTTATTTGCTGTTTTTATAATGTATTTTAATCTTATCTTGTTTCAAAGCCCACTGCAGACAGAGGCACTTTTTTCAAGGGACCAAGCATAAGTTTTCCATTTGAAGACACTTCTCCTGTGCTTGGGCAAAGGGAGGGTGGTACAGACTGGAAGTGCCTGAGGAGAGTCTAGGGTTGGAGACATTGAGAGAAGTGGGGCAGTGGCTGCACAGATCCCTGTACAAGGTTATCACCTGATACCATAGCAGTCATTTTTCTTGAGAAGTGTAAGCCAAGGGAATCAGCCTGGGGAAAAGCAGTTACCCCACCTTCTGGGGTACCCTTTGCCTCACTGTCTGGAATCCCACTCACCCTCCTGTGCATCTTAACCCATTCTGAAGAGACAGCAAAATAGGCACACTGAGGGGTCAGAGACTGCCTTTGGGACATGGTCATTCCCTACACTTTCCCAGGAACAGGAATGGCATTTTCCCCTCATGGAGAGCTGATAGAAACGCCCTCCTGGTTTCTGGCAGACCCAAACTCTGGGTCTCTTGAGGCTCCACCTGTTTGCCTACTAAGGGCTCTACCTGGCTGGGTTCATGGAAATAATTTAGAAAAGACACAGACCTGTGGGTCTGGGGCAGAGGATCATACCCACTAACTTCCCTGAAGTCCAAATGGTACCTCCCTCTCATGAGAGATCCCGAGATCCCAACCTCCTGCGTCTGCCAGAAGCCCTTTCAGAAACAGCCGTTTCAGTGACTAAGACTGACTGCTTGAGAGCAGGCAGAGGCAGGCAGAGGTAGATCCTGCCTTGGAACATTTACTGACATACCCCATGCCCTGTGCTGGTAAAAGATAGCCTTGGAGCACAGCTTGGCCTCTCTCATGTGCAGCTCAGCCAGGTGGAGACAGCCACAAGCTGTGGATTGCTTATAGCTTCCAAAGGCTACTGAGGGCCAGAGGTGGCCCTCCTTTGTACGTGGCTGTCCCCTTATCTCTTGCTGCTTCTAGGATCCTTTCCTTCATTTTAATCTTGGCTAATGTAATTATGATGTGCCTTGGTGTGTTCCTCCTTGGGTCCACCTTCTTTGGGACTCTCTGAGCTTCCTGGACTTCCTGGAAGTCTATTTCCTTTGCCAGATTGGGGAAGTTCTCCTTTATTATTTGTTCAAATAAGTTTTCTACTTGTTGCTCTTTCTCTTTCTAGTCTGGTACTCGTATAATTTAGAAGTTGGAATGTTTAAAGAGGTCCTGGAGGTTCCTAAGCCTCTCCTTATTTATTTGAGTTCTTGTTTCTTCATTCTTTTCTGTTTGATTGTTGCTTCCTTCTGGTCCACTCTATTGATTTGAGCCCCAGTTTTGTTTCCATCACTATTGGTTCCCTGTGCATTTTCCTTCATTTCACTTAGCATAGCCTTCATTTGTTCATCTAATTTGTGACCAAATTCAACCAATTCTGTGAGCATCCTGATCAGTAGTGCTTTGAACTGTGCATCTGATAGGTTGGCTATCCCTTGGTTGCTTAAAAGTATTGGCTCTGGGGCTTTGATCTGTTCTTCCATTTGGGCCATTTGGGGGGGGGTCTTGTCACATCTATTACGTCTGAGGGGCAGAGCCTTAGGTGTTCACTAGGGTTGGGCAACCCACCTCGCTGGGTTATTTGGGTGCGGGATCTGAGAGGGAGCAGCAAAGCGTGTTCCCCTCTGCACATCCCCTCTGCACATCCCTCAAGCAAACTGGGCCCTTCTGGTGTTAATTTCCATGTGGGTGGGCTTGTATACGTTCTAGGACTCTGTGGGTCTCTCCAATGAACTCTCCTGTGAGGCTGGAAGTCTCTCCCAGCACCTCAACCCCCACAGGTGTTTTCAGTCAGTGTTTTGAGGCTTTATTTTGGGGCACTGGGACCCTGGTTTGCATGGTCCATCTCGCTCCCCAGTTTTGCCTGGTTTATCTGTGTGCGAATGTGGGGCCTCCCGATCAGCCAGCCCCCTTTTGCAGTGTCTGGCTTCACAATCGCCACTTTTGCCTCCCTACGCCAGCCGCAACTTGCGTGCCCCATGCCACTGCTTTTTTTGCCGGGACCCCTCTCTACACGGCTGCCCGACTCAGCCCTTCCTACCAGTGTGGATGAATGTGTCTGTTTAAACTCCTTGGTTTTTGGACTTCCGTGCAGTTCAATTTTCTGTCAGTTCTGGATGTTATTTTGTTTCTGAATTGTTGCCCTTATTTTCGTTGTGTGAAGAGGCACAGTGTGTCTTCCTACACGTCCATTTTGGTTGGATGTCTCCCCCCAAATTTTGTATGCGTAATTTCTTTTTTTAAAATAATTTTATTTATTCTTTTTTTAGATTTTATTTATCTTTAGAAGAGAAGAGGAAGAAAGAGGGAGAGAAATATCAATGTATGGTTGCTTCTCATGTGTCCCCTGCTGGGAACTGACCCTTGCTGGGAACTGGTTTGCAACCCAGGCATGTGCCCTGGCTGGGAATCAAACCACAATCCTTTAGTTTGCAGCCCCGTGCTCAATCCACTGAGCTACACCAGCCAGGGCCATGTAATTTCTTTTTGATACAGATTTAGGGGAATAAAATTCATACACCATACAATTCAACTATTTAAAATGTTAAAATCAGGTTCTGGCCAACATGGAGGCGTAGGTAGATATGCTTCACTTCCTTACACAAGCAAAAGAAGGGTAACAACCAAATTAAAATAAAAGTCAACAAGAACTGCCAGAAGATCAAATTGTATGGAAGTCGAACAACCAAGGGTTTAAAGAAGAAACATCAAGACTGGTAGAAGGGGCAGAGGAGGCCCACCACAAGGCAGCAGCTGGTGGTCTGGGGCAAGCAAAGGAGGTGGCTGGCAGACCAGAATATCCTACATTCGCTTGAGAATAAGCCGGGAGGAACATTGGGGAGCGAGACAGACTATGCAACCCTGAGTTCCAGTGCAGGAAACTAAATCCTTAAAACCTCTGACTGTAAATATCTGTGGAGGCTGCAGCAGCAGTAGAAACTCCCAGTCTCACAGGAGAGTCCACTGGAAGGGCCCACAGAATCCTAGAAGTCACACAAGCCCACCCACCTGGGAATCAGTACCTGAAAGGGCACAATCTGCTTGTGGGAGCAAGGGAAGTGACAGAAAGTGGGGTGAGAGCAGAGTAAGCTAACAAGCAGCTTTGTTCCCTTTCTGAGCTTTCCCCCACATACAGCACCACAACTCAGCCAAGTGAATTATCCTGCCCTGGTGATTACTTAAGGCTCTTCCCATTACAACATAATGTCTGTGCTTAGGCAAACAAATGTGGCCCAAATGAAAGAACACATCAAAACTCCAGAAAAAGAACTAAGTGATGAGGAGATAGCCAAGCTATCAAATGCAGAGTTCAAAACCCTGGTAATCAGGATGCTCACAAAAATGATTGAGTATGGTTGCAAAATAAAGGTAGAAATGAATGCCATACAAATAAAAAAGTGAAATAAAAAAAAATATGCAGGGAACCAACAGTGAAGGGAAAGAAACTGGGACTCAAATCAAGGATTTGGAACAAATGGAAGAAATAAACATCGAAGTGGAACAGCGTGAAGAAACAAATATTCAAAAAAAATGAGAGACTGAGGAACCTGTAGAACAATATTAAACATTCTGGCATCCAAATCATAGGTATGCCAGAAAGAGAAGAAGCAGCGCAAGAAATTGAAAACTTATTTGAAAAAATAATGAAGGAAACCTCCCCCAGTCTGGCAAAAGATAGACTTCCAGGAAGTCCAAGAAGCTCAGAGTATCCTAAAGAAATTGGATCCAAGAAGAAACACACCAAGACACATCATAATTACATTACCCAAGATGAAAGATAAGGAAAGAATCTTAAAAGCAGCAAGAGAGAAGGAGACAGTTACTCCCTAAGACTTTCATTTGATTTCTCAAACCTTGCAGACAAGAAGGGGCTGGAAAGAAGTACTCAAAGTTATGAAAGTCAAGGACCTACATCCAAGATTACTCTATCCAGCAAAGCTATGATTTAGAATGGAAGAACAGATAAAGTGCTTCCCAGATAAGGTAAAGGAGTTCATTACCATCAAGTCTTTAGCATATGAAATGTTAAAGGGACTTATCTAAGAAAAAGAAGATCAAAACTATGAACAGTAAATGACAACAAACTCACAACTATCAACAACTGAACCTAAAAAACAAGAACAAACTAAGTAAACAACTAGAACAGAAACATCATCACAGAAATGGAGATCACATGATGGGTTATCAGTGGTGGGGGAGAATGGGGGGGGAGGTACAGGGGATAAGAAGCATAAATGGTAGGTACAAAATTGACAGGGAGAGGTTAAGAATAACATAGGAAATGGAGAAGCTGAAGAACTCATAAGTACAGTCCATGGACATGAACCTAAGGGGTGGGGGATATTGGATGGAGGGTTGCATGCCAGAGGAGGCTAAACAGGAGAAAAAATGGGACAACTGTAATAGCATAATCAATAAAATATACTATAAAATAAATGTAAAAATAAGTTATTCTTAGTATAGTCACAGAGTTGTGCCACCATCACTGCAGTCAATTTTAGAACGTTTCATCACCCTGCAAAGAAAGATGTGAACTGTGAAAACTGTTTTCTCTGGTATCCCCAATCCTAAGAAACCACTATTCTACTTTTTGTTTCTGTAGATTTGTGAACATTTCATAGAAATAAAATTACATAATATGTGGACTTGCATAGATGACTTCTTTCAGTTAGTATGTTATCAAGTCATCAAGACTTGATAACATATGTTATCATGTTATCAAGATTAATTCATGTTGTAGTATTTATCAGCACTTCATTTGCTTTATTGCCAAATAGTATTCTACTTTATGGATATGCCACATTTTATTCATTCAGGACCTGATGGATGGAGCATTTGGAGTGCTTCCATTCTTTAGCTATTATTAGTAATGCTGCTATGAACATTTACACACAGGCTTTTCTGTGGGCATGAATTTTTCAGTTCTTTTGGGTTATAAACCTAGAAGTGGAATTATTGGATCACATGGTAACACTGTTTAAACTTCTGAGAAACTTGAACACCTTTCCAAGTCAATTGTTACCTTTACAGTGTATGAAGTTTCCAATTTATCCACCCTTTTACCAATACTTGCTATCTCTTATAATACTCATCTTAGTGCATTTATCTTATTGTGGTTTTGATGTACATTCCTCTAGTGGGTAACAATGTTGAGCATCTTTTCATGTAGCTTGTTCATTTGCATACCCTCTTGGGAGAAATGTCTGTTGAAATCCTTTGCCCGTTTTTTAATCTATTTATGTCAACCTAGGAGGCATTTATTTTTTATATGCTATCATGTCATTGTTCATTGTGTACATATTTTTATTATTGCTATTGTTTATTATGTACTGTGCTGTGTCCTGATATTTTTGTATTTATACATGTTATTCATAATTTTAATTTTAAGGCTATATAGTACAGCCATCTTATTTTCCAGTTGTGTAATACAACTTCTTTCTTGTTTTGTTAACACTGACAACACACAAATTCTTGCTTGTGTTGAATTATTTTCTTAGCATAACTTTCTAGGAGTGAAATTATAAGCTCAAAGGACATAAGCACCTCCTATATGATGTCACATTATTTCTAAAGAGCACTAAACTGCTTTTGTTTGATAAACATGCTTTAAATTTTTTCATTTATTTTGAAGTTGATACACATTTTAAGAATTGCACTTTGAGTGGCAGTATTGTTAATCCTCTACAATAAAACTCATGATCAACTTAAATGTGTATAATTTCATCTAAAAAATTGGTACATCTAATGAGATACTTTGTACTGATACTGAACACTGGACAGCCAGTTGCCCAGTTGAGTAAAGATAAACATGACATATTTAAGTTTATTGTTTTATGTCATTCTCTACTTTAAACAATAATATATTTTGTTAAATTTTCTTTAGGCTTCGGGAGCAGGAGAGAAAAGAAGCAGAAGAAGCTAGTCAAAAGGAAATGGAAGAATGGGAAAGAAAACTTCTAGCTCAAGCAGCACCAACTTGTATGGAGACCATGTGGGAAATTCCAGCTATTGGACATTTCCTTTGTTTAGCCCAGCAAATTCTAAATTTGCCAGAAATAGTCTTTTACGAATTGGAACGTTGTCTTCTGATGCCTCAGTGTAATGCTTTTTTATCTAAAATAATGACTTCTCTGTTAAGTCCTCCTCATCGCAGACCTACCTTACATCGAAGACCTACTTTGCCTTACAGGACCTGGGAGGCAGCACTGAGACAGAAAGTACAGCAGTGGTACACTGCTGTAGGGCAGACTGAAAATCCGAATAGCTGTGCCGAGAAACTTGGGCTGTGTCCTCAGTTTTTCAAAGTTCTTGGAGAAGTTAGTCCATTGGAAGAAAAACCTTTTCACGAACTACCTTTCCAACAAAAAGTGTGGTTACTTAAGGGTCTTTGTGATTTTGTGTATGAAACACAAAAAGAAGTTCAAGATGCTGTACTTGGACAGCCTATTCATGAATGCAGGGAAGTTATCCTTGGTTATGATTATTTGGAGAATGCTTATGTACATTTTCCACAGTTCTGTGGTGCAGATGTACGGATTTATAAGCAAAGACCTTTTCAGGCCCCCGAATTTCCAATTCCACCCATTAAAATACAAAGAGTACCTCGGATTAAACTGGAGAAGTTGAAGTGTGACTATTTTAGTACAACTAATGGAGACCATAGGTGTAGTAGAGAAGGCCTGCCTTCTGCCTTCAAGAAAGAACAAGAAATTAATTTTGATCCAACTTGCTGCCCTGCTAAAATGAACTTGGATAATCATGACATCCCAGTTGAAGTGGAAGTGAAATCCAACTGTGAAATTAGAATTCATAGGCCCTGTGAAATTAAGAAAACTGATTGTTGTAAAGAAAATTTAGAGAAACCAGGGAGTCCAGGGGAAGTTACTGGCTTTGGAGAACCTCTTAGTCCAGGTGAAATAAGGTTTATAGAAAATCATGAAAGATATGGTGAAGCTTCCAGAGTAAAGCCTGAACCCAGTCCATTAAAAGAAAATGCTCTAAAGTCTTGCCAAATACATGTAAATGGAAGTCACGGAGATCATCCAGAAATTAACTGCCACAAAGTTGTAAGGGATATTCTATTAGAGCAGTCACTGCAGAGCCACAAGAAACTCAAGCTAACTAAAATGAGAGCAAAAAAGAAGAAAAAGAAAAAAAAGAAATTAAAAGATGTCTTGAGTGAAAACTTACAGAGAAAGCGTGAAGGTCTTCATTCTCTTGCATTCAAGTCTTACAAACCTGAGATCCAGAATAAGTTATTGATCATCAAAAAGAAAGCAAAACACAAGAAGCACAAATCTGGTAAGCTAACACAAATGGGTGAGATTTATATTTAAGTTTTTTTCCTTTGGTCATTATTAACAGAATGAAATGCACATAGATGTACTTGTGCATGCATGCATGTGTATGTGTGTATAAAAGTCAAGTTTTATTTCATTCCCCATGACTAAAATCCAGAGCAGAAGAGATTCTATTACTAACAACAACAACAACAACAAAAACTGCTGGTACAATGCATTTTAATTTAATTCTCAGCTGAAAACCTTTGGACACTATGTGTTTACATTTCTTTGGATCGATATCTCCATAAGTGTTGCTTTCCATCACTGATGAGAAGTGATTTTTCACCTTGGTTAAGGGCAGGGCAGTGCAATGGGAAAAAAAAACACCTATCAGGAGAGAGCATTCCCAGAACTAAAGTTCATAGCAACTAGCCTCTTAAAACAAGGCGAGTGAGATTATCTTCCTGGGTCTGAGTGTTTTCCCACGTCATGCATTTTTCAGCACTCTGTTTCAGTATGTATTTGTATATCCAGGAAGATGTTATAAAATAGAAGGAAAGAGCTATATCAACTAGTAAGACATGAATCATAATTTTATAAAAGGATTTGTGAGTTTGTCTTTCACGGAACTTAAATAATATATTTGTCACAAGCCTATTTAAACAGTAAAACAAAAAATACCTATAAATAAAGTAAATACAGTGGTTGGTCACTCTGTTTCTTAATTACTCAGGTGCTTTTGATTTTCTTATTCTTAGCCTTTTAATCAGTTCAAATGTCTCATTTAAAAGCAGATAATTGATTTTATTAACCCTAATAAAAAGCTCCTGACTGAGAAAAACGTTAATAGTGTACTAAAATAAGTTGTATACTAAAATAATGTTTATCATCATTATTTGTGAATTTCAGTTTTCATTACTTCCCTCAGTAACACAGATATTTAAGATTTGGCAGTAATTTGATAATGAGTTAGCAAATGAGGGAGTGAATTTAGTTTAGCTGCTGTAGTAGCTATTATACCTTAGTTATTTAAATCATTAAATACAATTAAATGTACTTTTAAGTGTATATGTAGTGTATCATTGATAAAGTAGTAGTATAAAATTTATTTTCAAGAACAGGCTTAATTTGTTGAACTGAAAACTGTAAAGTGGTCCACATTGATCCAAGCAATAAAAAGCTATAATATTTAACTTTCAGAAATAAACTTTTTAAATTTACAGGTAATCTATTAGGCCATGTAAATTTAATTTGATTGATTTGGCAAGTTTTCTGAAATGTTAGTCTTTGAAATATTAAATAATGGTTATAAATTTGAAAACTTTTCTAATTCCGAAGTATATAGTATTACTTTATTAACACCATTATTTCCTAAAACCTTTTATTAAGTGTTTATTTATGACCTACTATTCATGTGTTCAAAGTCAATTATGAATTAAAGTGGTTTATAAAGTAAAATTATTATTGATGTAGCAGAATAAAAATATTAATTGCTATGGATTAGATTAAAATGAATTTATATTGTAACCAAGTAAAGTGTTGCTACATTTTTTAAATATAAGTATAGAATGTAAATCAGAGAGGAAATTTATGGTAGTTTCAAGTCCAGTTCTAGATTAGTGAATGAAAAAAGTCAGAAGCAAATTCAGCTTTTACATGTGTACCCTCTCTGTGCCTATTTAGTTTAGGAGAAAAGGACTACAGGCATGAAACAGAGGAAAATAACCTACTTGCCTATATACTTTCTCATTTTTATCTTCAGAGCAAATTTTAGAAAGTCAGCCTTCAGTGACAAAAATACTTGAATCTGGCAAGTACAGTCTCTCTGTCCGTTGTTAGCACTGGGTAAGCATAGGCCAATTCTCTTTCTTTATCAGATACTGAACTTACTGTCATTACAGTGTCACATAAAATGTTATAATAACAACAAAACAGTTGTTTTACATCATTTTATCCTAACCTTTATTAGGCATGAGACATTGTGTGGCCTTTTATAGTTAGTTTTGGACATACTCTTAATTCAAGATGTATGTATTTCCTTTTTCTTTTTTGAGAGTGAGTTCCATTGTCACAAGTTTGAGAGCTGTTCCTCTTACAGATTATAGATTCACATTGCACGTTAGTTCAGGTCCACAATGCATTTTATGAAACTCTTGTACCATATATGTTTTGGAATTCAGAAATCTTCAGATTTTCGAAGGGTGTCAGTAATGTATATACTGTTTATTAAATAACATCCTCAGTGGAGCTTGGGGCAGCCTCTGTAATCATATACATAAATTCTACAGGAAAAAAAATGTGTGAATAGTCAGATCAAATAGAAACCTCCTAGTAGTTCAGGTCAGATTTTGCTACCATATCAATTATTTTTTAAAACCTTAGTTTTCAGAATCTTTTAGATTTTAGAATTGTGGGTACCTAATTGAGTATGTTAAGCACTTTGGAAAGTCTTTGAAAAAAACTGTTTAGTTTTCTTTAACTTAGTATTTTTCAATTTTATTTGAATACAGAGCCCCTTTTTTCCCCCAAATAATAGTGTTGCGTAGAATATCCTTTGAGATAAGCTGTGTCATTCATGACCGATTTGTGAACCATAATTTAGAGTGTACTAAATTCTACTTGTGGTTAATCTGGTCCCTTTTATGTTTTAATTTTTGGTTTCATCTCCAAATTTATTAAGTCTTTTTATTATAACAGGAGATAATTTTTGGTAGAAGGCACAAAGACAGATAGATTGGTTGAAAATGTTAAGATAATTTTAATGTACTACAAGGCAGTTTTGCAACTTACAAGTATTTTTATCTGTTTTTTAGAATTGGAGTTTTCTTCCTGCTTTTTAAAATTTTGAATTCACTTTTTAGTTATTTAAGCATATTTTTTACTCTTAGAAACACTGTAAAATAGAAAACCATTGACATTTTCCTTAATGTGTACATACTTACATCACCAGATACTTCTCCTTTATATAATACTCATTTATAACATTTATTCATAACAGTTACACTTATTTCTAGGTTATTTTGGTTATAATCTCCCCTCTGTACTGTAACATTCATTTTTTTAGACTTGATTAAAATTAAGTTTAACAATTAACATAGCAGTAAATCTGAAAGGATAGTAAGTTGTCAGCGAAAGTGCTTTTGAAAAGGCAAGCATTGTTTTATATAAATGAGAAAGATTAGAGAATATTTATATACCAGCTGCAAAAATATGTGGTTAAACTTATTTTTAATATGTATCTTGTCATCATAGAGTTGATTTTAGGGTTGAGTCGACTTTCTGAAAAGGCAGTTTCCTGTAATAGTCAAAAGTTTACTTAATATAAACCTTGGACAGACCATTAATTAGTAACTTTGACACCATTAGTTTGGGTTATAATGTGCTATATTTGTTAGAGTCTTTATTACGGAGATCAGTGTTTTATGGCTTAAAGTTGTAAACTGTTTGCCACTGGAGGTTAAATTTATAGCCAATAAATCATTGATCCTTTTTTTTATAACCTCTTGATCTTATAATTAACCAGTAATTGTAAATCGAGAGGTTCTTTTTTTTTTTTTAAGGAAAGAATGTTATGTCTCCTGTACTAGTTCTGTCCAAGTACGTACATACATACATCAAATACATAACTTCAGTAGGTTAAAGACACAGAGTAACTTCTTTCTCCTACAGTGGGTCTGTTTCCCTGCAGCCTGAAGAAACTATGTGATAGAATTACTGAACATTTTGGGTACAGTTTTGAAATTGATGATGTCATTCAAATGACAAAAAAAGCCCAAGCTTTGACTGTACAAAGATTAGCTTTTTTGTTTATGTTTTGTTTTTTAGTATTCCATAACATTCCTGAAGATGGAAGGATTGTTTCTGGTTTTGAATTCCTAGCACTTAGCACAGTATATAGAAATCTATTGAATAAACAAGTATATACATATAGTATGGTCCACCCAGATATAACTAAGATTAATCCCTTAATTGTATCTTTCATATCCTTTTCAAAGTATCATATATTTGAATAGCATCGTACTATACATACCATTTAACAATCTGCTTTTTTCCTCCATGTAATATACTGTGAACATCTTTGTGCAATAAGTAGATTTCTGCAGTATCATCTTAAATGACTACACAGGATTCTGTTATGTGTATTCTGTAGTTATTTAACCAACCTTCTTATTGGACATTTTGGTTCTTTGCAATAATATACTATTATAGATGGCGTAGAGTTGGCTAAAATTCATTAGAAATTTTAAAAATTAGAAGACTTTTTATAAAGCCTGGAGAAACAGACAAATTGTTGAAGATACATTAATTATTATAAAAACCTTATGATGTTTTAAGTCATTCATTACAGCTAATTTGATTTGGAGGATTTTTTCTTCCTTACATTGTCATTATTTTTAACCAGGTGGTTTTGTAGTAGCTTCTCTAAACTAATTAAAAGAAATAAGACAAGTGGCATTGTTCTCTTACAGGTGAAGAAATTAAGATTCAAATGGTAAATAACCTCATTTTAATCATTGTTAAGTATATGATAAAGACTATACAATAAAATGTCAAGTAGAGGGCAAATCAGTGTGTGCTAATAGTCTGGGAACCTTTCTGTGAGGAAGACAGGCTTTGAAAATAATGCAGATTGGATAGATGAAAATAGTTAATGTGAGCAAAAGCATAGCAATATAATTAAGTCAGTTGTCACTGAAAATATTAATACAGAGAAACACTTAAGGAAAAGTTGAGGTTTTAGAAGTTGTTTGAATGACGAAAATGTGCCATTTTGGGGTGATACCTTTCTAGGCAGGTGGTACTACTTCAAATAATGAAATCATGAGCCTAGTACTAGCAAATGAACATGAAATATCTGTAAAATGTGTAAAAAGCAATGAACTGGTTTATAGGGACTGACTGAGAAAATAAATCTGCAATATTTGGTTACATTTCAGCCCATATTTGTAAAAAAGATTATGCAGTTCTGTGTTGCTAGCACTATAGAATATAACTATGCATGTCTTTATGGAGAAAACTTTTAGAGGACCAACTCAGGATGCCAAGGTATAAGAGAGTAAAAGGATAAACTGTACTCTGTGACCTTTAACTTTATTACCGTCTATTCTCCCACCATATTCTACTTCCACAAAAATGAATATTCACCTGATGCTCACTGTATGCCAGGTACTAATTAAGCCTTTATACAGATTGTCTCACTTAACCTTCATAAACACTCCATAAAGTAGATGCTATTATTTTTTCCTATTAAATAGATTTTATAGATTTAAAAAAAGAAGTTTATTAATGTATCCAAGGTCACCCAGATAATAAGTGGCAGGATTAGGAGAAAGGCTCTTGCAAGATAATTAGGACATCATTTAATAGCTATAAAAAGAATAAGGTAAAGGAGTAGAAGGTATCTTCAGAAAGAGGAAATTATAAACCCAGATAAATGATTATGTGACTTTTTTATCACAGTGACAGTCAAAAATAACACTTTGAGAGAGATACTGCAATAAGTAGCAGAATTTCACAGCTGAGTCAAAATTCTAAATTAAAGGAGAAAAAAGGAAATAGTTGTTGAGCAGTTACTGAATTACAAGATAGGGTTTAAAAATTGCCAGTATAGCCCTGGTTAGTATAGCTCAGTGGATTGAGCATGGGACTGAGAACCAAAAGATCGCGGTTCAGTTCCCAGTCAGGGCACATGCCTGGGTTGCAGGTCAGTTCCCGGCAGGGGACGCACGAAAGGCAACCATACATTGATATTTCTCCTCTCTCCTTCCCTTCCCCTCTAAAGATAAATAAATAAAATATTTTTTTTTTATTGCCAGTATGATGAGAAATCTGCTCAAGAGAATAGGAGGAAATTGAGCTGTTTTATTAAAAAAACAAATTGCTTACTTAGAGCTAGAACATTACAGAAATTTCTATAGAATGTGGAAATATTAGTTTAAGATTTATATAGAATAGTTCGATATTGATTTGTATAGAATATAAATATTAGTTCAAGACCTGCACATAAGTAAGTAAAAGTCAAGTTTCAACTCTAGTTGTGGCTTAACATTCTAAGCACTTCTCAGATTTATTATTTAATAATACAAATGGTGTTGGGTTTTTACTTTTAACAATGATTAATTTCTTATTACTCATTCACTATGATTCCTAAAATGAAAACACTGAAAGAGTAGTAAATGTGTTGGGGTCATTCTTAAACATTGGAAGGCCAAATCTAGGAGGGCATTTGAAGTGCAAGTCCCTGAATAGTCCAAGGGGCCAAGGAGTGTTGAAAGACAGGCAGGGCAGCCAGTTGAAGGAGAAAGGGTAACAATGATTAATAACAAACTGTAGAAAGAGTTGGATTGGGGGTTATAATCACCTCCACATTCTAGAAGACTAGAGTTTTGTGCCTAAATTATAGTGTATAAAATATATTTCTAGTTATACTTTCCTTCTCAAGTTGGGCTTTTTTTCCCTTGAGCTATTCTAAGTTTAGTTTTGAAAAGCTTCATTAGGCTGCACTTGTAACAAAAATTACCGGGCCATGTTAAGCTTTTCTTACCCATTTTCCTGCTATTAGCAGAGACTCAACTTTTTTGCCCATGTCTGTGTTTTAAGTTCAAGAATTAAGTTAAAGTTCTGTATATGTTTTAAACTGTTCCTGACTTAGGCACAATCCTAGATATGAGAACTACATTCTGTTTTATGGGACCACGTGACTTAGGGCAGTGGAAGCCCACTGGGAGGCATATGTAACTTCCTGAAACAAAAATAGATTACCAGATAAAGGTTGTATGGTTTTGTAGTATACTGTGCTCCATTTTAAAAGTAAGTATTTAATAAAAAAGAAGAGCCAATTTTTATTGACAAATACAGGAAATTTTGTATTCAAATTATTTTTAGGAGGGTATAGACTGAAGGTATTAATAGGGTATTAAGTAATAGTGAATGTGCAAATCTTCTAACCCTAATAAAAAGGAAAGCTCTAAAGTCAGTCAGGAGCATTTCACTTCACTGCAGAAAGTTTGAAAGAATGCAATATTTTACCATTAAAAAGCACAGTTTTGAAGTGAGACAGATCTAGTGCAAATACATACTCCAGTGCATGTTAGCTACAAGGACTCCATTGATTTATTTACCTATTTATAGCCATTTTCTTTATCAGTTTTTTAAAGGTAATAGCTACTTTGCTGTGTCATTACAAAGATTAATTTGAATAGCAAAGCATAGTACCTAACATGGTGCTTGGCAGGTTGTAGGAATCAATAAATGGTAACTATGGTTTTTGAGAGGTTAGAATTGCATAATGGAACTTGGACTTTGGTGTTGGGATCCCTGCCTGTGGTGCTTGCTTATGGTGTAACTCTTGAGTAAATTATCTTTTTGATCTTCAAATATCCCATATTAAAGTGGGGAGTTGCCTGCCTTGGAGGGTTATTTTGAAATTTAATGAGGCAAATTATATAAATCACCTTACAGAGTAAGCTTTCAGTAAATGTTAGTTTTCTTAGTACCACTCCTAGGTCATGTTGTGAAAGTCTGGGGAATTGTGTAAATTATTTAAAGTTGTGGTCAATGTTTTTCCTTGTTATAAAATGGTCTCCAGTGGACCTTAAGCATAGTAAAACCTGCTCCCTTTTCCTATCCCCAAACTGGTGAAATTTCTGATGAAAAGTAAGATTCTTGTATTTAAGGATC
Organism: Sturnira hondurensis; assembly: GCF_014824575.4. Classification (NCBI taxonomy): domain Eukaryota; kingdom Metazoa; phylum Chordata; class Mammalia; order Chiroptera; family Phyllostomidae; genus Sturnira; species Sturnira hondurensis. The sequence continues at coordinate 538,012 of NW_028095455.1, read as the reverse complement.
ATTTTTCATATATGCCAAATGCTGTAAATACAAAATGAATCAGTAATTCACAATCTAGTTCGGGCCGGTGTGTCTCAGTGCATTGAGCACTAGCCTGTGAAACAAAGACTCACTGGTTTGATACCTAGTCTGGGTACATGCCTGGGTTACCAGCCAGGTCCCTGGTTGGGGGCACTTGAGAGGCAGCTGCTCATTGAAGTTTCTCTCCCTCTTCCTCCCTTCCCCTTTCTCTAAAAGTAAATTTAAAAAAACAATAATTCACCATCTAGTAAGGAAGACAAACATAAATGGATTACTATAATACTGTTTGATAAATGTTAACAATAACTGATACATGTACAAAGTAGTGGTAGAAAGAGGGAATGAGCAAGAACTAAAATAAATGCATATGTTAATACAAGTTTGAAAAAGGTTGTTATAAATATTTTGTTTAGACTCTTAACATCATAGCTGTGGTAGATAATTGACATTTATCGATCACCTACTGTGTCTGCCAGTAGTCTAAACTCTTTACATGTTTTAACTCATTTAATTCTCACAAAGCAGATAATATTATTATCCCTGTATTACAGATGAAGAAACAGCGTGGGAAAATAAAGCAGTGGCTCAGGGTCTTCCAGCTAGTAGGTTGTTACAGCTGGTATTCAAACTCAGGTAGTTTAGTTCCAAAACTCAAGCTTAAAAGCACTATGCAGTACTACTTGCAGTTACTTAATAACATTTAAGTATCCAATGATATGGTGAAAGAAAATGCCCAGTAACCACCTCAGATTCTTTTTTTTCCAATTACACTTTACATTTAATATTATTCTATATTAGTTTTAGAGGTACAGATAGTCAATCATGTACTTTACAGAGTGGTCCCCCCAATATTTCCAGTACCCACCTGGCCCCATTTATAGTTACTGTGCTATTATTGACTATATTCCCTATCCTGTAATTTACATCTCTGTGACTATTCTGTAACTAGCAATTTGTGCTTGTTTCCTCCACCTTTTTGACCCAGTCCCCTAATCTCCCTTCCTTCACTCAACCATCACTATGTTCTCTGTATTTATGAGTCTGTTTCTGTTTTATTTGTTTTTCTTCAGACTCCACATATAAGTTATATCAAATGGTATTGGTCTTTCTCTTGACTTAATTTACTTACCACCTCAGCTTCCTAATTCATTTTAATAGTGTGGCTGCTAGAATTAACTGAGAATTCATTACCTCAGTTTAGTACTTGTATGGCAACAGTATGAAATTCATTGAGAATTCAAGGGTGACCTCTGTTATGCTGATAAATAAACACAAAATAAAGTAATTTTAAAAAGCTAGTTATAGTAGTGCTGGAGTTGAGGGTGGGGAAAGGAGGAGCTGAAAGATTTCATTTCCTTCAAATTGGTGTTTTATAGCCTTCCCAGCTTTAGATCAGTAAGGATATTAAGTCTTCTCGTGAAGTTTAAATAATAGTAAAGGTGGCATATGGAGGAAAGGCATCCTGGCTTTGAAATCCATGAGTCCCTTGAGAGGTGCCTATTGCACTGTTTAGAAAAAATCAGTAATTACTAGCTACATTTTAGAGATACCAAGAATTTAATCACTTTTCCCTGAATGTTGCTTGTTAAACACCCCATCCACTTACCTATTTTTTATAGGAGTTAGTTCCGGTATATAGCTACTGCGTAAGCACAGAAGCAAATAAAAAATTATGTTAGCTTATTGTAATTTAATTAAAAACAAATACAAGTGAAAGCAGGTTGATAGTTATTAGAACCAGACAATAAAACCCATGTGAACCTCAATGACTCAAAATTTGCAGTTCAAGCATAGTATATGCATTTTATTGAATTAGAAGTTACCTGTATCAGCGTTCTGTGAATTGATTAAAGAAGAATACAAAAGAAAATGCAAGTATTTTGTAAACTGGAATTGTGCCTTGTGCCTATAAGTTGAATAAAATGTTGCAATCAAATTGACTGTTTTCAGTGAGGAAATTGAAACAACCATCACAGACCTCCCCCAAAACAAAAGTTTAGGACCAGATGGTTTTACTAGTATATTTTACCAAACATTCAGAGACGTGATACCTATCCTCAAACTCGTCCAAAAAATTGAAGAAGAGGCAATACTTCCTAGTACATGTTATGAGGCCAACATAACATTGATACCAAAATCTGGCAAGGGTAGCACAGAGAAATGCAGATCAATATCTGATTAATACTGATGCAAAATCTTAAAATGCTAGCAAATCGAATACAACAATACATTAAAAAATATAGCATGGTCAAGTGGGATTCATTCAGGGGCACAAGAATGGTTCAGCATACACAAATCAATCAGTGCACTATACCACATTAACAAAACAAAGGATAAAAATCATATGATTTTTTTCAATAGATGCAGAAAAAACATTTGATAAGGTACAACATCCATTGTGACTAAAACACTCAATAAAATGGAAATAAAAGAAAAGTACCTCAACATAATAAAAACCAATGTATGACAGATACTCAGGCAATATCATACTCAATGGTGAAAAACTGAAATCCTTTCCTCTAAAATCAGGAATAAGACATGGAGGCCACTCTCATCACTCTTAGTCAGCATGGTTATGAAGTCCTAGCCAGAATAACCAGGCCTGGGAAAGAAATAAAAACCATCCAAATTGGGGAGAAAGAAGTAAAAGCATCACTCTGCAGATGACATGATTCTGTATATAGAAAATCCTGAAGACTCCACCAAAAATACTATTAGAAACAAGTATGGTAAAGTAGCAGGGTACAAAATCAAAACACTAGTACATAGTGTTTTTCTATATACTAACAATGAAACTTCAGAGAAAGAAATGAAAATAATTCTGTTTGCAATTGGAACCCAAAAGGATAAAATACTTAGGAATAAACACAGTGTGTAAACGATGTACATACTAAAAGCTACAAAGTATTATTAAAAGAGATTGAAAAAGGTACAGTGAAATGGAAAGATATTCCATATTCATGGATTAGAAGAATCAACATAGTTAAAATGGCCATATTACCCAAAGCCATATACTGATACAGTGCATTCCGCACCAAAATCCCAATGTCACTTTTTAAAGAAGTAGAACAAAAAAAAATCTTAATATTTGTATGGAACCAAAAAGACCATGAATAGCAAAAGTAATCCTGAGAAAAAATAAAGCTGGAGGTATCACACTACCTGACTTCAAATTACACTACATAGCTATGATAATCAGAACAGCATGGTATTGACAGAAAACCAGACACATAGACCAATAGAAAAGAACTGAGAGCTCAGAAATAAAACCACATGTGTATGGGCAAATAGTTTTTGACATAGGTACCAAAAACCCTGTGGAAAAGAGAAATCCTCTTTAATAAATGGTGCCAAGAAAATTGGAAAGCCACATACAAAAAAATTAGACTAGTTTGTCTCCATGTACAATAATTAATTCAAAGTGGAGCAAAAACCTCAATGTAAGATGTGAGACAGTAAATTGCATAAAAGAAAACATAGGTAATAAATTTATGGACCTTGACCTTACAGAAAATTTTATGAATTTGACCCCAAAGGCAAGGAAGTACAGGGAAAAATAAATGAATGGGACTATATGTAACTAAAAGGATTCTACACAGCAAAATCAAACAAAACCAAACAAAAAGGCAGCCAAGCAAATGGGATATGATATTTGCAAACAACACTTCTGACGGGTTACTATTCAAAATACATAAAGAATTCATACAGCTTAACACCAAACAATCCAATTAAATGAGCAGAGGACCTGAATAGACATCTCTCCCAAAAGGACATACAAACAGCCAACATACAATGTCTGTCCGGAAGGCATCCAGTCATGTAATATGAAAAATAGAGACATTTGTTGAAGGTACAAGAAACATCGTACATAGGACAATGATAACTCAGTCCCTTTCAAAGTAGGCACCTTGAGACTTCACTCAGTTCTCCCAGTCGCCATCAGATGCCCTGTTGTATTTTCCTGTATCTTATCAATGGTCTGAAGTCTCTTCCCTTTCAAAGGATTTTAGTTTTGGAACTAAAAACTGCACAAGATGTGCACCAAAAAACTGCACAAGATGTGAAGCATGAACAGATGTGTTATTGTGATGAAGCTGCCAATCTCCAGTTACCCATAGCTGTAGCCCTCTGAATCATCTGAATAGTTTCCACAGAGGAATGTTCAAACCTAATGCAAAATTTAATGCAGATTTGTGGATCTACTCAGTCATTTTGAATGCCATGGCTGCACAGTACACATGCTCTCTCAATGGCATCTACTGCCCTCACAGACTAGTACAGTGAAATTGCCATTGTTCGTACATGCACATTCCAGTCCACTCTCCTTGGCTACCAGGTTACAAAGATGTCACACAAACTGTCTCATGTTAACAGTGGCTTGACTTTTTCTGGACAGACCTCACATATGTGAAAAGATGTTAAACTTCACTAGCTGTTTTACCTAAACTAGCTGTTTAGGTAAATGCAGAGTAAAACTACAATGAGATACTGCCTCACATCTGTTAGAATGTCAACAAGACATGATAAGTGTTGAAGAGGTGGAGAAAAGGGACCCTCCTTCTCTGCAGATGTGAATGTAAACTGGTACAGCCCCTATGGAAAACAGTATGGTGGTTCCTCAAAACATTAAGAATAGAGTCACCATATGAGCCCACAGTCCCTCTTCTGGGTATCTACCCAGAAATCTCTGAAACATTTATTCACAAAGATATGTGCACCTCTATGTTCATTGTATTATTCACATTGGCCAAGACTTGGAAACAACCAAAATGTTCTTTGATAGAGGATTGGATAAAGAAGATCTGGTACATATATACTATAGAATGCTACTCAGCCATAAGAAAAAAATGTAATACTGCCATTTGCAACAACAAGGATGGACCTTGAGAATATTATGCTAAGTGAATTAAGTCAGAAAAAGCTAAGAATCATATGATTTCACTCATGTGAGAGATAAAACTCATGGACATAGACAACAGTATGGTGGTTACCAAAGGAAAGAGGGTGAGGAGGCAGTAAAGAGTAAAGGGGTCCAGTTATATGGTGACAGAAGATGATGTAACTTTGAGTGGTGGGCACACAATGTAGTATAGAGATTATGTATCATAGAAATATGTGCTGGAAACTTGTACGATCCTTTTAACAAGTATCCCCATAAATTTTAATTCTTAAAAAAGAAATAGACTTTATGCAAAAAGATCTTGTCTGTATAGGAAAATGTTTTAAAAGGAGCAATATATGTGTATGTAGAGCAAAGTTAATTATGTACTTACTCATTTTCCTTTTTGAAAAAATAGTAACCTTTAAGTTGATTTTAGCTTACAAATGATTGTAAGCTAAAGTTAACTTCTAAATATTTCCAGTCAATTCCTTATTCACTTACAGAGATTGTAAACTCCTTGAGGAAACAGGGTTTCCACTTTATAATTCTTTGTTATTTTCATGAATTGTATTTGCTGTATATCTCATGTTTGTCGAATAATTAACAACCAGCTTATTAGTTGATTTTGCTAATTGCAGATGGGAAGAAAACATTTACTTCAGTGTGATTCTTACTAAAAGTAGAAGTTATATGCATGTATATTTCTCTTTTGTCAGGTAAAATACAGATTAAATATACTTCAGTATATGCTATGAATATGATTTTTTTTAAAATATAGATTTATTTTTCCCAGTACTTTTTGATTGCACAAATGATTAGGTGCACTTTAAAGGAAGATGTTTACTTTGTTTTAAAACTGGGTACTGAATACTGCCAAAGGCAGCCCTTGAGCAGAGATGAGGTGAATGCAGAACTAAAGGGATAGAAAGACATTGTTTCCTGAGCTATTGAGAGTATTTTTACATTGGATTATATATAGTCTTCAGAGTATAATTCTATGCAGGCTCCTGAGTACAAAAGTTATTCTTAAACGTAAGGGTTTTTCCCCTTACATAACCTCATTTTAAGTTGTGATTTAGATTTTAACTGAGTTACAATAATGTGACATTTTTTTTTGCCAAACCTTATGGCAATAGACTGATACTGTGCAACACATTCAAGATTGTGATAGTTTTTCTTGTATAAGGAAAACAGCACTTGTTAATATGTCTGTTACAGGTGGTTACAGTTTAATGTTTGCTTTTACTAGGGCTTGTTTTGATTCATCATTTTTATTTGACTCACTAGAATCCATCTGTTATAATTTAACTTTCAAGGTTCTGTGTAATTTTTTTTTTGCTAACGAAGGGCTATAACAGCATTATGAAGCTTTTCTCTTTTAATCTTGAAAGGAAAAAAATCCATATCTAAAAAAGCAATCACAAAGAAGAGGAAAACTGTCACGAAGTCATCTGCTGTACCAGAATTTCAGGTAAGAGTTTCAGTTTTCTCTCAACATTTTTTAGTTTAATTTTTGTGTCGGTGTTTGTATTGTTCACCAAGAAATTGGCTAAATTTCTCTGTAGCACACACGTACTTTCAGTGAAATGTTTCCAAATGTGACTTTTCCCTGCAACTGCAGGCATAGCTGGTACTTATGAGGTAATTTGCTAGTATTTCAAATTTGTTTTACCCCCCTTGTCTCTGAGAGTAAAAAACTGTTTCGCAGAAGTAGTTTTAATAGAAATATATGTAAAAGTAAATGTGTAAATAAAAGTCTCCCAAGAGCAAATTATATATGTACATGGAAATATTGCCTCAGTATCCATTTTTATTTATTTTGGCACTCTAGAAATGGTAAAGTTGTTAATTTGAAATATAATTCTTTTAACTCTTTGCTAAATATAAACTTTAGAGAGAATGTTAACTAAAGGTTAATTCAATAGTCTTTAAACATTTCTGCAAAAAGAAAAAAGTAATTATATGACTTCCATATGGTTATATGAAGAGTTTTTGTTTGACGCTGAGACAGAATAAGCAGAATCTTACTCTAATATTTTATCTTCTATTTTATAAAAGATGTGTTTTCTTCAACAAATAATTGTTTCTTTAAAAATTTCTTTGTATTAGTGTATCCAGACCAGTTCCAAAAGTTTTATAACCTAATACTTCATTGCAAAAAAATAAAAATGATGTTAAAATAAGTTTCTGCGAGTCAATTCAAGTTAAAAAAGAAAATGAAGGAGTAATAACTATGAAAATGTTGAGAGTATGTAGTGTGAGTTTGACAGTTACATATATCCAAAATTATAAACATCTGTTTTTCAGTAAAAATCCTACTTTTGGGAATGTTTCTTTGAAAGTTACTAATCCATAAAAATTTAATATTTTTAAATGAACAGTGAAAGAAAATAAACATGATTTTCTTTTAGTATTTTAAAATAGAGTATTTATATTCTAGGATGATTTTTAGGATGATTTTCTTAGGATGATTTTTTAAATATAAAGTAAACTTGGTTCCATCATATTCAGTAAAAAATGTGTATTTACTATTTACTTAGAGGCCTTTTTACCATTGCTTATACATATTTACTGCTATTGTATAATAGTATATCATCATTCTTCCACTGATGTCATGCTAGTCTTTGCTATTTATCCCACTCATTTTTTTTCCCTCAATCCCTCAAAGTATTTGTCCTGGGACTATATATCTAAGAACAGATCTGGCCTGATGCTGATATTTGTCTCCATTTGTATCTTAGTGGGTGGACTTTTGTATGTAATAACTGTCATACATTGTTTTAAAATAAGCAGGCGGTATTCATTAATGAATCATGAAATCAGTTTAGTGGATTGCATGACCAGCATTTCTTTTATAAGCTAACAAAGTTAAAATAGAAAAAAATTCTAAGAGTCTGTCCAGGATAGTAATAATACTGTTTCATGAAACTTTTCAGTCATGTGTGCGTGTGTATGTGTGTGTGTCTCACTGGAATGCAATGTAAAATGTATTTCTGACCATGGGTTGTGAGGAAAAAGTTTGAAAAAAGCAGTCTTAAGTGATGCTTTAGTCAGTTACTGACCATTTGCTTACTGCTCTCAGAAACTTAAGGTCAAAAGGACATGTTTTGTTACATTATGCTGTTGTAAATAAATCAGTAAAGGAAGGAGGGAGGGAGGAAGGAGGAGAGAGAGCAAAGAAAGACTTTTTCCTGGTTCTTAGATGTGTGTGGGGGAGTGAGGTGGTGGAGGAGAGGGGCTAAAGATGGGAAATAGACTATGACAACAGTGGTTCTTGTGCCTAGTTTACAATTTGAAAACCATGGTATTAGTCATAAACTTGACACCTGTTTCCCAGAAAATAGGTCATTTGCTTCAAATAAGCAAAGAATAGTAGATAGTACTAGTCACCTGTAACCTTTGTTGTTAACATGCAAAGTTTTGCTTCTCAACATAACTTTATGTAAAGTTTGTTTCCTTAATTACTCAGAAGTCCCCCACATGTAAGAAAACTGATTATTATACGGGGTCTGACACAAATAACGCCCCATTTTTATTACAAAATCTTTTTTTACAAAAATCATAGGCATGTAATTCTGTAACATAACAATAACACACTCAAGCATACCATATGACACTTTAAGTAAAATGTTCGAGTTGCTTTCCATCTCATGCAAGACATTCACATACCCTACCAACCACACTCAAGCAGTCATTATTGCTGCCGAACCCTATATACTAAAGAAGTGAGTTTATTTCCTTTGCAAAAACACTTAACATTGTAACATTTAGCACCTCAGATTCTGCGGATTATTTATTTTATAAATGTTTTAAGTATCACATTTCTAGTATTAAAACACTTTATAGAAATGTTTAGCTGGAAGATTTACTTCATCATATTAATTCTAAAAATGCTTTACTGCTTAAAATAATGAAACTGTTGGTGGATGGATAGTAGATCACTCTTACAAAACCTGACCTGTTTGCCAAAGGACGGGTCGTCTTTAAAATGTCAGTAAACGTGCTTAGAGAGAAACATCCAGGGATTAAATTATGACTTTTAAAAAAATCCTAATGAATAAAGAGAATCCTACTTTTGACTTCAACTAAGCTAGAAATTAAACTTGTCTGCCTCTTTGCTTCCAGAAGAGTCCAGGTTTATTTATATATTACACACCTAATATCTGTACCTTAGTTTAAGAAAATAATCATCCCCTCCCTACTTAAAGTATATACTTGTAGGTTATTTATTCAAATGGTAAATTGGATTTATTTTATTCTATATACTGTAAAGGGACTAACAGTATCTGTGTCACTTTTTCCTAAGTAATTTCAGTGGTTCTAAAACTTTAGATAGTATAAAAATAGTCTGATACCTTTATTAAGAATGAAAATACCTGGGCTCCATCCTTGATTCAGTGGGTGTAGGTGGGTACCACTAATCTCTATAGTGGTTAAGTATATGGATTCTGAAACCATACTGGTTTGAGTGCCAACTTTACCACTAACTCTGTAAACTTAGGTAAGTTACTGAACATCTTTATGATTTCAATTCCTCATCTGTACAGTGGGTAATAATAATACCTATCTCAAAGGGTTCTTGTGAGGATTAAATGATAGAGCTTACTATTTTATCTATCTGTATTATTTTTCAAATGAGCATGCTGGATGCTTCAGACAAAAAATACCATTATAGGAAAATAAGTTAAGAATTGATTAAGAGTTTGTATTATTAGAAATTCACCACTTTTTCCAGCTACTTAAGGCCTTGAAATAAATCTTATATTTGGCCATGTTTCATAAATCATGAAATCTCATGATTAAGCCTATAAAAATTTGAAAAGTGAAAAAAAAACAATATTCTCATCATTATATTTAACCAGAGGAAAAACTTATGCTTAGTGATACACTGAGTTACACAGTTGGTCTATAGGTGTACTTGTCAAATATTTCTAATCAAAAATAGTTGCAAGAAATTGGGAAATACTCATTTTTAGTACTTAGCATATTGATTTAAACTTTTATGTCACATTTAACAGTTACTTATGACTTTGTCAAATTGAGTAATTTAGTTGTTTTTCTTTACCAGTTTTATAAGAAAGATTGATTTGACTGAGAAGTGACATCAGTTTTGTTAATAAAATTAATTTTTACCAAGCTTTTTATTTTAATTTATTTAATATTTGAGAGAGAAATCTAAGACATGAATTCTCTTTTTGTACATAATTATAACAAAGTCATAGAAAGTATTTTTAAAACTTAGTGTGACAAATCTCAATAAGATGAGTTTTTTAAAATAATTTCAGAGCTCTGGCTGGTGTGGCTCAGTGGATTGAGTGCAGGCTTTGAACTGAAAGGTTGCTCGTTCAATTCCCTGTCAGGACACATGCCTGGTTGTGAGGACAGGCCCCCAGTTGGGGGCATGTAAGGGGCAACAGACTGATGTTTCTCTCCCACATCAATGTCTCTCTCCCACCGCTTCTCCCTCCCTTCTCCTCTCTCTGAAAATAAATAAATAAAATCTTTAAAAATAAATAAAATAAAATAATTTCAGAGCCTTAGTTACCATGACTCTGCTTTTCATTGGTAATCAGAATTTTTGATGTAATGCATACTTGCTCCTGTTCTATATGTGTCAATTATCATAAAGGCTGCCTCACAGAGGGAATCCAGAATTCACCTGCTAAGACTTAGAGTATTGCTTTCAAATGTAAGCATAAATTTACTAATCCTTTAGTAAACCTCTAAAAAAAACACTATGTTTCTCCATTTAACCAATAAAGAAACTTAGCAATATGAAGTAAGTACTACTCTCAATGTAACAAATTTGGACCAAAGTTAAAATCAATGTAACTACTTCACTATGTTAAGGACCTTTTGATTGCATTATTATTTTGAATTGCTACCTCTTACGTATTTCCAAAATGAAAATATCTTTTAATTTTTAAATATATAGTGCATTGAGAGAAACATGGGTTTTTAATCATATAGCAGTAAAAAATATTTTAACTTTGTTAACCAGACTTATTTTCGTGTCACACATATCCTTATTTGCAAGTTTTGGAGTATGCATTACTGGTATGGTGACCATAAAAAGTGAGAAGGAATTTTCCTGTCCTCATAGTTTTAACATTTTAGTTTAAATACAATATAAATTTTGAATTTGCACCCTGCATTTAGTGATCTGCTTACAGTTTGCATATAAATTATAGAATTTTTTATTAGAAAGAGAGTGAACATGATGCATTTCATCTGGATCTATTAATTTTGACATTTACATTGTATCCCTTTGCTTTTTAATTTACTATATAGTTTTATTTTATGCTACCTTATGTCCTTTTTAGAACAAAGTACATATTGAATTTATACCCAAAGGGCAAAATTTCTAGCTTGAAGTAGTAATGAAGTAAGAAATGAATTATTTTATAATTTTTGAGATATGCTCATGGAGTTCTTTTGATTTCTACAGGATTTCTCCATTAGATACAAGCATTTCTGCTTCAGTTGAAGACAGGACCTTTAATATTTACAATTTAATAGAAGTGAAAGGTTAGGTATAAACTAAATCCCAAAACTGTAATACATTTTCAGTTAGTTTTGTTTAGAAAGACCCCTTGAAGAACCTGATATAGTGGGAGAAGGATGAATCCTAAATTCTGTGGTTTTTCTCTACCAGTGTGTTTTCTTAGGTTAGTAACTCTCTTTTAATTAGCATGTATATGAATTGGAGATACACCTTTCTAAACTAGGCCAAGGTTTGGACCAAATTACGTATTTTTGGTTTCTTCTAGCTCATGGCTCTGTCATGGGTTGTATCAAGTGAAAGGTTAACTTGAGGGGAGATTGTGACTATTTTAAAGAGGTTCTTCTTGGGGGATAACACTTCTTATAACCTGTACAGTGAGACTGAAAACCCCTCTCTCATGAGCGTTGGCAAAGTGATCCAGTTGTAATCTGAGCTGCCGTGGAGCTTTCCTTTTCACCCCTGAGGCCCTGAGTCTCAGATATGTTTTTCAAATTCAAGGTAATGAGAAGAAGTTTTTAATAAGGTGTTTTGCCTCATTCAAAAACTGCACCTGTTCTCCTTATTAAGGAGAACTTTACTTATTAGATTGATTCTATTTTTAAAAGCACCATTTGGAGTTGAGTTCAGTTTAAATGTCACATGTACCTTACTTTGTAAAGGAGAGGAAATAGAGGGTATATGTGACAGAGTTGGCATATAAATCAAATTATATTTTGTTTCAGTATTAGTACCAAAAGTGAAATTATGTTCCTATAAAAGAATTTTCTGATTCTTTTTAGGTATGTATTATAAATTTATGTAGAGAGAGGTACATATTAATGTATAAAGAGTATAAATTGTTCATAGTTAACCCTGTTTTAGGTATGTATTACAAATTTATGTAGAAAGATATATTAATATGTAAAGAGTATATATTATGTAAATATTAAATCATTTCAAGATAATGTAAAAGTAAATATTGCTAAAATATTTTGACTCCCAAATTCAACAAAATTTATGTTCAAAAGTCATGTCAGTTAATTTAAGAAACATTTGACTTATTATTGTTCATTTAATTCAGTATTCTGTTCCATTTGGCAATTTATCTTTCTGAATTTCCATACTCATTAGCTCCTTAGGACCTGAGGTTTCAATAGCCATGCATATTTGTAATTCATAGTCATTTAGTACCTTACTGCTCAAAATACGATCTGCAGACCACACCTGGGAACTTGCTAGAAATGCAGAATCCTAGGTCCAACTTCAGACCTACTAAATCAAAAGCTGTATTTTAACAAGATTCCCAGGTGATTCTTATGCACATTAAATTAAAGCTTGAGAAGCACTGATTTAGTACAGCTAAATAACTGGTTACGCCACTTGAAAGTATTATTTTATATAGCTCTTAGGCTGTGAAAATCATTCATGGTTTGATGTCAGAACTGTTAATTATTCCTTTAAGTGGAATATAAATTTTAGTTGACCTTATGACTAATTGTTAATTAAAAGGTATTTACTTTTTTAGGGTGTGTTTAGTTGTAGGGATATATGTTTTCATCATTACTGTAAGTTTCTAAAAACTACATACAAAATATACCCTTATTCTTTGTATAATGAGACAGCTAAGATGCAAATGAAAATTCTTCCGAGCTTTGCCATATGTACAAATGAGAAATCTGCCATGATATTAACTACCTCACCAATTCAATGAGGTAACCATCTGCAAGCTTTGGGGCAAATTTGACATGGCAGTTGTAGCTGCATATACAGTGGGAAGTTTAGTTTCCACTGAATACTTTGTAAAAACCTGGTGTAGGGCCAACATTGTTTTGAGGCTTTATAGGTATAATAAAAAGGAAGACATTATTCAGTTCTAGAGGCACTTACATAGTTAGCCACTCGACTGCTTGACTGTCAGCTTTTCTGCTACCACTCTAGATTTGGCAAATGGGAATGTGTAGTTTGTAATGAATATTAGTTGCACTGTCCTGCTAATATATTGTGTACTGTTTTCTTCTTTGTAATTGAATTATTTAAATATATAATCTCACCTGCATTGTCAGTTCCGTGAGTTTGAACATACATACATATTTCTAGTATTTCTGATAATGGCAAATACTCATAGTTTACAATACCTGTGATGAGTTTTCCTTAGTCTTACTAGGTTGAACTGTATTGCCATTTTTGTTCATTAAAGTCATATAAGCAATTTCTTACGGTTCAGCCTTATATCAAAGGAACTTTAAGGGTCTCCTTGTCTCCCATTTTTGTCACTCAGTCACTACCAGAATGATCTTGTTGCAACCTACTTTTCTTTTTGTCATTTTTGTTTGTCTGTTTTCTTTTAAAACAAAGTATGCCTTTTAGAAAAACAATACCTTACACAGAAACTAATGAATGTAACAAACATGAGCTGATAAAAATTAATAGTGAATTCATAGCTTTGTAAGTACAGTATGTTTTAAAAACCATCACATAGCATAAACATTACAGCCAGACTTTCATTGCTCTAAAACAGTTTTGTTTTAAAATACGAGCTTAAATTATTTTAGGAAATAAGTTAAATATATTAAACTAATTGGAAAAACAGTATAGTTTTACAAGAATTAAAATGTAGTGACTAATATTTTGTTCTTGTTGCTGACAAGAACAAAAGGTTTGCTGTTTAAGCCTTTAGAAATTAAGCCAAACTAGTTTGATTATTAATAACTAAATAACAGTTATTTTGGCCATTTTCCAACATTACCAAGGTGAAATAAAATAAGCCACCCAATTATTGAAAGGAAATGTGTGGAGATGGTCTTACTAAAGACTACCAAGATCATATCAAGAGTTTCATTTAGATCTTTGAGTATTTCACATGTAGTTGATGTCCTTCTTTATTAGCAATCTCAACAGCAATAATAACAGCTTGTTTAATTGTATAGTTAGCAAACCAGATCAAAGATATAATGACAGTTTTCCAGGGGTGCATTTGTTCACCTACTCTGAGACTGCCTAATGAAGTATTTCTTAAAAGGTGATTCAGCAACCTGTGAGATGTAGGGTGAGTTTCCAGATCTTTGTCATTCTGGGCTGAAAGTTAAGAATGTTAAGAAAGTACCTGTATTATAAAGCAAGCTGAGAGGTAGGAATGTGGGATGAAACCACCAATGTTGAAATTCTAGCTATTTTTGTACTAAGCCTGAAGTTCATACATCATAACAAATATCTTTTCCAGTATAAACTGCAGAACTTTCTTTGGTTTTAGCTATTACAAATAATTGTGAATTCAGTGTGTGTTAAAAACAACTTCTGTTACCACATTTTGGGTGTTTTATATTATGTGTTATCAAGCTGTGTTTTTGTGTTTTATTTTAGCTTATTTGCACTAATCTTGATGAACTCAGGGACTTAATCACAAAAATCGAGAATGAACTCAAAGATCTGGAAAACAGTAGAAAAAAATCGGTAGGTGTTGATCCAAAAGTTCTATCTATTATTGTCAGCATAAAAATTTATTCCTGCTTTTTTCTAAAGCCTTTTTTATCTTGTTCTCCTGAATGACATAAAAATTTGCAATGAATAATAGAAACATTGTTTCTTTTGTATCTTCTGTGTGGTCTAGTTTTCATTTTTAATAGATAAAAATTATACCAGAGCAAGTAAATTAATTTTGTTTGCCTGGTTTATGTCAGGTGTAATTTTATATATTTCCCAGTATACTAGTTGGTTGTTTTCTGACTGGTAGTTTTTTGGGTAATGCTTACCTTGCAGATATGCTTAATAATTATATGCTTTCAACAGAAATTTATTGCTTAGTAACATAAAATTTCAACTAGCTATGACATTAATAACATATAAATTGTTTAATCTTGCCCCAGATGTTTTTGATACATGCCTAAAAATAATGTCTTTTTTATTAACTTTTGTCAGCTAAAGATCTTTTTTTAACTTTCAGTATATTTTCTAAATTCACAATTAATCTTTACCTTTTTTTATTGTTTTTGAGAGAATACAGTACAGGGGCATGTGTTATATTTATTCACTCAGTACTTGGTAAAACACTCAATTATGTTATTTATTAAATCAGTAATACCCATTTAAGTGGCATTCATAGTTTGGTTTTATCACAGATTTGAAAAACAGTTACATACCAATTAGTAAATTGGGAAGGTTTTAAGCATTAAGAAAAATCAGTCATCTTTTTTTTAAAAGTCCCTTTGTTTTATCCCTTAGGAATGTCATGAAACCATTTTTTAGGTCTTTGTTCAGAACCTGTTAATCTAAAATTATGTATAAAATAAGATTAGTGACACAGCAAGCTTTGTATTACCAGGTTTGTAGTGGTCATTTTATGTGCTGTTTAGAAAAGACATTGATAGCACTCTGAAAACAGGAGACTGAAGTATCATAAAATTACAACTTTCTAAGGCTATTTAGTATAGGAGTAAAACAGCTTTAAGCATTTCAGGAGTCACTCATGTGATGCCCCTGAGAATATTGCTACAATCTAATAGATTGAGTAGTGTTTGTAGTGATAATCATCAATTAACAAGAATACATTATGTTTGACATATAATCTGAGAATGCAGAAAATGGTATATTATAAAACTATTTCATTAAAAGTGATTTACATCTTTATTAGATTCTAATGTTTTCAGATATATACACACATACTTTTGGTATAATATCAAGAGCTTTAAAATTTATTTCTATGATATATTTCACAGAAAACATTTATATTAGACTATTTTCTCCTCAGCCAAAGTTTTAAAAAATATATTTCACATTATATGCTCATAAAGGACTGGTGTTCTGTAATAGGAGGAAACAGTCTTTTAATCAAGATGTTATTTATAGTTGCTATTTTGGAGGGTTTTTGCAGAAGATGTTTATTTTTATTGCATTGTCTATTCTTCATGACTCTAAGCAGAATTTTGTAAAGTTAATTTGCTAATTGGTTTTGCTAACTGCTAACTGTAACATGTTGCAGTTAAACAGAATGTATGCATCTTAATTTGTTCCCGTATTATCAGTTAGCAGTTTGTTTTTAATGGATAGTTTGAAGCATAATTGATTTATGTACTTATGTCATGTATTATAAGAGAAAAAGACTTCACACATGCTGGAGTTTTTCTTTTTTTTTTTTAATCCTCACCTGATGACGTTTTTTATTGATTTGAGAGAGAGAGAAAATCATTGATGTGAGAGGGAAACATTGATCAGTTGCCTCCTGTACATGTCCTGACCATGGATGGAAACCATAATCTAGGTATATGCCCTGATTGCAGATCAACCACAGTCTTTTTATGTATGGAACAATGCTCCAGCCAACTGAGCTACCCTGCCAGGGCCGTCCTAGAGTTTTTCTGTAAGGCTGTCTACCCCACTTCTCTATGATATTATGAGGTATAAACATAATGCTTTCTTTCACAGGAACAAGTAGAAAAGTGAAAAAAGCATAAATTACAAATACTTCACACTCTATTCTTTGGGGACATGTTTATCAGAAAGATTTAAATAATGCATAGGGTTTGATTAATTAGATTTTTTGTCTCTAAACTTTTGTGTCTCTAAAATTTTTAACTTGTCCATGACTCCTGGTATTTGCGTATCAGTTTTTAAATACAATTTTTATCCCTTGCTGGTGTGGCTTAGTTGGTTGGAGTGTTGTCCTGTACGAAAGGGTCATGGATTTGATTCTTGGTTAGGGCACAAGCCTGAGTTGAGTGTTTGGCCCCCAGTCAGGGCACATATAGGAGGCAGCCAATCAATGTTTCTCTTTCTCTCTCTCTCCCTTCCTTCCTCTCTCTCTAAAATCTTGCAAGCATGTTCTCGGATGAGGATTTTTTTATATATAAATATGATTTCTGCTCTTCAAGAAATAGAAATTCTTGGTATTGTACTTGGGATAATCTTATCGAGGTTACTAATATATGGGCTATTTCCCTTTATTTTAAACTGCCTAAAAGATTTTCATAAACAGCTTGTTCCCAACCACTGAATTGGGAAATAGACAGTAAAAGTTGACATCTCAATATCATCCCTTTTTTTTTTAACAAAAGCTAATACTGAGTGTGATAGATACTAGTTGCAAGAATTAACTTTATTGAATAATGTTTATGTCAATATTGAATATTAGTTTATTTGTCTGGCATCATCTGGAATAGGTGTTCTGCATAACTGAATTTTCTACATAACTGAAATTCATCATTTAATGAAAAACTTCTCTTTCTCCTTGTACTATTTTCAACACAATTTAACCCTTTCTTGATGACTCAAGGGTCGTTATGAATATCCATAATTGTACTGAAACCCTAAAAATCTGTTAATATCAGTAATTCTAAACATTCACCAAAAGGCCTTTATGCTGTGTATTATGAAAGGTTATGTTTCTATTTTTGCCTTTAATCTGTCTTTTTGTTGTCATCCTGTCATTTCTTATATGTGTCCATGTATTGTTCTTTCCATGCCTGATGTATGTTATGGATTACAAAACAAGTAATGATATTTATTGGAAGTGGGTTCATGGTAAGGACCTGAGGGACTTTCTTATTGATGAAATGCATGAACATGATCATTATAACCATTTTGACGCATTCCTTGCCTGTGGTCTTTCTTCACTATTACCAGACAAATTAAGTATTAATATTGATCTTCATAAGAGGATATCACTGCCAAAACTAAAATAGTATTTAGAGTCAACAAATTATCATTGACTTCCCTATTTTCAATGATGGCTTCAATAACAAACAAGATATATTCTTTATAAACATTCAGTTGTCAAATGCCATTACTAAAGATAGAAATTATATATGTGAGAGAGGATGTAACATGGATTCATGTAAACACATGGCTGCTTTATGGAGCCTCTCTGCATGGCCTTTCCAGAGTTTTCCATACCAAAGCAACCAGGAAAAATTATCCATTTCCTTACCTAGCTCAACAGTTCATTAAAAAATACTTTCTTCATTAGCCAAGTTGTTCAGTTGGTTAGAGTGTTATCCTGATATGCCAAGGTTGTGGGTTTGATCACCTGTCAGGGCACATACAACAATCAACCAATGATTGCATAAATAAGTGTAACAAGTCAGTGTGTCTCTCTCCCCCTCTCCTTCCTTCCCTTCCTCTGTCACTCCCTCCTCCACCCCCTCCCCTTTCTTCTCTCTCTGACATCATTAAAAATAAATAAATTTGAAGAAAAAAATTTAAAAGCTTTCTTAACTACTTAGAAGCTTTGCCATTGAGCTATCCATTGTGTTGCAAGATGTATAGTCTTTCAAAATCTAGATAGATCTACTCATTTCTGCAAGACAACTACTTTTATTTATGGTTAATAAAGTAAGGAGAGAAAAATGTTTTAAATTTCTTGAGTTTGCTCTAGTTCACTTGATCCCATTATTTAATTTAAGGGCTTTTTTGAAAAAGGCTCAGTATTCTATATATCATGTAGTGCTATACCTAATTATCTACCTAGATTTGTTTAAAGTGAAACAACTGGTTGACATGAATAGAGGTTTATAGTTTTGACAAAGTCCTTTGATTTTCTCCTTCTTATTAGTATTTAGATCATAGGATTCTTTAGTGAGCTAAAGCTAAATGTTATGAGAAGTTATAACATTTTATTATTATTTCTCTGGTTTTAGTCAGGAGATATAATTTGCATTTTGCTTAATTATTTGGAAAATTTTCTTTTCTATCTAGGAAATTATTAATTTTCCAGAAAGATAGAACAAAGGTATTAACAAATTTGTCTGGTCCTATTGTATTTGAAATTTATTAGACATTATTGCTTTCTAAATAATCAAAATTTGAAGATTTTGCCAAGCTTATACAGAAGTGGTTATATTTCTGAATTTTTATGTGACCCTTGTCCTATCAGCTTTGTTTCCTTACATTTTAAATCATAGTTTATAGTTTCAAAAAGGGTTCCATCTTTTTTAATAACAAAAGATCTGTATAGAGATTGGGTAAAAGGAAAAGTCAACATTCGGCAAAAAACAAAAAAGATGCTGTCCATAAGAAATCTTGTTTGGATTATATTATGACAAATGATAGTCTTGGCAAATAGATAAACTAAAATTAAAATGTAAGACTATGTATTTCTAATACATCTTTCAGCAATTAAGCACTTCAGCACTGAGCAGGATTTAAAATAGACTTCAAATATTTCTGAGTAACATAATCAGTGTATAAGACATGCTATAGGTCCCTGGCTGAGTAGCTCAGTTGGTTGGAGCATTGTCCTAATGTGTCAAGGTTATAAGTTTGATCCCCAGTCAGGGCACATACAAGAAACAACTCATGAATGCATATGTGAGAGAAACAACAAATCAATGTTTTTCTCTTTGTCTCTCCAATTCTTTCTCTATATCAGTTAAAAAAAAGAATCTACACAAATTTTTAAAAAAGAAAGAAAAGCTATACAACTGTCTGTGCTCTTTAATCCTGTAGTCCTATTTGGGGTTTAACATTTATTATCCCCATTTTATAACCCCACCCTCTCCTCTGCAAAAAGTAATTGACACAACAGTGTATTGTGCACACTACCTCATATAGTAGAAATTTGAAAGAAGCTTGTGTGTCCATCAGTAGAGAGATGACTAACCAAACAGTAATATTAACACAATGGTATATCACATAGCTAGTAAAATAAAATATTTGTGTATCATTGTTACTACATGGAAATATTTGTGAAATGTTAATTTTTGTTAATTTGATTGATTGATTGATTGATTGATTTACAGATAGAGGGGGAGGGAGTTAGAAAGAGAGGGAGAGAAACATCGATTGGTTGCCTCTCACATGTGTCCCAACCAGAACCAAATCCACAACCTAAGCATATGTCCTGACCAGGAATCAAACTGGCAACCTTTTCCTTTGTAGGATGACACCCAACCAACTGAGCCACACCACTCAGGGCTGAGATGTTAAATTTTTAACAACGTACAAAATAACATGTGTGTAATGATTACAATATGTAAAGGAATGTTTAAAAGAATTGGAAAGGAGTTTTGAGTAGTGAATGAAACTAATCTTTATTATGTTCTTCAGATACTTTAAATTCATAATAATAATGCTCCTGCCTAACCAAAGTCTACATTAGCTAACAAAACATTTAAGACGTCAGAAGCAAAAATCAGAGATGGTGACACCCCATTTTTTATCACAGAGTTTTTTACAAGCCAGTGGTTATCAGTCAGAGATGGTTTTTTACCCCCACTCTCTACCCTTGGAGACTTTTTTGTTGTCATAGTTGAAGAGGTGGTAATGGCATTTAATGCTTAGAGGCCAATGATGCTGCTAAATATATACTGCGTTATAATGATTCTATAATGCATGTGATAGCCCTTTGTAACAATGGATTATCTGGCCTCAAACATGTATTTGTGGTTATTGCAAAACCCTGCTTTAAGTATGTGTTTTGGCAGGGGCCCTAGTCTCTAATTTTTCTGCTGTTGCCAATTTATTATGTTAATGTTTTGAAAATTATGTGGAAATCAATGAAATCAAATATCAGATCCTGTAATTGAGAATATTGTATTGCATCATATACTCCTAATTCATGTCCATATTTGATTGAACTTCTGCATGTCAGTGTTAACCTTTACCCTTTATGATTCCATCAGATAGTTAAAAAACTATTCTTGACCTTAACTTCAGATCCATCTCAACTCTCTTCAATCCATTATGGTTTATGACCTCCCTTAAGTTCGTTTACCATTTACCTTTTACCTTCCTTAGGGAAGGAAGAAGTTACAAAAAATATGGTTGTATAAATATATTCTTTATTCGTTTTTAGAAAGGTAATCTAATATATTTTTAAAAGCAATGATATAATAAGCAATGGGGAAAGAAGATAAGTGGGAAATACAGTCAAATTATACATAAAATTTCACTTCATATGTGAATTTAAATGGACCCAAAAAGACATAATTGCATATGGTAAAAGTTTGATATGAGGAAAATAAATAATTATACATTAATCTTATTTCCTAACACCTGTAACAAAGAAATTTTACTCTATTATAGTGAAGAATTATGGGATTTTTTCCTATTCCACATTCTATTTACTCACAGTGAGGCATTATATCAAAATTATTTTATGGTTAGGTGGTTAAACTACAAAATCTATTTTACTACAGTGTGTAAGAAACCTTAGATATATTCAAAGTCCTAAATATGCCCTAATTAACTTTATTTAATGGCTTTAGTTGTAGGAAGGGTTGCAGTACTCTCTAAATTGTCCTTAGAATTAGTATTATTTAAACTTTGGCAGTTGCATCAGTATGCATATTATTTTCTTATTCTAGGTCTTCTGGTAAATGACTTACTGATTAACAAAACTGAAAACTATCTCAGCAGTGGAGAGGGATCACATTGTTTTTAAATGGTCATACTTAAAGCTTTTTAAAAAATTAAAATGACCGTTTGGAAACTCTGCACAACAATGAAATAAGTTTCTTTACCTGTTTTAGTTAGAAATTTTAGTCTTATTCGTTAGAAAAATATTTCCTCAATGTCTTTTGTGTACTGTATGTACTACCAGGAACTTGGTATGGATTTATTTTTTTTTAAATATATTTTATTGATTATACCATTACAGTTGTCCCATTCCCCCCACTTCATTCCCGTCCACCCTGCACACACCCGCCCCCACCACTCCCCCCTTTAGTTTATGCCCATGTGTCTCAAGTTCTTTAGATTCTATATTTCCCCTACCATTCTTGCCCTCCCCCTATCTATTTTCTACCTACCGTCTATGCTACTTATTCTCTGTACCTTCTCCCCCCTTCTCCTCCTCCCACTTCCCTTTTGCTAACCCCCCATGTGATCTCCATTTCTATGGTTCCACTCCTGATCTAGCTATCCTCTTAGTTTGCTTTTGTTTTAGGTCTAGTTGTTAATAACTGTGAGTTTGCTGTCCTTTCACTGTTCATATTTTTTATCTTCTTTTTCTTAGATAAGTCCCTTTAACATTTCATATAATAAGGGCTTGGTGGTGACGGACTCCTTCAATTTGACCTTATCTGAGAAGCACTTTATCTGTCCTTCCATTCTAAATGAAAGCTTTGCTGGATAGAGCAATCTTGGATGTAGATCTTTGGATTTCATGACTTGGAATACTTCTTTCCAGCCCCTTCTTGCCTGTAAGGTCTCTTTGGAGAAATCAGCTGACAGTCTGATGGGAAGTCCTTTGTAGGTGACTGTCCCCTTATCTCTTGCTGCTTCTAGGATTCTCTCCATTTTAATCTTGGCTAATGTAATTATGATGTACCTTGGTGTGTTCCTTCTTGGGTCGAATTTCTTTGGGACTCTCTGAGCTTCCTGGACTTCCTGTAAGTCTATTTCCTTTGCCAGACTGGGGAAGTTCTCCTTTATTATTTGTTCAAATAAGTTTTCCACTTGTGGCTGTTCCTCTTCCCCTTCTGGCACCCCTATAATTTGGATGTTGGAACGTTTCAAGATGTCCTGGAGGTTCCTAAGCCTCTCCTCATTTTTTTGAATTCTTGTAACTTTACGTTTTTCTGTTTGGTCATTTTTTTCTTCCTTCTGGTCCACTCCCTTGATTTGAGTACCAGTTTCCTTTCCATCACTGTTGGTTTCCTGTGCATTTCCCTTCATTTCAATTAGTTTAGCCTTCATATGTTCCTCTAATTTGATATGAATTTAGACATTGAAATACAGTTCTCAACCTCAAGAAATTCACTTAAAGATCTTAAGATTCTGTCCCCAACCATGGGGATAAATTACTAATTTTAATAGGCATTGGACTAGCTCTGTGTTTTTGTTTTTTTAATAAAATATTTACTCATTTTCCAGCAGTGTTTATTCAGAAGTCACCATGCACTCTAGACACTTTTCACTTACATGTTTATATGTTGTTTGGGAGTAGAAGTGCAGGTAACATGGACTTTATGAAGAATCAAACATTAACTGATATGTCAAAATAATAGTGAGAAAATAAGACTAGATGACAGGAAATGTGAACCAGAATAATATATGACTGGTAAGATAAAGCTTCACTGATTTAGTGGTTGTAGTCTCTGAATTGTCTGAGAATGCATTTTCATTTATCTGTAGTAAGTCTTGCTTTGGGGAATTTTTTCACATTTAATAACTGCTCTGCTCAACTAAGAACTGGATTTTAACTCCTATTAATAGTATTCACTATTTCTACTTAGTGCAATTTGGCATACTTTCATTCCCATCAGAGAAACTTTCATAAAATACAGTATTTTAAAAACTCTTTTTCTCCAAAGCATGATTCAGTAAAAAGGGAAAAGGGTTGTTTGGTATTTTTACATTAGGCAGAGAATTAATGTTGTATATTCCCAGCATGGAGTGAGCTTCAAGCAAGAGTTAAATTAGGTGACAGATCCTTCTATATAGTTAGAGCTTTGTAGTGTGGCTTTTATAATTTGCCTTAAACTTTTTTGAGTTCTATATCACACACTTATTCAAATAAGAATAACATTTTAAGTATAAAAATTTTACAAAGCCCCGAGTAAGTTTGTATTGTCTTCTATTTACTGCATTATAGTTATTTTTACCTCCTTCCACTGACAAAAGTTTGGAAAATTTGAATTTAAATCTTTGAGGTGCTTAAGGCTGAAACTCTTGAGCTTCATCATTTTTTTTTATATTACAGAAGATACCAAAATCTTTTGAAAGATTCTAAACGTTAAAGATAAAATAGAGTTTAGTGTTTTTTATGAATTTGGGAAGAATATTATAAGAAAACTGAGGGGACTGAACAATAATAAAACTTTCCTATCATTTACCAGACTCTGTAGAAAAAGAAAAAAAATGATACATTATATATTGAAGGAAAATTAACCCAGAATCAGGCAGAGAATAAAAAAGGAACCTAGACAGAAGGCGTAGTCCATGCCAGGAAGCTCAGAGAGTCCCAAAGAAATTCGACCCAAGAAGGAACACACCAAGGTACATCATAATTACATTAGCCAAGATTAAAATGGAGAGAATCCTAGAAGCAGCAAGAGATAAGGGGACAGTCACCTACAAAGGACTTCCCATCAGACTGTCAGCTGATTTCTCCAAAGAGACCTTACAGGCAAGAAGGGGCTGGAAAGAAGTATTCCAAGTCATGAAATCCAAAGATCTACATCCAAGATTGCTCTATCCAGCAAAGCTTTCATTTAGAGTGGAAGGACAGATAAAGTGCCTCTCAGATAAGGTCAAATTGAAGGAGTCCATCATCACCAAGCCCTCATTATATGAAATGTTAAAGGGACTTATCTAAGAAAAAGAAGATAAAAAATATGAACAGTGAAAGGACAGCAAACTCACAGTTATTAACAACTAGACCTAAAACAAAAGCAAACTAAGAGGACAGCTAGATCAGGAGTGGAACCATAGAAATGGAGATCACATGGAGGGTTAGCAGCAGGGAAGTGGGAGGAGGAGAAGGGGGGAGAAGGTACAGAGAATAAGTAGCATAGACGGTAGGTAGAAAATAGACAGGAGGGCAAGAATAGTATGGGAAATATAGAATCTAAAGAACTTGAGACACATGGACATAAACTAAAGGGGGAAATGGTGGGGAGGGTGCATTGTGGAGTGGAATGAAGGGGGGGAAATGGGACAACTGTAATAGCATAATCAATAAAATATATTAGAAAGAAGAAAAAAGAAGGCATAGTCCACATGTGGATATTGTCATACTTTAAAGTAGACATAGGCCTTACATGGAACCAATTTCTTTTTGTTAAGATACGATTCTTACAAGTAGTATATGCTTTCAATTAGAACAAGAGCAGTTTGAGGCAGATTAAGCGTGAATCAATGATAGACAATTGAAAAAAACCTACAAAAGCATTAGTCAAAATGTATTGTCAATGATCATTTAATATAGGAATATAGACTATAGCCCTAGAAATCTCAATAGTGCCTGAGAGTAACTATTAAAATAGAACACAATAACTTGTTCATAATGATGGCCCGTCATTAAAAACTAAATTATATTCATTCTTTGTTCAGATAATCTGGAAGACATATATTTTAGGAACATTTCTGTCAATGTTTTAAAATCTTTTGCCTATAGAGAGAAAATCTCAGCCAGCTAACACATGTACTTAATGTAGTTAGAATATTTACTGTGGGCCTACAGTATGCTAGGTGTTGTGATAGAGCCTGAAAAAGTAAAAATAAGTAGGATACTATTCTTGCTTTTAAGATAGCCCCACTCTTAATTTCACTTACTTGGAACTTTATTCTCTCATGATACCAAATGTAGCATTACTTAGTGGTTCAGATTGTGCCAGGAATTACAGAACCCACCTTTCTGATATCAATTACAATTTGATAAAATTTTATCAATTTCTTTGACCACTAGTTTACTGAAAACGTTCTAATTCAACCAGTGGTTAATTTCCAGTCTAGTATACTTTCTTCATAAATGAAAATGGGTAAATACCATTGATTACCGTATTTTGCTGTGTGTAATGCACACATTTTTGACCAAATTGTTGAGGGGAAAATGAGGATGAGCATTATACATGGGTAGTACTAATTCTGTATCTATATAAATGGTTTTTTAAAAGACAGAGGAGAAGGGAGAGAGAAAGAGGAGGGAGAAATATCCAATGTGTGGTTGCCTCTCACACCCTGCCTACTGGGGTCCTGGCCCACAACCAAGGGGTGTGTCCTCACTAGGAATCGAACTGGTGACCCTCTGGTTCACAGCCCAGTACGCAATCCACTAAGCCACACCAGCCAGGGCTATATAAATGTTTTTAATTCTTTATTTATGCTTATGCATTAAAAGTATAACTCTATAAAGCCATAACAATATCCACATGCAAAGTAATACTCTAGAATACAATAATTGGTTTTGTTGTACCAAATTTCTTGTACCATAATATGTTTAAAAATAAGTGCTAAGATGTCTTAATAATACAAAAAACAAGTGTCTAAATATAAATAAATAATAATTGATTTTAAAAATTAAAACAAAAGACTTTTCCCCTGAAAGTTTGGGCCAAAAACATGGGTGCACATTATACATGGCAAAATGCAGCACATAGATATTGTTAGATTTTCTTCACTAGTAATAGTAACTGCCTCACTAAGAATGTGATATGGCACCCATTTTTTCCTCTACAAAGCTAAATGACACTAAAACTTTCAATATTATTGTTGATATAGTTGTTTATCTTCATGCTTTCCAGTTAAATGCTAATATAGAAACACAGTGGAAATTTTGTATATGCTGTCCAGTGTGGGATGCCTTTAAAATAAAATACAAATGCTTTCCTTTTCCATTAAATTCTTTTTAAGTGAAAATGTGTAAGAGTACCTCAAGAGAAAATACTAGCATATGGTAGTTCACATTAGAACTTTTGGCAGTGTTAAAATACTTTTTTAACTTTTTCCATATTAATATGCAGACATTTCATTAACCTGTCAAACTAGAACTTTTTCAGGGGACTTTACCAAGATGAATGTGCTGTGTTGCCCCCAAAATTGTGAATATGCAGAAATATATGAATATGATGATAGTTTCTTTAGGTAAGCAATAAGAAAAAAGTACCTTTTTATTAATATTATTTGGACTAGGAGAATTTCAAATAATCAGCTTATTAAAATATCAATTACAATGTATTTGTGCTGTGTTATTATACATATGAATTGAAATTCTTTGCAACCTTCCTTTGGATATTGTTACTAACTTTATATATTTTTAACTATATTTTCTTAATTATGCTATTACAGTTGTCCTGATTTTTTCCCCCTTTGCCCTCCTCCACCCAGCATCCCATACTCCCTCAAAGAATTCCTACACCATTGTTCATGTCCCCAGATCATATGTAAAAGTTCTTTGGCTACTCCATTTCCTATGCTGTACATAACATCCATATGGCTATTCTGTTACTACCTATTTGTACTTCTTAATCCCTGTACCTCTTTGCCTATTCCCTCACAACCTTCTCCTATCTGGTAACCATCAAAACACTCTGTATCTATGACTCTGCCTCTGTTGTCCTTTTTTCCTTAGTTTGTGTTTTAGATTCAGTTATGGATAGGGCGTGTATTTATTGCAACTTTATTGTTCATAGTCTTGATCTTCATATTTTCCTTAAATAAATCCTTTTAACATTTCATGTAATAAATGGCTTGGACATGATGAACTCCTTGAGCTTTTTCTTATGTGGGAAGCTCTTTATCTGCCCTCCAGTTCTAAATGATAGCTTTGCTGGCTGTAGGTCCCTACTTTTCATGACTTTGAGTATTTCTTGCCAATCCCTTCTAGGCTGCAAAATTCTTTTGAGATATTAGCTATTGGTCTTATGGGAACTTCCCTGAAGGTAACTAACTTCTTTTCTCTTGCTGCTTTTAAGATTTTCTCTTTGTCACTCTGACCGGTGTAGCTCGGTGGATTGAGTGCCAGCCTGTGAACCAGAGGGTTGCCGGTTTGATTCCCAGTCAGGGCACATGCATGGATGTGGGCCAGGTCCCCTGTAGGGGAACACATAAGAGGCAACCACACGTTGATGTTTCTCTCCCACTCTTTCTCCTTCCCATCCCCTCTCTCTATAAATAAATAAATAAATAAATAAATAAATAAATATTTTAAAAGATTCTCTTTTTGTCTTTAACCTTTGGCATTTTAATTATGATGATATCTTGGAGTCGACCTCTTTGCATCCATCTTGTTTGGTACTCTTTGTGCTTTCTGGACTTGCATGTCTATTTTTTCCAAATTAGGGGACTTTTATTTCATTTTTTCAAATAGATTTCAATTTCTTGTTCTTTCTCTTCTCTTCCTGGCACCCCTATGATGCCAGTGTTGGAGCTCTTAAAGTTATCCCACAGTGTGCTTTGGAATAAGCACATTATCCTCGTCTTTTTGGATTCTTTTTCTTCTTGTTGTTCTGATTGGTTGTGTTTTGCTTCCTTATGTTCCAGATCATTGATTTGATCCCCCTGTACTGTTGTTTCCCTCTTATTCCCTGTAAATAAAATTCCCTGTAATTGTGCTTTATTTCAATTAGTGAATCCTTTGTTTCTGACTGGATCTTTTCTTATGCTGCTGAGGTCCTTGCTAAGTTCCTTGAGCATCCTTGTAACCAGTGTTTTTGAACTCTGCATCTGGTATATTGCTTATCTCCATTTCATTTATCTCTTTTTCTGGGGTTTTGATCTGTTCTTTCTTTTGGACAATGATTCTTTGTTTTCTTGTTTTGGCAGACTCCCTGGGGTTTTTTTTATGTATTAGGTAGAGCTGATTTGACTCTGTGTCTTGGCAGTATGGCCTAATGTAGTAGGTGTCTTGTTAGGTTCAGTGGCACAGCCTCCCGTATCACCCAAGTTGGGTACTGGAGGTGCATCCTTTGTGTGGGCTGAGTACATCCTCCTCCTGTAATTGAGTGTTGGTTGCTGTTGGCAGATCAATGGGAAGTATTTACCCAGGCCAGTCAGCTGCAAGGATTGACTGTGACCACTTACCACCAACCTCTACCCTCTCTGGAGGATCAGATGTGTGGGGGCAGGATGGTGGTTCTCTGACATGGTCTGTAGCTGTCCACTGGGAGCCTGGCCCTGGGGTGTCCAAGGTGTTGGAGGCCAAAGTCAACACCTGCGTTTTGCCCAGAACCACCCTACCTGAGCTATAAAGTAATCTGAGATAGCTGCTACTTGTGCTGGGCTTGGAGATTCCCAGGCAAAGCTAAGATGTGAATCTAGGCTTCATGCTACTAGTAGTGGGCCTCGGGCTCACTGAGGCCAGCTGTTGCTTTATTTGAGAGGATTTAAAAAGTTGTGTGGTGTGGACCTAGACCAGCCATTCATATGGAAAAGCAACTTGGGAGGGCCGTTAAGTTGGATGGGGTGGTGTCTCTGGAGATCTCCAATGTGGGTCAAATAGTGTTAGCCATCTTGATGGAGTCTCAAATGTGGCACCAGATTGCTGGCTCTGTGTAGGGAGGGTTTAGAAAAGGGACAATGGCCTCTGCTCACCTTGATGCCAAGCACTTCATTTTATCCCATTATGGCACTGGTGCCTTTTAAGTTGCTACCCTAGTGCTGCAACTCTGAGGGAATGAGACTGAGTAGGTGAGTCCATGTGTGGGTTTTTTAATGGTAACTGGTTGGGGCTCCAAAAGTTTCTTCTACCAATTCAATCCCCTTTCATTTTTGGAGCCAGAAATTGTGGGAACTTACCTTCTGGGGACTGGAACCCTGGGCCAGGGGTCCTGGTGTGGAACTGGGGCTTCTCGCTCCTGAGATATCCCTCCTGAATTTTTATCTACCACAGATGGGTCTGAAACCAGCCTCTTCTGGTTTCACACCCACCTGTGACCCTCCTACCAGTCTGGATGGATGTGTTTTCTAAATTCCATAGTCAGACTTCATTCAACTCAATTTCTGATGGTTGTGAGTGATGGTTCTATATTTTGTAATTTTGATATGGTTCTTTACTGATTTCATTTTATTTTATTAAGTATAATTTTTATTATACTACTATAATTGTCCCAGTTTCTTCCCTTTATCCCCTTCTTCCCTGTACCCCTACCCTACACTCTTCATTAATCCCCCCCACCCTTAGTTTATGTCCATGGATCATGCATGTACTTCAACTTCTCCATTTCCTATGCTCTTCTTAACATTGCCCTGCCTATTTTGTTTCTACCAATTTTTCTTCTTAATCTCCGTACCTTTCCCTGTCCCCCTCCCTGCTGATAACCCTCCAAATGATCTCCATGTCTTTCATTCTGTTCCTCTTATAGTTGTTTGCTTAGTTTGTTTTTGTTTTTTAGATTCAGTTGTTGACAGTTATGAGTTTGTTAATCATTTTACTGTTCATAGTTTTGTTCTTTTTCTCTTTCTTAGATAAGTCCATTTAACATTTCATATAATAAAGCTTTGGCCATGATGAACTCCTTAGCTTTACCTTGTCTGGGAAGCACTTTATCTGCCCTTTGATTCTCAATGATGGCTTTGCTGGATAGAGTAATCTTGGTCGTAGGCCATGCTTTTCATCACTTTGAATACTCCCTGCCAGTTTTTTCTTGCCTGCAAAGTTTCTTTTGAGAAATCAGCTGATAGTCTTACGGGAACTTCTTTGTAGGTAACTGCTATTTTCTTGCTGCTTTTAAGATTTTCTCTTTGCCTTTAGCCTTTGACATTTTAATTATGATTTGTCTTGCAGTAGTCCTCTTTGGGTCCATCTTCTTTGGGACTCTGTCCCAAAGCCTACTTAGGGCTTCCTGGACCTGTATGTCTAGTTCCTACACCAAATTAGGGATATTTTCTTTCATTATTTTTTCAAATAAGTTTTCAATTTCTTGCTCTTCCTCTTCTCTTGGCATCCCTATGATTCAGATGTTGACATGTTTGGAGATGTCCCAGAGTCTTCTTATTCTCTTTGGTTTTTTGAGCTTTTGTTTCTTCATTCTGTGCTGGTTGATCGTTTATTTCTTCTTTATATTCCAAATCATTGATTTGAACCCCGGCTTCCTTCTGTTTGTTCTTGATTCCCTACAAATTTTTCTTTATTTCATTTAGTTTAGCTTTCATTCCTCGCTTAAGCTTTTGCCATATTCAGTGATTTCTATGAGCATACTTATCACCAGTGTTTTGAACTCTGCATCTGCTAGGTTGGCTATCTCTGTTTAGCTTTGTTCTTTTTCTGGGGTTTTGTTCTCTTTCATTTGGGCCATATTTTCTTGTCTCCACAATTTGGCAGCCTCCCTGTGGTTTGTGTGTGTGTGTGTGTGTGTGTGTGTGTGTGTGCATGTGTGTATTAGGTAGTGTTGCTTTGACTCTCTGTATTGGTGCACCCGTTAAGTTGTATACAACAGAGCCTTAGGTATTTGTCAGGTCAGGGCAACCTGCTTCACTGCTTTGTGGTTTTGTATGTGGAAGAGGGTTTGGAAAGGGGACACTGCCACTGAGGCTTGCTCAGCACTTGCCCTGTTTCCAGTCACTTTACCCACCTTCTCATATGCAACTGGCACCCCTCTAGCTGCTGCCCTGGTGGTGGTTCCCAGAATGGGTTGGTTTGCATTCATTCTAGGAGCCTGTGGGCCCTTTAAATGGACTCTCCCAAGAGACTGGCAGCTTATTCCACCACCCCAACTCCCACTAGTTTTTACAGTCAGAAATTATGAGACTTTAGTTTTCCAGCTCAGGAATGCTGGACCATGTGGTCTGGCCTGCAGCTGGGATCACTGATTCCCATTGTATCCCTCCTGATTATATCCACCATATGTGTATGTGGGGCCACCCATTCCACCAGCTGCCTTGTTATTGCCACCTCAGCTCCACCACACAGCGTCCTCTCCACCCTGGCTCACTAGCTCCACCTCTCCCACCCATCTGGATGAATGTGACTTCTTTAAATCCTTGGTTGTCAGACTTCTATACAGTTGGATTTGGGGGCAGGTCTGGGTGTTTTTTGTTTTGAAGCTAGTTGTGATCCTTTTTATGATTGTGCAAGGAGGTCAAGCATGCCTTCCTACATGTACATCTTAACCAGAAGTCCTGTTAGTGATTTTAAATCAGACATCTTTCTGTATGGATCCATTTGGCTTTTCCAAAAGTTGTTTGTGTTTTATTTGAAAAGCATGATATATTGCTATTTAATTTTTTTCCAGCCCTGGCTGGTGTAGCTCAGTGGATTGAGCACGGGCCTGTGAACCAGAGGATCGCGGTTCGATTTCCAGTCAGGGCACATGCCTGGGTTGCAGGCCAATTCCTGGCAGGGGACACATGATACATTGTGTGTCCTCGGCAGAGGCAACCATACATTGATATTTCTCTCCCTCTCTCCTTCCCTTCCCCTCTAAAGATAAATAAATAAAATATTTTTTAAAAAATATTTTTTCCACCATGGTATTTCTATCTGGAATAAGAACCAAGCCTGTAACAAAAAAATATGATCCACATTTCTGTACTCTAACAACATATTTATTATAAGTAAAACCATATAGAAAAAATAGCATTGATATTTTATTATATTTATTGTTTTTGTACTGTTCTTTATAGTAAAATTGTTTTTCATCTTCACAATAATGCCCCCTTAATTTAAAAAAATCTTTTGTGTAATTTTTCTTTCATGTAATTGTTAATTCCTATTTTGTTTAGATATACTATTGTAAGAAAATCTATATAAAAAATAAGATCATTTGTTTAAGGAAGTTACTTTCACCTAAGTTTAACATTTAAACCATCTAAGTTATTAAAATGTGCAAAATATGTCTGCGATGGTGAGACATATGATAAATCTGGAATTTGTTTTCCTCTTTTTCTTCATTTTAGATGTCCAATGTCCCCAACATCAGTAGATTGCCAACTCCCTCTCTGCAACACTCCAGCCAGCATTCTGCTGGTGCTGTCATCCCCATCCTAGATCACTGCCGTAGAATGGACTTGTTCTTTAGTCGTAAGGTAAGTTTCCCTGCCCACTCATTTCACATGCATATGCTCAGGTTTTCATTTTACAAAATTGTGCAGTCTTGTAAGTTTTATAAATTTCCTTTTCCCATATGGTTCCTTAGGTAATTAATGTATCACATTAAAAAACTTATGAAACTTCATACTATAATAAAGGATGTGGCTTATGACCATAGACCAGCTCCTTTTTGTAGTAATCCCTATCAGGTTATAAAACCTCCACTGTTTGAAACTTGGGGAGTTTTGGAAAGGGAGCTGGCAATCTGCAGCTGCTGTGGACATTGGATGAGAAAGTATTGAAAGGTAAGCTTCAAATTTAATCCATATTGTGTTTTTGGTTCCACAGTTTATGCGTGAAATTCATATTCTATTTTATGTTAAACTTTATACTAAATTCATAAAAGAAAACTACCACTCTCTTTTTTGAAGTGACTTTCAGTAAATGTTTGAATTATTCAGTTTACATAACCATTGGGATTATCTTAGAAAATGTTTTTTATCCCTGAAAATAGTGAGAATTCTGATATTGAAAATAGTTCATTTATCCTCATATTCATATACTTGTTTATAAAGAAAACTCAGGGCCAAATTTATATACATAAAGCTTACTAAATATAATTTTTATTAGAGAAACAGTTATAGCACTATTCCACAAACGCCCTTTTATTAATTCTTCTACCTACTATTTTTATCTTTGGTTCTATATTGATCAGTACAGATAAAGATTGTAAGAGCATTTTAATTTTTATTACATCTATATTCTCTCATGTGTTTGAAAATAGGGGAACTTGATGTTTTTCTTATTTATTAATTTAATTTTAAACCTTAGATCACTGTAGTTTTAACTACAATTGTAATTAAACAAAATAAATCTGACATGTTAACGTTTGCATTACAGAGATACCTACATGTAAACATTGGTACTTACACAATACAGTCTCTTTCTTCTTTGAGAATTTCCTTTGTATGGGTCAAGATAAGCAGCACTGAGTAGTGGAAGAGAGGGGGGTTTTAGCATTCAGAAGATCTAGAATTCTACTCTAAAGTCTACATCTGTCTACAAGTACTTCCCCGTATGTTACTTTAGCTACTTTCCTTCTATGAAATTATGGCCTCTGAGTTCCCTTTTAGCTTTAATAATTTTATCCCAGAAGAAACATAGTTGTTCTTAGTTTTTCATTATCTGCATATGTAAATCAAGTTGCTTAGTCAGAAAAGCTATGGCCAGTGTTCAGTTAACAACCTGACTTAATGTTCAGGAAATACTTGTTTGATTTTAAATAAATTTTTATATTAGACCTAAGTTACAGTTCACTGTTACCATCTGACTAACTTTTAAAAATTCTCTTTACATTAGTTCATTGTATTCTGTGATACTCTTAGATCATCATTTGGTAGTAGGGGACATACTATTTTAATTCTATTTGGGTTGTATTAACCAAAGAAAATGATAAATGAAACGAGCAGTGTGAGGTTCTCTTTTACTATCAAGTAGTTTAAGCACGTTACCTCAAATACCAGTCCCAGAGCAGTGATTCTGAACTTTCTTAAACCTATGCCCCCTTTTGATCAACCTAAAAGCTATGGATACCCATACCCTATGGCAGGGTATAGGAATGCCCTTTGTCAAGGTCATTGTATGCTTTATATGTATCTTCTAGTCATTTTACTATACTTTCTGTAATTTGTGATGTATAAATAATAGACTTTGTTTGTTTCCCAAATATGGGATGATTAAATATACAGTTTCAAATGTAAATGAAATACCATACCATCACTATCCCAAGTAGGGAATATGCAATATTAAGAAGGAAAGAAGGCGAAAATATGTACATAAAGTTAAAAGGCTGTAGACATCCCCAAATAGGTCAGTGGTTAAGAGAGAATTATATGGAAGTTAGAAGTCTATTCTTTGATTACATTTAAGACTCTTTCCCTATGTATAGTCAGCTGGTTCAGTAGTTCATTTTCTGGGAATTGGATTAATTAAAATTTAATAACCAAAATAAAATCAAATGGCAAAATCTTCCTAACCCTTTAAAAATTGTTTTTAATAAAAATTGTTATAATTGAGTAGAGACACAAATACACCTGACAAATGTCTTAAAGTAATGACATCCAGCTATACAGTCCCCCCTTTCTTGTTCCTCACCTGCCTAGTGTAAATTCCCGTAATACTGGTAGTCCTTCTGCATTCCCCAGCCCATCACCACCACACTAATCCAGACAGCAGTCTTGCTGCCCAAGTTAATTCTGCACCTGCTATTCTTCCCCATAAGACACCCAGTTAAAAGGAATTTAGCATGCTTGGTGCTCCCCAATCTTTTAATACTTTTCTAACTAATTATACCAAAAAGAGGATAGTCTCTCCACCTTCATTCCTCATTTCTTTCCTCTTTCTGCTCTCTTTAGCTTTGGGAAAGTCTACTTCTACTCTCACAATTTTATTTTTGAGCCAAATGATAGTTAAGAAGTAGAAAAATAACATTGTTGACATGCCGTGTTAAAAGAAAAAATCTCCACTCTCCTATTTTCTTTCTTTTTTCTTTTTTTCTTTTCTATTTTTTATTGAAATAAAACCCTATCTCATTCCACCAAAGATTTAGGATGACTGTCACCTGCATTTTCATCTTTCTCAATTTTCTCTAGATGAAAGTTATTTCTTGTTCAGTTTTATTGTTTGTCATTAAATAGTATTTTCATGGATTTTCAAGTATTTGATACTATTCTATAACATTCTTTGGAAAAAAATGAACTTTTGAGGTATAGTTCATTATTAAGTTGGGTTCTTTTAAGTATTAAGAACCCAAAGTATTAAGTATTTAACCAGAGGGTAGATATGTCTATCTACATTAGTATATTATGTGAAATAAAATTACTTTGTTGACATTTCACAGTGATATGATTTGTCTTGCCAATATGAAGACATGAGAATTAGTGAGTCAAGGTTCTTTATTTATGTGATTATATGCACATAAAATCCCACATCTTCATAACTCTTTTACTAAACAATCTCTCTTCCAAGATTTAAAAAAAACCTCAGAGGTAGAAATGTACTTATTTATTTTTATGTGCATAAACATTCTGTTGGTTTAAAACACGAAATTTTTTTAGTGTAGGAATTATACAATTAATCACTTAGATTTTATATATGACTTAAGTTTCCATGACTGAAATCTTGAAGGTTTTAGGTATATATACAATGAGGAAATTAATGCACAGATTAGGATGTATTTTGCTCTAGGGAGTTTTAATTTTTCTGCCTCAGTGTTCTATGTATGTGCAAATTGACTCACTTAACAATTGCTATGGAATGAAGTCTAATTTGTTGCATGCTAAATGTGACCCGTAACATATAGTAGTGTGTTTTTTGTTGTTAAAAAAATAAAACAGGTGGACTATAGGGTATGTGAATTATATCTTAAAACTATTACCGAGAAAGGAAATACAACATGATATATAACAATAAACGATGATAATGATGGTGGGGATGTTGACAGGTGTATACTAACATTGTGGAGAATGTGGTAAAGGATAAGCTACCTAGATATATAACTTCTATAAACTTACTGTTCCTGTGGTATTAGTATCTCTACTAGAGGTTTTTATAATCTATGTCAGATTGAATTTATGCCATAGTTTTTAAGAAATACTGACAATAGTTTTAAGAACTTGAACTTCAGCATCAGGCAGATGTGTGTTCAAGTCATATGACCTTAATCAAATTATTTCAGCTCTTTGAGCTTCAGTTGTGTCATTTGTTAAGTGAGACTAAAATGCACATGCCTCAGAAGGGTTTCATAACAGCTAGAGAGCATGTGTACTGTCATGCTCACTCCATCCCTCCTTCCTTCTTCCCATCTCTCACCCATATGTAAATGAATACTTTGAATAGTGCTTAGCAAATGGAGGCAGTGTCAGTAATTATTAATTCAGTGTAACATTACAGTATTGAAAATGATTACCAGTATGTCACATGAGAGTTATCACTGGATACTTCCCCCATTCTGCAACCTTCTAAAGAAGAGAAACTTATTTTATGGGTATTGGTGTGTTGGTTTATACTCAGAAAATGAGCCTTGACATGCACTTTTAGATTAAATCTAAAGGATTTACTTTTAAAATTATGTTTTTAGGGCAAATGGTATCATCGGAGGCAAGCTGTAAAAGAATTGCATGGTACATTGATACGTCTTTTAAATGAATTGCTGCCATGGGAACCAAAGTTAATGAAAGCTTTTCAAAGAAACAGGTAATTCAATTTCTATTTGTTTCACATATTTTAGGACTCTTATTTTAGGATTTATGAGAAGATATACTGGAATTATATAGTAGTTTTCTATTGATATATAATTTAACAGATATTTTTCAATGCCTTCTGTGTGTAAAAGACGTTCTAAGCCCTGAAAAAATACTGTTAATAAAACAAAATCCTTATTCTGTGGCTTACATTGTTTTATATTTTGAAAGATATTATTTATTTTTAGCTCTGGCTGGTGTCGCTCAGTGGGTTGCACACCAGCCTGCAAACCAAAGGATCTCCAGTTGGATTCCCAGTCAGGGCACGTGCCTGGGTGGCGGGCCAGGTTCCCAGTGTGGAGTGCATGAGAGGCAACCACATACAGATGTTTCTCTCACTCACTTTCCCTCTCTCTTCCCCTCTGTATAAAAATGGATAAATAAAATCTTTACAAAAATATTTTATTTTTAGGGTGAGGGGAAGGAAGTGGGGAAGAAAGGGAGAGAAACATCCATGTGTGAGAGATACATTGATTGGTTGCCTCTCTTATGCCCCCAACTGGGGAACCTGGCCCGCCACCCAGGTACGTGCCCTGACTGGGAATCGAACCAGTGACCTTTTGGTTCACAGGCCAGCACTCAGTCCACTGATCCACACCAGCCAGGGCAACATTCCTTTTCTTTATTGTAAAATGCAAAAAACTTACCATTTTTATCAGTTTTAAGTATGCAGTTCAATGGTGTTAAATACATTTATATTGTTTTGTTACTATAACTCATCCATCTCCAGAACTAAAACAGAAACTCTGTACCCATTAAATGATAAATCTGCATTTTTTCTGCCCTCTAGCAACTGGTAACCACCATTGTGTATTTTGTCTTGGTAATTTTGGCTAATTATATAATATACAATATTTGTCTTTTTTGTGGCAGGCTTATTTCACTTAGAATAATGTTGTCGGTCTTCATCCTTCTTGCAGCATATGTCAGAATTTTCTCCCTTTCTACAGCTAATATTCCATTGTATGCATTTACATTTTCTGTAGTGGACACTTAGGTAGTTTTCATGATTTATTTTTCCCTTTGTTTTTGTTTTCTGTTTTTTTGCCCAAGGACATTTTGTCATTGCACTATTAGAGAGAGAGGAAGGGAGGGGAAAAAGAGGGAAACAAACATTGATGTGAGAAAGAAACATCTATTTATTGCCTTTCCTAAATGCCAACCGGGGATGGACCTGCAACCTAGGCCTGTGCCCTAACCTAGAATCGAACCTATGACCTTTCAGTTTGTGGAAAATACCCAACCAACTGAGCCACACTGACCAGGGCAGGTAGCTTTCATGTTTTTAGGTATTATGAATAATGCTGTTCTGAACATAGATGTACAGACATCTCAGTTCCCTGCTTTCAGTTCTTTGTGTATATATCCAGAAGTAGGATTGCCAGATCATATCATAATTCTACTTGTAATTTTCTCTGTACCCATCATATTGTTTTCCATGATAACTGTACAGTTTTATATTCCTAAGAACAGTGTATAAAAGGGTTCCTATTCACATTCTTGCTAATGTTTGTTATTTTCTACTATTTTTTAAATAGTTTTCTTAGTGTGAGATGGGTGGGTGCTATATTGTACTTTTAATTTGCATTTTTCAAATGATTAGTGATTTTGAATATCTTTTTATGTATTTATTGGCCATTTGTATATCTTTGGAGAAATGTTTTAAGTTTTTGCCAATTTTGGGGTTGCTTGTTTGATTTTTTTATTGCTGAGTTTTAGAATTCTTTATATACTCTGGTTATTAATCCTTTATTAGATATAAGATTTATCAATATGTTTACAATCGGGTTGCCATTTCACTTTATTTTTATTTTTTATTTTTTAAAATGTTTTATTGGTTATGCTATTACAGTTGTCCCACTTTTTTCTTCCCTTTATTCTCTTCCACCCTATACCCCTCTCCCACCAGGAACTTCCCCCACCAGTTCATGTCCATAGCTCATACATATAAGTTCTTTGGCTTTTCCAGTTTCTATACTATTCTTAACCTCCCTCTATCTATTTTCTACCTACTATTTATGCTTCTTATTCCCTGTACCTTTTTACCCATTCTTCTTCTCCCTCTCCACTGATAACCCTCCATGTGATCCTCCATTTCTGTGATTCTATTCCTGTTCTAGTTGTTTGCTTAGTTTGTTTTTGTTTTGTTTTGTTTTTTAGGTTCAGTTGATAATTGTGAATTCGTGGTCATTTTACTGTTCACAGTTTTTGATCTTCTTTTTCTTAGATAACTCCCTTTAACATTTCATATAATAAGGGACTGGTGATGATGAACTCCTTGAACTTGACCTTATCTGGGAAGCACTTTATCTGCCATTCCATTCTAAATGATAGCCTTGCTGGATAGAGCAATCTTGGGTGTAGGTTGTTGCCTTTCATGACTGTAAATACTTCTTTCTAGCCTCCTCTTACCTGCAAGGTTTCTTTTGAGAAATCAGCTTGTGGGAACTCTTTTGTAGGTAAGAATTGTTTTGAGAAATCACTCTTATGGGAAGTCCTTTGTAGGTAACTCTCCTTTCTTCTTCCTACTTTTAAGATTCTCTTCTTATCTTTCACTTTGTATAATGTAATGATGATGTGCCTTGGTGTGTGCTTCCTTGGGTGCAACTTCTTTGGGACTCTTTGAGCTTCCTGGACTTCCTGGAAGTCTGTTCCCTTTCCCAGGTTAGGGAAGTTCTTCATTATGTCTTCAATTCCTCTTCTCCTTCTGGCATTCCTGTGATTCGTATGTTGGAACATTTAAAGTTGTCCCCGGAAGATCCTAAGCCTCTCCTCATATTTTTGAATTCTTGTTTCTTCATTCTGTTCTGGTTGGATGTTTATTTCTTCCTTTTGTTCCAAATTGTTAATTTAGGTTCCAGTTTCCTTCCCTTCACTGTTGGTTCCCTGTATGTTTTCCTTTATTTCATTTTGTATAGCCTTCATTTCTTCCTTTATTTTGCTACCAAACTATCTCATTTCTGTGAACATCCTGATTACCAGTGTTTTGAACTCTGCATCTGATAGGTTGGCTATATCTCTGTTACTTAGTTCTATTTTTGAACCTTTGCTCTGTTCTTTCATTTGGGCCATTTTTTTTGTCTTGGCATGTTGTAAGGGATGGAGCCTTAGGCATTCACCAGGGCAGGGCAACCCATGTTGCTGCACTGTGGCAGCACTATATGTGGACCATGAGTCAGAGAGAGAACAGTGCCTCTTGCTTGGCTCTCACCCTACTTTCAATCACTTCTCCCACTGCCCACAACCAAATTGGGCCCTTCTGGTGCTTATTCCCAGGTGAATGGGTTTGTGTACATTCTGTTACCCAGTAGGTCTCTCCAATGAATTCTCCTGGGAGGCTGGGAGTTTCTCCTACCCCCGGAACCCCCACAGGTTTTTTCATTTGGAAGTTTTGAGGCTTTATTTCCCCTCACTGGAATCCTGAGTTGTGCAATCTGTCTTACTTCCCAGTAGTTCCTCTCGGTTTATCTACACACAAATGTAGAAGCTCCAGGTGCCACCTTGCTGCACATCCTCTCCACCCAGGTGCCCATCTCTACCCCTCCTACCAGTTTGAATGATGTTTCTTCTTTAACTCCTTGGTCATTGGACTTTCATAAAGTTCAGTTTTCTGGCAGTTCTGGTTATTTTTTGTGTTTAAATTTGTTGTTGTCCTTCTGTGTGTGCCAGGAGGCAAAATATATTTACCTACGCCTCCACCTTGGCTGGAAGTCAATTTTGCTTTGTGGATAGTGCCTTTTTAAAAAGGTTTTATTTCTTTATTTTTAAAGAAATGGAAAGGGATGGACAGAGGGAGAGAAATATCAATGTATGGTTGTCTCTCACACATCCCTTACCAGGGACTTGGCCCACAACCCAGGCATGTGCCCTGACTGCAAATCGAACCAGTGACCCTTTAATTCATAGGCCCGCACTCTGCCCACCAAGCTATACCAGTCAGGGCTGATAGTGATTTTAATACACAAAACTTTTTAATTTTCACGAAGTCTAATTTGTCTATTTTTTTCTTTTGTTGCCTATGTCTATAGAGTTATATTGTATCCAAAAAAATCACTGCCAAATCCAGTGTCATGAAGCCTTTGCCCTGTTTTCTAACAAGAGGTTTATAGTTTTAGCTCTTTCACTTAGGGCATTGATCCATTTGGAGTTAACTTTTATACGAAGTGTTAGAAANCAGTCAGGGCTGATAGTGATTTTAATACACAAAACTTTTTAATTTTCACGAAGTCTAATTTGTCTATTTTTTTCTTTTGTTGCCTATGTCTATAGAGTTATATTGTATCCAAAAAAATCACTGCCAAATCCAGTGTCATGAAGCCTTTGCCCTGTTTTCTAACAAGAGGTTTATAGCTTTAGCTCTTTCACTTAGGGCATTGATCCATTTGGAGTTAACTTTTATACGAAGTGTTAGAAAAGGGTCTAGCTCTATTCTTTTGTATGTGGTTACCCACTTTTCTTAGCACCAGTTGTTGAAAAGATTGTTCTTTGCTCATTGAATGGTTGGCACCTTTGTAAAAAAAACTGACCATATAACAAAGGGTTTATTTCTAGATTTTGTTCTATTCCATGGACCCATATGTCTGTTTTTATGCTAGTACCACATTGTTTTGATTACTATGTTTTTATATTGTAGTTACTTTTGAAAGCAGGAAGTATAAGTACTTCATTTTGGTGTTTTTTTCTCCCCAAGATTGTTTTGGCTACTTGGTGTCTCTTGAGATTGCACATGAATTTCAAGATGGTTTTTTCTGTTATTGCAACAAACACCATTGGGATTTTGATATGTGTTGCACCAAATCTGTAGATTAATGTGAGTAGTATTGACGTCTTTAAATATTGTCTTCTCACTACAAAGAAAGAAATTATAGGCCAATATTTCTGATGAGCATAGGTGAAAAAGTACTCAACAAAATATTTGCAATCCAAATTCAGCAATGCATTAAAAAGATCATACACCGTAACTAGGTGGGATTTATTCCAACAAGTAGCCACAGCTATCTTGAAAAAGAACAAAGTTGGAAGTTATCATACAACCTGATATCAAACTACATTACAAAGCTATAGTAATTAAAACAGCACAGTACAGTCATAAAAACAAACATATACTCAGTGGAACAATACAGAGAGCTGGGAAATAAAACACATGCCTATATGGTCAATTAATACTTGACAAAGGAAGCAAGAATAGAATAATGGGGTAAAGTCAGTCTGTTCAATAAATGGTATTGGAAAAGTTGGCTAGGTACATGCAAAAGAGTGAAACAAGACTATCTCTTACACCATATCCAAGCACAAACTCAGAATGGATTAAAGACTTAAATGTAGGACTTGAAATCATGAAACTCCTAGAAGAAAACATAGGCAGTAAATCTCTGACATTTCTCTTAGCAATATTTTTCCTGTGCAAGGGAAACAAAAGAAAAAATAAACAAATGGGACTATTTCAAAGTAAAAATGTTTAGCACAGCAAAGGAAACCATCAACAAAACAAAAAGACATTCTACCAAATGAAAGAAGATATCCGCCAAAGACACATCCAATAAGGGTTAATGTCCAGAATGTATAAAGAATTGAACACACACACACACACACACACACACACAAAGAAATCAATCAAATTTAAAAATGGGGAAAGGATCCAAGTAGTCATTTCTTTAAAGAGGACAGACAGATGACCATTAGACGTGAAAAGATGTTCAATGTCTGTAATTATCAGAGACGTGCAAATTAAAACCACACTAAGACATCACCCCACACCTGTC
Organism: Sturnira hondurensis; assembly: GCF_014824575.4. Classification (NCBI taxonomy): domain Eukaryota; kingdom Metazoa; phylum Chordata; class Mammalia; order Chiroptera; family Phyllostomidae; genus Sturnira; species Sturnira hondurensis. The sequence goes on along the minus strand of NW_028095455.1, from coordinate 495,162 downwards.
AGAATGGCTAGCATCAACAAATCAACAAACAACTGTGTTGGCAAGAATGTGGAGAAAAGGGAACCCTCATGCACAATTGGTAGAAATGTAGAATGGTGCAGCCACTGTGGTAACTTAAAAAATTAAAAATAATACTGCCTTATTGCCCACTAATTTTACTTCTTAGTACACATGGTCTGTCCATAAAGTATCCAGCCATGTACTATGAAAAAAAGAGACATTTATTAAAGAAGATACAAGAAACATTGTACACAGGACAATGATGCCTCAGTCCCCTTCAAAGTAGGCACCCTGGGACCTCACACAGTTCTCACAATAGCAATCTACTGTCCTGTTATATTTTCTTGAGTCTCATTGGTGATCTGAAATCTCTTTCCTCTAAGTCACAGGCACCAAATCTGGGATGTAGGAGGCGCTGAGTCACTGGATAATTTGATGTTTCACTAAAACATTCTGCACGGGATGTGATACATAAGAGGGTATATTGTGATGAAACTGCCAACCCCCAGTTGCCCGTAGCTTTGGCTTTCTGAATCATTCAAACAGTTCCCATGGAGGAATGTTCAAGTTTCATGCAGAATTTCATGGATATTCATTGCTCTATTCACTAAGTCATTTTGAATATGACAGCCACACAGTACTCATGCTCATTCAGTGAAATCTAACCGCCCCCACTGACTAGTACAATGAAGTCATCATTATTCATTCATGCACATTCCAGTCCACTCTCCTTGGCTCCCAGGTTACATGGAATTGAAAGACAATTCCCAACCTATGTTCATTGAAGTATTATTTACAATAGCACATTAATGGAAGCAACCCAGGTGCCCATTAATAGAAGAGTGGATAAAAAAAGCAACGGGACTTTGGCCCAGATGGAGGCATAGGTAGGTACATTTTGTGTCATCACTCAGTGACAGGAAGGACAACAAAATATTTAGAAACAAAAAATAATCAAAACTGCCAGTAATTGGACCTTTGTGGAAGTCCAGCAAATAGAGAGTTAAAGAAGAAATATTCATCTAGACCGGTAGGAGTGGCAGAGATGGGCAAGGCTGTAGCTGGTGGACTGGGAGGTTCTATATTTGCATGCAGCTAAACCAGAAAGAACAACTGGGAAGCAAGACAGACTGGACAACCCAGGGTTCCAGCATGGGGAAATAAAGCCTCAATACCTCTGACTGAAAAACCTGTAGGGGTTTCGTGGGAAGGAGATTCTCAGCCTCCCAGGAGAGTTTGTTGGAGAGACCCACTGGGTCATAAAATGTACACAAACTCATTCACCCAGGAATCATTCCCAGGACTGCCCAATTTGCTTGTCAGTAACGGAGAAAGTGACTGAAAGCCTGACAAGAGCTCACCAAGTGGCATTGTTCCCTCTCAGATTCCTCCCTTACATAAGGCATCATAGCACAATCACGCGGGTTGCCCTGCCCTGACAAATACCTAAGGCTCTGCCCCTTACTCTACAACAGGCAGACTGAGATAAAAAAAAAAATATGGCCAAATGAAAGAACAGATAAAAACTCCAAAAATAGAAATAAGCTATGAAGAGATAGCCAACCGATCAGATGCAGAGTTCAAAACACTGGTATTCAGGATGCTCACAGAAATGGTTGGATATGGTTGCAAAATAGAGGAAGGTAAAGACTATGCAAAGTGAAAGAAAAGTATACAGTGAACCAACACTGCAATGAAGGAAACCAGGGCTCCAATCAACAATTTGGAACAGAAGGAAGAAATAAACATTCAGCCAGAACAGAATGAAGAAATAAGAATTCAAAATATGAGGAGAGGCTTAGGAACCTCCAGGGACAACTTTAAATGGTCCAACATATGAATCATAGGGATGCCAGAAGGAGAAGAGGAAGAGAAGAAATTGAAAACTTATTTGAAAACAATGAATTTTCCTAATCTGGCAAAGGGAATAGACTTCCAGGAAGTCCAGGAAGTTCAGAGAGTTCCAAAGAAGTTGCACCCAAGGAAGCACACACCAAGGCACGTAATAATTACATTACCCAAGATGAAAGATGAGAGAATCTTAAAAGCAGCAAGAGAAAAGGAGAGAATTACCTACAAAAGACTTCCCATAAGACTATCAGCTGATTTCTCAAGAGAAACCTTGCAGGCAAGAAGGGGCTAGAAAGAAGTATTCACAGTCATGAAAGGCAATGACCTACATCCAACATTACCAGCAAAGCTATTATGTAGAATGGAAGGGCAGATAAAGTGTTTCCCAGATAAGGTCAAGTTAAAGGTGTTCTTCATCACCAGTCCCTTATTAATATGAAATGTTAAAGAGACTTATCTGAGAAAAAGAAGAAGATCAAAAACTGTGAACAGTAAAGTGACGACAAACACAATTATCAACAATTGAACCTAAAAAACAAAACAGAGTCACAACTTCGGCCAAGATGGAGGTGTAGGCAGAAATACTGTACCTCTTTGCACAACCAAGTTTAAGGACAACAAAGATTTAGAAACCAAAACAGACAGAAAATTGAACTGTACCAAAGTCCAACAACAACGAACCATTCATCCAGTCTTTTAAAAGGGGTAGAGTTGGCGGTCGGTGGAGAGGGGTTGCGGCAGGAAAAAGTGGCTGGAAGGACCCAGGCATGCAGGCAGCATTTGGCAGATCCCAGGCATGGGGTGGCAATGGCAGACTCAGTGAGGGTGCAAGGCAGCTGGCTGACCACAGTCACACATTCACATGCAGATAAACCAGGCAAAGGAACGAGCAGTGAGACAGACCATGCAACCTAGGGCTCCAGTGATGGGAATTAAAGCCTAAAAGCACTGATTGGAAAAACTTTCAGGGGTTGAGGTGCCGGGAGAGGCTCCCAGCCTCATGGGAGAATTCGTTGGAGAGACTCACAGGGTCCTAGAACATACACAAGCCCACACACCCAGAAACCAGCACTAGAAGGGCCCAATTTGCTTGTGGGAAGCAGCAGAGGGGACCAAAATCCAAGAGAGAGCAGAACAAAAACCATTGCTCCCTCTCTGACCCTGCCCTCACATACAGCATCACAACCCAACACCGTGGTTTGCCCTGCCCTGGTGAACACCTAAGGCTCCATCCCTCAAACATAACAGGTGCAACCTAACCAAAACATTATGGCTCAAGCAGAAAAACGTTCAAAGTCCCAGAGCCAATACTTTTAAGCAATCAAGAGATAGCCAGCTTATCAGATGCACAGTTCTAAACACTGGTGATCAGGATGCTCACAGAATTGGTTGATTTTAGCCACAAATTAGAGGAACATATGGAGGCTAAACTAATTGAAATTAAGGGAAATGCACAGGAAACCAATAGTGATGGAAAGGAAACTGGGACTCAAATCAAGGGAGTGGACCAGAAGGAAGAAAGAAACAACCAAACAGAAAAGAAGGAAGAAACAAGAATTCAAAAAAATGAAGAGAGGCTTAGGAACCTCCAGGACATCTTTAAACGTTCCAGCATCCAAATTATAGGGGTACCAGAAGGGGAAAAGAAACAGCCACAAGTAGAAAACTTATTTGAACAAATAATAAAGGAGAACTTCCCAAGTCTGGCAAAGGAAATAGACTTTCAGGAAGTCCAGGAAGCTCAGAGAGTGCCAAAGAAGTTGGACCCAAGAAGGAACACACCAAGGCACATCATAATTACATTAGCCAAGATTAAAATGAAGGAGAGAATCCTAGAAGCAGCAAGAGATAAGGGGACAGCCACCTACAAAGGAGTGCCCATCAGACTGTCAGCTGATTTCTCCAAAGAGACCTTACAGGCAAGAAGGGGCTGGAAAGAAGTATTCCAAGTCATGAAATCCAAAGACCTACATCCAAGATTGCTGTATCCAGCAAAGCTTTCATTTAGAATGGAAGGGCAGATAAAGTGCTTCTCAGATAAGGTCAAGTTCAAGGAGTTAGTTCATCATCACCAAGCTCTTACTATATGAAATGGTAAAGGGACTTATTTAAGCAAAAGAAGATAAAAAATATGAACAGTGAAAGGACAGCAAATTCACACTTACTAACAACCACACGTAAAACATAAGCAAACTAAGTGGACAGCTAGATCAGGAGCGGAACCATAGAAATGGAGGCCACAAGGAGGGTTAGCGACAGGGGAATGGGAGGAGGAGAAGGGGGGAGAAGGTACAGAGAATAAGTGCATGGACGATAGGTAAAAAATAGACCAGTGGGGGAGCAAGAATAGTATGAAAAATGTAGAATCTAAAGAACTTGTGACACATGTACATGAACTAAAGGGGGGAATGGGGGAGTGGGTGTGTAGGGTTGGGGGAATGAAGGGGGGAAATGGGACAACTGTAATGGCATAATCAATAAAATGTATTTAAAAAAACAAAAACTAACTAAGCAAACAACTAGAACAGGAACAAATTCCCAGAAATAGAGATTGCATGAAGGATTATCAGTGTGAAGTGGGAGGGGGAGAATTGAGGAAAAGGTACAGGGCATAAGAAGCATAAATGGTAGGTAGAAAATAGATAGAGGGAGGTTACAAACGATACAGGAAATGGAGAAACCAAAGAACTTATGTGTAAGACCTACAGACATGAACTAAGGGGAGGGAACGCGGGTGGTAGGAGGGTGCAGGGAAGAGGCGAATAAAGGGGAGAAAAGATGGGACAACTTTAATGGCATAATTAATAAAATACGTTAAAAAAAGTTAAAAAGCAATGGTATATATATATATATATACACACACACACACACATACATACAGTGTACTAATACCTGTCCATAAAAAAATAAAAGATGAAATCTTACCATTTGTGACACCATAAATGGACCTACAAGGTATTATGCTAAGTAAAACAAGTCAGAGGACAGATATCATGTGATTTTACTTGTATGTGGAATATGGAGGACAAAATAAGCAAAATAGAAACAGACTCAGATACAGAATTTGGACTGGTGGTTACCAGAGGGGAAGGTTTTGGGGGGGGGCTGGGTGAAAAAGTTGAAGGGTCTAAGAAGTGGAAATCACAGAATAGTCATAGGGATGTAAAGCCGGATGTAAAGCATAGCATAGGAAATATAGTCAGTAATATTGTAATAACTATATATGGTACAAGATGGATACTTGAAATATCAGGGGGATCACTTTGTAAAGTATGATTGTCTTACCATTATGCTGTATACCTGAAACTAATACAAAATAATATTGAATGTAAACCGTAACTGAAAAAAAATTTTTTGAATATATTGGAACACTGAATATGAACTCTGTTTCCATGTATTTATGTCTTCTTTAATTTCTTTCTCTGGTAGTTTTTTGTTTTTGTTTTTTAGTTTTCATTGTTCAAATCTTTCACATACTTGATTAATTCTTAATTATTTTATTCTTTTTGATCTTACTGTAAATGGAATTGTATTAATTTCCTTTTCACATTGACCATTGTTTATCTATAAAAATGCAACTGATTCTTGTGTGTTGACTTAGTATCTTGCTACTTTGATCAATAAAAATTGTTTATCCTAACAATTTTTTGTAGACTGAGGATTTTTAAAATTTATTGTCATATAATCAATGAACAGAGATGATTTTACTTCTTCCCTTCCAATTTGGATGCCATTTGTTTCCTTTTCTTGCCTAATTGCTCTGGCTACATTTTCTAGTACTGTATGTCAAATAGAAGTAGCAAAAGCAAACATCCTTGCCTTGTTCCTATGCTTTGAGAGACAGCTTTCAGTCTTACCATTGAGTATGATGTTGGCTGTGAGGTTTTCATGTATGGCTTTTTTCACATTGAGGTAGTTTTCTTCTATTTCTTGTTTGTTGATTTTTTTTTTATCCTAAAAGGATGTTGACTTCTGTCAAATGCTATTTCTGCCACAATTGAGATGATCATGCATTTTTTCCCTTCCTTCTGTTAATGTGGTGCATTACATTAATCAGTTTTGAGTGTTGAGCCACCCTTGCATTTTAGGAATAAATTCCATTTGGTCATGTTGTATAATTCTTTTAATATGCTACTGAACTTGATTTGCTTATGTTTTCTTGAGAATTTTTGCATTAATGGTTATAAGAGGTAATAGTCTGGTTTTGTTTCCTTGTAGTATCTTTATTGGATTTGCCTTCGGGATAATGCTGGCCTCAAAGAATGAGTCAAGAAATGTTTCCTGCTTTTTAATTTTTTGGAAAAGTTTGATAAAGATTGGTGTTAGTTCTTCTTACATGTTTGGTAAAATTCACCAGCAAAGCTGTCAGGTCCATGGCTTTTCTTTGTCAGGATATTCTTTGATTTATTGATACAATCTCTGTACTAGTTATAGATCTATTTGGATTTTCTATTTCTTCATGACTTAGTTTGATGTTTCTAGGAATTTGTTCATTTCATCTAGGTTATCCAATTTATTGTCATACAATCATTCATAGTACTCTTAATAATCCTTGCAGAATTGCTACTAATGGCTCCACCTTCATTTCTGATTTTAGTAATTTGAGTCTTCTCTTTTTCTTCTTAGTCCACCTAGCTGAAGTTTTGTCAGTTTTGTCAACAAGTGACCTTTGTTGATCTTTCAAAGAACGAACTTTTGGTTTCATTGATTTTTCTCTATGGAGTTCATTTACTTAATCTTTATTATTTCTGTCCTGCTAGCTTTGGGTTTAGTTTAGGTGGTTGATTTGATATCTTTCTTGGTTTTTAATCTAAGAGTTTATAGCTTTAAAATTTCCCCTTAACACTGCTTTCATTGTGTTCCATAATTTCGATATGCTATGTTTTTATTGTTATTCATCTGTATATTACACTTTCCCTTTATGATTTCTTCTTTGATCTATTGGTTGTTTAATAGTGTGTTGTTTAATTTTCACAAAAGTGTAAATTTTGTAATAACTTTTTTATTGTTATTCAAGTACAGTTTTCTGTCTTATTTGCCACCCCTCCCCATGTAAATTTTCCAATATTCCTTTTGTTAATGATTTCTGGCTTCATCTGTGGCTTATATTCTAATGAAGGGAAAGGACAAACTCATATGGTAAGTGCTATGAAGAAAAGGCAGGGTTAGGGAAATAGGAAATGCCTCGTTTGGACAGATGATGATTGCTCTTTTACCAGAGTGTCAAAGAAATTCCCTGATAAGTTAATGTTTAAACAGAGATCTTAAGGAAATGAGGGAGAGAGCCTTGTAGAAAAAAAAGATGAAGAAGCCCTAAGGTTGAAAGCATGTTGGGCATTTAGAAGAACTTCAAAGGAGCAAGTGTAACTAGAATGAATGAGTGAGGAGGAAAGTGGTAAGAATCAAGAGTCAGAAAAGTAATGGGAAAGGTAGCCAGATCAAATAAGTCTTTAAGGACTTCATTTTTACTCTGAATTGAAAAGCCATTGGAGGATTTTAAGCAAAGGTAGGCCATGTGCTTTGAAACTTCGGTTTAAACTCATTGTGCCTGCTGTGTTAAGATTAGTAGAGGGACAAAGATGAAGGGAAATTAGTTACACAAGCAATAATCAGGGCAAAAAAAATGATAGTGGCTTAGACCAGGATAGTAGCAGTGCAGGTGGCAAGGAGTGGTTGAATTCTGGATATATCTTGAAGGTATATCTTGAAGGTAGGATTGGATATGGAGTGTCGGGGGTGAAAATGAGAGTAGAAAGATGATGACCAGTATTTTTGGTCTAAACTGGAATAGTGGAATTGCCATTACCTAAGATAGGGAAGACTAAGAGAGTAACAGGTTTGGAGCAGAAAGAAACGGGTTCAGAGTTTGGATTTTAACATGTTAAGTTTGATATGCTTTTTAGACATCTAATTGGAGTTACTGAATAGGCGGTTTAATATGTGTTCCCAGTCTAAAGGAGTAAGCCAGATTTAAATTTGGGATATATATTATATTTAAGCATGGGACTGGTGAAAGTCACCTAGTATATGAGCACAAATAAGAGATGCTGAGTCCTGTGGCATTCTAACATTTAGAGATGGCGGATATGAGTAGTACTCAGCAGAAGAGACTGAGAAGGGGAGTGTTAAGTAACATAGAAGGAAAACCAAGAGAGCATGGTGTCTTAGAAACCAGGTATAGAAAATGTCAGTGAGAACTGCTCATAGTGGATTGAGGAATATGAGGACTGAGGATTTATTATTGAATGTTGGCAACAGATCATTGATAACCTTGATAAGCTGTGTTGGTAGAGAAGTGGGTAAAAGTTAGGATTCTGTTGAAGAGAATTAGGGAAAAGGAATTAGAATTTTGCTATAAAGTTGAGCACAGAAATAGGGCAATACTTGGAGAAGGACAGGTTGGAGCCAAGAGAGGTGATGCTTTGTCTTTTATTTTTTTTAATGAGAGAAATAATATGGTTGTATACTGGTGGAAATTATCTAATACAGAGGCAAAAATGGACTCGGGCAAAGGAAGGGACATTTGGTAGAATGATATTCTTGAATAGGTGAGAGAGGATACTCAAATGGAGGAGTTAGCTTACATAAGACAGAAAATACAAGTATACATGAAGGTCTTCAGTTGCAGATAAGGTGTGAGTATGTGAATGTTTTTGTCTTGATTTTTCCATTTTCCCTGAAATAAGAAACAAAGTTAGTAGTTGAGACTGAGCAGAAGATTGAGAAGGAAGGAAATTATGTGTCCCAGCTAGATATTTATAAAAGAAAATTAATTTTACAGTTATTCTTTGGTAACCCATTCTAGTATCTTACAGTCCTTATCTGCTCTATAAAACCCATAAGCACTAATTTAAAACAAATAAATCAAGAGTAATAATTAACTAACATTTGTTGAGTATTTGTGCCACACACGCTATGAGGTAAGGACTGTTATTATCCCTATTGTACAAAAAAGTAAACAGATGCTTAGAAAGTTTAAGGTACTTGCCCAAAGTCTGAAAACTATTAAGTGACAGTAGTGAGACTTAAACTTCAATATGCAAAAATAAGAATTTATAGCAAAAATAAATTGGAGAATATGTGTTCAGATTATGTTTAAAAACAGATAAAAACTAAAGGTTAAAAGTTAGGGGTAGAATAGAAAAACTCAGTTGAAAGCAAAAGGAATAATAAAGGATCTCTAAAATAGCATATAATCATTTGAAAATATTTCCATTTTTCTAAAGTTTCATAGAAACATAACCATTATATTTTTATTTGAAAAGGATTTCTGGAAGATCATCTTTCTGCTTTGTTTCCCTATGCTTAATAAAGAATTGTTTCTAGTGAGACCCAAAGGTTTAGATATAATTATTCCCAGTATTAAATGATGGATTTGTTTGTTTGTTTGTTAATCCCTGTAGATAGATACTGCTTAGAATTTTTTAAAATATATTTTATTGATTATCCTATTACAGTTGTCCCATCTTTTTCTCCCCTTTATCCCCCTCCACCCTGCACCCCTCCCCTTTAATTCATGTCCATGGGTCATACATATAAGTTCTTTGGCTTCTCCTTTCTCATACTATTCTTAACCTCCCCCTGTTTATTTTGTGCCTACCATTCTTCTTATTTCCTGAACCTTGTCCCCCATTCTCCCCCACCCACTCCCCACTGATAACCCTCCATGTGATCTCCATTTCTGTGATTCTATCCCTGTTCTAGTTATTTGTGTAGTTTGTTTTTGTTTTGTTTTGTTTTTTAGGTTCAGTTGTTGATAGTTATGAGTTTCTTGCCACTTCACTGTTTAGTTTTTGATCTTCTTTTTCCTTAGATAAGTCCCTTTAACATTTCATATAATAAGGGACTGGTGATGATGAACTCCTTTAACTTGACCTTATCTGGGAAGCACTTTATCTGCCCTTCAATTCTAAATGATAGCTTTGCTGGATAGAGTAATCCTGATGTAGGTCATTACCTTTCGTGACTTCAAATACTTATTTTCAGCCCTTTCTTGCCTGTAAAGTTTCTTTTGAGAAATCAGCTGATAGTATTATGGGAACTTCTTTGTAGGTAACTTTCTCCTTTTCTCTTGCTGCTTTTAAGACTCTCTCCTTATGCCTTGGCTGATGTAACTGAGTGGGTAGAGGGCCAGCCTGTGAACCAATGGGTTGCCAGTTCGAATCCCAGTCAAGGCACCTGCCTGGGTTGCGGGCCAGGTCCCCACTGGTGGTTGCACAAGAGGGAACCACACACTGATATTTCTCTCATTTTCTTTCTCTCTTCCTTCCCCTCTCTCTAAAAATAAATCAATAAAATATTTTAAAAAATAGATTCTTTCCTTATCTTTAATATTGGGTAATTTAGTTATGAGGTGTCTTAGTGTTTTCCTCCTTTGGTCCAACTTCTTTGGGACTCTCTGGGCTTCCTGGACTTGCATGTCTATTTCCTTCACCAGACTGGGGAAGTTTTCCTTCATTATTTTTTCAAATCCATTTTCAATTTCTTGCTCTTTCTCCTCTTCTTCTGGCACCCCAATGATTTGGATGCTGGAACTTTTAAAGTTGTCCCAGAGGTTCCTAAGCCTCTCCTCATATTTTGAATTCTTGTTTTTTCATTTATTCTGTTGTGGTTAAATGTTTATTTCCTATTTCTGTTTCAAATGGCTGGCTTAAGTCACAGTTTCCTTCTTTGCACTGTCAGGTTTCTGTATTTTTTTCTTTATTTCACTTTGTTTAATTTACATTTCTTTCTTTATTTTGTGTGTGTATTCAGTCATTTCTGTGAGCATCCTGATTACCAGTGTTTTGAGCTCTGCTTCTGATAACTGGCTAACTCCTCATCACTTAGTTCTTTTTCTGGAGTTTTGATCTGTTCTTTCATCTGGACCATATTTCTTTGTCTTAGCACACCTGTTATGTTTTAAGAGGCAGAGCCTTAGGTATTCACCAGGGTAGGAGTCACTGTGGCACTGTACTTGAGGCAGGAGTCAGAGAGGAAACAGTGCCACTTGCTTGGCTCTCAGCCTACTTTCTGTCACTTTCCCTACTACCCACAAGCAAATTGGACCCTTCTGGTGCTGATTTCCAGGTTAATGGGTTTGTGTAAGTTATAGGACCCCATGGGCCCCTCCAATAGTTTCCTGCGACACCAGGATTTTCTCCTGCCCCTGCAACCACCACAGATTTTTACAGCCAGAGGTTGTGAGGCTTAATTTCCCAGTACTAGAACCCTGGGTTGCGCAGTCTGTCTCACTCCCCAATTGCTCTCCCAATTTATCTTCATGGGAATGTGGGACTGTTTGGCCCGCCCCCCACCGTCTTGCCACACATCATGTCTGCCCCAGCTGCCCATCTCCACCCCTTCTACCAGTCTGGATGAATGTCTCTTCTTTAACTCCTTGGTTGTCAGATTTCCATACAGTTCGATTTTCTGGCAGTTCTGTTTGTTTTTTGTTTTTAAGTTGGTTGTTGTTCTTCTTTTGGTTGTGGGAGGAAGCAAAGAGTATCTACCTACACCTCCATCTTGACCTAAAGTCCTAGAATTTCTTGGTTTAATTTTTTAAATGACTTTTTAAACTATATAATCAGTAATTTTAAGACTATCTAAAATCTATTTTTATCAATATACTTTGAAAAAAATACTTGTTTCTCAGTTACTAGGTCTGACAGCAGCATTTAGGAAGTAAAATAAATGATATGTTCAAATACTTTATTCTGAAATTGCAGATACAATCTTTTCAATTTCTAATGCCTACACCCTGGGTTTTGTCTTCTTGAACAATAATCTTTGGCAAGACTGAACTAAGCGTCTTAGACACACTTAAAATTAAAGCATAGTTTTTTGTGACTTAAGTTAAAATATTCTAATTATAGTTTAAAATGTTAAATGTTTCATTTCCAGGAGTTTAATACACATACTTTTTTTTGTTGTGTCGGACATTGTATTTCAGGAGTCGCCTAAAGAAAGACTATGATGACTTCAGAAGACAGCCTGATCATGATAAATTTACTAGAGAACTGTGGACTACTGAAGAAGGTGAGGGAGATCCTGGAAAAGAATCTCCTAAAGTAGAAATCAGTAAATCTTTAGACTCAACAGAACCTCCAGATATCCTGGAGAAAGATCACTTTGATTCAGGTAGGCATTTAAACTTTTTTTAAAATCAATACTAGAAGCACAGGGAAGTTTCAGTATATTTTATGGAGATAAAATAACCTGGTTAGTGCCCTGGCTGGTGTAGCTCAGTAGATTGAGTGCGGGCCTGTGAACTAAACAACCACGCTTCAATTCCCAGTCAGGGCACATGCCTGGGTTGTGAGCCAGTTCCCCATGGGGTATGCACCAGAGGCAACCATACATTGATGTTTCTCTCCCTCTCACCTTCCCTTCTCCTCTAAAAATAAATAAATAAAATCTTTAAAATAATAGCCTGGTTAGTGAAGTATATTGATTGGGGAAAGCTGATGTTTTAAAAAGTGTACTATGTCCTTCTAAAATGTTGCTTGAAATCATTATTATTTCTAGGAGTTTCTGGAGCCAGTGTCTGTCTCCAAACTATAGGTATGTCATTGCTCATTACAAACCACACATCCTTGGTCTACAATTGCTTTGAAATAGGTTCATCCTCTTCTTTTTTTAATTTTTATTTTTCAAGATTGCATTTATTTTTAGAGAGGGGAAGGTGGGGAGAAAGAGAAGGAGAGAAAAGTCAATGTGTGGTTACCTCTCACATGCCCTCTATTGGAGACCTGGCCAGCAACCCAGGCATGTCCTCTGGGCTGGGAATCAAACCAGCGACCCTTTGGTTCACAGCCCAGCACTCAGTCCACTGAGCCACACCAGCCAGGGCCCCTCTCCTTACTATCACTGTTTTTCAAGCACTATTTGTGATGTTTGCCTTAAATGGAATTTGACAAGTCCCTAATACTGTGAAAGTTTTTTTATGTGGAATGATCAAAGTTGACAGCCTAATGAGACCTGAGTGGTCACATCATTCTAATAAGGGGGCTGTGTTAGATTATCTATAATTTATTCAGTTCATCAGATCATATTATTCTATAAGTCTAATTAAATAATTTTCTTTAGTTATAAAAGAGGGTTAGAATTAAAATTTGTGGTTGGAAATGAATTAACCTGTTGTTTTTTAACCTGTTGTTTTTGGTAAATTGAAAAAGAGTAACTTCTTATCAATCCAGTTTGACCAGATATAAATATAAATTTTTTACTATAGGGACAATTAAAAACCCGTAAAAGCTCTACACTTCTCATCTTTTAGAATGTTTAAAAATAGAATAAAATGAAAAACCATCTCTCTTTGATATCAAGATTCCCCTATGAAGAAGAGAATGGGACTAGATTTGTTTTCAGAATCTAAATTCTGAGCCATAATTGCTGGCTTGAATTCTTTAAAATATGTAAAATTTCCTTTTGTACTTATATGGTCAGCAGAATTAGCAGAATTTTATCAAATATAATTTTTTCATTAATAATAGGCTATTCTTGAAAATGTTTATCATATAAAGATTACCATGTCAAAGGTCACATTACCTTAACTCCATCAGTGGTGCTGAGACTTTTGAATCACCCTATATATTTCTTAATAAATTTTCAGCTCAGAAGTTGACTTTCTTTTTCTAATTGGTTTTATTACTATTCACTTGCTGCTTATGTTAACAAAACTGCTCATTTTATCATTTTCAGCTGATATGAAATTGTCAGAAATAGATTTTCCTATGGCCAGAAGCAAGTTGTTGAAAAAGGAATTCCCTTCTAAAGATGTACTGAGGACACTGCCTAAAACACTTAAGCGACAGTTTAAACAAACTGGTCATCTGGATGATAGCACAAAAGAGCTTTCGCCAAGGAAGAAAGCAAAATTAAGCACAAATGAGACAACAGTTGAGAATGCAGAAGATATGCAGATTGACTGTTTGGATGAACCAAACCACACAGAGCCACTGTTTCCAGAGTCATTCGCCTCAGTGGATTCAACACCAGTGTCTACTCTCCAGAAAGGGACCAAACCTATTCAGGCCTTGCTTGCAAAGAATATTGGGAACAAAGTGACCTTAACAAATCAACTGCCCCCCTCCACAGGCAGAAGTGCTTCTTCTGTGGAAAAATCAGTTATATCTCCTCTAGAAGCGAGCCCCATAAAGCCAGCATTGACCTGCCACACCAGTAAAAAAGGTCCTTTACAGATGGTATACAAAATGCCCTGTGGCCAGTGGTTGCCCATAGACCTTCATAACAGCTCTGTAAAGATTCAGATGCAACCTGTGCTAGATCCTAAAACAGGAGAAAAAATCATGCAGCAGGTTCTCATTTTGCCTAAGAATTTTGTAATTCAGCACAAGGAAGGGAGAGCAGTTGCAAAAGAAATACCACCACTTCAACAAAAAGGTACAGAGCAACATTTATCTTTCCAACAGACAGCAAATGTGAACTCTTCTTCAGCATCAGTTCTTGTGAAGTCAACAGGAACTGTTTCTTCTACCCATGTACCTAATGCAGTTTTCAACAAGACAATTACATCTTTGTCAAATGTAAGTAATGCTAGACCACAGCCTTTGTCGCCTGTAACCTCCATAAGTAATTTATTGACACCACCAGTTAAGAATAGCCAGAGCGAGGCAGGAAAAGTCAAGAATGCAGTCTCAGCAGCCACGTTCCCCCAGCCCATTGCTTCACCCACAGTTTCAACAGTTCAGCCTCTGTTATCAGCAACAACACTAAGTGGATCTGTAAATCCCAGTAGCTCCCTTAACTGTTTTGCACAACAAACTGCTGATTCTTCTGAAGCAAAGCAAGAACTGAAGACTGTGTGTATAAGGGATTCACAGTCAATTCTTGTTAGGACACGAGGTGGGAACACTGGAGTTGTAAAAGTACAGACAAATTCAGAACAAAATTCACCTAACAGTTTATCTTCAAATTCAGTTTTCACTTTTTCTCCTCAGCTTCAGGCATTTCTGGTGCCAAAACCAACAACTTCATCATCCTCTGCATTTCCACCAGTAGCTGGAATGACAAGTACATCTAGTCTCCCACCTTTTGGCCAAACACCAACTTCTGTTTCCATTCCAGCTGGCTTTAATTCATCTATGGGGAAAAATCTCAAACTTGCATTAGGCCAACCTTGTGGTAATTTGGGCCACATGATAGATAAGACTTCACACATGCCCTCTTCTCCCTTAAAGCCCCCTGTTTCCTCTGGTACTCTGCTACCATCAACAGCAAATAGTTCAGTAAGTGTAATTGGCCTGTCAACAGGAAATTTTGGACAAACCAATGCAAATGTTACTCATACTTCCACTAAACAGCAACAAGTAGATTATATCACCAAAAGTTTCCCTGTTACAAGATCAGAAGCAACAACAGCAACAAATGGAGATGTAATCAGTGGGACTGCAGTTCAGAAAGTTATGCTGGTGTCAGCTCCATCTGTTCTTTCTTCTGGCAGCGGAACTGCAATTAATGTGACACCTGCACCAACACCTACAGGTGTTCCTGGGCAGAAATTAGTTTTTATTAATGCTCCAATTTCCAGTGGCACTTCAACTATTGTGGCAGAACCATTAAAACAAACTCTTCCTCCCTCCTTGAATAAAACGTATGTTAAGACTCCAGAGCAGCCCCAAATAGTACTTATTCCGTCTACAGTGGGAGCACCAATAAAAATAAATTCATCACCAACTGTGTCTCAGATAAGAGATGTGAAAATTGGACTAAACATAGGGCAAGCAATTGTAAATACTTCAGGCAGTGTGTCAGCTATACCATCAATTAACATATTGCAAAATGTAACCCCAAAAGGAGAAGAAAAAAATACCAAGGGCTTTGTTTTGCCAGTGTCAACAAGTGGTAATTCAATTCCAGTAAGCTCAAATTTTGTGAGTCAAAATATTACTCCTGTTAATGAATCAGTGGTTTCTACGGCAAGAACAGTAAACATGTTTTCAGTAACAGGAGCAAATGTATCTTTAGGTTCTCTTTCAGTGACCTCAACCTCTGCTTCAGTTGGGACACGGCCTCCTGTTTTAGTCAGTGGAAATGATACCTCTTCAAGAATTATGCCTATTTTGTCAAATAGACTTTGCACATCAAATCTCGGAAACACTGTGGCTATATCAACTGTGAAAACAGGACATCTTGCATCGTCTCTTCTGATTTCAACTACACAACCAACAGTGTCTCCTAAATGTTTGACATCAGCTTTGCAAATTCCTGTTAACGTTGCCTTGCCTACCCCTGTGACTGTATCCCCTAAAATAATCAACACAGTTCCACAAGGGGCAACAGTATCAGGAGCCACACGTTCTGTATCTCTTTCTAAAAGACAATCTCGGACTTCTGTCCAGTTTCAGTCACCAGGGATTTCAGCTACAGTGCCAACAAATATAAACACAAATAAACCTCAAATTGAATTGCCATCCCTTTCACCAAGTCCAGGTAAAATAATTAATATTCCCAATTTTGCTTCTCTGCCAAACCAGCAAATGTCCCCTGCTTTAGTAAAATCAACCTCCAGTTACAGTTCTACTCCAGGTGGCTCTACTGTTCATACTGCTGCAGTACCATCAAATGTAACTAATGTGGTGGGGGGTCAGTTCAGTGAACCTTATATTCAGCAAAAAATAGTCATCAATACCAGTACACCTTTGGCACCTGGTACTCAGATCATGATTAATGGAACCCGGTTTATTGTTCCACCACAAGGTCTTGGAGCTGGCAGCCATGTTCTCCTTATATCCACTAATCCAAAACATGGACCTCCCTTAGTTCTTAACACTGGCCAAGGCATTCAGCCTACCCCAGTGGATAATCCTGCCCAGAAGATCACACTAGTATCAAATAATTCTTTAAGTGGGCAACCTGTAAAACAGTCCTTAAGAACCTCTACAAAAATTGTAAACTCTCTTGGGAATGCAAGTTCTCTACCCCCAGTACATACAACATCACAAATCATAAACACAACTGCTAAAGTTTCTGTTCCACCTCCTGTGCCAACGGTATCATCGACTTCGGTCATTAAGTCTCCTCCAGGTACTCTTTCAGCCAAGACATCTTTGGTTTCTGCCGTTTGCTCTAGTAATCCTCCACTGCCAAGTAGCACTTCAGTATTTCATTTGGACACCTCAGTCAAAAAGTTGTTGGTTAGCCCTGAAGGGGCCATTTTGAATACCATAAGTGCTCCAGCATCTAAGGTTTCTTCACTCTCTTCCTCTCTCTCTCAAATTGTATCTGCCAGTCGAAATCCTGCCTCTGTCTTCCCAGCTTTTCAGTCATCTGGCTTAGAGAAGCCTGACACAGCTGCATCTTGAATTTAAACTAAACGAGCCAGTTTTTAAATAATGGGGCATTGTTTTGACTCCCATATAAATTTTAACTTGATTATACTGTTAAAAACATCCTATACATAGTTGAGCGTGTGTGTGTTTTAATGTATCTTTTCATTAGCTTGCAACAAGGCTTTGTTTTCTTGGGGAGGGAAAAATCTGTTCCATTTCACTCGTTGATGTATGTTTTCTGAGGTTTGTTTAAAGTAGGCAGACTTTACCTGTCTGTATAACAAATTGAACAAAGTCAAGTTTGACTAGTTTGGAGTAAGCTAGCCTTTTGCACACTTGCATTTCTTGTTTCAAGACATGTTTCTTCTTGAATTTGAACTTTGCAATGTGTACCTACAATATGGTATTCCGTGTCATTAGTGAAACTTATTTTTGTTTCTGTAAAATATATATATATATTTATGCATTGTGAAAATGCAGTCCATGGTGTAAAATTGTACATATTCCTAAATCCCTAATAACCTGTACTAAACTATATGTACAAAGAACTATGCTGTCTTATTTATGTTTTGTTTACATAATGTATAGTTTTTTAAGTATTTTAGTAATTTTGGACCAGTGAACTGTTAGCAACAATGCAGAAGAATCTGCATGTAATAAACTGAGTTGCTGTATTTGTTTCTTTGAATACCATTTTTAAAGTGTGTTCTTGTTCTGTTGAAAGAATATATGATATAAAATGAAGGTAGTCCTTTAAAAAAAGAAATTAAGGCTGGGAAATTTGAATTAATAATAGCTACCATTTGTACAAGGCTTTACAGTTTACAAACTGCTTTCATATCTCGTTTGATTTTTATAGTACTCTTGAGAGAGTAAGTGATATGTCTAAGGTCACCCATCTAGTGGGCGATAGAGCCGGTATTTGAACATGATGCTTTAAATTCTTTTTCCATGATTTTACATTACTTCTGATACAAAATTTTACTCAAGATTTCATTTTAACTTTTTTTCTCCACCACATTCTACATTAACCAAAATAAGTAATTTTTCAGGCCCATGTATATGCTCTGTTTATACACCCCAGATATGTTTTATGAACCTTTTTATTTTTAAATAATTTTAGATTTAGAGGAAGTTGCAATGAGAGTGGTCCCTTTACCCTGGTTTACCCTGATATTTTTATTTTTATATTGAGGTGTTCATGGTGATTGATTTTCCAATGTGATATTTAAAAACATAAATTTTTTAGTTTAGAATAATGAATATGGACATTCAATTATTTATAAGTACTCAGCTTTTTTTGTTTTTATCAATTACAGAGCAGTTACTTAAATTCCATTATAAAGCAATTTTTATCTGTCAGCCTATACTCAGGTTTTGACATTGTGGTATTTCAGAATATGCCTCATTTTAAATAAAAGATAGATTTTATACTTATGGAATCTTTATATCATCTTATTTGGGACATTGTATGTTCATTCACATTCCATTTATAATATTGTTAAACCACATCACAAGGAGTTATAGTCTGGGGCTGAAAATGGTAGGGGGAAGACTAGGCCTAAAGACTTGCTTAGAAACTACACTGAAATTTATCAAAGTGGAGAAGGCAGTCAGAGTATTCCTGGAAAGTTGCTAAAGGCTCTCAAAAACCTATATTTATGCTCCAGGAGAGTACCTTTACCAATCATGTCTGTTTCCTACCTGTAGTCACCCTTCATCAGTTTAGAGAGACCATGGGTTTCAGGCAGAGGTGGGTGATGTTGAAATGCATTACATTGTATGTAGCTGGTGCTCAGTAAGTGAAAATGTATTTATATATATAACTTTTAGAACAAAACAACTCAAAACTCTCCTTCATCTGAAAAGAATTCTCTAAGCCACTTTCAGAAACTAACTGAATTACCTGTAGTCTAATTTTAATCCCAGTGAGGGACCTAAATTATTAACCACTAACTCTTTTCTAATTTCTAAATCCAACATTGGAATATGACCTTCAAAGCTCTGCGTGATCTGTTGAAACTTTAGAGTGAAGCTCTCCACTTCTCCTCGGGGCTTAAATTCTTCAGTCTTTTAAGTTCCTGCTTACCTCTCTAACTTTATTTCAACCTATTCTTGTTTTGGGTAAATTTTTTTTGGTTTGTCCTAGAAAGTTTGAGATATCGCAAGGTCTTCCCAGATGTTCTCTTTGACCCATTCATTACAAGTTCTCATTTCATCTTACGTAACAACTCCTTACCATACCCCAGCCAGCATTGTGATATTGCAGTTACAGATTGAGGTCAGAGATTGAAAAGGACAGATGGATCACTTCATCACAACTGTAATAAAATTATTTGTATGCAGTATTTGTTGTTCTTAAAAAGAGACCTTGTGCCCTGACTGGTATGTATGGCTCAGTTGGTTGGGCATCATCATGCAACACAAAAGATCACTGGTTCAGTTCCTGGCCAGGATACATGCCTGGGGTGCAGATTTGGTGCCCTGTGAGGGCGTGTACGAGGGGCAACAGATCGACCTTTCTCTCCCTTCTCCTCTCTCTAAAAGTAAATAAATCGTTTTTTAATGAATTTATTAAAAAGATCTCTTCAGGTGATCTTTATCATTGTCACCCCAGCGACTGGCACACAGTAGACCTTTGATATATATTTGTTCAGTGAATGAGAAATGTAGATAGCTCCTTAAATTATTTAAGGTCTTAAATTATTATTTTTAAAATAGTAATAGCTCCTTACATTATTATTATTTAAAATAATATCCATGTTTTACTAGAAATTTGACTCATTTAATGGCTGTGTATAATCAAAAGCCATATTTTCCTTTTGCCTCCAGTGTGGTAGGTCATGAGAATTTCTGGGATCTTAGCTAAAGAGCACAATGTCAGATTCCTCAGCTTTTTGTGTTCAGTGTTATCATTAATTATTCTTTAAAGGTCATCCATGTAAAGGAAGAAAAGTCAGCACAGTGCTACCTGAAAGTCTTCTTGGTACTAATGGGTATGTTTCCACACCTAATATAGAATTAGGCCATTTATATATTTACATTCAGTATCATTTAAATGCTAAGTTAAAACATGCTGAAATAATATCTCTCCTGATACTTCAACTCCTCTCTTTTCTCCCATTTCCTATGGTTTTTCTTACACAAAAGATAATTTTTGTGATAAGTTAAAAACTATAAAAATTTTTCTCTCTCTATATATATAAATGAAATACTAAGAGGCTGTTTAGATCCCTTCTTCCACTCCAGGCCTCCAATTTTATGGGTAAATTTAATAATTAATTGACTGACAATTATATGATTAAAGCAGTGCTGATTTTAATATGTATACGAAGATAAATGAAAATGTTTATTTAATCTAGTATATCATTGACTTACAGCAGAGAGAGAGTGAATTTAGAAATCTTTAATATTAAAAGCTCGAGAAGGTGGCAAGGTCCAAAAGTGATCTAAAAAATTTGATGGGGGTTTAGTTATCCAAAATTACTTTACTGTAACATAGAAATGATTTACAATTTGAGTCATTCTAGAAGTTGTTTTGCCATCACCTGATCTTGAAGCCTTATTGTTGCTGTAATATGTTGCCTGTCCCATGTATTTTTTTAATTCAACAACTGTTTACTATGCACAGGATGGTGCTTGATTCTTTCTCTTCCTCCCTTTCCTCCTTTCTTTTATAGTCATTCTTAATAAACAGGAAAGCTGAAGGTGATGACATAGTTCAGGTTCTTATAGCTTACTTGGAGACAAAATCTGAATGTGAGAAACTCCTATAGTTAAAACCAACGTGGAGAAGTGCTAGAGAATCAAAAGTATAGTCAAACCTCAGTACTCGTTGGCTTCAGAACTCGTCAAACCCTGTAGTAGTTGCATTTTGACTAGAAGAAATGTTTCAGCACTCGGCGCTTGCTAGAACTTGTATGAGTCAGGACACCACTCAGCAAGAGTAAAAGCTTCATTGTTCAGTACTCGTAGGTTTCAGCACTCATCGTGAGTTCCAGAACTAATTAACGAGTACTGAGGTACCAATGTTGTGTGTTTTTTGTATGTAATCTTCAATATCACTCTTAAATAATTTACCAATGTAAATTCATTCTACACATTTATTGAGAACCATATAATACAGAAGGTCTCTGAACAACATAGATAAGTAAAATCCTATTCCTGTCCTCAACACACACAGAAGAATATAACGAGTTAAAAGTAAATGTCAGAGGAATAAAAGAACTCAGAGATTAGCGGGAAGGTACTAAAGGTGGTTTTGTATAAGAGGCGACATTTGTGCTGGAATTAAAATATGTTTAGAACCAGGCCTACAAAGATTCAGTCTCAGAAATGCACAAGGAAGTTAACAATACTATATTGTATATTTTAAAGGTGCTAAGAGAGCAGATCTTAAAAGTTTTCATCACAAGAAAAAAATTGTGATGAATGATAACTTTTTATGGTAATTTCACAGTATGTTGAATTTGCATACACCTAAAACTAATACAATGGTATATCATTTACATCTCAATTAAAAAAAAAAGAGCAATTGAGTTTGAGTAGAATATTGTGGGTTAAGAGGACCAATGCTTAAAGAATAGGTTTGGGTGATTGAAGAGTGGAAAATATTCTGAAAGTAATTGGGGAGCTACTGCAGCTTATGAGCAAAGGTAATACATGTAAAATAAGGATAATTAAATTACCCTGCAGGATTGCTGTGAAGATTAGATGAGATAACTTACCTAAAACAATTGACACAGGGCCGCCTGCCACTTAATTGTAGCTACTATCATCCACCTGATGAGAGGCAGGGGGGCCAATGAGGAAGTTTCCAGGTGGGTCAAACAGAGTGGAAGTCCTGTTACCTGGCAGCAATGAGAGCAGTAAAGCAGTGAGAAAATAAAACTTCATCAAGCATAACCTCATTTTATTGTTCTTCACCGATGTTTTGGTGTATGTATACATAAATTGAAGGTGAGACCCTATACCAGCAAAAAGCTTGCTACTGTATTGCAGTGGTCTAGAACCAAACCCGCAGTATCTCGGAGGTGTGCTTGTATTCAGACTGAGAGGAATAAAGAAAAGGATTGTTTCAAAAGATTGTTTATTTTTGATTGCATAAAATTTACATTTAAACAGCAAAGAATGTCATGAACAAAGTGTTAATAATCCCCTAAGTCAAAGAATTCATTGCTAAACTAATAAAAATACTAATAGGTTTAGTTGAGGGTGTGGAGTTTTGTTCAGTGTTGGTTTTGGTGGAGTTCTTGTGTCATTGTTAATTAAAGTTTATTGTCAATATTAAGTTGCTTTTACAGATTTCTTCTGTTTATAGCCTATATAAATGGTCTTTACTGACTTAAATGTCTGTCCCTGATCATATAAAAATTCAATTATGGCTTAAGTAGTAGTGGGCCATTTAGTTCAATCGAAATACAATACTTACATGGATCTAATTCTAGAACATCTAGTGGAGTGGTCTAGAATTTTATTAAAACCATCTAAATCCTCAGAACACTGTCTTAGGAATTATGATTCAATCAAACTTCAATTTGAGCAAATACACAGCATCAAATAAGTAAAAACAGTTAAACTGAAAGAAGATTGATCTAAATATTATTTTTGAATGAGGAAACATCTTTCTGTGGATATTAGGGAGTTGACTGCTATAAACCTGAATCAAACCTGCAGGTGACTCAAATGCTTGAGTCCTCACAACTTAACCCCTCCTCTGGGAACCTCATGATTTAGGAAGTGACCTGACACTCCCTGGCCTCTGCCCAGGGCAGCATGTGGAACAGTGGGCGCCACTTGGGAAAAGCTGGAATTTAAACTTCAGCTAATTTTGTCTGTTGTGATTGATTATTTTCTTTTCTTGTCTCTGAGCTTTCCTCTCAGCCAGGCTGCCATCCAACTTTCTTGAGCTCTTTTCTCCTGGGAGACAATCCAGCCTTTCAGAAAGGAAGGGCTTCTATCCCACTTTTGCTCAAGGCCTTCTTGTAGGAGTCATACTTCTGATATATATAACTAATATTGTCATGCACTTTGGGAAGTTTCTTCTAAGTTTCTAAGCAGTGAGTTCTTTCTTCAATTGATTGATTATTCAGCAAATTTGCATTACATGTTCTTGATGTAGCCCAGTAAGCAGTATTTGAAATTTTGGTTGGTTTCTGAATCTCACTTTCAAACTATTTTCAGACTACAAAGACATTTGTTGAATTTAGAGACCATTCATTTGAACTGTGATTTGTCCATATAGATTTCTTCACTGAACTTTTTAAACGGTCCTTGATTTTCTCCTTCAAGCCTTTTTAAAGAAACATTTAATAGGATCAGTATATTCAAATTGACTTCTCATTAACAGTAGAGTAGTTCTCATTTTCTAAAATTTTTGATTTCTTTGATTTCTCTTTGATCTCAGTATATATCATGTATGATTACATACATACATGATAACTATCATGTATGTATATAATCTTTTCTAAAGAAAGCAGGCAGCCCTGGCTGGTGTGGCTCTGAGTGCCCACCTGAGAACCAAAGAATCATTGGTTTGATTCCCAGTCAGGGCACATGCCTGGGTTGCAAGCCAAGTCCCCAGTAGGGGGCGCATGAGAGGCAACCACACATTGATGTTTCTCTCCCATCATTCCCCTCTCTGTAGAAATAAATAAGTAAAAATATTTTTTAAAAATAAAGCAGGCAGACTTTTCATCAGTACTATTTCGGAGATTTTAATGGGTTCTCTTTATCATTTAAAGACTCTTGATTTGTGTTTACAAATTGTCAAGCATCTTTTTTCTGTTTATTTCCCACACTTTAACTTTTCCAGCTGCTTGTATGGCAGTTTTAGGCTTTCTTCAAAATGAGTGCTTTTATCCAAACCATCCATGATTTCAAATCCTTTGAATTTGTTCTACATTCTTCTGAGATGTTTTAATGATGTTCTGTCATCAATAACTTGCGATCAAGGGATTTTAATGCATTTCCAAATGACTGTGTCAATCCTTAAAGTTAAGCCATGAAATGAAGGTTTAAGAGCCTCACTGGTTTCTGTCCTTTTTGGAAAAGTTCTGTAATATTCTCAAATGACAAATGGATCTATCCAGATTTATAAGTGCTACCTAAGTCAGTGTTTATAACTTCAAAGGACTGGTCTTCTTCACTGGAGGTGACTTGGGGGCTTCCCTGATTTGTATAGTCAGTCTAAACTCACTGACTTTAACCCAGGCAGCAAATCTTTGGGCTAGCTCTTTTTTGCCCTCAAGTTTACCTGCTCTTTACTCTTTACAATCAGAGTCCATATTAGAACCTGCTAGGGAAAACCTTAGAGACTTGGGGCTTGAATCAAGCATCAGACAATACCTGACACCTGGTGGAGACCAGGTTCTATAACACAGAGCTCACTGCACAAATGGAAAGCAATATTATGTATCCAGTGAATTCGGGCAGGTGAAAAACTGCCACAGATGACTCCAGGCCATGAGCTGTGACCACTCTAGTCCTGACCTGACCCTGCAGGAAGCCCATGAGGTCAAAGCAGTGCCATGCCATTACCACTGTGCCCTCGAGGATGTCAGGCTTTTTAGTGAGCACCCTGCAGGGGAGGACTCCTGTGCCCAGGGCCCTGGGGAGGCGCATTCTCCTGAGTTCAAGTTTCCTTAGGCAGGAGGGATGCCTGATCCTGCCTGTGAAGGTCACAGGGATCTCCCTCCCCTGGAGGTACCCCTACAGCCCCCATTTGTTCAGTCCAGGTGGGCAGGGTTAGAGCACTGAAGGGCCTCAACAAAGGTGTTACCAGTCCTGGATTTCAGCATCAGATTTGGCAATGTCTTAACAGTTTATGGATATTCTGTGGGGCCAGTTGGTCCTCATTCAATCCAAGCATTCCTAGATGGACGAGTCTCTCCTTCAGTGGTGTCTCAGTGACCCAGGCTCCTTCCACCATGTGATTCTGCAGTCTTCAGCTCCCAGATCCCAAGGTTCTTCCAAAATTGGTCTCCAATCCAGGGAATGATTTCCAAAAGTGTGGTTGCCTCTGGGTAGGGAGCAGGTTCTACTTTTCGCTGAATCTGACACCTTAAATGCCTTGAAACAAAATCTCAGTTCTAGCTTTTCCCCAGCAAATTCAGCTCAACCCTCCTTGCCTGTTACCCAGGACAGATGCTGCCTTGAGGAACTGTGAAGAGGGACTTTTCCATGGGGAAGGAGAGAATGCTCATTGGATGATGGATGGTCTGGGGATCTTGGAGGAGTCCAGGGCTCAAGCCACAAATTATTCTGTAAATGTGGACGATGAAGTCTCAGACTAAGCCTTTCAATGAGGAAAGGAGCTGGCCAAATGCCTGATGGAGTTTACTTGGTTTAGAACTCATTTATTTGTTTGAAAAGGGAAGGGACAGAGCTTATTTTAAGTGGAAGGACTGGACAGAGAAGGGACAGTGAGGTATTCCAGCATTTTTGTGGACATTTTCTTCAATGTGTGTAACAAGTTTCTGTAGTCAGTGTTTTTTCTCTTCAGTGCAATCTTGTCTATTGTAGAAAATGCTGCGGTTAGGCTACCTGATGTTTCCATTGACACAAGACAATTGTAGGTGGTTTACCAACTCAGCATAAGAGAATACTGAGTCACATATTGAGAAAGTCATTTCTTTCTCTTGCAAGCCTTTTAATTATGTTAAAAGCTTTTCTCTGATTCTTGCTAATCTGGCTGTTTAATAAAGAGAGCAGGTTTCAGGTTGATAGCCTTCTGCAACCATCAGTATCTTCTTACCTTTTAATAAAAATAATTTCATTATCTTTATGTTTACAGTTGTCCTCTACTGACAGAAAATGATACTGATTTTCCATTTAGTGTGGTGATACACATTTAAGCCAAATTTTTTAAATGAGCTGACTGAAAGAAAAATATTAGATAGATAATAGTATACATGATATGTAGATGTCAACAACAAAAAAATTATAATGTTGCCAGCAAATGATAACACTCTTTGAGAATCTCTGGTCCTTTATGATTTCTTCTATATGCTCTTTTGAGAGGGATTTGGGAATCCACAGGAACTAAACTGCCAGTGTCGCACTTAAGGCAAAATATCAGCCAAACTTAGCTAGAGTAGCTTTTACCTATTTAAATTCTGTTACCACTTTCTGGTTTAATGGAAAATTCTTGTCATTAATTATGATAACACTGAGCCCTGAAATGAAATGCAGTTAGGACTGTGTTACTTAAGAGGATCTTCACAGTATGTTTTGTAGCATCATGGAACACGAAAAGACATCGCTGACATTTTCCTGATCGGATCAGTCTGACTATATGATTGGGTACATCAATCAGCTCTTGGTCTTAAAGCTGTAAAGTTATCCTTTGTGAGTACTCCATAGCACAAACGTACCTGTTAGAGTTCAGTTTGTTCAGGAGGTTGCTCCTTCCAAAAGCAGAATAGTAGTTTGTTAGTTATTGGTGAGATTTCAACCAAAAAGAAATTGAATGGTCCCGGAACACACACTTAAATTCTATTCATCCAGAAATAACACCACAGATACATGAGCATTGCTACTGGTACAGACGGTATCATGCATTACAACATTTATTGACAAAGCTTTTCCATTTTGATAGTTTTCATCATTTCCTCAGTTAGTATTGCTAGTTGACCTACTAAATTTAACACTAAGCTTATTATTAGAGATGGTATGCACTGTTTCTACAGCATTCTGAAGCAAAATATTAAATGTCTGTGTTAAATGTAATCCAAAGCATGAGGGAGATCATCTCAGCAGCTCTCAGGGGCCTCGCTGGCTCTCACGGAGAGTACGGTGGTGGCGCCGGCTGTGTGGAGAGTTTCTCATAGGCAGGTGGAGCATTGGGAACCTGTGGGGATGAGAAAGGGAGAGTATGGGCCTGGCAGCAGCGCATGTGTTCCTGGGGAAGCCAGTAAGTCATCATAGGTAGCATCATATTTATACTTCTGCTCTGGACTGAAACGTTCAAGTGCCCACATCTAATTTCCCTCCAATAAGGTAATAATTGTTAAAGTTCACAAGCGTGTTTGTTGAAACATTGTTGGGGGCAGGAGTACAGAAAAAATAGGGTGAAGGGGCTTCCCAAAATCTCAGAAACTGGTATATGCCTGGAATATCCTTGTCAATAGAAGCCCCAAGCCCTAACTATTGAAACATTGGACCCTGTTTACAGACATTAAATACACTGCACTTTTACCATATAGGTAAGTCCTTGTAGTTATGTCTAAAGGTCATTGCTGCTATCAACAGAGCACAGATATGTCAGGCCTTCATTTAATGTTCACAGGAATTCTAGGAGTATTTTCATGTTATGGGTTGGGAAACTAAGGCACAGGGAAGTTAAGTCACTTACTTGCCCAAAGTCACACAACTAGTAAGTGTGGAGCTAAGAACAAACTCAGTGATTTGGCCCAGAGTCAGTACTTTCAACCATTATCATACATTGCACTCATGCCTGCACTGTCCAATAGAAACAGAGCGCACCATGTGATTGTAAGATTTCTAGTAGCCACAATTAAAAAGAAAAAGAAGCATGGAACATTAATCTTAATAATACATTTCATTTAACCTCACATATTAAAATATTACTATTTCAACACATAACCAACATGCTTCACACTAAGTCTTTGAAATCTGGTAGATAATACAACACATCTCAATTGAAACTACTATGTTTTAAATACACAATAGCCATGTGTAGCTGGTGGCTACCCTATTAGGCAGCACAGCTCTATACAATTAATGAAAGGTCTTTTATTTTTTCCCTTAGATATAGCTATTTTCAGGACATAGACAAATATACTAAAAACATAAGACAAAAAGGATATTGTATCCAGAACCACGTTCTTCCTTTGGATCCTATATGTAAAGCC
Organism: Sturnira hondurensis; assembly: GCF_014824575.4. Classification (NCBI taxonomy): domain Eukaryota; kingdom Metazoa; phylum Chordata; class Mammalia; order Chiroptera; family Phyllostomidae; genus Sturnira; species Sturnira hondurensis. The sequence goes on along the minus strand of NW_028095455.1, from coordinate 467,165 downwards.
CTCATTATTGACCTTGGAAAATCTGGGTATGAGAAAACACAATTTAAGAAAATAGACTTCCAGCCAAGATGGGGGCATACATAGGTACACTTTGCCTCCTTACACAACCAAAAGAAGGACAACAACAAATTTAAAAACAAAAAATAACGAGAACTGTCAGAAAATTGAACTGTGTAGAAGTCTGATAACTAAGAAGTTAAAGAAGAAACATCATCCAGACTAGTAGGAGGGGAGGAGATGGAGAAGAATCACGGCAAGGTGACAGCTGGAGGACCAGGCAGTCCCACATTTGCATGTGGATAAATATGAGTTAAAACTGGGGAGTGAGACAGATTGCACAACCCAGGGTTCCAGCATCAGAAAATAAAGCTTCACAACCTCTAGTAGTAAAAATTTGTGGGTGTGGTGATACTGGAGAGTAGCCTCTCAGGAGAGTTGGTTGGAGAGACCCACAGAGTTCTAGAATGTACACAAAACCAACCACCCAGGAATCAGCACCAGATGGGCCCAATTTGGTTATGGGCAGCAGGGGAAGTGATTGAAAGCCAGCCAAGAGCCTAGCATGCAATACTGCTCCCTCTTAGACCCCTCCCCAACATAGGGTCCCACAGTGCAGCCATGTGCATAGCTCTGCCCTGACAAATACCTAAGGCTCTGCCCCTTACTCCGTAACAGGCAGACTGAGACCAAAAAAATATGGCCCAAATGAAAGAACAGATCAAAATTCCAAAAATAGAACTAGGCTATGAAGAGATAGTCAACCTATCAGATGCAGAGTTCAAAACACTGGTAATCAGGATGCTCACAGAAATGGTTGGATATGGTTGCAAAATAGAGAAAGAAGTGAAGGCTATGCAAAGTGAAATAAAGGAAAATGTACAAAAAAAAAATAGTGAAGGGAAGGAAACCAGAATTCAAATCAGCAATTTGGAGCAGAAGGAAGAAATAAACATTCAGCCAGAACAGAGTGAAGAAACAAGAATTCAAAAAAAATGAGGAGAGGCTTAGGAACCTCTGGGACAACTTTAAACATTCCAACATCTGACTATAGGGGTGCCAGAATGAGAAGAGGGAGAGCAAGAAATTGGAAACTTAAAAAAAAAATAATGGAGAACTTCCCTAATCTGGCAAAGGAGATAGATTTCCAGGAAGTCCAGGAAGCTCAGAGAGTCCCAAAGAAGTTGCACCCAAGGAAACACACACCAAGGCACATCATAATTACTTTATCCAAGATGAAAGATAAGAAAAGAATCTTAAAAGCAGCAAGAAAAAGGAGACAGTTACCTACAAAGGAGTTCCCATTAGAAGGGGCTGGAAAGAAGTATTCAAAGCCATGAAAGGCAAGGACCTACATCCAAGATTACTCTGCCCAGTAAAGTTATCATTTAGAATGGAAGGGCAGATAAAGTGCTTCCCAGATGAGGTCAAGTTAAAGGAATTCATCATCACCAGTCCCTTGTTATATGAAATGTTAAAGGGACTTATCTAAGAAATCTAAGAAAAAGAAGATCAAAACCTGTGAACCATAAAATGACCACAAACTCACAACTATCAACAACTGAACCTAAAAATCCACAAAACCAAAAACCAACTAAGCAAATAACTAGAACAGGAACATAATCACAAAAATGGACATCATATGGAGGACTATCAGTGGATTGGGGGAGGGGAGAAAATGGGTGGGGAAAGTATAGGGAATAAGAAGCATAAACGGTAGGTACAAAATACACAGGGGGAGGTTAAGAATAGTATGGGAAATGGAGAAGCCAAAGAACTTATATGTATGACCCATGGGCATGAACTAAGGTGGGGGAATGCTGGTGGAAGGGGGTTGCAGGGCAAAGGGAAATAAAGAGGAGAAAAAATGGGAGAATTGTAATAGCATAATCAATAAAATATATTATTTTAAAAAGATTCAATCCCGCCCTGGCTGGTGTAGCTCAGTGAATTGAGCACGGGCTGCGAACCAAAGGGTCACCGGTTCGATTCCCAATCAGGGCACATGCCTGGGTTGTGGGCCGAGGGCCCCAGTGGGGGCCACATGAGAGGCAACCACACACGGATGTTTCTCTCCTTCTCTTTCTCCCTCCCGTCCTCTCTCTCTAAAAATAAATAAATAAAATATTTTTAAAAATATTCAATCCCTGTCTCTGCTTATTGTGTCTGCTAGGTGACAGGTAGCGTGAACACACCGGCTTTTCTGCTTTCATGATGACTATAGCCTACCTTCATCTCGGCGTGTGACCAACTGTGAAACAGACTACCTAGATGAGTCACACCCAAAATCCTGACCTACAGATCTTGTGAAATCAATAAATGCTGTTTTAAAACACACACAAAAAAAGAAAGAAAATCTCTGAGCTTCCTGTGTTTTTTACCTTTATTATTTTTTACTATGGTAAAATAGACATAACATAAAATTTACCATGTTAACCCATCTGTAGATGTGTAGTTCAATAGCATTAAATACATTCACATACTCCTCTCAGGATATGAACCTACCGCAAGATCATAGTTGTTCTCCTGAAAAGGTAGTTTGCTATCTTGTGGACCAGGTCCCTTGGACAGACATCTTCCTGTTAAGGTGCTTTGAGTACCAGCATAAAAGCTTTTGTCCTGAAATGTGAATTCACAAAAGTCAGTGGGTGAGAGGAAATAATTGAGTCCATTAAAGAAATGAGAAAAGAGGTGATGTTTTAAGAATGGGTTTTAGCCGTGGCTGGTGTGGCTCAGTGGATTGAGTGCCAGCCTGTGAACCGAAGGATCACTGATTTGATTCCCAGTCAGTTCACATGACTGGGTTGCAGGCCAGGTCCCCCACTGAGGGTGTGCGAGAGGCAACCACACTGATGTTTCCCTCTCTTTCTCTCTCCCTCCCCCTCTCTAAAAATAAATAAATAAACTCTTTTTAAAAAACGAATGGGTTTTGCCCTGGCTGGCATAGCTCAGTGGATTGAGCTGGAGCCTATGAACCACATGATCATGGTTCGATTCCCAGTCAGGGCACATGCCTGGGTTGCAGGCCAGTTCCCAGCAGGGGACTCACGAGAGGCAACCGTACATTGATACCTCTCTCTCTCTCTCCTTCCCTTCCCCTCTAAAGATAAATAAATAAATAAAAATATTTTTAAAAAAAGAATGGGTTTTAATCTTGATTGTGGCACATACTCTGTGTTCCCTCTGAATTCCAGTTTTTGCATCTGTAATATGAAAATAACATTGCCTACCTCTCAGAGTTGTTAGAGGAATTAACGAAAGGTAAAACGTGTAGTACAGTGCCTGACACCCATTAGTTAATGAATATTTTTAAAGGGAAGGAGAAAAAGAGTGAAACGAAAAAATGAACCTCAGAATGATTGCAAGATGAGTAGATCAGAGCTGATGAGGCAAGAGCTGATAGCACAGTGGGGACAGGCATATGACAACGTCACACCAGGGATTTAATACTCTATTCCGTCTCTCCCACAAGGACAGCAGAGTATCTTAATCACTATGAATGCATACACTATGACAGAAATGCTCTGGTTGCAGCCCTGAGTCAAGTTGCAACAATAATGACAAGTCAGTCTAAGGCTGTGATGCCCCCTGAGTTACTGCAGGGAGGATAGGTAAACGCTTAGTGCTTTGCAAAGGATTAGAGGATGATGCTCTTCATCCCTAGAATAGAATGACAACAGTTTGTACAAGACAGAGATACAAACCAAAGTGGAGCCTGCTGAAGTGACTCGCCTGGGTGAGAGGGAGTATTGCATCACTGAGTTGGTTAAAATTGCTGGCATCTCATGATAACAAAAAACAGACTTTAGTTGCTTTTATTATTGTTGTTAACTTCTCTACTGCAGTGGTTTTCAAACTTTAGCATGCATCAGCATCACCTGGAGGGCCTGTTGGACACATTTCTGGGTGTGGGCCCAGAACTGGACAACTGTTCAGTTCTGGACAACTCAGCTACACTCAAATACTTAGCGGGACCAAGCAGGTGATGCAAAAGGGGATCAAAAAGGTCCAGCAGGGGCCGGCAGAGGGCAAGAGGGATTGTATACCCCATCTAAGGAGACTGTATAGCTGCCAGTTTTTCTCAGATCTTTTGCTTTTTGGGAAAAGACACTATAAATCAAGGTTTTTATGTTAAATGTTATTTTATTTTTAAGTGTTTTTTATTGATTTTGCTATTACAGTTTTCCTAATTTTTCCCCCTTAATCCCCCCTCCACCCTGTTCCCCCAACCCTCCAGCATTCCCCCCCCCTTAGTTCATGTCCATGGGTTGTACATATAAGTTCTTTGAGTCCTCTGTTTCCTATACCATTTTTTATTTCTCCCCATCTTTTTTATGCTTACTAATTATGCTTCTTCTTCCCTGTACCTTNCTCCCCCAACCCTCCAGCATTCCCCCCCCCCTTAGTTCATGTCCATGGGTTGTACATATAAGTTCTTTGAGTCCTCTGTTTCCTATACCATTTTTTATTTCTCCCCATCTTTTTTATGCTTACTAATTATGCTTCTTCTTCCCTGTACCTTTCCTCTCTATTCCTCCCTTCCCCCTCCCCACTGAACTCCCTCTGTGTGATGTCCATTTCTCTGATTCTGTTCCTGTTCTGGTCATTTTAAATGTTAGCATCTAATTCAACTCTTAAAAACACAGGCCCAAACATCTCTGTGAGCCAAATCCAGCATGTGCTCTGTGGCCTCAGCTGAGGGAGGCTGGAACAGGGCTGCCGTGCAGGTGAGCAGCGGCTCTCCAGGCTTGCCTGTGGACTGTGGCTGACCTCTGAGGTCTATCGGGTTGCACGAGAAGGGTGTCAAGGCAGGTTTCCAAGGTGGAGAAGTATTTGGAACATCAGTTAGATGAGGCCAGACACGTATTGGGCTAATAACTACACAGTCTGCAAAATGTAAAAAAGTAGTTTTCTGATTTCTGGCCAAGATGGAGGTGTAAGTAGATACACTTTACCTCCCCACACCACCAGAAGGATAACAACAAATTTAAAAACAAAAAACAACTAGGACTGCCAGAAAATTGAACTGCATGGAAGTCTGAAAACCAAGGAATTAAAGAAGAAACATTCGTCTAAACTGGTAGGAGGGGCAGAGACGGCCTAGGGCAGAGAGGACAATAGGAAGGCCAGAAGGGGAGAAGAACAAGAGCAAGAAATTGAAAAGTTATCTAAACAAATAAGGAAGGAGAACTTCCCCAATCTGACAAAGAAAATAGACTTCCAGGAAGTCCAGGAAGCCCAGAATCCCGAAGAAGTTGGACCCAAGGAAGCACATACCAATGCACATCATAATTACATTAACCAAGATTAAAATGGAGAGAATTCTAGAAGCAGCAAGAGATAAGGAGACGGTAAGCTACAAAGAAGTTCCCAACAGACTGTCGGCTGATTTCTCAAAAGAGACCTTACAGGCAAGAAGGGGCCAGAAAGATGTATTCCAAGTCATGAAAGTCAAGGACCTACATCCAAAGTTACTCTATCCAGCCAAGCTATCATTTAGAATGGAAGGGCAGACAAAGTGCTTCCCAGATGAGGTCAAGTTAAAGGAATTCATCATCACCAGTCCCTTATTATATGAAATGTTGAAGGGACTTATCTAAGGAAAAAGAAGATCAAAAACTGAACAGTGAAGTGACCACAAACTCACAACTATCAACAACTGAACCTAGAAAACGCAAAACAAAAAGCAACTAAGCACACAACTAGAACAGGAACAGAATCACAAAAATAGACATCACATGCAGGACTATCAGAAGGTCTGGGCAGGGGAGAGAATGGGGGGAAAGGTATAGAGAATAAGAAGCATAAATGGTAGGTACAAGATACACAGGGGGAGGTTTAGAATAGTATGGGAAACGGAGAAGCCAAAGAACTTATGTGTCTGACCCATAGGCATGAACTAAGGGGGAGGGATGCTGGAGGGTGGGAAGGTACAGGGCAGAGGAGAATAAAGGGCAGGAAAAAAATGGGACAATTGTAATGGCATATAATCCATTAAATAAATAAATAACAAATAAAAAAAGAAGTTGTTTTCCTCAACTCTGGCTCACCTCCTAGAAGGATACATGCACAAGGACTTTAATCTTGACATGAGGACACTGGGAGGTTCTGGTCCCCTCCCTGACTCCCAAAGATACACCTCAGAAAAGATATTTAATGTGTTCTCTGCCTTTAGTCAATAATCACTCTTATTCTTTTTCTTTGTTTTTTAACTCCCTCCCCTGCCACAGTGTGCACCTCAAAATGCAGGTTCCTGGTTCCTGGTTCTCACCACCAGAGCTGGTCCTAAAATCTGCGTTTTAGCAAGAAGCCCCAGAGATTCCCGTGCAGGATCCCCCGACCAAGCTCTGAGAAACAGAACTGGAGGAGACGTGAGCATATAAACGGAGCTGTCCGCAGGGGCCTCGAAAGTCTCTCCAGGAATCAAAAGCATTGTGTTCTGACTTTCAAGTAAAAGAGTAAAATTGGTAAATACAAAAACCAACTTCCAGTGCCTTGCAAATCATTTTTCTGAAAAAAAAAACATGTTGCTGAAAAAGCAGTCTTTCTCTTCAAAAGACATTTTCCAGATATAAGGGGAATTATTAGCCAACAGAAATTTTAGGAGATCTTAATTCCAACCAACCCTGATACCTCCCATGTTCAGTGAAAGTGGGAAAGCAGGTATTTTAAAGCTCAATGAGGGTTTTTAAAGATGGAGTAACTCAAATATCCAGAACTTGCTTTATTGTCATTCACATACTTCTGTTTTAAAATGAAAGTAGAATCACCAAAGAGAGACTGGGAGGTAATCATGTAATTAAATGCAGTACTTAATGCACTATTTTACATAATTTTGCCTGCATTTCTTAGACTGCTGATTCCAAACCTGGCATTTCAGGAGATATGGAAGTCTCAAAATGAGATTTTGTTATTAGTTTTAAAAATAAATGACAGAGCCCTGGCTCAGTGGATTGAGTGCCTGCCTGCAAACCAAAGTGTCACCAGTTCAATTCCCAGTCAGGGCACATGCCTGGGTTGCAGGCTGGGACCTCAGTAGGGGGTGTGCAAGAGGCAACCACACATTGATGTTTCTTTCTCTCTTCCTTCTCTCTCTCTAAAAATAAATAAATGACAGAGCATTTTTAGACAGTCAGGAATCAGGGAATATAAACATAAAAATTCCAGAAACTGCAGATTACCGATGTAGACCTAGAGTAATGGAGACATGATAAGTTGAATTTGAACCTTACCAAGCAAAATGTTCACAGTGCCCAAGCCCACAATGTTAAGATTCTCTCTGTTATTCTTAAATGAGTTTAAGAATGGGATTGTTGGAGCAGAAAGGAAAGAAAAAAAGTCCTTTGCAAAAGTCCTTTTGCTCAACATCATCTAGCTAGCAATTGTGGGCAGTTAGGAAATTGGTACCAACATAATGAGATTGTAGGGTTTTTACTCCTTAAAAAGCTAAATCATTGTGATTTTTTTGTGTACAAACATAGAATGAGTAAAAACTATATAGAAAAATATATATATATTTAAAGATTTTATTTATTTATTTTTAGAGAGAGGGGAAGGTAGGGAGAAAGAGAGGGAAAGAATCATCAATGTGTGGTTGCCTCTCACACACCCACCACTGGGGACCTGGCCTGCAACCCAGACATGTGCCCTGACTGGGAATCGAACTGGCAACCCTTTGGCTCACTGGCCAGCACTCAGTCCACTGAGCTACACCAGCCAGAGCTAGAAAATATATACATAAAAACTTATATACACCATGTTATATCATGTAGCTAGGTATAGAACAGAGCAAATGAGGCTTAGAGAAATTAGAAACTAAGGGCACCAAGCAGGTCAATGGCAGACAGTAAGACCAAAACCTGATGCCATACAATCAAGTGACTGCTATGTGCTAGGCACTGTGCTGGACACTGGAAGTACATAGATGAATAAGAAAAATTTCCAGCCTTGGCTGGTGTGGCTCAGTGGATTGAGCACCAGACAGGTGTGAGGAAAGGGCCACATGGGACTGCCCTAGCTTCCCAGTAAGGAGGAGGAGAATTCGAAGCTACAGCTTTCACCTTCCCCTTCTCCTCCTCCCACACCAGTGGCCGTGGCCTCCCACACCAGTCCTCCCCTCCGTCATGGAACCTCCTCTGAATGAAGCGCTTCTGAACGAGGATTGGGACTTTCCAACATCTGTTGTAAAGGTCAATTTTTCCACTAGGCATCAACCTCAGAAGCTTTCAGATCTGCAATAACAAGAGAGAGAGGAGAGGGAAGGAGTGGTAGAGGAATAAAGAGAGAGAGAGAGTGCCCTGGCTGGTGTGGCTCAGTAGATTGAGTGCTAGCCGGCAAACTGAAAGGTTGCCAGTTCAGTTCCCAGTCAGGGCTCATGTCTGCATGGTGGGCCAGGTCCCCAGTTGGGAACATGCAGGAGGCAACCAGTCAATGGTTCGCTCCCTCTCTCCCTCCCTTCCCCTCTTTCTAAAACTAAATAAATAATTTTAAAAAATAAACTGAGGTTTCTGAAACCTGTAAGTTCTATTGTTTAGAGACTCTGATGTTTCCGATTTGTGGAAGACCCTGCTGCCCCAAGACTGGACTGTGTTAGCTTTCTGGCTGTATGGTAAAGAAAAAAATATCCTGTTAAAATCACTTGGCCATCAAAGGAAGATGGAGCCTGTTAAAAACCTGGTGGTCCTTTGTGCTGCTGAGGAGTGAATAGTTACTTTATTGCGCTGATGCTAGATGGCTTCTAGGCATACTGGGCTGCTTGGTATAGCAGTTAGAAGAATTCCCAGGCAACGTGAGAGGAAAGGGGTGAAGAGGCAAAGTGAGAGGAGTAGCCACTAAGTGCAGTAACAGAGGCAGTGAGAATCCCCAGAAGAGCTGGTGGGCCTGGTGCACCTCATACGCTGCTCTTGACTGTGCCAGGTGACCCTGAGCCCTGCCCTGGGCCTCACAGGCTGTCGGTGCTCAGCCACACACTCAGCCATCACTCAAGTTTGCTCTGAGACCAAAGAGCAGACAAGTTCCTCATTGCTGTTGATGCCTGGACAGAGGCCGAAGAAGAGTGGCAAGGAGTACAATGTAGAAAAAGGTTCATCAGAACCAGGGGTCAGAGCTAGAGGTGACCATGGGAATGTTACAGGCCAGAAATTCAGAGACAGAAGGGAAGTGGGTCCTGGGTCTAGAAGGATCCCAGCAATGGGCACTTTACCAACCTTCAGGCTCCTGTATCCACTTCGTCTTCTACAATACCAGCAGCCAAGGAGCAGCAAAATTCCCAGGATCACTGTCAGGATGCCAATCCCTGCGAACCTGGCCCAAGAAGTAGACAAATTCACCTTGGTACAGAAGCCTTGTTCCACATAGTGTTCACGGGGACTTTGCCAGTCCAAAACCACATAATTTCCCCAAGTCCCCAAGTGATTTCCCACCACACGGCACACTGGCTACCCACCAGACCCCCCACACTTGTGTGCAGGGACAGCACCTCCTCTGGCACCCCTCAGGTGTGTGCCAACAGAAGTCATGCTAACTGGCATGGGCCCAAACACCCAAGCTCCTGGGTACAGGAGCAACTGTACAGGAGCAAGTGACCCTTATGTGGACAATATGTTTATTGAGACTGAATTATCTTTTCACTGGAGCTGGTTTAGATCATTTTCCCCAACTATCAGTCCATGAAAAGAAAATGGAAATTAGCATTGACTTAACATCTGCTATAAGCCAGGTGCTGTGCTGAACATTCTAGATACATGAGCTTGTTTAATTCTCACAACAACCCTGTGAGGTAGGCAGCCCTTGGGGTCCCCATTTCACAGGTGAGGAAATAAATGCAGAGATTAAGTGCCTTGCTGAAGTCATACATGGGACAGAGCTAGGATTTGAACTTGACTCTCCCTTGATCGGATTTGTGTCTTCTCCTCCCACCCCCTCCCCACCACCTCACTCCTTGCCGGTCTCCTCTCTCCACTCCTGCCCTACTATACTCAAGTTCCCAGCATCATTTCTCCCAGAGTGAGGGCGACCCACCCCGCTTTCTCCCACAGTCCTCCCCACAGTGCTGACCAGCAGGGAGCTTACCTGTTTCTTCTAGAAATGGAAAAAAGAGCTCCCAGAGGAATTTCTGTTTTTGGGGGGAGGTCTTTTTTTAAAATTGGTATCCTCAATACTTAGAAAGGGTCAGGCATGTAGGTGTCTTAAGAAATATTTCTTAAAGATAAGTAGATGGATAAATGGATACACAGTTGTATGGATGGGCAAACAAATGAAGAAAAATGAAAAAATGAACTATGGCTGATCACAAATTCACATCCTTCCCCCATAACACCAACCTCTCTGAAAAATAAATGAACAATTGAATGTCTTGTTAAAATAATTATTTACAAATATTCGGATTTGTAGCAAACATAACTTGAACCTCTTGTGAGTCATTGACACTAGTGAGGATAATGAACGAGATGAGCGATTTACCACAGAGCAAGTTTGGTTTGGGCAGGGGGACAGGTCAGAAAGAGAAGGAGAGAGCTTGGAAGTGGGCGGGGGCGGGGGGGCTTGGGGCTGGCACACTCTGACTGAAGGAATGGAAGTAGGACTGTGGGATTTAGAGGTCTCTGAGACTGTTACTGTCTCATAGAGATGCCAGAGCCCAGCCCAGCTAGGACACATGTCCTGTGTTTGTGCTCAGCTGGGCCTCCACTTGCTCCAGGAATGCAGAGCAGCTCCCCAAGGACCGGATCAGAGGGGTTAGTGTCTGCTTGCTCTGGTCTCTGCTGAGTGACCTGGAAGAGGCATCTCGGAAGGGAGCCTTGGGGTGGCCGGGGTGAGAGGGCCGGCCTGGCTGGTCTGCCTGCCAAGTCAGAGAGGCCAGATGGCTTTTGGAGTCAGGCGCTCTGTGGATATTTAGTAGGTACCCCCAAGCTGGCCAGGCAGAGATAACTAGCAGAACTAGGGCTGGGGCTCAGCCCTGGGGAGAAGCGTCTGAGCTGCACCTGGAGCAAAGCTGAAGCACCCCGAGAAGGGCCTGCTCCTCAGCAGCATGGTGCAGTGCAGGCATCCACGCCAGCCTTTTGGACTCTGTGTCCAGTGGTCCGTGGGAAGCACTACTTCCCCTGTTTCCAGGCCCTGGGGCTCTGCTTTCCCTGCATAGCATTGTCAATTAGCTGACATCTGCCTGATTTTCCACTTCACAGCATGAAAAACATCAACAAAGTGGGGGGTGCAGTCTTTTATCCGTGACTTGCTCTGCAAGAAAGGCTCTGCTGTGCTGGGTGATTTATGAGAGATTGAGCAGCTGCAGGTGAAACAGGTCTAACTGAGGCTTTGCCTGGAGAGACTTTGGCCCAATACCACCTACTGGACCCCCTTCATCTCAAGACCTGTGAGGACTGAGGCTCCTTCTCCCAATGGGGTAGAGAGAAGCCTGGGATGGCAGTGCTGGGTAAAACTCTAAGCTAATTATTCAGGCCACTCCCCCCACTCCAGACTGTGAAGCGGACACCTACCACTACCTTAGGGGCTACTCCACCACTCCCTGAGCACCAGTGTGTGCCAGCTCCCCCCCACACACACACACACAGGCTTTTATTCCCTCCTCATGACGATCATCTGAGGTAGGTATGGAGGTCATTTCAGAGCTGCTATCCCAAGACTCAGTCTGGTAAAATGCCTAAGGTTGCACAATAGGTGAAGTGGCAGAATCCACTTTCACAGCGACTGGCCCAAGATGCCCAGGGAGTAAGTGCTTGAGTGTGGGCCAGACCCGGGCTTCCCATCGTCCTCGCCAGTGCCTTCCCTGCTGTATCACCCTGTCCTGAAGAAAAGCTGTCACATGGAGCGTTTAGTGGGCTCTCGTGACTACAGGCAGCTGATTCAGTTTCCCAGCATGCCTGTGTTCTGACTTGCCCACTGGGTCTGCGGTTATTCCCTTGGACGTCATGACACAGACAGAGCTCTGTTCCCGCTCTGCACACACAGTCACGTTGCACTCCCACACCCACGGGGATGACTGACAGCGGAAAACATCGACACAAGCCAGACACTGCAGAAGAACTCTCTACCCAGCTAGTCTGAGGGCCTCAGGATGTCACCCAAGTACCTCCTGCAATAGAGTCACCTGAGATGTGTGTTAAAGTGCAGACCCTGGGTCCCCACCCCAAGTCCTGCTGTATCAGTCTCTTGGGACTAGGGAACTGCATTTCTTCAAGTTCCATGGGTGATTTACACTCTCTCAACTGATAGAGGCCCCCTCTCTCTACTGCTACTTAGCCATAGAATCTGTTGAGTCATCATGCAGAAGCTGAAACAGTATCCTACTGAACACCACGTGCAATGTACCCCCTCAAAGAGTGCACTTCTGCTCTTGGGACATTTTTTCAGAACATCTGTCGACCCCCACCCTCAATTGACCATGTAAGGACGTTAGAAAATTCCACAGGCTCTTTGAAAAAATGCTCCCAGCCTGAATGCTTGCTTGCCCCTGTTAGTTTATTCTAGCACAGATTTGTCAACAGTTCTTTCCCAAGGGAGAGGAGAGTAGGTTTGTGGGAAATTGTCATCAGACCACTTAAAAGATGGTCCAAATAAAACCCGGTTCCTCGTTTGTCCTGTTGGAGTCCCCACTTAGAGGGAGGCACTCCCTTCCCACCACCACGCCCTCCCCCACAGGCAGAGCGTGTCCCTACGGCCCACATTCCCATCGTAGCCCTTCCTCTTGCTGACGTTATTCTCGTACCTAAATCTCCTGCTGGATCGTAAGATTTTTTTCAAAGGAAAGAATAGCATCTCGGGAGGGCTAGACAATGCTCAGCTCTTCGAAACCCTTAATCATATAAATACTTATTTTTAGTTGATTCAGCATACCAAACACTTTTCCATGGGATAAAGGATGATGCAAAGGTTCTGACCACCATCCTCACCCAGGGGTCAGGCACAAATGGAATCACACCTGCCCTTCATCTTCACTTGCTCTTTGGCAACTTACCTTTGTTGTGTCTGCAGACTACCTTCAGGAGCCTGAGAGGAGTAGGACACGGCTTGAGGAAAGAGGCAACCTGCTCCCAGACTTGTGTTTTTCAGTCTGGGAACCTAGAGCAAAGGCCTGACAGCCAAGAATGCAGACAAAATGGCCAGATTCAACTTTTCACCACTCCTATCACCTCACCTGTTCAGCCTCAGAGAAGCTTGTGTGAGTCCCTGTGGGACCAGCGTCTCCACACCTCATTGCCAGTTTTTACCCTCTGGAGAAATAAACACTGGAGAGATCTATGGAGAGGTGTGTGTCAGTGGAATTCAGAGGATAAATTAGCAAAAGTTTTGAACTTACCCTTCGGCCGTGATGTAGGTGTGGCCATGCCCTCTCTTTGGGTACCCATAGCTGTATTGGGCCTCTTCACTTGGCATCTTGTGGGGTCACAGGACACCTAACAGCAGAGGCATGTGGGCTTCATTTAATGTGTCCAGAGCATCCTCACTCCATGAAGACCCACAAAGACATTGCCACTAGGTGACCATTGACAACACCTGGGGCCTCTGGTTTCTCTTTGTGAGAGACTATGTATCTGCTTCTTTCATTGATATTGCATGGAGACTGCTCAGGTTTCTAACCCCTTCCACCAACTGAGAATTAAGTTCAAAGAAAAAAACTGAAAACAAAAAAGCAAATGCTTTCGAATTGAGTTATTATTGAGAGGGACATGCTCTTCATTTGCCTTCAATTGGACTCTATAACATAAACTGTAGAGAAACAAGCAAACAAAAAGCATTTTTATCAGTCCTTACTTTCCTTGGGCCAAAACTGTGCTTAGTAGAAGGAGTTATTTCTCTCCAAAGATATTATTGGATACCAATCCTTGGAAGGCCATGACAATAACGCATGTGGCCAAGCACAGTGTCCTCCCAGCCCACTTTCCAAGGGAGGAAAACGCCCACACGGGTGCCGGGTCTAGTGCACATTCACCGCCCCCCCCCAAATAGGCTGAAGATGCCCACAACTTGACTTTGATAACAATTCACTGATCCTCCCCCTGAACTCAATTTCTGCTTCTCCCTCGTTCATGTCTCATGACTGGGGTTTAAATACATAAACAACACTTGGGGGTGTGTTATTTATATATATTATAACGCAAACATTTAAGCAATAATACAAATAGACAAACAAAAAGCCCACGGACGGCAGTGGTCGTGATTAACGTGTGCTTGTTAAAAAACGAACAGTCGTTTCTCTTCTCTCCTTGCCGTCATGTATTTTTCTTCCCTCTTACCATTCTCATGAACTTCAAAGGTCTGGTCCCCATAGAATTACATTAATGAGCCCGTTTAGAACAGCAGGAGAGAAGTGGAAGAGCAGAGTGGGGAATTCACTACATGAATCCTTTCCATTGGGGCATTTCACGTGAAATTTGCCCTTCCCAGTGGTAAAAAAGAAATTACAGTTGAACTCACTGATCGCTCAGGTGAATAATATAGGGGTGAACCCTGTGTCCAAAATCACAGACTCAAAATGTGATTAATTCTGTGTCAAATTGATTTTGTAAATCTATAAATCCAGTTCAGAGCCTTGGCAAACGGGGGTAGGGTCAGCCAATGCCCCTCCCCCCACATGAACCAGGAACAACAGCCCTTAAAGTGACAGAATGATGCTGCTCACAAGCGGGCCTTCCCCGGTCCTCTGCTCTACCACTTGGCAGTCTAGAGAGAGCATCTAGGAGACTCTGTGCACCTACAGAACTTGGAGAATTACAAACAGTGAGGAGAAATTCTGCTAGTGGCCAACATCAGGGAGGCAATGGAAGAGGGTGGAGGAGTCCACCAGAATCTCCCAGACCCTCCTCTGAAACAACAGGACCACAATCACACACATGCCCTTACCTTCCTGGATTGGATCGTCCTCCGCCTGCGTCTGTAGTGGGACCTGTGTGTGCAGAATGCTTCTCCTCCCTTAATCTTCCTTTCTTTTTCCCCCCTGGTCTTGAGTCCCATGTTAGTCACGAGTTCGGATTTCTGCAGGGTCATCTGTGATTGCTTAATTGGCGTGAATATAACCAGCTTCGTTCCTCCCCTCAAAAAGTCACGCCTCACAATGGCCTCTGTTTTCCCCAAACCCAGGGTTTTATCCTAGGAAAGCCCTTTATTTTAAATGCTAGTCCCTCCTCTGTAGGGTTGCTGGTTAAAATATAGGGTGCCTGGTTATCTTTGAATTTCAGAAAAACAATTTTTAATATACCTGTGGCCCATTTTTTAATATATGTCCCACTTCCTGCATGGAACCTTTTTTTAATCCTCACCTGAGGCTCTGTTTATTGATTTGAAAAAGAGAGAGACATGGATGTGAGAGAAAGATTGATCAGCTGCCTCCCCTACACGCCGGGACTGGGGACCAAACCCACAACCTTTTGGTGCATTGCACTGTTACAGAAGAAAGTCTCAGAAGCTTGGTTCTTCCCGCCCATGCAATAAAGAATTAGAGATCAGCAAGTATATTAGTGTGCAAGCAAGGTTTATTGGTGATTGTTCTCATGGAAGAGAACGGGCCTAACTAAGGTGGGGGCGGGGGCTGAAAGGCACAGGTTCAGGGTGCAGCAGGGTACGGGTGGAGAAAGTGAGAGCGATCAAAGGCCGGGGTGGCAAGCGCTGGGGTGATGAGGGCCAGTGAGGGCCAAGGTGGCCAGAGTGCGCGTGGCCAGAGACCAGGTGGCCTGAGAGCCAAGAGCGCCAATCCTGCCAAGCCTTCGTTCTGAGGATTTATGTAGTTGGCGTGACAAGGGGTGAGGAGGAAGAAGTTACATATCGATTGGCAGGTAAAGGTGGTGCTGGCTTTCCAGGAATGGAAGTTGGCATGAATAGCCAAAGGTATTAAAGGACTTCTTCCTTCAGGGAGTAGGGGCCCTTTCGGGCTTTTCAAGCCTTAGGATGAAAGCACAGTATCTGTCAAAGGCTCTTCTTTCCCAGACAGTGAAACAGATACATAGAATTTCAAGGACTGCTAAGTCAGTGGGTGGGACATGCATTCCTCCTCCTCCCTGCTTTTGTTTCCCCTCTGGAAGCTGTAACCAGATGATACTCCAACCAACTGAGCCACCCAGCCAGGGCATGGGATGTATCTTTACAAGAAATTATTTGCTGTCTTTCTGACACTCAGATGTAACTGGGCACCTCACACGCTTCCTCATACCACCTCAAAGGGTCAAGCCTTTTGTCTTGGATCGAGAGATCATCCAGGCCTCCCCTTCGGATCAAGGAGAGAAAACAGAAGGCCCCTGAAACTTCTGAAGCTGGACTCCCTGATTTCTTTGTGGTGTTCCCAGGGGTGATTGTCTCCTGGGGAGAGTGGGTTTTTTGCAATTGTAAAAGACAGGCAAAATCTTTCTTTTGCACACAGAATCTAACTGAAACCAGGGCTGGTTGGACCTGGCACTGTATTTTCTACCCTGACTGTCACATGTGTACAGCCCAGAAGTGTTTCAGTGGGACAGAACAGTTCCTTTGCTTACCAGCTCCCTAAAACCATTGCAAACAAACAAAACAAAACACCCACCAGGATTAAGGAATCTGAGCATTCTCACCCTCTGAGGACTTAGATTAACTGGCCATTAAGTTCCCCTTCCCCATTATGTCTGAGGGCCCCACTCCTTCTGGATCCTGTGGCTTTCTTGTTTCCATTGGATTGTCCGGTGTGAGAGCATTACTGAATTACTGCATACTGGATAATCATCACTGAAAATGGCAAGGGAGAGACAAAACAGAGAGAGGGTGAGACCGGCAAAGTCTTTCCGGAAAGGTGGAAAAATGTACATTGAGACCTAGCAGAGGAGAAGGAGTCGGCCATATGAAGGTAGTGGAAGAGCATTTCAGACAGAGAAAAGAACCAGTGCAAAGGCCCTGAGGCAGATTTTGTTCAAAAACCAGAAAGAATACAAGCTCTTGGTGTCCAAGGCTTTTGGAAAATTAACCTTAGGATTCTGCTTGATTACTCTCAGAAAGGCCTAGTAATGGGTGCTGTTCTAGCCAAGAAGCCAAAGGTTTGTGTGAGCCTGGATTCTACAGCTGGGCCCCTGGATGATTAGTCTCAAGACCAGGGAGGAGGGAGGTACTGACCTGGGTCTCAGGGAAAGGCGAAGCTTCCAGGTCTCACTCAGTCCTCCAGTGATGGGTGCTAATTCAGGGGCCCTCGATGTGCCTGCGCAGTGTTCTAGGATGGAGACCGCAAAGCGGCTGGCATCATCCCCTCCCCCCAGAGGGGCTGCAGGAGCAGACCCAGCACACGGGGGACACTGCGACTGGTCTGGGAACATATCATCCAGTTCCTCTGCTCTTCAGAGTTCAGCAAGAAAGTCTTTATCGGCTCTTACAAGGGCATCTCTTTGGGTCTTTGAGTGGTGTCAACGTAAACCACATTCAATTTTTGGTGAGTTTATTTGAGCCAAACTGATGACAATGCCAGGACGCAATATCTCAACAGATTGAGAAATGCTCCAGAGAACGGCAGTTAAGCACCTTATTTTACACACTAGAATCAAAGGAGAAGCCATAGGGGGTTACGTGAAGTCTATTGTGATAGATTAGGGGGTGGGAGAAAGCAAAGTGGTGGAGGGAACCTCTGGGATTAGATAAAAAGTTAAAGTGATAGACACATACTTCTTTTACATAGGTGGGTAAGGGGGTTAACAGTCAACAATTAACATGTGATAGCAATAACTGTGAGGGCATTTGTGGTCTCAGCTTGTGCCCAAGGGGTTTGGGAAAAAGGGAAGCTGCCTTGCAAAAAGACAACAGACAGGCTCAGTTAAGGTAAAGACTGGCCTTTGTTAGGGAAAAATGCTGGCCTAGGACATGACTATCCTTCATGAACTGCTTTTTGTTAATAAGTTTTCATTTTAAATGATTCTATGTGGTTACTTTTGGTCTCTGAGTTTGTAAGGCTGCCTCGAAGGCCTCCCTTGAGCTCGTCAGGTTAATACGTGGCCCCTTTTCTTCCACAGCGGTTTGTAGCTTTGGAGGTACCCAGTCCTGTCAGGGTGAGGTGCCCAGGATTGGCTGGGCCAGATCTGCAAATAAGGGTGCCCCAGGAACCCCAGCCTTAAAATAATTGCCACATCCTGTTTCCTGGAAGTGCCCCCAGAAGTTCCCTTTGACTAGGCCCCTAGTCACCAGACAGGCCTAGGCCTCAAGCTCCATCCCAGGGCCAATCCAGGCCCAGACCTCCTGCCCTCACCTTCTACACTTCCTAGCGACTTGGGACAGTTTAGCTCCTCTTTCCCAACTGCCCTCCACCTCCCCCCGCCCCCCCGACCCCCTCCCCCCCCCCCCGGTCTAAGAGCAGGGGCTCTAGAGTCCAAACCGTCTGCACTTCCTCTCTTCAATCTTCGTCACTTTGGGCAAATCATAAACCTCTTGGAGCTTCATTGCCTGCATCTAAAAAGTAGGTCTAATAAAAGCACCTACTGTATTTTGCCATGTATAATGTGCGTCCATGTTTTTGGCCTAAACTTTCAGAAAAAAAAAGTTTGTTTTAAATTTTTAATTCAATTATTTATTCTTTTATTCTTTTTTTTCAATTTTAATGGTTGTTCAAGTACAGTTTTCCATCTTTTACTCCCATCCCAGACCACCCTCCCAGCCCTCCCCCTCAATTATTTATTTATTTATATGTAGATACTTGGTTTTTGTATTATGAAGGGATTTTAGCACTTATTTTTTAACATGTTATGGTGCAAGCAATTTATGTAATAAATGGTTACAAAACACAAGAACAGATACAAGTTATTTCAGGTACTACCCATGTATAATGCACATCCTTATTTTTCCCTCAAAAGTTTGGTAAAAGAATGCACATTATACGTGGTAAAATATGGTACTCCCTAGATTGGATGGGAAGTTAAAAGAGATCATGCTTAACATGTGCTTGACACAATATCTGATACAGAATAAGTTTAGTAACATAATGTGGAGGCTACCTGACCCATTGCCCCTTTGGCCCAGCTCAACCTGCCTTGAATGAGTTTGAAGGTGGTGCAGCCACTTCCCAGCCAAGACCTTGAACCAAGTAACACCTTGCTGGCCACTAACTGGTTCTCTGCTGTCACCTGGTGGTCATAGCCTTGCAGCACAGGCCCACCTGATGAAGCGAGGGGACTGATTGCACAGGTGCCTCTTTGATCTTTTCAAACCCTTCCCATCCACAGTGCTCAGTGGCCAGAATCCACTTTACTCACCTTCCTTGGGACTTAGAACCTTCTTCAGTACTAATCACTATTCTTAGATTTCCATAGCCCCTGAGTTCTCCCCAGAGAAGCCCAGCTCAGGCCCTACCTGCCCTCCATCCCTACTCCCCTGATCCCTGCCCTCACACCTCAAAGTCAACAACAGGGACTCTAGAATACAAACTGTCACTTCATCTTTTCAATCTGTGTGACTTCGGGGTGTGAGTTTTTGCTCCTACACACACACACGCACGCACGCACGCGCGCGCCAAGGAAAATTCTAGAATGTTATAAAGGACATTGCTGTAAAAGGGGTTGATGCTGCTGTTCTTCTATAGAAGAGGCTGAACAAACAGAACTGCCTTTTTAGGAGGCAGAAAAGACAACTAGGCACACCTCTGGTGTTTGAGGCAGGCTGCAGTCAGTATTCCCTCCTACACCCAGTAGGGGCCTGAACCCCGACAAAATGGCCTTTAATCCCAATTCCTAGTATACCTGTGGGGTCTTGGGCAAGTTACTTAACCTCTCTGAGCTTCAGCAGCCTCGTCTACAAAATGGGAATAAATAATAATTACAAAATTGCTGCAAGAATTAAATGAGCAATAATATGTAAAATCATCTAACAGAGTGGCAAATTGCTGAAGTTTGAGAAAAGCTGATGCGTCTAAGAATCTCCTGCGCATGTGCAAAAGAGCCTTGAGAGGGCGGTATTGCGGAGTAATCCTATGAACTCATGTTCAGCTGTGGTCTGAGAGCTGCTCCGTGCTCATCAGCTAACAAGTTATTGCCTACGGAGTAAAGGGAATGAGATGGAGAAGTTTTGAGGGTGGAGGGACAGTGGCGAGCTAGAGACGGAACAGAACGAAGGTGTATCTACACGGGGACTGACAGAAAAGCCCTAGCAGCCTGGGGGTGCCTGGGGGACAATGGGAACCCCCCACCCACCCGCCGCTCCCTCAGACACAAGAGCAAGAGTGGCTTGTGCTGAAGGCTGGATTCCCGGGAAGGAGTTGGGGGGACGCTGGCAGTTTCCACTCTAGTAAGAAAGTGGCTCCAGGAGACTAGCGCCATCCCTCACACAGGCACAGAAGCTGGCTCAAGTGTGAGGACAATGGTCCAGGCCCCAAGGCTGTTCTGGTGGGCAGGAAAAAGTGCTAATGAATCAGAAAAGGGATTTAATAATCCCATGGCTGCTTCTGACCAGTCTGTCAAGAAGAGTGGGATTGCAGGACTGGATTAGATATGACTTTTGGGGTGGAAAATATTGAAGGGTCCACCTCTATATCCACTACAATGTCCGGTTATGTTAGAGCTACCCCAGATTCCTGCCCGGGGTATGGCGGGGGTATTGGTTCTTCTTGGGGGCAGGCAGCACAGAAGAGGTTTCAACACAGAGGAAGAAAAGCTTCATTTGAGTCTGGAAAGGTAAGTGGGTTCACCGGGCATGAGGTGGGAGGGGGCATCCACACAGAGGATAAATAGATGTTCACCAGTCAGGACTCAGGGTGGGAGTGGGAAGGTGACATCCGGGTGAAGGAGGGCTCAGAGGTGCGGAACAGCCTGGCAGGTTTGGGGAGTCACAAGTAGCTTTGTCCAAGCTGGAGCTCAAAGTCCCAGAAAGACAGTGCAGACCTGAGGCCTGGGCCTGACTCTCAAAGTGCCTGGAGCACCATGCGGAGGCTTCTGGACTCATTTTTCACATTATGTTGAGTCACAGAAAGGTTTTTAGCCAAAACAAAATGACAACAAAAATTGGGCTATCCAGACTTGGGGTCAGTCTACTTCCCAGTGTCATGAAAATATCTTCCTCCCAGGTGGCTATGAGGATTGCACGGGTTATTGTGTGTGGTAACATTTTGTAAACTGTAAATCATATTGACAGTAGGTCTAGAAGCAATGGCTTGTCCTTGAACGGCAGGACGATGGACTGGTGATGTGGAGGAAGCCTGGGCTCTGGATTCTGACTCAAATGCTGGCTACAGCGTGGGCTGGTTGTGCGTCCTTGTTAAGCAAAACGCTCAGCCTCAGGCTGTTCATCTGCAGAATGGGAACACAATATCTGTGTCTTTGGGGAGGGTGTTAGGTGAGGGTCATGTGCCGAGAATGGATTAAACTCTTGGGCCAGGGTAATTTGGTTGCTAGCCACAGACACTCAACTCAGGCTGCTTAATACAAGGAAATAAACAGGAGGTTATAAAGTTGTCCCACAGAACTAAAAAAAAAAACAAAGAAAAAGGTCTGAGCAAAGCAGGCCTTAATTAAGAAGGAATAGAACTGAGCAGTTCTGTGGACATAGGTAGAAGGAATTAATGGGTGATCCTTCAGGTCATTACCATTAGAAAGAAATCGGCTATAACCACGTTCATTCTTGTTTGTGTACAATAACTAGACTCCTTGAAGAACTGTGTTTGGGTGGATTGGGTCGCATGCCAAATCCTTGCCCAGGCATAGAGTGGTCTGGGGAGGGCGAGGCGGGGGGCAGGATCTAACACTCCTTCTAGGCTGATGAAACAGGGAAGGAGACATTTTCAGAGGGAGTATGTATGAGCTACCAGAATAGAAGGAAGGGATGCAGGAGAGACGAAGACCCAGCTGCCCTCTCCAACGTTCGGCGAATGGTGGCTGGTGCCCTTACATGGGGCTCACAAGCCAGGGTTTATCCCTGAGAAGCCTCCCCAGACTTTGCTGTTTCCTGCGAGTGCGATCCTGCAGGAGACCATGCAAGGCTGCCAGGCGCTCCCCGGGGGCACTGACAGACATGGAGGCTGCTGAAATACATTCCACCTCACCTCCAGAGTCCCTCCTCAGGCCCTTCCCATGAAAGGTAATGTGAATACAATGGTAAAATAGAAGCCAGGGGTTCAAGTCCTGTCTTTGCTGTTTACTAGCCATATGACCTTGGATATGTTATCTAACCTTTCTGAGCCTCAGTTTGCTCAATTGTAAAATGGGGATAATTTTTAAAGGATTATTCCCATTTGTTTCATTTCTTCCAGGTTGCAAAGAGAGATCCAAGAGTGGCTTTAGATGAGACAGAAAAATGTTTTATTAAGAAAAATAGGACTTGTTCAAGGCTGAGCTTGTAGCTGCTTCCTGGAGGCCCGGGCCCAGCCCCACCTTCATTAAGTAGGTGCCTGCAGCCACAGTGGCTTGTCAGCAAAGGACACCTCTGTTCCTTCTGATACTTTGTGTTACTTCCTGTCACTCTTATACAGTTAGAGGGCCAATTGAGCTGATTTTCCACTATCCACAATGACCTCCCCGCCCCCAACACTGGGCCATATCTTTGCACCAGACCACCTCATGTCCTTAGCCCTCTCGGCTCAGGAAGATCCCCCTGGAGAGGTGTGGCACGTAAACAGCTGGAGACCAGTGTGGCTCCCACTGCCTATTAGTTCCCTAGTGTTGCTCTACAAAGTAGCACAAACTGGGCAGCTTAAACCACAGAAACGTTGTCTGGCAATTCTGGAGGCTACAAGTCGGCAATGAGTTGTTGGCAGGGCAGGCTCCCTCGGAACCCTGTGGGGAGAATTCTTCCTGGCTGCTTCGGGCTTCTGATGTCTGCTGGTGATCCAGGTGTCCCTGACTTGGAGTTGCATCACTCCAATCTCTGCCCCTTGTCCCGTGTCTGTCTTTTCTGTCTCTGTCTTCACCTGGTGTTGACCTTTCTCTGCTTGTCTGTCTCCTTACAAGGACACCACCAGTCATATCAGATTAAAGACTCACCTTACTTCAATAGGACCTTGGCCTAATTAACTTTATCTACAACGACCATATTTCCAACTAAGGTCGCATTCTGAGTTACTGGGGGGTGGGACTTCAATGTATGTTTTTGGGGATACAATTCCACACATAACAGAGAGTTTCACAGGCTGCCCAGCATCTATCCAGCAGGGTTATGGTGAGTGTTAACTGAGATGATATACATATAAATGTCTGCCATAGTGTCACATAAAATGAAATTGTTTTAGTTCTGCGGTTGTCAAAGTGTAGTCTCAACAAGCCTCAACAGCCACTGGGAACTGGTTAGAAAAACACACCCCAGGCCCCTTCCAGACCTGCTGAATCAGACACTCTGGAGATGGGGCCCAGCCATCTGCTTTAACAAGGCCTCCGGGTGACTCTGACACAAGCGAAGGCTTGAGAACCACTGGCTTTGCTCAATCACCTGGACTGGGCAGGAGTGCAGGCTGATGGAGAAAAGCCCTGGGCACCCTGACTGGAGTGGTTCAGTGGGCTGGGCATCGTCCCCCAAAACAAAAAGTGGCCGGCTGGATTCCCAGTCAGGGGGCATGCCTGGGTTGCCGGCCAGGGCCCCTGCTGGGGGCGTTTCTCTTCCTCTCTTTCATTCTCCCTTCCCCTCTCTCTAAAAATAAATAAAACCTTTAAATAAAAAAAGAAGAAAAGCCCTTGGAACACCCCCACTCTAAGTGGTGAGCCCACCCACATCTTCCCAAGAAAGCCATCTGAACAGCCCCTCTTCCTCCTGCTCCTCGGAGGTGGGGGATGTCCCTAAGGTACCCCTCCCTGGGCTCTGGCTGGTCCATCGCTGCAAGTTGGTGCCCTCAGTGTTAGGCCAGGTGAGGTCTGCTTAGACTGTGCCTTTGTGGGAACATTCTCAGTCTCACAATCTGGTATGGTAGCTCCAAGGACAGGGGCACCCTGCCCTCCCACCAGACATCCAGGCCAGTGCCACCCAGTCCTCTCTCTCACTGCAAGCTGCAGAAGACTACACTGGCCCAAGTGAATTTAAGGTGAAAACTGCTTCTTCCTAGGGCAGAGGCAGAGACACAGAAAAGTGGGGTGGCTGCCCAGGTCACACGAAAGGCTTCGGCAAAGCCAAGCCTAGAATTCAGTGTCCCTGGTGCCTCCTAAGAGGTCCATCCATTACTATCGCCAGTGCCACCCCTGGCATTGCATGTGCCACCCTATGACATGATTAGGCAAGTGCCCAAACCAACATTGGTTCTGAACTAAGCAGTCCCACCAGCTCTGAGAGAAAACGGCCGAACAGAAGGCGACTATCTTTCGGCACCAGAGTCCATGGCAGGGGGCACGCAGCCCACCTTCACTTCTGCTCTGAGGGTGGGAGGGTCTCTGAGTAAACCCAGCAGGCCTCTGGGGGCTCCATTTCCCAACTTCTCCCCATGCACCCCTCGCCCTCCCCCACCAAACGGCAGCCTGTGTCATCGTACTTCTTTTCAGTTTTCTTGAGCGTGGGACTTTGAAGATCTCATCTCCAGCCTGGGAATCAGCCTGTGGCTAGCAAACCACAAGAGTAGGGAGGAGCGCCATGAATGATATAATTTCCCCTCAGGCTGCTAAAAGCTAACCATACAGGAAAGGACAAAACGGCGGAAAGCTCGGCTAGACCTGGGTCTGCAGCACCTGGCCCAGGGCTTCGAGGTAGGGCTGTCTCTGGGTGCCTGGAACTTTTGCCACCTCCAGTGCTCACGGGCCTCTGCTGGCCCCTGGCTCATTGCCTTGGAGTTGCTGCTTCCTGTGATCACAGGCCTCTCTCACATGGTCTGTCTTGCCTTTTTCTTTCCTCCAGCCTCCCTGAGAACTAAACCTCCAGCTTCTGGCTGGACAGGATGCTGTTTCATGGGCAGGTTTGGGCCTTCCTTTTCTCCTCTCCCCACCCAAGGGACCCCCAGCCCCAGCAGAAGCAAGTGCTGCTTGTCCAGGCCTGGACCAAGTCACTGTGCCCTGCTCTTAGGAAGGATGCCCCCCCTTCCCTTTTCCTTGAGGGAACAATGACTCTGAGCCAGAGTCATCCTTTCTTCCCCCTAGTCTCAATTCTCAGTCTAAAAGCCCATGATTTGGAGACTGGGGGGGTTGGGGGGGGAGGTATTTTACTTCAGGAATGTGAAGTTTTACCTTCATTCATTCCTTTTCTACCACTCTCCCTTTTTTAGACCTGAATTTCTTATCTACATCATTTCCCTTCTCTCTCAAGAATTTCTTTTAAAATTTCTTATAAGATCTACTGGCAACAAATTCAATTTTTGTTTGTCTGAGAAAATATTTATTTCTCCTTCACCTTTGGAGGATAATTTCACAGGATATAGAATTCTAAGTTGGTTTTTTGTTCTCAGCAGTTAAAATATGTCAGTCTACTTTCTTCTTGCTTTTATGATTCCTAGGAAGAAGTTGTATGTAATTCTTATCTTTGCTCTTCTATAAGTAAAGGGTTTTTTCCTCTGGCTTCTTTTCAGATTTTATCTCTTATTTTCTGTAATCTGAATAAGATAGGCCTAGATATAGTTTTCTGTGTTGTTTTTTGTTTGTTCGGTTTGGGCTGGTTTTGTTTGTTGCATTTACCCTACTGGGCATTCTCTGGGTTTCCTGGGTCTGTTATTTGGTGCCTGACATTAATCTGGGGAAATTCTCAGTCATATGTCTTCAAATATTTCTTCTGTTCCCTGTATGTCTCTCTTCTCCTTCTGGTGATTTTTTTTTAAAAATAAAATAAAAGGTCTTTTTCCTTTAAAGTTTTGCACTGATGAATGAGCTTCTGTGTATCCAATATGAAAAGGACTATGGACTTAAAGCACCGTTCCAGCCTCAGCTGCCCACACACAGGGCTCATCACCCTTGGCCCATATGAATGCAGTGTGGGCCTTGGTGGAATCCCCACTCCCCCAAGAAGCTGTGGTTAAACTTGTCTGCAAATCCTGTTGCTGGCCTCGTAGGAAACCAGCCCCTCCCCAGGTCTTGGTGCTCTCCCCGGCATATTTCTTCACGCTTCTGCCCCTGCTCTTGGAGCCACACCTGCTGCCCAGATTCTTCCCCATGTTCATTCAAAAGCAAAGCACCTTCTGTAGTTCTCACCACTCAAAGCACTGCAGCTACGATGTGTGTGTTGAGAGTGTTTAGGAGTGAAGGATACTGATGTCTGCATCTTACTAAAAGATGTATCAAAAATAAGGTGGGCTGATGAATGATGAATATAAAAATGCATAATTGAATATATATAGAATAAATCTAGTAAGATGTTAATTAGGAAACTGAGGTACTGGGTATATGGGTGATGGCTATTTGATTTTTTCAACTTCCCTGTACATTTGAAATTTTTCACGATCAAATTTGGGTGGAGAATCCAATGCACCACGCATTTTATGATTTTTGTAACATGAATGGACATGGAAAGGTTGAAAGAAAGGCATTATAGGCACACAGCCTTCTGGGGACTTGCTCAATATGTTCCCTTCCCTTTCTCTGTCCCCTCACTTGCAGTAAAACCGACAAAACTCTGTCCTTCTTCCCGCAGGGCAGTTGCACTCACCCCATGAGACCCTCTGGAGCCTCACTTCCTCCCTGGTGCAGAGTGGCTGAAGGAACACAGTGCTTTGCCTGAAAGGTACCTGAGAGCAGTCTTTGCTGTCTCTTCCTGCGAGGAACTGTGCGTCAGGCCCCATAAAACCACCTCAACTCTGAACTTGGCTCACCTGGCCTTGAGCTGAACCAGATTTCTCCTAAATCTTGCCTCTGCTTCTCTCTAGCAAACTGGCTAGCATTGGAGCATGGGATTTACATTTTTCCCATTTTCATGGAAATGTTAGACTTTGGGAAAGTCTAAGACGTCACAGGACTGTACATCAAACAATCTCTTATATTTCATTGGGACCCATATCAGTTTCCTAGGGCTGCTGTAAGAAATTACCACAAAGTTGGTGGCTTCAAACAACAGAAATTTATTCTCTCCCAGGTCTGAAAGCCAAGAGTCTGAAGTCAGTTTCACTGGATTGAAACTGTACCCTTTGGAGGCTCCAGAGTACAATCCCTCCCTTGCTTCTTCCACCCTCTGGTGGTTGCCAGCATTCTTTGGCATGTAGCCTCATCACTACCGTGTCTGCCTCTGTGGTCACACTGCCTGTGTCTTCTGTCTGTAGTCTGATCTCCCTCTGCCTCTCTCTTATATGGATATTTCTGATCGAATGTAGGGCCCTCCTAGATACTCCACAATAATCTATTCAATCTCAAAATGATTCATTTAGCCATATCTACAGAAACCTTTTCCCACACATGGTAACATTCACAGGTCCCAGGAATGAGGACCAGGATATCCTTGGGGGCCATTGTTTAGGCAGCACAAGACTGGATACATTCATTATCTTTTGACTTATGAGGAAAGTATTATTATCCCCATGCTAAAGATGAGAAAACTGAGGCTCAGAGAAGTCATTATTTAAGGTCACATAGTTACCAGAGAAGTAGACCATTGAATTGAACTCAGTCTTCTGACCTCAAACTTAGCATCCTTGGCTTATGCAGGGTGAATCTGAGCCAATAGTGACTAACAAAGAATGATTATTAACAAACAATATAATCAGGGATGTGTTTATACTTGTATAGTTATCACTGCTCTGTAGTGAAACCTCTTTCAAGATTCACTTCTCTTTACTAAGTCCTGGAGCCCTGGAATTGCAAAGTATTTGCACACAGGTCTTTTGAAGCTCTATTGGGACTGACTTACTGACCACTCTGGGTTTTTTTTTCTGTTACAGTTTACACTCAATATTATTTTGTATTAGTTTCAGGTATAGAGTATATGGGTAGGCAATCATATAATTTACAGATTGTTCCACCCAATATTTCACATATCCACCTGGCACTGTACAGTTATTATAATATTGAGTATATTCCCCCATGCTATACTCTACATCTCCATGGCTATTTTGTAACTGCCAATTTGTACTTCTTATTTCCTTCACCCTTTTCACCCAGTCCCCCAACCCCCATCCTTTCTGGCAACCATCTGTCTCTTCTTTGTACCTATGAGTCTGTTTGTTTTGTGTGTTCCTTTATATTGCTTTAGATTTCACATACAAATAAAAGCACAAGGCACTTGTCCTCCTCTGACTGACTTATTCACTTACCATAATACCCTCTGGGTCCATCCGTGCTGTCACAAATGGTAAGATTTCATTCTTTTTTTCTGGCCGAGTAGTAGTCCATTGTATATATGTACCACCATTTTTTTATTCATTTGTCTATTGATGGGCACTGGCTTGCTTTCACATATCAGCTATTGTAAATAATGCTTCAATGAACATAGGGGTACATTTACTCTTGAATCAGTGATTTGGGTTTCTTCAAATCAATACCCAGAAGTAGAATCACTAGGTCAGAAGGCAGGTTTCAATTTTTTAAGGACACTCAGTACTATTTTTCACAGTAGTTGCACCAATCAGCATTCCCACAAACAGTGCACAGTGATTTCCTTTTCTCCACATCCTTGTCAACACTTGTCTGCTGGTTTATTGATGGTAACCATTCTGACAGGTGTGAGATGATATCTTAGTGTGGTCTTAATATTCATTTTTCTGATGATTAGTGGTATTGAGTATCTTTTCATATGTCTATTGGCCCTCCGTATGTCCTGTTAGAAAAAGTTGTCAACTCGGTTTTCTGCCCATTTTTAAATTGGATTGTTTTTTGTTTTGGTGTTCAATTACATGAGTACTTTACAAATTTTGGATATTAATCCCTTATGGGATGTATCATTGGCAAATATCTTCTTCTATACAGTAGACTGAATTTTGGTTTGTTGGTGGTTTCTTTTGCTGTGCAAAACCATTTTAGTTTGGTGTAATCCAATTTGTTTAATTTTTCCTTTGTTTCCCTTGCTTAAGACCATGTAGTCTGTCTGGAAAAAGCACAGCCATTATTAGTATATTAAGACTGGTTTGCATATCAATGTAACCTGGCAGCAAAGGAGAGTGGACTGGAATGTTTATGCATGAACAATGATGACTTCACTGTACTAGTCAGTGGTGATGATGCCATTGAGTGAGTGTGTGTACTGTATGGCCATTGTGCTCAAAATAACTGAGCAAGTAGAGCAACAAATCTGCACCAGATTTTGCATTTAGCTTGAATATTCCTCTGTGGAAACTATTTAGATGGTTCAGAAGGCCACAGCTATGGGCAACTGGTGATGGGCAGCTTCATCACAACAACATGCCTTCCCTTTCATCATGTCTTACGCAGAATTTTTTTGTGAAACATCAAATCACCCAAGTGACTAAGCTCCCCTTACAGCCCAGATTTGGTGCCCTGTGACTTCTGGCTTTTCCCAAAACCAAAATCACCTTTGAAAGGTAAGAGATTTTGGACAATCGATGAGATTCAGGAAAATATGACAGTGCAGCTGATGGTGATTGGAGAATCAGGTCCCAAGGCTTTGAAGGGGACTGAGGCATCATTGTATTGTGCACAGTGTTTCTTGTATCTCCTTCAATAAATGTCTCTATTTTCCATAATATGTGGCTGGATACCTTCTGGACAGACTATTTTATATATATGAAAAAATATTGCTAAGAGAAATATCAAGTTTTACTGCCTATGTTTTTTTTCTAGGAGTTTCATGGTTTATAGTCTTACATTTAGGTCTTTTTAGTTTATTCTTATATATGGTATAAGAGGTGGTCTAGCTTAATTTCTTTTGCATGTCTCTGTCCAATTTTTCTAACACCATTGATTGAATAGTGTCTTTACCCTATTGTATGTTCTTGCTTCATTTGTCAAATATTAACTGACCATATTCACTGAGTTTTTCTCTGGGCCCTCTATTCTGTACCATTGATCTATATGCCTGTTTTTATGCCAGTACCATGCTGTTTTGGTTTGCATTCAGTGCTCAGTCTACTGAGCCACACTAGCCAGGTCCTTGCTGTTTTGATTACTGTAGCCTTGTAATATAGTTTGATATCAGGTAGTATAATACCTCCAAAGTTGTTCTTCTTTTTCAAGATTACTGTGGCCATTCAGGATCTTTTGTGGTCCCACATAAATTTATGAATTATTTGTTCTACTTCTTTGAAAAACTCCATAGGTGTTTTGATAGAAATTACATTGAATCTATAAGTTGTTTTGTATACTACAAATATTTTTTTAAATATTTTATTTATTTATCTTTAGAGGGGAAGGGAAGGAGAGAGGAAGGAAACATCAATGTATGGTTGCTTCTGGTGCATCCCCTGCAGGGAACTGGCCCCTGCTGGAAACTGGCCTGCAACCTAAGCATGTGCCCTGACTGGGAATCGAACCTCAATTGTCTGGTTCGCAGGCCCACGCTCAATCCACTGAGCTACACCAGCTGGGGCCCTATAAATATTTTAATGATATTAATTCTTCCTATCCATGAGCATGTTATATGCTTCTATTTGTTTGTACCTTATTCAATTTCTTTTTTCACTGTCTTGTAATTTTCTGAGTACAGGTCTTTTACCTCCCTGGCTAAATTTATTTCTAGGTATTTTAATTTTTGATGCAATTATACATGGGATTGTTTTCTTAGTTTCCCTTTCCGATAGTCCATTATTAGTGTATTAAAATGTAACTAGCCTATGAATGTTTGTTTTGTATCCTGTTACTTTAATGTATTCATTAACAAAGTTACAGTAGTATTTTATTGGAATCTTTAGGGTTCTCTATATACAGTATCATGCCATCTGTAAAGTTGATGAAGCCCACCCTCCCTACCATCCAGCTACCTGAAGTCAGCCTGTGGGATCCCTGCCTTACAATCCTTCCTCCTCAGCTACAGACTCCATAAGATAAGTCAGTGGGCTGTGGGGTTCCCACACACACTTGGGTCCCCATTTGTAAAGTGAGAAAAAAGCTACTTTCCTAG
The DNA here is from genome assembly GCF_014824575.4 of Sturnira hondurensis. Classification (NCBI taxonomy): domain Eukaryota; kingdom Metazoa; phylum Chordata; class Mammalia; order Chiroptera; family Phyllostomidae; genus Sturnira; species Sturnira hondurensis. The sequence goes on along the minus strand of NW_028095455.1, from coordinate 436,340 downwards.
TTTGGGGAAAACGAGAAATATAACACCCACCACTTAGTAAACACTTGCTACACAGACACACATATATAAATTAATTCATTTCGTTTACAAAACAACCCATTTTATTACTAGTCCCATTTTACAAATGAGGACAATGAGGCTTAGGGAGTGTGTGCAACTTTGCCCACAGGCCCACAGCTAGAAAAGGAACAGGAAATACTGTACAAGTCCATGCACCAGGCTTTCCCCAGCCTCTTCCCACCCTGGTCATCTCACCTCCCCAACTCTCCCATCACTGTCTAATTTGTGAAAAGAATCTCTAATAACATCATCAACTCAAATCAAGTATTTTGGCTTTCAATACCTACTTTTCAGATTTGATTGCAGGTTGCCTTGATTTTTCCATGTCTCCAGTTTTGTGAAATAAGTTCAACCATCCCTAAATTAGTCTTTTGGAGTGGTTGATAGAGAGGTGAGGCAATATATGAGCAAATGATTTCAAAAGCATCAAATTGTCCACCAATTCTGGGCAATTATTTTGTCTTCTTTGTCTTCTTCTCTATTAATAGCACCGGGCCCAGTGCAGTATCTGTGGGGGGAGTAGCCCTGGGAAGGCCCAGACACAGCCACTCTCATCCAACTGGCGATGTTCTTTTCAACCCCAAAATCACGAAGGTAACTGGGAACAGTTCCACGAACATCACAGTCCCAACACTCACGCAAGCTGATGCAAAAAGAAAAAAAATTCACCCACATCATCTCCAAATTGAAGGACTTTCATTCCCATGAGCTTCCTTTGAGTCTTTTCCACATGTGATGAATATGTGTATGTATACCAGTGTGACTATGTTTGTGATATCTGCTTTTTATTTATTTATATTCTACCATATACACAATCTCATAATGGTAAAAATGTTTATAATTTTAATAAATAGTATCAAAAATATTATTCAAAAAAGCAATACATATTTACTGCTCAAAAGTTGGTAAGTGTAAAAAGAATAAGGAAGAAAATTCAATATAAATTTCAGAACCCAGACATAGCCCTGCTATCTTTGTTTTANTTCGTTTACAAAACAACCCATTTTATTACTAGTCCCATTTTACAAATGAGGACAATGAGGCTTAGGGAGTGTGTGCAACTTTGCTCACAGGCCCACAGCTAGAAAAGGAACAGGAAATACTGTACAAGTCCATGCACCAGGCTTTCCCCAGCCTCTTCCCACCCTGGTCATCACTGTCTAATTTGTGAAAAGAATCTCTAATAACATCATCAACTCAAATCAAGTATTTTGGCTTTCAATACCTACTTTTCAGATTTGATTGCAGGTTGCCTTGATTTTTCCATGTCTCCAGTTTTGTGAAATAAGTTCAACCATCCCTAAATTAGTCTTTTGGAGTGGTTGATAGAGAGGTGAGGCAATATATGAGCAAATGATTTCAAAAGCATCAAATTGTCCACCAATTCTGGGCAATTATTTTGTCTTCTTTGTCTTCTTCTCTATTAATAGCACCGGGCCCAGTGCAGTATCTGTGAGGGGAGTAGCCCTGGGAAGGCCCAGACACAGCCAGTCTCATCCAACCTGCGATGTTCTCTTCAACCCCAAAATCACGAAGGTAACTGGGAACAGTTCCAGGAACATCACAGTCCCAACACTCACGCAAGCTGATGCAAAAAAAAAAAAAAAAAAAATTCACCCACATCATCCCCAAACTGAAGGACTTTCATTCCCATGAGCTTCCTTTGAGTCTTTTCCACATGTGATGAATATGTGTATGTATACCAGTGTGACTACGTTTGTGATATCTGCTTTTTATTTATTTATATTCTACCATATACACAATCTCATAATGGTAAAAATGTTTATAATTTTTAATAAATAGTATCAAAAATATTATTCAAAAAGCAATACATATTTAATGCTCAAAAGTTGGTAAGTGTAAAAAGAATAAGGAAGAAAATTCAATATAAATTTCAGAACCCAGACGTAGCCCTGCTATCTTTGTTTTACCTTCCGGACTCTTTCATTAGCATACATATTTTAAAGGATAATTGGCTCCCGTACTCTGTATATACTCTTTTGTATATTGAACTTTTCCACTTACCTTTACATAAAGGAATATTCCAAATAGTCCTTTTTAATGGTTGCATGACTTTCCCCCCAGCTTTATTGAGATCTTATTGACATATAACATACGTAAGTTGCAGTGTGATGGTTAGCTATAAGTATATACGAATGCAAAAATGATTAGGACAATTAAGTTAGTTAATATCTCTATCCCTTCAGATAATTATGATTTGTATGGGTGTATGTGGTGATAACATTTAAGATCTCTTTAAAATTTTCAACTATTTAATATAATATTGATAATTACAGTCACCTTGCTTGTGTTTGATCTCCACATCCTATTTACCTTATAAGTGGGAATTCGCACTCTCCTACTGACATCTCCCCATCCCTCCTGCCCTCTGGCCCCTGGCAACCACCATTCTACTATCTGCTTCTCTGAGTGCGGCTTCTTTAGAGTCCACTTGTAAGTTAGACTATACAATGTTCGTCTTTCTCTGTCTGACTTACTTCATGTAGCATAATGTCCTACAGGTCTAACTATGTTGTCGTTAAAGGCAGATTTCCGTAATCTACGACCCCATCCCCAAGTGGTTGGCCAGTTGTGCTGCAATAAACATCTTCATTAATACAGACTCTCCCTGCCCCACAGTAACTCTTTCCCTTTAAACATCTCCCAGGAGAAATATTACTGAGTCAGAGGTTAGACCCCATGTTATATCTGAAGCAGCCTGACACCTTCCAGCTTCTTCGCTCTAACCCCATGTACTACGACCCAGCATCAACACACACACCGGGCGCCAGCAGCAGCAAGGACCTCTGCAGGGCAGCTGGCCGCTGACGTTCACAGTGAGGCTCTGGGGTACAGAGGCTGATACTGACCAGTGGTCACCCTCCTCTAGCAGACGCGATCACCTCCCGGTAAGAAGGATGCTGAGATTCTTACAAGTCTGGAAAGGTTAGTTTCTTCCCACCAAAAGCTTAAGGTTTTTCAATATATTACATGTAAATCTCCTAGGCTATCAATCTCTTTTATAAATGAGCTTTCAAATTTTTTCCCTTGACACTGTATTTTGCTGGGTGAGGAAGGGGGCAATGGAACCTGATATGGGAGGAGGTTTTGTCTCCGAGTGAGGAGCTTGCCTACTTGACCCTGGGACAAATCCCTGCATAGGGCCTGAGATTCATCCCTGGGTCCCAAGTAAACACCCTTTGTAATGAGATCTTGCTTTGGTGATTTTGGCCTGTGCGCCGCCGAACTAATGAAAGCTGTTGGCCCTAATAAGCTAGCTGCTGACCCTTGATGTTAATACAGGAGTTTGGGCTTAGACACCAATGCTATATGAGAAATGAGACGTGTGATTGTCTTTTAGCTCATTATTTTTAAAGGATTGGTGGTTGGCTTGTGCTTAGGTAGGCAGCCCCTGAATGTCTGGTCACTTTGGGTAGCAGGGAGGACTACATCCAGCTGACCCCATACATAAAAAAAAAGGGACCAGGAGCCAGGCTGGTTACCTGGGCAAATGGAATGAGCTGTGTCCCACCCCAATGATGCTGTTGCACAGACTGACATCCTCGGACCTTGAACCTTTGTCCCTCATCTAGGACTAGCACTTGTGAGCTCTGTCCACACTGGGAACGTGGTAAACCCTTGGCTCCCCACACTGGCTCAATACCTTCCATCTCCTTTTCTTGCCAGGTCTCCAGAGGACCTACCTTGTGGCTCTCAGTTTCCAGTTAGCTGTCCACCCCTTAGAGGGGAATGCACCTGCTTTTAGTAGGTTTTGAATCAGAATAGACTCACGTGGCTCTGCTTCTTTCTCCTTAATGCCTCAAAAAAGAAGTAAAAAATCAGCAGGTATGATTGTAAAGACTCACTCATACACCTTGAGTAGAAAGAAGCTAAAATGTTTCCCTGAAAGTCCCCATTTAACTCAAATCCAGCACAGCCTTCCTGGATAGTGACTTCCTGCGATAATATTTTGAGTTACTTTTGCCCTCCCTCATAGTTTATTCTTCCTTGGCTTTATACTGCTTCCTCCAAACACACGCACACACACACACACAGAGGCTATTGTGTGTTCATTGTCTCTCAAGAAATGCAGAAACATCCCAACAGAGACCACAACTTCTTACCACACCCCTCACCATCCCTCAGACTAGAAAAGAGTTCCTGACATAAAATGGGGGCCACAACAGAAGCAAAGTGATGAGCTGGGGGTTTCAGAAGGGGCCCCGGGCTTTCTTTCTGGCAAGACCTCGAGAGGGGACCCCCACAGAGATAGCTCAGGCTGGTAGGCCTTTGGATGGCCTTCCAGAGGCACCAGAGAGCAGAATGACTCCCCTGCCCCCTAGCAGGCAGACCAGGGACAAAAACATCCCCAGTCGAAGGAAGGTGAGAACCCAGACATCTCAGCAGGGACTGGCAAAGACAAACAGCAGTGGGCTGGCTGAGCCACCATGGAATGAATGAAATTTATTTCCATACTCGGAGAATTGGGCATTTGGCACCGAAACCGAATTGAGAAAGTGAAGAACAGAGCAAATGACATGTCTTGCTTCTCTGGGCCTGACACGCCCTGCACCATACTATCTCTTCTGTCATGGGAGCAGGTCACCCCAAGGTCAGGAGCAGAAAGCTGAGAAACAAGTGGTATTGGGCTGAAGAACAAGTTCCCATTGCTCAGACTTCCCATGAACACAGTTTGGGATGTTCCTCCTGTTGCTCTCGCTGAGCTGGACTCATGCCTTGGAATCGGTATCTCAGGCAGGCTGGTTCTCTCCTGCCCTCATCTAATACCTTGGCCAGACTGAGGGCCCCACACTTTCTCTCCCTCCCCTAGGCTAGCACCTCCTGTCCCATATGTAACAATCAGTGGTCTGAACACTGGAAGAACACCTTGACTTGTGGCTACTTGCTCCTTGGTGTTTGTAACCACATTTGCACATGTCTGCATACACACAGAGGTCACCAGTGATCTGAGAAGTTCAAAGTGTTCATATTAAGAGCATTTAAAAGAAAATGCAGACCAAAAGTGTAGGAACTGTCCCGTGATTTTCCATGGCCACTAGAGGGAGGACATGTGCCTTGTCACTAGTCAGATTATGAGCAAATGGCTCTCAGCTTCATTCCTGCTCTCTGACACAGTTGGCAGACGCTGGCGACATAACGTGAACAGAGCAGAGCTCCTGCGTTCTTCCTGCTCCCTGGCAGTAAACGTCCCACCCAAACTACTGACAGTCGCATTTATCCCACACAGAAGTGATGTCTTTATAAACTTCATTTAAGTTTATTACATGCTTAGGAGAGCTTTATTAGGGATATTGTTCGTAACTAATATGTTTATTGTAACACCCATAACTTAGAGAATCAAGAGAGATTACTTATGCTAATCATCAAGCTCATTTGTTTACTTATTTATTTATTTTTAATTAATTATTTTATTGTTGTTCAATTATAGTTGTCCTTATGAGGGATCCTTTAATCCTAGTATTGAAATCTATGTTTTTCCAAGATATATCTAAGGCCATGTGTAACAGATATATATTTGGCCTTTTTCCCTGGTTCCTGGCACAAACCTTGTAAAACCCTTGGGATCCCAGAGAGGTAAGAGTCTTTTGTATGATAATAGATGACTGGGTGGCTGAGGGACCCTGAAAAGCATCAGCATGGGTGTCAGTCTCTAGAAAGACCAAGGCATGATTGGGAAGTTGGAACTTTCACCTCACCCGAAACACCAGGGAGGGGAGAGGTTCTGGAGATTGAGATAAGCACCAGTGGGGAATGGTTTAATCAATCTTGCCTAGTAATGAAACCTCCATTAAAAAGAACACTACGTGTTCGGGTTTAAAGAGCTCTGGGTTTGGTGAGCACCTGGTCGTGCTGGGAGAGTAACTGCCAGAGAGGGCAGGAAACCCCACGTCCCTTCCCCCACACCCTACCCTATGTTTCTCTTCCATTTGGCTGTTCCTGAGTTGTATCCTTTATTTGAAAAACCAGTAAATGTAAGTAAAGGGTTTTCCTGGGTTCTGTGAACTATTCTAGCAAATGATTGAACCAGAGCATGGGGTCATGGGAACCCCCAAATTGTAGCCAGTTGACACAATCTGAGTTTCACAGCTGGTGTCTGAAGTGGGGCACTATTGTGAGACTAAGCCCTTAACCTTTGGGGTCTCTGCTAACTCTGGGTAGTTAGTGTCAGACTTGAATTGAATTGGTGGACACCTAGCTGGTATCCAGAGAGCTACAACATTTGATGGTGTTGTGAGTATAAACAGCTCATTAACTTCCAATTTAGCTGAATCTGAATGTGCACCGATGGTCAATTTGAATGGCTATAAATGTAGTGATGTGGTCTGGCACTGTGCCTGATGAATCGCAGTCACTCAATAAATGGCAGTCCCTCTACACTGAGCAGACAGTCTAATGAAATGAACATACTTCTTCATTAAGGTAAGAAACAACATAAGGCTTTGAAATAGGTAGTACAAGTCAGGATAGTACCTCTATTTAACTATTTCCCTGCCCATGTCAGACATTGCTAATTGATTGCCGGTCTCTTTTCCTATTGAGCTTGAATTTAACCTCTGAATCCTTTTCTCAGAGAATGATGTATAGAGTCCACTTGCCATTCCTGGGACAGGAGAAAGAGACTGCGAATCTGAAGATCCTTTGTTATTTTTCTCAAGGTCAAGGGTGCATAACTTTGGGGTAAGCCATTAAATTCCTCTGAGCATGTGTCTGCTTACCTGTAAAATAGAGATCGTAACTACCCCTAATCGCTCCCACACAGCTCTTATGAGATTTAAATGGTATGAGGGGTGGGAAATGCACGAAAGGCTAAAAGAGCAAGGCACTCCCAAGAGGGTGGCAAGAACTCCCAGAATTCACAAAAACAAAAATGTGTCTTTGCCAGATGACAAAGCTCCATTAAGGCTTGCTTAGAACAGAGAAGACACTGTTTCTAGATGATTTCCTTCTAACTAATAAGGAAAAGGGGAAGAAAAGAGGAAGCAAAATGAAAAAGAAACAAGGAGAGAGGACAGGGCTTGGAGGCAGAGGCTTAGATTTAAGTCTCAGATCTGCCTCTTGCCAGGCAGGCAGTTGGAATTGGTTACTAAGCTTCCCTGGGCCTGATACTCCTCTTTCATTAAGTAGAGGAAACAATGTTCACCTCTCAGGGTTGTTGGAAGTATGAAATGGTTTCATGTCTGCGGGAGGCCTTGTGCTGAGTCCAGTATACAATAGGGACATGGCGAACTCTCAGCCGTGGCGAGTAGAAGGGACCACAGCTTGGAGCCAGCCCCGTCCCACACAGAAAGAGAAGGTAGGTTTTGCTCTGTTCCCTTCATTTTCTCCCTTCTAACTTAGCTACTAAGTGTGTCCACTTCACACTGAGCTGGGAAAGTCTGTACAGTGATTTCTCTGATCTCAAGGTTACCATAAGGCCATTTTGCACGACATGATTTGAACAGCTCCCAAGTATCCCTACTGCCCCACAATCTTACCCTTTCTAAGCTTTTGAGTATCTCTTTAGGGAACTTCAGGGACTCTCGAGCTCAAGACAGGGAGGTGGGCCTCCCTGCATAGTTAAAAGCAGCTGTGGGCTAGAAGAATGAGCACTACCCGAGTGGTGACACTCAGGCACTGTGTGTGGCCAGCACAGAGATGGGGAGAGATAAAGTGAGTCCCAGCCATTTAGGTATTCCTGGAGCTCTGAAATACCTTGTCTGGTCCTTCTGCACATGCCTGAGTCCTTTTTATCCTTTTAGGGTCAGTTCAAAGTGATCTTACCCTCCTGTGAGCTCCTACAGTAGTGCTTTATCATTAGCGCCTCTCAGCATTTGAATACATAATGTAATCACTCTTGTGCACAGCACAGGGCTTCATCTCTCACCATTTTTAGTTCTCCTTTTCTGGGTTCCAGACACTGACTCAGAGTCCTTCAAACCACACTCTTTCCTGCCCAGAAAGCTCTCCCTGACTATTCCATAGTTACCCTCCCTGCCCTCATACCTGAGGCGCCTCATTGTTGCCCTGACAAGTTCCACTTACCATCCCTGGGCAAGGTTCTTTGCTTGTCTGTTTCCTGCTCTGGTCTGTGCATTCTGTCAGGCCAGAGACTTTTATTTGCGTCCTGCTGATTTGTGGGCACCAAAAACATTCGTGGGAGGTGTTCAAATATCTCAATGGGAACTATATCTTCCAACTTTTTAAACCTCTACTTAACGGATCATAGTGTAGAGTCTGGTGCCAGGTGCTCAAGAAATGCCTGGTGAATGAATGAGTGAGGGAATGAATGAATGAATGAATGAATGAATGGCTTATAAAATGGGCGGATCCTCTAGGGATCTCAGTCAAGTCTACAAAGAGCAAAAGATGATGTGCTGAATTTTCTAGATCCTCTCCAGATCCACTCACCACCTTTTTTTCATCCTTCCTAATATCATAGAAAGTTGAGCTTTAGAAGACTACCAACAGGTTCATTTGCCCTCTGGTAGGGTCAGTCATTGGGAAGCACCAGTAGATTAGAGGAAGGGAGAAGAGTAAAGTCTAGGTAGATTGGTCCTCCTTTATTTGTGGATTCTGTAGTAGCGAATTTGCCTGCTTGCTAAAATCTATTTGTAACTCCCAAATCAACAACACTCACGGACTTTCCATGGCTTCCCGGCCCTTGTTTCTCAAGGCTGAATCACATTTAGCGACAAACACAACTGGAGAGCAGAATCGGTCAAACCCCAGGTAAGTGGCTGTTTCTTAACCATCAGAGTGTGATTCCTCACAGGACAAGTATAACTTTCCTGGGAGCTCAGCACTGGAACTCCAGCTGTCTCCGAGCACAGCCACAGGGTGAGAGGGATGGCGAGCGATGTGGTGAAAGGCATCAGGAGGTGCTACCTCAAATATGCCACTTTGGCACATTGGTTATTTTGAGCTGAAAGCAGTTGAGAAACATTACACGTAAAAAGAGCTTTCTCCCCTTTCTCCTGCTTAAAGCAGGACCTAAGTTTTCCTTTGTGAAGGTGGAATAAATTTTCCCCCACCTCCTGTGTCAGGATGTGTACAGTGACCCTTATCACAGTAGATGGAAATCTGACACCAAGATGAATTTGCATAAACAGACCTTACTAAAATAACCCCGATCTTATCTTCCACTAGTATGTCCCATGTGGTTACTTCCTAGTTACTCTCACAGTTTATTGCCCCTGAAAGCCCAAATCCCCTGTCCTCTGACTAGTCACTTCTCCATTCTTACCTCTTGTTTAAATTATATATCAGCTTGCAAGTCTTAACTGCTTCTTTGGGTTTTCACTCTTTTTTGTGAAACCTCTGTGCATGCAAAAATATTAACATCAGTAAAATTCACAGGCCTGTCCTCCTGTCCACCTGTCTTTTGTCAGTTTAATTCATAGGTCCCAGTGACTAAACCCCAAGAGAGAGAGGGAAAGCCCCTCTGCTCCCAACCCTGCAGTGAAAAGAGCTGACAGGTAGGATGGCCCTGTGGCTCTGAAAGAGGAAAAGATTTTCATCCCACTCATAAAAACATGTCTCAGGTGGTGAACAGAATCTTTTCTGTTGCTGTTAATAATTTTTCTATAACCTCTCTTACTTCAAAATGCAGGTTTGAGGCAGCTTGTTAAGATACAGATACTACAAGCTTAAAAAATAGATATCGTTGGGGTTTGTAAGTTGTTCATTTAAAATATTCTTAAAATGGTTGGCTGATACAGTAGCACACAAAGATCCCAGAGACTCAGTATGTGTAAGACTCTGCTACTTACCTGTGCTATGAATAACAGCATCTAAAGTGAAGACTTAAGAAGAACTTAGTGACTGCTAAATTATCCTTAGGGTCCCACATTCTCTATAATGTTCTCAGTTGTTGTTTTTTAAGTACATTTATCCCAGAACCTTAGTTAACATCTTACAACAGAATACATGTCACTTAGATAAATATAATTCCTGTAAATGTCTATATGATCTGGGACTTTCTTTTTATTTTGAAATGGGAGCTTATTTTTGTTTGTTTAAAAGGTCATAAAAATAAAAAGTATTTCTGTAAAGAAATTAGATTTTTTTTTGAACAACAACAAAAAAATGCCTCACTGACTCACTGCCAAATCAAAATTGAAACCAGAAAAGCTGGTGTTGTTGGAAAAGCCCGCATTTGTGCTGCCTGTCACTGCCAGAACCAATAAGCTGAGACAGGGACTGAATCTTTATGGGTGCTTTATTCCGATGGCCCGCGACCTGAGAAGACGGTGAGTTATGTACCCCAACACACCATCCTACACCTCCTCTCAAGCCAGGAGGAAATAAGTGTTGGTGAGGGATTTGGAATTCAAGGAAAGCAAGTGGATTTGGAATTCAGGAAAGAGGTTAATCAAACAAAAGCTGCAGTCTTCTAGCAATTCCTCTAACATCCCATCATCCTCTGGCCAGTGCTTTTCTGTCTGGATCCTGTGTCCTGTGTCCTGGGTGATTGTCTTTATCTGTGTCCTGGGCAGTCGATGTCTCTCCCTGGAAGACAATGGCTCAAATGCCATCTTGATTGCCTCTGGTCTCTTCTGGAGCAAAAAGGTCTGATTGCTTGTGGTCTCCTGGAGTCAGGGTGGGCTGTGCCTTCAGGTCCTGAAACAATAGCTTTTTACATGCATTGATTACTAAGCTTATTAACTGTTACCTAAAACTAAAATTTTCCACCTCGAGTTTCCCCATTAAAATCTCCCCAATTTGTGAAGAAGCCATTCATTAAGCAATATTCCTTTGCAAATCATTTTAGGTATGGTGTTATAACATTTTTCTCAATAATTTTGTTATGAAATAATTTTGTTTTGTGTGTGTGAGAGAGACAAACAGACAGACAGACAGACACAGAGAGAAAAAGAAGAAGAAAGACATTCTTTTTTTTTTTAGTGACTCATGGTCACAATGCCTAGGCCTTGATACCGGAACTCCTGCTGCCATTGACTTAACCAGTGGACTGGTTTTGAATAAGATGAACCTGTTAAAGGTTTTGACTACAAAAGGGAGCCTTTAAAAGCCGTTGTGAAATGGCTCTGAGCATACTGACTTAGAAAGCGTCACACTGTGTAAGGTTAAGGCAACCCTAACCCTCTGTTGCCCCTACACTTCCCTGGGTTCTCTGTGTACATATATGTACCTCATTTTCTTTCTTAATTTTATTTGCATGTTCTTTTTCTCTCTCTGACCCAAGAAAAAAAATTTATAGACCATAACTCTTTAAATAGTGTAATTTATTCATCTCTAGCATGCTAGAACAAATTAAGAGAACATTTTGAGTAGTGGGGAAGAAAGATAAACACAGAAACCACACAAGAAAAAAAAACCATGGAAGGAAAATAAGATGTGGCCCAGGGGTGACACAGAATACATGCCATAGGTTCTGCATAACTGATAAAGGGAGCCTCAGCTCTGACTCTGAGCTTTGTAACTGTCAGAGCAAAGAGGAGAACAAGTCAATGATAAGAATCACTATGTCCTTAACATGGAAACAGTCCAGAGGCTGTGCTTGATACCAGCATGATGAGACATCTCCTGAGGGGCCTATCGAGGGAACATGGTAGGATCTTTGGGACAAGTTGTTAGTGGAGGATGTCAGGGTTTGTTCAGTTCCTTCTTCAGCAATTCGTGGGTGAGGTTGCTGATCCAAGGCCCTGGATTGTCAGGGGACCCAGCCTTGTGCCTCACTGCTGCATTCTCCCTAAGCCCTCTACTTCCTCCTGGGAGCCTGCAAGCTAGGACACAGCCAGGAAAATAAGGTTGATTTATTTGGGGGAGTTACTCTGACTTTGGGTTATAGTATTTATTACTATTGTTCATAGTACTGTAGGTTTCCAGTTCTGCACGTTAGAATAACTGTCTAAAAGTACATAACTGTCTGGGCACTACCCAGATTAACTAAATGTAGACCTCTGGGACAGGGCCGAGGAATTGATAGGTATTTTTTACTGTTGTTCTGTTACAGTTGTCCCAATTTCCCCCCCATTGCTCTCCCCTACCATGCCCACTGCCCCCCACCCCCACTCCCACAGTCAGTCCCCACCCTCTTGTCCATGTCCACGGGTCCTTTATACCTGTTCTTTGACTAGACCCTTCACCTTCTTTCCCCCATTATCCAGCCCCCTCCCCTCTGTTACTTTGAGTTTGTTCCTTGTTTCCATGCCTCTAGTTCTATTTTGTTTGTTTATTTGTTTTGTTTATTAGGTTCCACTTACAGGTGAGATCATATGGTATTTTTCTTTCACCACCTGGCTTATTACACTTAGCCTAATGCTCTGCAGTTCCATCCATGCTGTCATGAAGGGTATATGCTCCTTCTTTCTTTCTGCTGTATAGGATTCCACTGTGTAAATGTACCACAGTTTTTTGATCCACTCATTTACTGAATGGCACTTAGGCTGTTTCCAGCACTTGGCTATTGTAAATAATGCAGCTATGAACATTGGGGTGCATAGGTTCTTTTGAATTAGTGTTTCAGGATTCTTAGGATATATTCCCAACAGTGGGATCACTGGGTCAAAAGGCAGTTTCATTTTTAGTTTTTTGGGGAAATTCCATACTGTTTTCCACAGTGGCTGCACCAGTCTGCATTCCCACCAAGAGTGAACTAGGTTTCTACAACCTCACCAGCATTTATTGTGTGTTGATTTGTTTATGATGGCCATTCTGACCTGTGTGAGGTGGTATCTTATTGTGGTTTTAGTTTGCATCTCTCTGATAGCTAGTGATGCTGAGAATCTTTTCATAAGTTTCTGGGCCCTCTGTATCTCCTCCTAGGAGAAGTGTCTGTTCAGGTCCTTTGCCCATTTTTTTAAATTGCATTATTTGTCTTCCTGCTGTTGAGTCATATAAGTTCTTTACATACTTTGAAGATCAAACCCTTGTCCAAGGAATCATTGGCAAATATGTTTTTCCATATGGTTGGTTCCCTTTTCATTTTGCTAATGTTTTCTTTAGCCATGCATGAAGACTTTTAATTTGATGTAGTCCCATTTGTTTATTCTTTCCTTTATTTCCCTTGCCCTGGGAGATATATCAGCAAAAATATTGCTTGCTGCATGAGATATCTGAAGTTTTACTGCCTATGTTTTCCTCTAGGATTTTTATAGTGGCATGACTTATATTTAAGTCTTTCATCCATCTTGAGTTTTTTTCTAATGTATGGTGTAAATTGGTGGTTGAGTTTCATTTTTTTTGCATGTAGCTGTCCAGCTCTCCCAACACCATTTATTGAAGAGGCTACTTTGACTCCATTCTATTCTCCTGCCCCATTTGCCAAATATTAATTGACCATAGAAAGTTGGGTTTATTTCTGGGCTCTCTATTCTGCTCCATTGATCTATGTGTGTTTTTATGCCAATACCAGAGTGTTTTGATTATAGTGGCCTTGTGGTACAGTTTGATACCACATATTGTGATCCTTCCTACTTTGTTCTTTCTCAAAATTGCTGAGGTTACTCAGGGTCATTTATGGTTCCATATACATTTTTGAAATATTTGTTCTAAATCTATGAAATATATCATTGGTAGTTTAATAGGGATTGTATTAAATCTATAGATTGCTTTGGGTAGTGTGGACATTTTAATGATGTTAATTCTTCCAATCCATGAACACAGTACATGCTTCTATTTATTTGTGTCTTCCTTAATTTGTTTTTTCAGCATTGTATAGTTTTCCAAGTACAGGTCTTTTACCTCCTTGGTTAAGTTTATTCCTAGGTACTTTACTATTCTTACTACTATAGTAAATGGGATGTTATTCCTAGTTTCTATTTCTGATATTACACCATTGGTGTAAAAAATGCTTTAGATTTCTGAATATATTGACTTCGTATCCCATTGTTTTGCTAAATTCACTTACTAGGTTGAGTAGTCTTTTGGTGGAGCCTATAGGGTTTTCTATGTACACTATCATGTCATCTGCAATCAATGACAGTTTTACTTACTCCTTTCCAATTTGGATGCCTTTTATTTCTTTTTATTTTCTGATATCTGGGGCTAGAACTTCCAACACTATGTTGACTAGAAGTGGTGAAAGCAGACACCCTTGTCTTGTGCTTGATCTTAGGGGAAAAGCTTTTAGTTTTTGCCTAGTGAGTATGATGTTGGCTGCAGGTTTCTTATATATGGCCTTTATTATGTGGAGGTATGCTCCCTCTTTTCCCACTTTGCTGAGTGTTTTATCATAAATGGGTACTGTATCTTATCAAATGTTTTTATGCATCAATTGATATGATCATGTGATTTTTGTCTTTCATTTTGTTTGTGTGGTGTATTATATTTACTGATTTGCAAATATTATACCATCCTCACATCCCTGAGATGAATCCCACTTGATCGTGGTGTATGATCTTTTTAATGTATTGCTGGATCTGGTTTGCCAATATTTTGTTGAGGATTTTAGTATCTTTGTTCCTCAGCTATATTGGCCTGTAGTTTTCTTTCTTTGTTATGTCTTTACTTGGTTTTGGAATTAGGATAATACTGACCTCAAAAAGAGTCTGGGAGTTTTCCCTCTTCTTAAATTTTTTGAAATAGGTTGANATGAATCCCACTTGATCGTGGTGTATGATCTTTTTAATGTATTGCTGGATCTGGTTTGCCAATATTTTGTTGAGGATTTTAGTATCTTTGTTCCTCAGCTATATTGGCCTGTAGTTTTCTTTCTTTGTTATGTCTTTACTTGGTTTTGGAATTAGGATAATACTGACCTCATAAAAAGAGTCTGGGAGTTTTCTCTCTTCTTAAATTTTTTGAAATAGGTTGAGAATTTTTTGAAATATGTTGAGAATAGTTTGGTAAAAATCACCTGTGAAGCCATCCAGTCCAGGGCTTTTGTTTTCCAGGAGTTTTTTGATTACTGCTTCAATTTTCCTAGCTGTTATTGGTCTATGCAGGCTTTATGCTTCTTCTTGATTCATTCCTGGAACATTGTATGTTTATAGAAATTTGTCCATTTTGCCCAGGTTGTCAAACTTCTTGGCATATTTCTTGGTTTGTAGTAATTTCTTACAATTATTTGTATTTCTGTGATTTTGTTTATCTTTTCAAAGAAGCAGCACCTAGATTTATTGATCCTTTGAATTGTTCCTTTAGTCTTTATGTCATTTTATTCTGTTCTCATCTTGATTATTTCCTTCCTTCTACTTGCTCTGAGCTTTGTTTGTTGTTGTTCCTCTGGTTCTTGTAGATATAGGGTAAAAGTGATTATTTGAAAAATTTCTGCCTTTTCTAGGTAGGCCTGTATTGCTATGAACTTCCCTCTCAGGACTGCCTTTGCTGTGTCCCATAGGTTTTGGGCTTTTGCATGTTCATTTTCACTTGTTTCCAGAAACTTCCTGATTTCTCCCTTGATCTCATTGTTAACCCATTCATACTATAATGGGTTAACCCATTATAGGTTAATTATGGGTTAACCCATAATTAACCCATTCATTATAGTATGAATGGGTTAATAGTATGTTATTCAGTCTCCATGAATTTGACTGTTTTTGAGCTTTTCCCATGACATTGGTTTCTAGTTTCAAGCTATTGTTATCTGAGAAGAGCGTGATATGATTTCAATTTTCTTGAATTTTTGAGGCTTGTTTTGTGTTCTGCCACGTGGTCTGTTTTTGAAAATGTTCCATATACATTTGAAAAGAATGTATATTTTCTTCTTTGGTGTGAAAGGTTCTGTATAAATCAATAAAGTCCATTTTATCTATGGTGTAGTTCAGTGCTACAATATTCTTGTTGATTCTTTGTTTGGAAGGTCTATTCATTGTCGACAATGGGTGTAAAAATCCCCTACTATGAGTGTGTTACTATCAATATCTTTCTTGAAGTCATCCAGGTTTTCCTTACATATTTGGGTGCTCCTATGTTGGGCGTATATATGTTTACAATGTTTATGTTTTCTTGATGGATTCTACCCTTGAGTATTATGAAGTGTCCTTCTGTCTGTTTTTATGGCCTTTGTTTTTAAATCTATTTTGTCTGATTTAAGTATTGCTACCATGGCTTTTTTTCCCCAGCTCATTTGCTTGGAATATTTTTTTCCCAACTCTTCGCTTTTAGTAGTGTAGGCCTTTTTTTCTGAGGTGGGTCTCTTGTAGGCAGCATATATGTGGGTTATGTTTTCTTATCCATTCAGCTACCCTGTATCTTTTGATTGGAGTATTTAATCTATTTACACTTAAAGTTATTATTAATAGGTACTTATTCATTGCCATTTTCCCCCTTTGTACATGTGTTCCTCTTTCTCTTACTATTTTTCTTCATTTTCTTAAAGCAGTCCCTTTAGCATGTCTTACAATGCTGGCTTGCTGGAGGTATATTCTTTTAGCCTCCTTTTATCTGGGAAACTCCTTATTTTATCATCCATTTTAAATGAGAGCCTTGCTGGATAGAGTAGTCTTGGTGGCAGACCTTTGCTTTTCATTACTTGGAATATTTCTTGTCATTCCCTTCTGGTTTTTCGCATTTCTGTTGAGAAATCAGCTGCTGGTTGTATCAGGCCTCCCTTGTATGTTACTATCTGTTTCTCCCTTTCTGCCTTTAAGATTCTCTTTTTGGCTTTAAATTTTGCCATTTTAATTATAATGTACCTTGGAGTGGACCTCTTTGGAGCATCTTGATAAGACCCTCTGTGCTTCCTGGAGTTGCATGACTTTTTCTCTCACCAAATTAGGGAATTTTTCTGTCATTACTTTTTCATACAGGTTTTTTATCCCTTGCTCCTTTTCTTCTCTCTGGTATTCCTATTATATGGATATTATTATGTTTCATGTTGTCCTGAAGCTCCCTAAACCCTTCTTCATTCTTTGTGAGTCTTTTTTCCTTTCGTTGCTCTGTCTGGGAATTTTTTTCTGCCTTATCCTCTATCTTGCTGATTTGATACTCTGCTTCATCTAAGCTGCTCTTAATTCCTTCTTCTGTGTTCTTCATTTCAGATATTGTATTTTCATTTTCTCCTAGCTCTTATTAATAGATTCTACATCTTTTCTTATGCTGGCATAGTTTGCAGTAAGTTCCTTGTAGTTTCCCTGGAGTCCTTTGTAATTTTCACTGAGCACATTGAGCTTCCTTATAACCATTATTTTGAACTTGATGACTGACAGTTTGCTTGCCTCAATTTCATTCAGCACTCTTTCTGTGGATTCTTCCTCTCCTTTTGATTGGAGGCTGTTTCTTTGCCTCCCCATTTTTTGTGACTCTTCTTGTTTGTTTCTACATACTAGACTGATCTACTTTGACTCCCTGTCTTCACGTTGTGATCTTCTGTGCTAGGAGACCTGGGTGCCTCTGTGGCTGTCTCCTTGATCTCCTGAGCTTGATGCTCTTGGGATGCCCTTTTGCCATTTATGTAGGCGCTCTGGTTGTAACTGGGTTTGGGTTGTAGTTGGGTAATTCTTTGGTGGGTCCTTCCCTCTGGCTAGCTGAATAAGAGTCACTCCACCCACCGTGTCTTGTGTGCTGTTGTACAAGAACAAATAGGTGCTGCCAGAACAAAATCAAACCCAGGAAGCGCACCCATACCCACAAAAATAACCCCACCCACAGCCGCACTATCAACAGCAAATGAGTTAATATTGATAAATATGTAAATAGATAAGGACTATTATAAGAAAGGAAAAATGAATATGAGATGGCTAACTGAAAGAAAAGTGATTTTGCAAGGGCAAAGGTAGGAGCAATAATAAGAGTAGGGAATAGAGACAAGGTGAAGAGAGAAAGAAAATAAAATTTACATTGTAAATAAAAAAGGGAGGAGAGAAGGCAGAATGGAGTAAGAGATGGGAAGCATATAGTATTAGGATTAAACCAAAGTTAAAAAATATATAATATATATATAGAGAGAGAAAACAACAACAATGATGATATATGTATATGTGTGTATGTGTGTATATATGGAACCCAACTTGAGAAAAACATCCACCACAGCAATATCAAGAATGAACGAACTAAGATTAATATACGTGGGATGGGAATAAGAGAGGAAAAAAACAGAAAGACAAGCTTAAGACATGTCTAGAGGAAAGGAAGTGATTTTTAAATGATTAAGGGAGAAGGAATATTAAGAATGAGAAATGAAGACCAGACTAAGACAAGGAAAAAAATTTTTTTTTTAAAGAGGGAAGGAGGAAAGCAAAATGGAGTAGGAGAGGGGAATGGTAAAATTTGAGATTTGAAATACAAAAATAGTGACTATCTAGAAATAAAATTGAGGGAATGCAATCACAACCACCTTATCCACAACCAACAAGCAAAGACTGATTAAGGTAGAGAGAGAACAAGGGTATTTTAAGAACAGGGAAAAGAATATGAGATGACCAATGACAAGAAAAGTGGTTCTGAGAGGCTGGAGTGGGGAGAAATAGTAAAAGAGTAGAATAGAAACAAGTCCTACCAAGAGAGAAAATAGAATTTAAAACAAAAATTAGAGGAAGAAGGTAAAATGAAGTAAGAAAAGAGCAGAGCAAACTATGAGTGTGGGGGCAGCTTTCCTCGCAAGTCCCCCCGTGTGCCATTGATGAGAGTAAACATGACTGAGACATGATGTGATCTGCTTGGGGAGGAGAGGTGGCCATTTTCCCAGAGGAAAAAGGCCATGAGCAGTGGCCAGTTTCTCCGAGGAAAAAAAAGCCTCCAGCCCCTTCCTCCAGGGCCTTTTATTGGGTTGTAATACACGGGAATACAGGGCGGCAAGGATCAAACAGTAGATAACATTTCAAAGAAATCTGAGGGCTTAGTATGAGTCAGAGTCTGTCAGGAACAGAGTTTTAGGGTTTCCTAAACTTTTGAGCAGGAGCTCAAACCCTTAACATATGAATGAAAACACTCTTAGCAGAGCAGATTTCACAGGTTTATCAGGAAGTCTTTGTGATGCCAGATTTTTCTCCAGGACACACTCCAGCGAGGCATGGAGCTGCACCCCTCCCCAACAGGTATTCAGGCTTAAGGGGATTAGAGCCAGGAAGCACTTCTCCCAGAGAACATGAGACTTGGGTTATGTCAAAGCTGCGGGGAGGGGAGGCAGCTCCCCTGAGCTGCCAAATTTTACCAACGGACAAAAGTCCGTTGCTCTTTGTTGCAGCCCCCTGATTCCTTCCATGAAGGTCTCCCATGTGATCGAGTCTGGCTTAGGTTGCCCCCACTGTGAGGGGTCTTACCCATCATTGACTTCCGACTAAGCTTTGGGGACAGGGAGAGGAAACTGAGGCAGCATTTGCTACCAGAGACAAGCTTTGTCTCCTGAGGCCCGCATTCCAGAGGTTGTCCTTTGCCCTTAGCTACAAGGGGTAGAGAGTTACAATTCCTGAAGCCAGGTAGAGCAGTCCACAACATATGAGATTTGAAATAATCTATAACATAAAACCTGCTCTCATATTAGGCCCTACCTTGAAGGACAAAAAAACAAACGTTAATAAGCTATGCAGGAGAGAAAAGAGTGCCAATCATAAAGAAGTCCAAGGGGATCAGGGCCAGAGGAACTGTGTAGCTCATAGTGTCTGGTGAAGGGGTCATTCAGAATTTTTTCTTCTTTCCCCTATGGAAATGTGCTCAGCAGAAGACTTCTCAGCCTGACCTCACTGATCCGCACAGCCTGTGATCCTGCAGGTGGGGTTGGGCTCACGGGTCTGTGAGGGGATCTGGCTGGCCTCAGCAAATCTCAGGCATTCAGCTCTTGCTTTCCAGTCCTGAGCCTGTGCTGTGCTCTCTCGCAGAAGGTTTGGGCCCTAATTCTCCACTTTCAACAGCCCCCTGCTTGCTAGCTGTGCTAGGTCAGGTCCTACTGTTCCTTCATTGTGACTCTATCCCTCTGAATTTTTGGTTAGCAGAGCCACTGCGCCAGTTCGCACACACATGCGAGCCTCATGTCCCTGGTGAGTCTCTAGTCTCTAGTATGGCCTCGGCTCCCCTTTTGAAAGTTTCTGTGTGGCCTCCACGCTGCAGCACCAGTCTCCCCCAAACAACAGAGTAGGGGACCTGTTCTCCTCCAAAATCACACAGTCTCTTACAGTAAAGTTTCTCTCTGGATCTTTCCCAGATGGAGTTGGGAAGAACCCTGTAGCTATACTATAACAGAAGGCAGTTCCAACTCCTTCCAGAGATCTTCAGCCTTGGGCACTGTTTCTGGAACAGGCACCTCCCATGCCTTCTCTCTCCACCACGGCAGCTGGTGGCTCCTGAGTGAATCCACAGCCGCCTGACTTTGTGCAGCCAGAAGTGCTGGGCTGGGCGGCTGTGTGGGCTCCGCTTGGAAAGCCCAGGCCACTGGCTCCCTGGCGCCCAGGCAGCCAAATTCTTGCCCACCGCTGCACACTCCCAGCACCCTCATTCATACACGCTCACTCACACATGCTCTTACTCACTCTCCACTGGACTCAGGAGTCCACAGCTCTGTGTTTTGGCTGCAAGACTGGTTCAGGTATGGGAGCAAGTGCACGGAGCCGCCACCTACTCTGCAGCCATCGTGGGTCATAGTTGATACATTTAAAAAAATGGTTCAGCTAATTCCTATGTATGGGTGGAGACCCATTGAGGACTGGATGTCCTCAGTGCTTTACAGGACATCCTGAGTGTACATCAGAGTCTCCTGAGGAGCTTGTTAAACATGCAGATTCTCCAGCTACATACTTCATCCTTATATCCCAACCCTCTTCTCAGAAGGCCAGAAAATTCTATATTTTAAACAAGAACTCCAGGCAATTCTAACACAGCCCATCCACAGGTGCCACTAGTCCACAAAGCTTGAAGAGGAAGAGACCTGGGCTGTGTTCTGCTCAGATGTATATTTTCATTGCTCCTATCACTTAAGCACCTTGGCTTTGTTTCCTCATTGGTAACATGTCCAACTGGTTTCCAACTAGAATGAAAGCTCCACCAAGCCAGGGACTGGGATCTACTCATTTATCTATTCCCAGTACCTAGATCAATGCCTGGCACATAGTAGGCTCTCAAGTCAATTGAAAATGAGCTCATATTCTGGAAAGCACTTTAGAAAGAATTAAGTATATTTGTGGTTACTAGTTATGCATTTTTTGGTGTATACAGGGGACTGGATTGAATTCTACAAGCCCAGATGGACATCCTGGGTCTCTGGGTTATTTCATACCTGTGTGTGTAAGCTTGGGGGCATGGGTAAAGGACTGACCTTTGGCCTAGTTTTGTCTATCTTACATCAAAATGTGGTGGATTTATAGATGTTCCAACAGGCAGATGATTAAGTTTGCCACTGTCAGCATAGGTACTTCTGCAAGAATTAAACATGCCAAAGATGTGCTACAACAGAATGATTTATTTTATAACAACACATGTGGCTCTGAATAAACTTGTTTTAACAGCATGGGTTTTCTTGGCCAAAATGTGAACGTTTCTTGGTGATCTGAGACCGTATCTACAAATACCACCCTCAGTGACCAAACCACAACCTCATTTATGTGAAAGGCCCAATTAGCATATACAAAACATACCGAGTGCCAAGAGGAGGTTAAAGCAGGGAAACAGGGAGCAGGGTCTGGATCTGGGTTCAAGTTCTGTCCCAGAACTCATTGTAGGTTCTTGGGCATGTTAGTTATCTTCCCTGGGATCACATTCCTCCTCTGGAAAATGAAGAGGCTGAATGATTATCTTGGGGGCTCCTTCTGGTCCCCAGAGGTTGTGACAATCTGGTTGCACGACAGAACCTCAGAAAGGTTTCTCCATTCATTTTCTCTGCTAGGTTAGAATTGCCTTGTCTGACTGTGGTTAGCCATGGCAGGTCCCTCCTTCTCCTTCTGGAAACCACCTGCACTCAAACTGACACCCTGTAAACCTACTATTCACTCTTTTAGAAAGGTGATACTCACGTAGTCTCACCAATTAACTTCACAGGCGTCTGTGTAGCGATCCCTATTAAAACAGAATTGTAGCTACAAACAACCTATAAACAGCAAGAGGCTTTGACAGGGCAAAGATGGGGAGAGGCCATTCAGCTTAGTGGTTAAGAGTTCAGGCTGTGAACATTAAAAAATAATGATGATTCCTTAAATCTACATGGAAAACCAGAAATGTGTGACAGCAAATATATGACTCATAGATAAAGCAAGACCTTTTTTAAAAAAAATCCTTACCCACGGACATTTTTCATTGCTTTTAGAGAGAGAGGGAGGGAGAGAGAGAAACACTGATGCATGAAACATCAATTGGCTGCCTACCGTATGTGCCTGGATTGGGAATGGAACCCACAACCCAGGCATATGTCCTGGGATTGAAGCTACAACACTTCGGTTACAGGACAACACTCCAACTAACTGAGCCACACTGCCAGGGTGGAACCAGATCCCTTTTCTTTTTTGGTTACTCCATATCAGTAGTCACATTAGTTCCTATTTCTGCTGTAAGAAACTACAAATTTAGTGGCTTAAAATAACCCATATTTCTCATTTACACTAAAGGAGGACAGAAGTCCAAAATGGCTGGACTGGGCTTTGTTCCTTCTGGGAGAACAGAAGAACAGGGGAGACCCCATTTCTTGGCTTTTCCAGCTCCAAGAGGCTGTCTATGCTCCTGGGCTTGTGGTCCCACCTCACTCTGATCTATGCTTCCACCACCACTTTCCTGATTCTCCTGTCTCCCATTTTTTTCATACAAGGATTCTTGTGTTTACATTGGGCCCATCCAGATGACTCAGCAGACCCTCCCAATTTAAAGGTCCTTAATTTAAGCACATCTACAAAGTCTTGTTTGCCAAATAAAGCAACATATTCACAAATTCTGGTATGAAGGTGTGGACATCTTTCAGGGGGCTATTATTTTGCTTATTGCGTAGATTTAACCTTCAAACCCTACCATGGCTACTCACTCTGTGTGTGATCTTGGGGAAATTATTTCCTTCCTTTAAGCTTCAGCTTCTTCTTCAGGTAAGAATAGATTAATAATAAATCAACTTTATGGGTTTTTTTGTTTTGTTGTGATTGGTTGGTGTTCTGAGGATTAAATAAAGTAAGGCTTATTAAGCACATGTCATACTGCTTGCCTGGTATGCGTTGCTCATAGAGAAGAAAAATTGGGGTTTTAGCTAAAAAATCAGCCTGGAGCCTGTCTACAGTCACCTACATCTTAGCATCACTGTGTAATCAATGTTGATACTCAGGATGATGACTTGAATGTTACTAAATCCTAATCTTCAAAAAACTTTAATTGTCCAGGATGCTGTCCTAATTAAGGTAATAAATCAGAGAGCAATGTTTTAGAAAGATTTTTAATGAAAAGAATGGGGAGACATATTTTCTAGATACACTGGTGATTAAACAAAAAATTCCATTTGTCAGAGTCCCCTCCCCCTCTCCCCTGGGTATCTGAGGTCATGGAGATATGGGGTACCCGTGTGTTGGTGCTAAAAGAACACAGTAGGAAATGTACTGAGTCTAGTGGGAGGGACACTATCACTCTCTCTTTCAGACTTGAGGGGAAATGAGCCTGTTTTCAGGAGAAGGCATCTACAATAATCTCTGTAGCCTATCCACTGGAATTCTCTAGTTCCATGTCAAACAGGAAAATCAACTATTCTGCCCGGAGTGTAGGTGAAATGTGATATAGTCCAAAATAGAAAAGAGGAGTTTCCTTCGACACAAACAGGTCCTTCATTCTTTCAGAAAGGAATGACCATCCAGTAAAATAAAAGAAATGATTAATGTTGAACCAGAGAAATAGCAAAGGCCTGGGGCATGGACCCGTGTATGTCTACTGTCGAAGGCTTTGAAGGATGATGAAACTGCTACGACCTGCTTCTCTGTGCACTCATTGGAGTAATTACTCACCCAGTCCTCTGAGAAACATAGTTAGATATGACTGTTACTCATATGTGGGTGAAACTTTGCAAAGTTACAACATAATCACAGATTACATTTGCAAAGTACTTTGGTATCTAAAAATGCCTTCTCGTATTTATTTCGTTTAGTCCTCAGGGTAAGCCTGTGAAATGATCAAGGGAGGTTTTACTATTGTTTTTAAGGATAAAGAAACTAAGCTTCAGACGGATGAAGTAAATTAGTGGCAGAGTCAGGATTTGAACCCAGATCTATCCACCACAGGGCAGCTTGTTCTACTCTTGGCTGCCTCCCTGTAAGACTCTCCATCTGTTGCCTCAATGGGAGTGCAGATTGCTTTGCCCGCTCTCTCCTGCCCTCACCTCACGTGTTGTCCATATCTCCCAAAATACTCTACCATTTTGCTTCACAGAGAGTGGTTAACCAGTGTGGTAAAGGCAGCACTAGCATTATTAGGGAACCTGTTACAAATGCAGAATCTCTCCTTACCCAGACCTTCAGACTCCAATCCAGGGTACTTCCTATGTACAGTCAAATTTATGAAGCCCTGCCC
Source organism: Sturnira hondurensis (assembly GCF_014824575.4). Classification (NCBI taxonomy): domain Eukaryota; kingdom Metazoa; phylum Chordata; class Mammalia; order Chiroptera; family Phyllostomidae; genus Sturnira; species Sturnira hondurensis. Next base: position 411,920 of record NW_028095455.1, on the reverse strand, counting down.
TACCACATCTGCATACCCAGGCCTGCCTAACACTCAAAGTGGCTTCTCTCCCCTTCTCCCTGTCCTGAACAGTGGGGTTTCACTAATTACCTCTTTCCCTCTGGAGCTCCCCCCTATGCAATCAATGGCTTTCTGGCCTCAGAAGAACTTGTCAAGCTTACTCAGACCCCTCATGTTTTCCCTTAAGCCCTGCTACCTGGAGTCCTGGCTCACTCAGGAGTTCACTCAAAGCAAGTTTCCCCACAGAAGTACCGAAAGAACTCCCAAGTTGTACTCTCCCGAGGGGTGGGGACTGACCCCATGGTTTGTTCTAAGAAGGGCCACGATAGGATTTGGACCCCATCACCCTCTCTGGTATAATCAAAAAGTTTTGAGTTTTTTCTTCCTCCACTGAGGCAGAAATAATAAAGAAACTTGACAGCAAAAGGAGGGGAGGGAGATGAGGAGGGGTGTGTTTAACCCACAGGCAGGATGAGTCCAAATAATTAATTGGGAGTTAGCTTTATGAGCAAGAGAAGAGAGAAGATAAATAACTTGAGCAAATTATTCTCTCATTCTCATGCTTTCTCTCTTTCCTCCCCACTTCCCCCAACTTTAAGAAACTTCTTTTTTAAGAACACAGATAATTGTCAAATCCTCTTAGGGTCACAGGTCAGGGGCATTACAAGTTTAAAAATAAACAACTTTTTATTGTTAAAGCCAACACAAAAAAGAACATTGAAGGTTGCCAATAAAAACAAAAAAATAAAACACCATGACGTAGGTTTTAGGCTCAGCAAGCATGAATATTAAGTTTCAAAGGCCCAACACCAACACTATCCAAGTTGGGGCCGGACAACACAGAGGGAGATAGTCACCCCCATCCCCCCAGCCTCATACCCCCAAACAGACGATCAGATAGCCTGTCTGTGTCATCAGGAAACCTGGAGAAACCACCAGGGAGGCCAGGACATGTCTTGCGTTCTGGAGAATACCGGAAGGCTGACATGCTCGATCCAGCCATAAGCATGAATGTCAACTGAAAATCTCTATACATGGTTTCTCAAAAGGCAAATAAAGCTTAAAAATCTGCCCATATGCAAAAAAAATGAGGGTGGGGAGGGATGGAGGTAGCACGCCTAGGTGTGCTCCAGAAGAGCTCCTTTTAGTCTGACACCGGAGGCTCCTTGCCAGGTCTCAGCAAGGGGGACTGTACAGGTGTCTCTTTAACTTTCACAAAAATTAAGTCTCCCCTGCTTGGTCACTGTGGCTGATAGGGGAACTGGAGAGTTAAAGATTTTAGCTGTAGTTATAGTTGAAAGGCTTAAGTGATAGAGGCACATGGAAAACTGTTATTCCAGGAACTGGCATTCACGACCACATGACTCCAGGAGCAATCCAACCTTTGTGCTCTGGCGGGGGTCTGCAGGCAATGGAGAGGGTCTCCGAGCCATTATGTTCCAGGGAGGAAAGTGGGCAGTCGCTGCCAGACTGCAACTCTTATTAACATTTTCCCCCAAACCCTTCCTTACCCTTTTCTTCTCCTTATAAAAAAGTTCTGCTTGAGATGAGATGTTAATATGGTTTTCGAGAATACATAACCTGCTGTCTTCTCAGATTGCCAGCACCTGAATAAAATGCCCATAAAGATTCAACTCCTGTCTCTAATTATTGGTCTGGTAGTGACAGTCAGCATCAGTGATGACTTTTCTGGTTTCGTGGCCACTTGGCCACTTATATCTGAGCCTGGGTTAAAAAAGCTAGAAGACTGCAGGAAGGCAGGCTCAGGATTTAGGATGCCGGTGTTTGACATAACAGGGTATCTAATTTTAAGGACAAAGTGTTTCCCTTAATATCAGAACCACTTTGTAGATTTGATTGAGTCTCCTGGGAGACTCCTGGGACTGCTGTCACAGTTTACAGAAGATCAAACATCAAAGTAAGAATCTACGCTGCTGGTATTGGCCTCTGTGTGGAGGAATGCTGGTTGTTTTCCATAGCTGTGGACTTTATAGTAGGCTTGCTCACTCTCTGCTCCTTCCTTCCTTCCCTCCTTCCCATAGGACATACAGGAAGAGTAAATACAGCTATGCAGCTGTATTTACTCTACCCCAGGCATGGTCCAAAATCCAGAAGAGTGGAACAGGGCTGTAAGTACACATTTCGGTTTCATGCTTTCAGTGTGTTCAAAACAGTAGTGTGTTACAGGAGGGGGGTGAGAGGGAAGAACCCAGTTCAGAACCTTCAGTTCCACATCAGCAAAAAATTCAGAAAGGCTTCTTCTACTTACTCCTTGTTTGATACAAAATAAACAGAGCTGTGGCTAGAAATGGGAGTGGGGAGGGGAGGGAAGCTTTTGACAAGACTCACCTTTCTCCTGAGAGAGAGAGAACAAAAGTCTGGCTAGCTATATCTGATCCACTCCAGCACTGCGTACTTTCTCCTAAATCTAGGGAGAAGAACTCTATCTCTAACCTGATTCTCAAGGAAATACTTTATATTTAGCAAGTGTGCCCTTGAGTTTTTAAAGGTGAGGCCTCAGAGGTTCCTAACTGGCAGTTGGTGGGAGGAATCTAGGTTACAGACCAATTTTGTTTGGCACATGTGACTGTCTTCCCTTTGTAAAATTAGTTTTAAACATTAACAGAGCTGAAGGTTTCACATAAATATTTGAGCTTCTGCCATCTTTTGAAACAGGAGATCTGGCTGTTCTAGGCCCTAAACTCTGTAGAGCAGTAGCCCCTGTTCCTGGTTTAGGAGGGGCTTGGGGTTGCAGTTGATCCCAGCCCCTGCAGCCCCAGCCTGATCTATTTTATTCTTCCTTCTCTGCCCATATCAGGGAATGGCTTGTAAATACTCTGTTCTGTCACTCCAAATAAGTCACAGCCACCCTGCTCTCACAATAGCACATGTGAATAACCAAAGTCTAGTCTTCGCTTGGGTTTTAATCTCTGAGTCTTTCCATTTGGGCTCTTAGCCTTCCAGGAGACTCTGAAACAGTAGCCTTACCTCTGGCTGGGATATTTGTGTTCAAAGAAATTAGAACCATGAAGTAATCAGGAGGAAATGGTTTAAAAAAACTTGAGGCTGGAAATGAAGTTCTTTCCTTTGTCTTCTCTAAAGAATTTTCTTTTCTTTTTTTTTTAAGATTTTATTTATCTTCAGAGGGAAGGAGAGGAGAGAAATATCAATGTATGGTTGCTTCTTGTGAGTCCCCTGCTGGGAAATGGCCTGCAACCTAGGCATGTGCCCTGACTGGGAATCAAACCACGATCGTGTGGTTCACAGGCCCGCACTCAATCCACTGAGCTACACCAGCCAGGGCTAAAGAATTTTCTTAAAAAGTGAAAAAGAGCCCTGGCCAGGTGGTTCAGTTGATTGGAGCATCATTGCATGATTCTCATGCCACCTGGTCCTCAGCCTACCTACTGAAAGATATTTGTTATTTGTATCTAAGATCCATTGTTGTCCCTATTCTCCTTTGAGCATCTTGGAAAAGCAGCTGTTGCAGAGGCTATTTTCAGTCAATAAGGGCTGATGAAGGTCACTGGCTCACAGGCCAAGTGACTCCAGTCCAGAACAGAGCCTGCGAGAGGAGTTCAGGGACTGCAGGAGGACATACCAACTCTGAGAGGGGCTGGGACAGAGACAGGGTCTTGGGACACGAACTTCTAACTGTGCCGAGCCCTGGCAGCGCACACCTTCATTGGTTTTTTAGTAGACTAAAGCACTGTTTTAGCATGGGGTCAGCCTCCCCCAGCCCCTTAACTGCTGAATCACCCCCTCTGTCCTGGCTTACCTGCTCTGCAGCCCAGGGAGAAATGCAAAGTCCTAGGTGTGTGACTTTCCAATAAATCCCCAGAGACGTTTGGCCTCCTGGGTTCTTTTCCTCTAATCCAAGGAGTGCTATGAAGGAGGAAAAAGAACATTTAAAATTCAAAGCCATTTAAAAATATATGCACTAATTCTGCATCACAGGCTGAATATAAAGAATAATTATGTGAAAATGCTCTCGAAATTTTTTTATTGCTTCAGCAATCGATTACCGCTGAATCTTGACCCTGAACTCTTTAGTCTAGCAATGTGCTTGATGAGCGCAGGCCAGAGACAAGCTTTTTTGACATCGTGTTCCCTTGCTGGATCCCGTCCATGTTGGAATCAATTTATAAGCTGCCTTCCTAGGGATCAAAATATAGTAGACTTTAAGTGTCTTCCTGAGCACAGGGCTGAGGAATCTGATTTCATGCCTGAGGCTCTTAAAGGGAACACTGAGCTTGTGGTAGAAAAGGTAAAAAAAAGAGAAATGAATAAGGAAGAAAAAAACATCACTCATACGTAACCACTGTCTTTGCCTCAGAATATTTCCTTCCATATATTTACTATTCATATGGTATATATATATATATTAAGATTTTATTTATTTATCTTTTAGAGGGGAAGGGAAGGAGAGAAGGAGAGAAATATCAATGTATGGTTGCCTCTCATGAGTCCCCTGCTGGCAACCGGCCTGCAACCCAGGCATGTGCCCTGACTGGGAATCAAACCGCCATCGTGTGGTTCGCATGCCTGCGCTCAATCCACTGAGCTATGCCAGCCAGGGCTCATACGGTATATTCTTTATTCCATTTTGTATCTTTATTTTTTTCTATTAATATTTATTACATGAGCATTTCCCCCTCATTATTGAATAGACTTTGGTAATGTTGTATTTCATACTAAATGGAGTTCTATACACTGGATGTACGATAATTTATTTGACCTTTCCTTTATTTTTTAAAAAAGATTACTTACTTTTAGAGAGAGAGGAAGGGAGGAGAAAGAGGAAGAGAGAAATATTGATGGATTGCTTCTCAGACAAACCCCTCGACTAAGCCCTTAACCCAGGCATGTGGCATATGCCCTGACTAGAAATAGAATGGGTGACCTCTCCACTTGAGGGATGATGCCCAACCAACTGAACCACACCAGTCAAGACAGACCTTTCGTTTATTTTTATATGCTGATATTAGATTTTTATTTATGAGCATTTTTGTGTTTTCCTTTTTCTTTCTTTCTTATCACATCTTCAATAGATTCCTATATGTAAAAATACCATATCAGAATATGTGAATTCTCTTAAAACTCCTGATACATCATGTCAGTTTGCTTTCCTGAAAGGTCCTTTCAATATGTTCCCAACCTGTGTTGTATAAAAGTGTCTATTAATTAAAATTGTATTAGCAGAGCCCTGGCTGGTGTAGCTCAGTGGATTGAGCACAGGCCTGCGAACTAGACGATCGCGGTTCCATTCCCAGTCAGGGCACATTCCTAGGTTGCAGGCCAGTTCCTGGCAGGGGCCAGTTCCCAGCAGGGGATGCACGAGAAGCAACCATACATTGATGTTTCTCTTCCTCTCTCTTTCCCTTCCCCTCTAAAGATAAATAAATAAAATATTTTTTAAAAAGCTGTTGCTGTGCAAAACAACTCTTAATGGCCCTGCTCTAGGTGTCCCATTCCCCAGTTCAGACTCATGGGGGTGAGGACATCCCATATTTTAAAAAATAATTGTGTTAGCAGGACATATTGTAATTTAAAACAAAACAAAAAACTCTCTTGGTGTGATGAGTTAAAAGTGATCCACATTTAAAATAATTTTTTTTAGATTTTATTTATTTATGTTTAGAGGGGAAGGAAAGGAGAGAGGGAGAGAAACATCAATGTATGGTTGCCTCTCGTGTGTCCCCTGCTGGGAACTGGCCTGTAACCCAGGCATGTGCCCTGGGAATCGAACTGCGATCCTCTGGTTCACAGGCCCACACTCAATCCACTGAGCTACACCAGCCAGGGTAAAAGTGCTCCACATTTTCACATGTTCCTTTAATACAAAGAATAAATGGCTTATATATCTTTCTATTAAAGCATTGGTATTTTTTCTTAGCGATTTTAACATATATTAAAGAAAATATATTTATTAAATTATAACAAATTATATAAAATAATACATAAATTAAATCCATATATAGAGGCAGAGAGTATACTATTCCCATGTTTTTATAAATTGTTGAGAATAATGTTCCAAGTTTGTCATTTGACTTTTCATTTTTTTTGGTGATTGTTTTTAAGATAGAAAAGCTTTTAATTTTGTGTATTCAATATGTGATTTTTCCCCTTATGATTTTTTATTAGAGTCCTTGTCCATTTTGATTCTTAATTATTATAATTATAGTTACCTTATTTAATTATAGTTACCTTATTTCTTATTGGTTAAAAAAGTTGTTTAATTCTGAATTCTATTTGATTTTTTGTTTTGGTGTGTTATATGGTATGAGTTTTGATTTGATTTTCTTTTCCCCAAAGAGCTGATTTTCTTCACCCTATTTGTTTCCAAAAGGCCCTTTCATCTAGATATAGGTTATTTCAAAACCCAGAGAACCTTCTTTCTAATTGGCCATGGAAAAGGGCAATCTGACATGGTGGTTTCAGCTAGTAATACAGCTGGGCTGGTTTTCTAACTCCTATGTGGCCACCAGCTACAGGGAATTAGGGAGCAGGAGGGAGGAACCGTGGGGTGCCATTGTGCTCCTCTTAGGCTCATGGGGGTAGAAAAGCTCCGAAGAAAAAGAGGGTTTACAGATCTGGCCTAAGTACCTGTTAGAATGCCTGGTTCTGCCAGTTCGGCAGTTTCTAGGCTGCCTGATTTATTGGAGGTGCTCCCTGTAGCTGATCATTGTCACTAGCCCTTGAATGTTCCATTACAGAGCTTTGTAGTTAGGAAGCCCCAGCTTCAGCCTCAAAGGGTCAAAACAACAACAACAAAACCAACCTAATGGTGATCCCCAGACCTGGTCTTGCTTCTTTATTTCTGGCCCTTTAAACAAAACTAGCCCACCCTCACACCACCTCAATAAGCACATAAAAATTGGCTGCAGGCAATGATACCCATCTACATACAATAATTGCCCAAGATTTCTTTTGCATTTGGAATATATGTTCTTGATTTCTCAATCTTCATCTTGCTCTACCTGTCAGTTTCGCACTTCTACTTCTGTCTTTTGCAACTGGTTTGGGTTCTCTGATTACTTCTTGGTGAGGCACCTCTCTTGATTTTAATGCCACTATAACATCAGGTGAAAGGCATCCTGCCAACCACAGTCCCAGAGAACTTTCACCAAGTGCCTTGAGCGAACCAAGTGCCTTGAGTGCCTTGAACTTTCACTCAAGTCCCATCTTCCAAGGGAAGATGCACATAGGCTATGGGGTGACCTCTGTGGAAGGCAGAGACTGGCAATCCACAATTCTGACAGCTTACGTGCCCTTCTACTCACCTTAGACAGGTTACTGGGAAATAGTGGCGAGATGACAAAACAGAAGGGACTTGGGACATCTCCGTGCTTGTGGTAGGTCCAGCTCTCACTTTGTCCTAAAGGGACACACAAGAAAAACACAACTGCCTCACAAGCCAGATGAACTGAAACGACTCCAGTTGGGGCAGCCTAAGCCCTTCACATTTCCTTCTGTCCTCATCAGCAATTTGATGTGTGGGAACTAGAGGATGTGTTTCAACTCACTTTCTGCACAAATAAAACTACAGTTCAATGGCCTCAAACACTTCAAAAAATAGACATTAGAAAAGCTTTTTCTTCGCCTCTGTGATCTAGGTGTCGTCATTGTGCTGATACCAAGATTCTGAGTGACGTCACGAAACATAAGTTGGAGCATGACTTTTACTGTTTAAAACAGCCCCAGAATCCTTGCTGTGACCCAGGAGGTCCTCCTTGCACTGGCCCCTACCTATTTCTCTGACCTTGCTTCTGTCACTGTCCCCTTGCTCAGTCTGCTTTAGCCACATACCCTACTCAGTGTTGCTTCTGAACAGCCCAGCTCGTTTCCTTCTGTCTGCAACGGTCTTGCCTCAGGTTTTTATGGCCCATTCCTCATTTCATTCAGGACAGTTCAAATGTTGTCTTCTCAAAGACATTGTTGATCCCCCTATTTAAAACAGCAGCCTTGTTCATTTTCAATTCCTTGATTTACTTTTCTTCATAGCACTTTATAACACATTTTATTCACCCATAAATGCACACACATACTTGTTCATTGTCTCCCTGCTATAATGTAAGCTCTGGGAAGGCAGAAACATTGATTTGTTGTTCTGTGTATTTTCCCACCTTGATCAATATCTGACACAGAGTAGATATCCAACAACTTGTAGCTTGAAAATATTTACATGTGAATACCATGGTTTACACAAGTCTAGAAAAAACTGTCTCTTAAGACCCCAATTATAATAACTCTACCTCTTCCACCTAGAGCTCTTTAATTACTGAAACAGGAAAATGGCTTTTAATCCAATTTGCAAAGGGCTGTAGGAGGAAAAAGTTCTGGACAATAGTGTTTAATGAGACTTACCTGTAAGTGTGAGGATCATTCACCTGTAAAAGCTGATTAATCCTCTCTGAAGCCCTTTAAGTCAGGCATTATCTCCATTATCACAGATAACGACACTGACGCTCTGAGACTAACTTGCCTAATGCCAAGTGTATTGAAGGTTCCTGATTCAGGAACTCAGATCCAATTGACTTTGACAGCAGGGCTTTTATTCCACTGGCTGCCTCTCACGGAATATTGTCAGAGTTGCTTAACTGGCATTATCCACTCAGAAAAAGAGAGCTCAAATGATTTAACCAGTATCCCACCTCCTGATATGTTTTCTGACACCTAGTAAGTGACAACACAAAATAAGTAAAGCTTAATAAACCATGAGACATTTGTGCCCCTTGCCTAGGAACTATAGAACCCCATACCTAGTTACCCTGTGGTGGATGGAGTTGTTTCCAAGATGTCATCTTTCAGAGATGGTGGAGGTGCTCAAGTTTTTGGAAAGAATAACAAGATAGCTGGTTGTTATAAAAGACAATGTACAGGGTCCAGCAGAAGTAAGGCCTGCTTGAGTGTGCTTGATAGGGTAATAATATGGGTGTAATAATTTATAGCTTTAATTTGAACATTTCACCTAAAATGTCATATGGTGTGCTTGAGTGTAATATTGTTGTGTTACAGAATTACATCCTTATGATTTTGTAATAAAATTTTATAATAAAAAAGGGGCATTATTTGTGCTGGACATGTATAGTCATTTGCTAGGCACAGAGCTAAGCACTGGGGACACAGTGATGAATAAATAAAATAGACATTGTCTTTGGTCTTATGTACCTTACAAACTAGAAAGAATTTTATTGAGCTAAACTTATGCTGCTGTTGTAAAATTGTTATGCTTTCACTTATTCACTCAATCAAGAACTATTTATAATAGACTAAATACTGCATGTCATATTCTGTGTTAAGAGGAGAGCATATAATGGTGAGCAAAACCAAATATGACTCCTGCTTTCATGGAACTTATCACATAATGAGGAAAACATTAAATAATTACATGCATACATGGTGCTATGAGATCCTACAAATAGGGGAAACTGGCTTGATTAATTAGATTAGGAGATTCTTGCTTGAGGAAGTAGCATTTAAGCTGACATATGAAAGTGAAATGGGAGTTAACTAGGCAATGAGGGAAGGGATGAACATTTCGCACAACTCAAACAGCACGTGAGAAGATGCTGTTAGAGAAGGAAGGATGGTGAGCAGAAAGAACTTTGAAAGAGGACAGCTGGAGAACTGAGAATAAGGAGCGCCCCGGTGTCAGGTGCACCTGAGCAGTAGGCTGGAAGACCCGTAGGGTAGACAGGTAGGGTAGTGCACCTTCCCAGTTGGTCTCTAGGTTAATGGTCACAAAAATTTGAGGCAGAGTGGCTCACTGTATCAGCAGGCAGGAAGAAGACTAGATGATTGTTTTTTCAGAGTGCCATATTCGGTAGTGGGATAGAAAACTGTTTGGAGAACCCAATGATTTAGATTACACTTCATCGGCTGTTACCTGTAACTTCTCAGCTACTACGAGAATGAATGTATTTCCCTTTCAGCATTCTTATGAGACTCAAATGAGACCATGTATTAAATTATTTAGCACAGTGCTTGGCTCATGGCAAGTATTCAATAAATAATAGCTATTATTTTTCTTCAGCTGTTAATGGAAACAATGATAGTAGTTACCTCACACAGTTAAGATCTGTTGAAGCATGAGTCTGGGCCTCCTTTGCGCAGTACAATTTTTAATTTTAAAAGCCTACAATGTCCAGAGTCCATTCTAAAGCTTCTTAGGAAAGTTGGGCCATTGCCTTCTTTATCTGCCCGGTGCAACATGTGCATTCTTTTAAAGGTGATCTCTAACTTATCTACTGTTTCTAGGCTTATGAGTATCTTTCCGTTTGGAAATCTCTATCCTACACCCGGAGGGAGAAAGCACACCCAAGTCCGGCCTGAGCGCGCCCTGCCACGGTGCCCACCGAGGATCCGCCCAACTACTCTGGGTCTCAGCGCGGCGGGCCGGGCCAATCAGAAGAAGTTTGGCCCTCTGCAGTTTCCGTCCGCTCACTAGGAGGCGCTGCGGCGACCGCGGCTGCTCCCGGAGCAGTCGCGGGCTGGGCGGTTGGGCTGGCCTCTGAGGCTCGTGGCCATGGAGTGGGGTACAGAGTCGGCGGCCGTGAGGCGACACCGCATCGGAGGGGAGCGCCGGGACGGCCCAGTAGCCGCGCCGCAACCAGATAGGGAGGCCCGGGAGCTGGAGCCCTTGGTGGACGCGTGCGGCCGCAACGCGAGGACAAGGAAGCGGAGCGCGGCGGGTAGAGGAGGCGCGAGCGGGGCATCGTGGACCGGACTGTCTGAGGCGCGCGCTGCGCTGGGGCTAGCGCTCTACCTGCTTGCGCTGCGGACGCTCGTGCAGGTCTCGCTGCAGCAGCTCGTGCTGCGTGGGGCCACTGGGCGCCACGGGGAATTCGACGCGCGCCAAGCAAGGTACTGGCCTGTGCCACCCGGCCTGCGCGTCCCCTACGTCCCCTGCGTCCCCTTCCAGAGCGTGGGCACCGCACTTGTGTGCGTTTTCCCCTGCGGGATCGCCCAGGCTCGCCGTCACAGGCTGACTCCACGTGGGGGTGGGGTGGCTTTGCGCGCCCCTCTTCTGGAGTCCCAGTTTACAGGATGCAGGGCTTGCATTGCCCCCTGTTAAGCTGATGGTGCAGATGGGGGTGGCCAGGGGGTCTGTTCCGGCTTTTACACCCGTTTTCTGCCCCACCTGAAGATAGTTTGGTTTAGTCGTTCCTGATCTTAATGGAGCAACTTCCACTTTTTACTAGTCCTTTTGCTTTCCCAGTGAAATGAAGGAACGTGAAATTTGTGACCTAGCCAGTTTTGTAAGTTTGGTTCCTGGGGCGATGTCGGAAAGGGGTAATGCAGTGGTGTTGTTGAGGATGACAGTCCTCACACATGAAAGCTCTGGAGACTCAGCGTGGAAGATAACACTTCAAAAGTTTAGTTTCAGAAGTTTCAGATTCCTGGAGGTTATCTTTGTGCCCCTGGTATGTAAGAGTTAATTTAAAAAATGAAAAAAAGAAAGATACCATTAAGTGCTAGAAGGATGATTAAGTAAAAAGTGCTGTAACATAAGTGTGTCAAAGCTCAAAATTATAAGCTAGCAGAGTTTTCAACAGCCACTGTGATTCTAAAAGTTTATTTTGAATACAATGTACTGGAAGTTTATTTTATTAAGGTCCAGAACACACCTGCTCCACCCTCCATTTTCCCCACCTGGAATGTGGTGAAAAGAGAAACATTTTTCTTTGTTTTAGGGGTAGAGTTGATTTTGGCCTGAATAGAAAGGATTTTTTTTTGTTGTTTATTTATTTAACCTATTGACTTAATTGTCTTTGCTCATTGGTTTCCTCTCAGTAACCCAAAATTTGTAACCCTCCAGCACATGTTACCTGAAATAATAAAAGGCAGTCTGAAAGATTTTTTAAATTTAGAGTTTATTTTTCAATTATGGTCTGCATTCAATACTACTTTGTATTAGTTTCACATGTACAAAATAGTGGTTAGACACCCTTCAGCAAGTGTTCCCTCAAAAAGGGCAGCCTTTTTGATGTGAGAAGTCAAAGAACTTGTTTTTGATGGTGAGGGGGATTGTAGAGGGAAAGTTCTGTGGTAAGTGTTAATCATAATTTTTTTGGTGGCTTTCAGGGACTATCTTGAACACATAACATCCATTGGCCCCAGGACTACAGGAAGCCCAGAAAATGAAATTCTGACGGTGCGTTATCTTTTGGAACAGATTAAACTAATTGAAGTTCAAAGTAACAGCCTTCACAAGATTTCAGTAGATATACAGCGGCCAACGGGCTCCTTTAGTATTGACTTTTTGGGAGGTTTTACAAGCTACTATGACAACATCACCAACATTGTGGTAAAGCTGGAACCCAAAGAAGGAGCTCAGCATGCTGTTCTGGCTAACTGTCATTTCGACTCAGTGGCAAACTCACCAGGTTTGTACCAGTTTTTTAGTCATCTTGAAATTGACACAACCCAGAGACACCATTTTCTTGGACAAACATTGTCTGTGATGGCAGGCAGCATAATTAGAATAGTATCATTTAGTTTAAGAACTAACTCCTCACTATTCTCTGAAGTGCTTTATTTATTTTTTTAAACATGTTGCCAGCAACCCTGTGACAGGACAGGGAATGTTGCTGGTAGACTGAAGCAGCTTTATCAGTGTTACCAGTGTGTGTCCCTGGGTCCTGGGGTTAGGTTCTGCCTCTTCAAGTGTTTACTTAGCCAGTTGTTGGTACTAGGCCTTGGGGATATGGGATAAAGGAACAATGCTTGCCTTCACAGGACAAAAGGTTTGGAGGACATCTTTCCTAGCAGTTTCTGTTGACCTGTAAAGTGAGAATTTTGGCCCACTGGGGATGACATACTGTTAGAATACTTCATTAATCTATAAATCTTCCTCTGAAAATACTTTGTCAAGATAGAACACTTGATGTTTAGGACAATGCCTGACACAGTAAATATTTTGAATGAGAATCTCTAAAATTGAACTTTCATTTAAAAAATAAGATTCATCACAAAAATGTTTTCATTACTTATTAAAGAGATTGTAAGTAGGGAAGATAATTGTAACATTTAACAATGGAGTCATAGCATGTTAGAGGTAGACAAGACCTGAGATACATCTGGTCCAAGGCCCTCATTTGACGCAGGAATACGCTTAGCTGATCACCTCTGATCCAACATGCTGGGTTTCCTGGCCAGTTAGTTCTTTCAGGTACATTTGAAAGGAAACTCCTTCCTGAAGGGAAGTTCATGCTCCCTTCGCCAGTCTACTTACCATAACCTCTTTTTTTGGTCAGTTTCTGATTTGTAAAATGGAGATAATAGTACTTTCCCAGGGGCATTGCTTAGAGAATAGTTCCTGGCATGAAAAATTCTTTTTCTTTTTTCTTAAAAAATTTTTTTAAATTTAATTGTTGTTCAAGTACAGTTTTCTGTCTTTTACTCCCATGCCAGCCCATGCCCCACTGTGCTCCCCACCTCCCTCCCATTTCCACCCCTCTTAGTTGTTGTCCATGTGTCCTTTATACTAGTTCCTATAAATTCTTTTTTCTTTGCTATTAATTTTTTTCCTTTTTATTGAATTTATTAGGGTGACACTGGTTAAGAAAATTATACAGGTTTCAGGTGCACAGTTCTACAACATATCATCTGTATGCTGTATTGTGAGTTCACTACCCCAAGTCAAGTTTTCTTCCAACACCATTTATTCCCCATACCCTCCTCCACCTTCCCTTACCCCCTTCTCTTCCACAGTCACCACTCTGTTGTCCCTGTCTATGATATTTTTCTCTCTTTTTTTTCTTTCTTGCTCAATCCCACCACCCAGGACCCAAATCCTCCACCCCAAACAGCTGTCAGCCTGCTCTCTATCTATGGCTCTGTCTCTGTTTTACCTGTTGGTTCACTTTGTTCATTAGTTCCACGTATGAGTGAACCCTGTGGTACTTGTCCTTCTCTGGCTGGCTTATTTCACTTAGCATAATGTTCTCCAGGTCCTTCCCTATTGTTGCAAAGGGTAAGATTTTCCCTTTTTTTGTGGCCAAGTGGTAGTCTGTTTTGTAACTGTACCACAGCCTTTTTATCTATTCAACTGCTGATAGACACTTGGGCTGCTTCCAGATTTTGGCTATTGTGAATGATACTGCAGTGAACATAGGGGTGCCTGTATTCTTTCGAATTAGTGTTTCAGTTTTCTTCATATAAATTCCTAGAAGTGGAATTGCTAGGCCATAAGGCAGATCCATTTTTAATTTTTTCTGATAACTCCATACTGCTTTCCACAGTCACTGTACCAGTCTGCATTCCCATCAAATGTGCACGAGGGTTCCCTTGCTTTTTTTTATTCTCATTCTAGGACATATTCATCTTAGAGGGGAAGGGAGAAAGGGGGAGAGAAGCATGGATGTGAAAGAGAAACATTGATCTGTTGCCTCCTGTACATGCTGCAATAGGAGACCGGGAGACCAAACCCACAACCTAGGCTTGTGCCTTGATTGGGAATTGAACCCATGACCTTTCAGTTTATGGGACGATGCTCCAACCAACTGAGCCATACTGGCTGGGGTGGGTTCCCTTTTTTACTAGTTATTAATATTTCTGGATTACTTGAATTTATAGCAGATCTAATATGATCTAGTTATGTAAAATATAAAATAAAATTTATTTGCTTGATAAAATGATTCATCCTAGGACATCTTTAATTAGAAAGTACCAGTTGCATTTAGAATGTGACATGGTTTTTAAATTTTTTAATTTTTATTACTATTTTTTTGCTACTAACCTGAGGATATGTTGGTTTATTTTAGAGAGGGTGGGGAGAGGGAGTGAGAGGAAGGGAGAGAGACAGGAAGAGAGAGAGGGAGGTAGAGAGAAAGAGAGTGAGAGGGGGGAGAGAGAGAGAGACAGACATTGATGTGAGAGAGAGACATCAATTAGTTGCCTCCCAAGCACATGCTGACTGAGGATCGAACCCAGAATGTTGGCACGTGCTGTGAGTGGGAATGGAACCCGCCACCTTTTGGTGTACAGGATGACACTCCAACCAACTGAACCACCTGGCCAGAATAAATGTAAAATGCTTCTTAAAAAATCATACACACCCATGACTGGTGTGACTGTGTTGATTGAAATGTCCTGTAAACTGAAGGTTCAATTCCCTGTCAGGGCACATGCTTAGGTTGCAGATTCCATCCCTGGTTGGGGCACGTAAGACAGGCAACTAATCAATATTTCTCTCTCACTCCCCGCACCTTCCTCTCTAGAATCAATAAGTATATATTAAAAAATAAAAAAATAAAAAAATCATACACGCATTTCCAAGAAGATTACATGATAAAAGCAACTAGATTTGAGGAAAAAAAAACCTGTTTCAACAAAACAGTGAATTGAACACAGGGAGTATAGAATGATCAATAAAGGTGAGTTATTGACTACTCAGTAAGAGTGGTTAGTGGGACCAATGTGAATTGTTTAGGGCATGAGAGATTTGCTTGCATTTGTAGCATGAGAAGAAAATGACATCATTCTCTCACTTCCATATTGCCACAATGTCTCAATGACACATTTATTATGAAATTATCTTATTTTTATTAAATTCTTAAAGATGTTTAAAAAAATCAGTATATACACATTTGTTTTTATAAAGTCAGAACTGTCTTTGTGTGAGCTAGATAAACCAGTGACTTTTATGCCTGTTTCAAAGTAGTAATAAAATAAATCTCACCCTGTGCTCACTATTATGAGGCTTAAATTCTAGGAAGGACAAATTGACACCATGGTTATTTAAGAGCATTGTATAAGAAATGTGTATTAAAAGTATCAGAAACATGGTTCCCTATGTTACAAATCATATATATGGGGCCCAATAATGATAGAATGGCATTTTTCTGGGTCATTGGAACTCAATTTAAATTGAAATTTTGTAAGATTGCCTCTACCAATCCCAGGGACATTTCTGTTAATTTTAAATTGTCAAAAAAACCCACACATAACATAGACTATCACCTAAATCCTTTCAGTGGATGAAGTAATTGAAACATGGGCATTTTTAAAAAGTTCTCAGCAGCATATGTGGACCCTTGATACTAATACCAATTAGAAGTAATGTTATGCACAGAAAGGACTTAAATGTCTTGGGTTTGCTGCATGGTTCCAGGTTGTTGGTAGAAGCCACATCAAGTTATTTTAGGAGTGGCTTTAATTTCAGGGTTAATTCTAAATGGAAAGCGATGTTGGTTAACCACCTAGCACTTATAGATACCGTTTTCTAACTTTCTTTCACTTTCTTAAAGATACTTGACTTTCTAGTTCTGTTCTCAGACAATAGAACCATTAAAATAAAGAAAGATAAATGGACAGTTTAACTTTTTCTTTAACTTTATATAGATATGTCTCTTTCAATTTCTCTCTTTGAATAAAGAAATTTTTATGGTTTGGTTTTTTTAAAATTTTTTTTTTAATTTTTTATTTTAAGGTAATTCACAGTCTCAAAGTTAAAAACCATTAATTTAATTTGGTTCCTAGAATGTGACACTTTTTACTGATAGCTACATATACTTCTGGCTTGATTGTTGTCAGTAGTTATTACTTAGTTTCTTTTTGATTAAAATACAATCCAGTAATCACTGCCAAGACAAATAACAGATAATGAGTAGTTTCTTCTTGAGTGGAAATAGAGTCTGGAATTTAACAGCACCAAAATGAGCATTTTCTCTAGCTGCAGAGCCTTCCTTAAGTTTACAAAGAGAAGGAAAAACTAACATTGAGTGCAGAGTGCATTTCTTTGCAGTCCTCACAACACACCTGTGAGGTAGATATATCATTAGCTTACTCTCTAGGCCAGGAAGTTGTAAGGTAAACGATAGAGCTAGAATTTACTTCCATATCCTTCATACCGTAAAACCCATGCTAAACTCTGTAGTGCCCTGCCTCCCAGTGTGTAAGTCAGAAAATGCTATTGTCTGGGTTGTTATTAATGCTTGTTTACTTTGGTTACTCTATAAACTTTTTATTATGGAAAATTTTAAATGTGTGCAAGAACAGAGAATTGTTTAATGACCTTGAGTGTGCCTATCATCTAGCTTTAACAGATTTTGTTTCTTTACTCCCTAGCCCTACAACCCTTAATTATTTTGAAGCAGAACTCAGCTATATCAGTTCCTCTGTGTTTCAGTCTGTATCACTGAAAAATTAGGACTCTTTTTTTATGCTCATAATAGTGTGAATTACCTCACTTAAAAGATAATATCAGCCCTGGCTGCTGTGGCTCAGTGGATTGAGCACTGGACTCCAAAGCAAAATGTTGCTGGTTTGATTCCCAGTCAGGGCACATTCCTGGATTGTGGGCCAGGTTCCTGGCCAGGGACTCGTGAGAGGCAACCACACACTGATGTTTCTCTCCCTTTCTTTCTCCCTCCCTTCCCCTCTCTCTAAAAATAAATAAAATCTTTAAAAAATAATATCAGCAAATGTCTAATCAGTTCTTTTAGCTGCCTCTTATTGTGCTTTAAAAATCAAGGCATTAAAGTCATCTTTTTAATCACTTTTAATTAATATATAAAGTTTCTGAATCAAGAAGGAGTTAGGTGATTTGATGAAGTCCTCTTTATCAGTGCTGGGATCAGGGATACTACTTTCGTCAATAGTCTCCTTTCCTGTCTTACTGGATTTGGTGTCTTTGTACTTCTTCATCACATCTCCTTGTAGAAACCTTAAAAAAATGGCACACCATCCAAACCTACCCCACTGTAAATGCAGAGTGATCTGAAGATCTTATGATTTTGTCAGGAAAACAAGCAGGAAGGGAGTGGGTGGCAGGAAAAGACGATCTATGAAGCTGTGAACACCAGAAGTGGGACTATTATAAAGGATGTAGGTAAGGATAAAGAAGGGAACAAATTGCTTTGAGTTTATGAGAATGCCTGTTTTTAGTGTTAATTTAGGTCCCATCTGGTTGATTATTTAGCAAGTATTAATTAAGTGACTACTCTGAGCTAGGTTTGGCTGTAGATACTGAGAGTAAGTCAATAAGCAAACCAGACAAAGATCTCTGATCTCATGGAGTTGATTGCTGGTGGGTATAACTTGTCACCTGATGGTAACAAAGCTGTGCTTCTGGTCTTGTATAATAATTACATGATTCTTCCTTGATGAGAAAACCCCATTCCTGGCCCTGGGGATTCATACTGTAAAGATTTTAAAATTTGAGAAACATACCTGTTTTTCTGACATAAAGGTGCCAGTGATGATGCAGTTAGCTGTTCAGTGATGCTGGAAGTCCTTCGCGTCTTGTCAACATCTTCAGAAGCCTTACATCATGGTGTTATATTTCTCTTTAATGGTGCTGAGGAAAATGTGTTGCAGGTGAGATTCTGCTGTTTTAAATACAAGGCTTGAATAATAATAATAATAATAGCTTAAGCATTTTGATTATTCATTTGAGTGGTATCATAAAGTCACATGCAAAAGATATATTGTACATGGTAGTACTTTAAAAATTCTGTAGCCACTATGTACACTTGTTCAACATTTGAAAACTCCACTTAGAACAGGTCATCTTGTCAGTGTTTGATTCATAAAAGGGTTCTGTACTGGCATAATTATTCACCTCAGGTTTCGTTTGACTCAGGAGGTTCGGAGATGTTTTGAGGCACACAGCACGGAGACCTAGCCATGTGGATCGTGCCTCCCTATTGTTTTGACCTTTTGTGCAGCCTCACACTTACCAAGGATGTTGCTTGGCACCACTCATGGAAATCAGGCTGCCTTCTGTGATGGGAACTTTCCACTCAGCAAACTGCACACAGCCATTTTGCATAGAGAGAGCAACACACGTCTTTAGATACTGTCTTTGAAAAAAAAAATTTTCCCATTCTTCCTCTTGTTAGACATTTTATCTTTAAAATAAGTAAAATAGAGACTTTGATAATCTCACATTGTTTAACATATATTTGTTTTCATTCTATCTCATTCAGGCCAGTCATGGTTTCATTACTCAACACCCCTGGGCCAACTTGATTCGTGCATTTATTAACCTGGAGGCAGCAGGTGTAGGAGGGAAGGAACTTGTATTCCAAACAGGTATGTGAGGCTGTACAGGGTAGGCCCAAAATAGGCTTATAAATGTGAGTACATGAAACAGAATTTATTCTTGGATTATTATTTATTATTGTATTACTTTTGAACAACTGTAAACCTGCTTTTGCACCACCCTATATTTTTATACTGCATGGTATACTTTAATGTAAATCTTGTTTATAAAAATGGAAAGTTTTTGAAAATAACATATTTTCCTGTGTATAATGTGCACCCATGTTTTTTTGAGCATTATACACAGGATTATTGTGCGCATTATTATACCCATGGTATGTAATCATTATATTGTGTCATATAAAATGTACATCCTTATTTTCTCCTCAAAAATTTGGGCTAAATGCATATTATACATGGCAAAATATGGATAAGTAATCTCTCAATGAAATGAATGTTCTTTTTACTTTTTATTTTTACTTTTTATTTTATTTTATTTTTTGGTTTCAGAATTATAAGGCATGGTTTAAAAGAGAGGGGAAAACAAACAAAACAGTAAGCTGATTATAGGTCTGAGGGAATCTAGGAAAGGAAAATACAGAGAAAAGTAAGAGGGTACAAGTTTGGGTGAAATTCAGTGGCCCAAATCCCAGCTTCCCACCCACACCCCAGTTCTTGGAGTAAAGAATTAGATCAGTTTTGTACAAGAGTTTTTTTTTTAAATCAAATCATAATAGAGCTGACTTGACTTCTCTCTGAGCCTCCCAGACTATCGAATGTCTGTCTGTCCCTCTGTCTGACAGTCCTCTGTCTTCACCACAGACACTGTTTCGGCTCTCCTGGACCTCTCCTAGGCCCAGTCTGGGGTTTTCAGGGAGTGTGAACATGAAGGTAGAGAGAGGCTGCTTCACAGTCTGGTCCTTGCATCTACCTAGACTCCATATGGAGTGCAGGGCTCCCAGGGCAGGGCGAGGAGGGGCAGACCTTGCCCAGGCAGTCTTCACCATTGGACAGAGCATCAGACAGGCATCCTGAGGGCACGCCTTCTCTCCCCCCAACCCCATCTCAGGTGGAGAGGGAGCAGCTATGATGGTGAAGGCTTCAGCTTAGCACTGAGGGAACATCAGCGGTGAACCTGAGGGCATCTGGCATCAGAAGCAGGTTAAGAAGGATGGTGTCCCTGGGGTCTCTTTGTGTGGATGGCTCCTATAAGCCCCTAAGGAGTTATCCGGGATCACAGTGCTGGAGAGGTCATTGTGGGCCACAGAGAGGTCCTTGATGTATCTGCCCAATTCCAGAGTGCGGTGCTGTCTGTAGTATCTCCTCTTGAGAATGTTTCTGCTATTGTCCAGTTTATCTGTCACAGCAGAGCGGTAAATCTCCATGCTTGCTGTGAACATTACTAGCTCGTACCACTGGCTCACCACTTCTAAGAAGCAACAGACATGGGGCCTCTTATGTACAAAAAGCGGACAGGATGTTTGTTGCCACCTTGAGGATGAAGTCAGGAGGTGCTCCAGGTGGTACTGTGGGCCTCATCCAGATCCACCATCAGGATCTTCCTCTTCACCTGGCCTAGCTGATTCTGGGATGCAGGAGATAAGGGAAGGATATCTTATCAAACAGTTTGGTACTGAATCATTGTGTGGATATGCCTCCGCTAAAGGTAAACGAAGATGCTCTACAACCTGGTGGCCAAAGCCACAAACGTGCCCAGCCCCAGCAGACGCTGCGTCCACATCATCCTGATGACTCAGGGGCCGTGGGGCCGCCGTGGGGCCGCCGTGGGGCTGTGGGGCAGGGTCAGGGTCAGGGACCAGCTGCGCCAGCACTGTCCCGCCCCTCCAACCCTGCCCCGCCCTCAAGAAGGGGAAGAGGGCTCCAAATGGCAGGAGAGGCTGCAGAGAGGGTCATGGAGCTTGCAGCTCAGAGAGCCACCCCCCAGTGAGGGGAAAACCCAGTGGAACCAGGAGCTAGGGGACAGGCATGGGCAGCCCGCATGGGCAGGGAGGGGCACCGACGGCTTCACAGAGATTGCAGCCATCGGAGATCTAGACTGGCTGGGACATAGTCCTTTGAGACCAGGAGGAAGGAGATGGAAGGATGGGGGAGAGGGTGGTGGCGGGAGGGGACTAGGGAGAAAGGGGGAGAGGAAGGAGTGAATGATGTTAAAGCATGAGATAGTTTTAGTTAACATTTTTAGGCAAATATTAATATTTGTATAGTGCTTATTATATATGTTGAAAGCATTATGTGTATGTGTCAGTTAATTCTCAAAACAGCATGAGGGGTAAGTACTGTCATTATCCTCATTTTACAGATGAGAAAAGTGAGGCAAGAGAGATTATAACTTGCCTAAGGTTTCACAGTTGGTGAACAACACACCAGGATTTAAAAACCTGGTCCAGGTTCTGAGACCTTGTTCTTAACAACTAACCAGATTGTCATATAGGTGATGAGCTTTGTTTTACCCATTATGTATGATTATGATAGAAGTTAGATTAAATGACAATAATTTCATGAATTAAGATGAGAAAATTTACCTGTAATTAAAGGACTTGAAGTTTATCATTGAATTAATTTGAATGTCATAAAAATCCAATAATATTTAGTCAGCCAGAGAAGTATTTTTAGTTTTATTATTAAACATTTCTAAGGATAACAAGATTATAAATTACAAGGATAATTTATTTTTTAAAATATATTTTATTGATTATGCTATTACAGTTGTCTCATTTTCCCCCCTTTACTCCCCTCCTCCCACCCACATTCCCCCACTTTAGCTCATGTCCATGGGTCGTACATATAAGTTCTTTGGCTTCTACATTTCCTATACTATTGATTAAGTATTCATTTTCAGCATTCTTAGCAGAATTCAAAGCTCAGTTTTGTTCGGTCAGGGCATACTAAAATCAGACTTTGGAAGTTCCATGCCATTCCCAACTTTGTTAGCAGTAGATGCTACACTGTTATCCATTCTCTCAAATTCTCTCAAATTACATCAAGGAGGAACACTTGATATATTAGGTTGGCCAAAAAGTTTGTTTAGTATTTTCCATAAAATAAAAGACTTTATTCTCAGTAACTTTATTGATATGGATATTTTGAATATTTTGTCTATCTCCTACATGGTATAACATTGATTATTCTCAAATAATGTCTTGAGTTGATTACTATCAACTTCAACTTGTCTACCTGACAGTGGACCATCATCCAGTGAGAAATCTCCAGCACGAAAATTTGCAAACCCCTTGACCCATTCGCTCAGTTACAGCACCTTCTTTATACACTGCACAAATCTTTGGTGTTTCAGTTGCATTTTTACCTTTCTTGAAATAATTTAGCATAATATGACAAAAATGTTGAATGTTTTTACATCTTTAATATTAAAATGACTACACAAAAATTCACCAAACTTATGAACATTTTGATATTTTTAATTTTTTAAATTTTTATTATTTTTATTTTAAGTATATTTTATTGATTATGCTGTTACAGTTGTCTCATTTTTTTCTCCCCTTTATACCCCCTCCACCCTGCACTGCCCTACCCTCCAGTATTTCCCCACCTTAGTTCATGTCCATGGATCATGCCTGTAAGTACTTTGGCTTCTCCATTTCCTATACTGTTCTTAACCTCCCCGTGTCTATTTTATGCCTACCAATTATGCTTCTTCTTCCCTGTAACTTCCCTCCAGTTATTCCCTTCTGCCTCCCCACTGATAACCCTCTATGTGATCTCCATTTCTGTGATTCTGCTCCTGTTCTAGTTGTTTGCTTAGTGTTTGTTTTTAGGTTCAGTTGTTGATAGTTGTGAGTTTGTTGTCATTTTACTGTTCACAGTTTTTGATCTTCTATTTCTTAGATGAGTCCCCTTAACATTTCATATAATGAGGGTATGGTAATGATGGACTCCTTTAACTTAATTATTATGTGCCTTGGTGTGTTCCTCCTTGGTTCCAATTTCTTTGGGACTCTCTGAGCTTCCTGGACTTTCTGGGAGTCTATTTCCTTCACCAGATTGGGGAAGTTTCCCTTCATTATTTGTTCAAATAAATTTTCAATTTCTTAGTCTTCCTCTTCTCCTTCTAGCACCCCTGTGATTTGGATGTGGGAATATTTAAAGTTGTCACAGAGATTCCTAAGCCTCTCCTCATATTTTTGAATTCTTGTTTCTTCATTCTGTTCTGGTTGGATGTTTATTTTTTCCTTTTGTTCCAAATTGTTGATTTAAGTTTTAGTCTCCTTCCCTTCACTGTTGGTTCCCTGTATATTTTCCTATATTTTACTTTGTATAGCCTTCATTTTGCTACCAAACTAACTCATTTCTGTGAACATCCTGATTACCAGTGTTTTGAACTCTGCATCTGATAGGTTGGTTATCTCCTCGTCGCTCAGGTTTTTTTCTGGAGTTTTGATCTGTTCTTTCATCTGGGCCATATTTCTTTGACTCCGTTACATGTTATGTTGTAAGGGAGAGAGCCTTAGGTATTCACTAGGGCAGGGCAACCCTCTTTGCTGCATCTTGGCGCTGTATGTGGGGGAGGGTCAGAAAGGGAACAATGCTGCTCGCTCACTCTGCTCTTACCTTACTTTCTGTTACTTCCCTCACTTCCGATAAATGGATTATGTTCTTTCAGGTGCTGATTCCCAAGTGGGTGGGTTTGTATATGTTCAAGGATCCTGTGGGCCTCTCCAACGAACTCTCCTGTGAGACTGGGAGTTTCTCCTGCCTTTGCAACCCCCACAGCATTTTACAGCCAGAGGTTTGAGTCTTTAGTTTCCTTTTCAGCCAGTCCCCACCTCATCGTCATGGTCCACAACCTTGCCACACATCCTCTCCTCCTGGCTACCTATCTTCATCCCTCCTACCAGTCTTGGATGAATGTTTCTTTAACTCCTTGGTTATTGGAGTTCCACGTAGTTTGATTTTTTGGGCAGTTTTGGTTGTTTATTGTTTTTAAATTGGTTGTTACCTTCTTTTGGTTATGCAAGGAAGTGAAGCATTTCTACATACACCTTCATCTTGGCCAGAACCCAGTTTTTATTTTTTTAATGCATGGTGATATGAGAGCTGTCACAGTACAATCTAACAAAATTGTTTTGAATGAAGTAAAAGATAACTAACCACTACTAGAGCCATCTTATGGAAAAAACAAACTTTTATGGCCAACCCAGTAACAACCACCAGATCAAAAAGCAAAAGAAACTTCTGTAAGCAAAGAGGATACTGTATCTTTCCTCTGGTGAAAATGTCAGGGCTCCACATGGGTAACAGTATGTCTTTGTATATTTTCTCTCTTGGAAGTATATTATATGTTAAATGCTTTCATATCTATGCTTTTTAATAAAATTTGTTAAGTTTCAACACTTTAAAAAGAGATTTTATTTATTTATCTTTAGAGGGGAAGGGAGGGAGAAAGGGAGAGAAACATCAATGTATGGTTGCGTGTCGTGCGTCCCTGCTGGGAACTGGCCTGCAACCCAGGCATGTATCCTGAATGGGAACCAGATGGAGATCCTTTGGTTCACAGGCCTGTGCTCAGTCCACTGAGCTACACCAGCCAGGGCTGTATCTATGCTTTTAATTTATCATCACAGCTCCTTGCCCCTTGAACTCCTATGACTCAAAGAAAAACTGGTCCTAGGATTTAGTTTGTACCTTTCCTGAAATTTTTTAGTGCATATATATTAATGCATACATGTTTTATGTGTATATATGTTCATATATTTTAGATACATGTAGTCTGGAGAGATTCAAACATATTTACCTAGGGTTAGTGAGGTCTAGACTCAATTCAGTTCCTTTGTTTGCATTATTGAGTATTCACTTTTACTAGGTCTGACTAGCTTATATAGTCTTTGCTATTTTTACTAAATGTGGATAGTTTTATGTAAAAATTCTGCAATTTTATACACTTTATCTATAATTGCATCATCTGGAAGGACATAGACCGTATGATAACAGTCACTGCTGGGCGGTGAGTGTTGGCTGGTGGAGCTGTGGTGGGTGTGACTGCAGTGGCAGATGGGGCAAATGTAACCGACCACTTTGAACTCTCCCATGTTTCACGACTTTAAAACCAGGACTGTCTCCCTGGTTGGTGTAGCTCAGTGGATTTAGCGCAGGCCTGAGAACCAAAGGGTTGCCGATTTGATTCTCAGTCAGGGCACATGCCTGGGTTGCAGACCAGGTTCCCAATGGGGGACACATGAGAGGCAACCACACATTGATGTTTCTCTCCCTCCTTTCCTTTCTCACTAAAAATAAATAAATAAAATCTTTAAAAACAACAAAAAAAACCAGGACTGTCATAACTACTTGTCTTATACTCCAGAGTTTTCTGTATTGTTTAAATTTAAATGTTTTATTCATTTAAAAATAAAAATCCCCAAATTTTAGAATTATTTTTTTTCTGGAGGGGCATCCTACAGAACATTTGGGGAGATTGTTTCTCCCTTTCCCTGAGTTTTTATACAATGTTTTCCCTCTAGGTTCTGGTATCTTATTCTTGTGGCTAAACTGAACACCGATAAACTTCCTGGGTGCTTTCTGACATTCTAGTTCCTCTCCAGTATCTCTCTCACTTCGAAATGCCACTGTCTACAAAGGACTAGCTTTTTGGTGGGGACAGCTTTCAGAAATAATTGTCGCTTCCATGTTGGACTGAAAGGATGAAGGCCTCCTGGGTGTGGAGTTGTGTTGGGGAGCTTATGCTGGGTTGCCCTGTCCTCCGCCTCCTAACAGGCCCCTTCTCCCTGTGCGGCAGCAGCACTTGTCCTGTCCGGGAAACTTCTCGGTTGAAACAGTTTGTACTCTACTGCTCCATTGTCACTTCAGACAGAGACATTCATTTGGGGAGTTTTTAGTGACTAGAATAATCATTACTACCCACTTTTTAGAAAGGGCCAGAATGTGTGAAAGAATGACTTGATTTTTCAGGCTTGTGATGTATTTCATGAGTCAAGAAGGCTTGATTTAATAATTTTGAAGGTGTTATAGAATCCATGCAGATTAAACTGGTAATAGATGTTCCTTGTAAAAAAATTCAGATAACTACCAACCTTGAGTAGAAGAAAGCTCATCAGCAAAGAAGTCACAGATTCCCTTTTTTCTCTTGTGAAAAAATATTCATGCCCTTGTAATCCTACCACCCAGGACAAACATGTGTTATAGTTTAGTCTCTACCCTTCTGGAATTTTTTCAGTACATACACATTAGTATATTTTTATATAGTGTATATCTTTCAAAAATGAGATCATACTTTATCTGCTATTTTATGACCTGCTTGAGACTGCAATTCCTTTTGAAAAAGTACAGCTTTATTGAGATATAATAACATACTATACAACTCACCTATTTAAAGTGTAAAATATGCTGGTTTTTAGATATTCATAGAGTTGTCCAGTCATATCCACAATCAATTTTGGAATCTTCAATTAAAAATTTTTGTTTTTATCCTCATTGGAGGAGACATGCCTATTGATTTTAAAAAGAGAGGAAGGGAGGGAGAGAAACATCAATGTGAGAAACAGTGATTGGCTGCCTTCTGTACGCGTCCGGACCAGGGATCCAACTACAACCCAGGCATGTGACCTGAGCAGGAATAGAACCCACAACCTATCTTTTGTGCTAGAATATTTACATTATTCCAAAGAAAAAAACCCAAATCATTAGCAGTCTGGCTTGTTTTGCTTCATATAATATTTTTTTTAAGTTTAATCCATGTTGTAGCATGTATCAATACTTTATTATTTGTAATGGCTGAATTATATTCCATGGTATGGGTCATTCATCAGTTGATGGGCATTTGGGTTGTTTCCACTTTTAGGCTGTTATGAATAATGCTGCTGTGAACATTGGTTCATTTCTTTTGGATTGATAGCTAGGAATGGAATTCCTGGGTCATATGGTAAATTCGTGTTCAACTTTTTTTAAAGATTTTATTTTTATTTTTAGAGAAAGGGAGGGAGAGAAACATCACTGTGTGGTTGCCTCTTGTGTACCCCCAATCGAGGACCTGGTCTGCAGCCCAGGCATGTGCCCTGACTGGGAATCGAACCGGTGACTTTGTTTTGCAGGCTGGTGCCCAGTCTACTGAGCCACACCAGTCAGGGCTATGTTTAACTTTTTAAGAAGCTGCCACATGACACCACTGTTTTTATTTAGGAGAAATGTAAATTCAAACAACAGTAAGAACTTTTTTAATATTAGATTTGCACGGTAAGTGGAATGGGAATACTCAGTGCTAATGATTATAGAGCAGGCATTTTCATAAACAGTTGGTGGAAGTGTTGACTGATGTAGTTTTGGGACAGCTCGACAATATGGACCACTTTATAAAATGTGCAAACCCTGCCCTAGCTGGTGTGGCTCAGTTGGTTGGAGCATTGTCCTGTTGCTGGAAGGTTGCGGTTTTGATACCTGGTTGGGGCGCATGCCTGAGTTTCAGGTTCAGTCCCCAGTCTGGGCGTGTGTGATCCCCAGTCAGGGTAGGTGTGGAGGCAGCCAATCAGTGCTTCTCTCTCACATTGATGTTTCTCTCTCTCCCTTTCTCTCTAAAAGCAATGAAAAAAATGTCCTTGAGTGAGGATTGAAAAAAAAAAACCCAAAAGGTTCAAACCCTTATGTCCAGGTGATCCACTTGTAGGAATTTACTGTTGCACACAGACACATAGATCTAAGAGCAAAACAATTGAAAACACCTTCTTGGTCCATGCACAGGAGACTGGTTACATCAATGGTAACTTAAACATTTTTCCCCTTTTCAGTCAGTAATATTTTTCCTCCCTATGAAATAATTTCCTTCAGCTCACAAACATGCTTTTTTCACTCTTCTTAAAGAAAGCCACTTTTGACCTTCCTCATCGCCCAGCATACTGCTCATTTCTCAATTCCCACCTATTGCAGAATTCCTCAAGAGAGTGGAATAACTTTGTCCCTGTTTCTTAATTTAGTTAGCTGTCAGCTTGTTCTTGCAAAAGTCACATTGTTAAATTCAGTGGTCAGTTTTCAGACCCCCATATTACTTTGCTTTCATAACAGTGTTTGCTGCTCTCAGTCTCCTACTAATACCTCTTTTTTTTTTTTTTTGGTTCTGTGTGTTCATGCCACCAACTGAAGTTAGAATGAAGTAGAGCTGTGGGAATAGTGCTGTTTGCCTAAGTCTGCTTAGGGTCTGCTTTTACTGGACTATCAGGAAACTTTGATTTTCATTCTTGACACAAGATATACCTCATTTCAGTATTACACATGCCCATACCCTTTGCATTAAGAAAGGTGGGGCTTGTTCTTTTAAGAAGTGGCTGCACAAAATACTGGGAGCCTCAGAGGATTTAGATGATGACAGGAGAAAGAATCTAAAGAGAAAATATTTGTGTATCTGCCTTCCACCTTTCTCAGCGAGGTAATTAGGATAAGAACTTGTTAATACCTTCACCTTTTCACTCAGTCTCCCCCCTGCTCTCTACTCTGGCAACACTAGTCTGTTCTCTGTGTCTATGAGTCTATTTCAATTTTGTTTGTTTATTCTGTCCTGTGGATTCCACATGTAAGTGAAATCATATATTTATCTCTCTGTCTCATTTATTTCACTTAGCATAATACTCTCTAGGTACCTCTGTGCTGTCATAAATGGTAGTAATTTCATTCTTTTTATGGCCGAGTAGTATCCCATTTGTGTGTGTATGTGTGTGTGTGTGTGTATCACAGCTTTTTTGTCACTGGTCTATTGAGGACTCTTGGGTTGCTGTCTTATCTTGGCTCTTATAAATAACACTGTATTGAACATAGATATGCATATATTCCTTCAAATTAGTGTTTTGGGGTTTTTTGGATCTATGTCCAGAAATAGAATCACTGTGTCAGAAGGCAGTTCCATTTTTAATTTTTTTTGAGGAACCTTCATACTGTTTTAAATACTGACTGCACCAATCTGCATTCCCACCAACTTTGCACTGGGGTTCCCTTTTTTCCACGTCCTTGCCAACGTGTTTGTTCATTTATTGATGATAGCCACTGTGACAGGTATGAGGTAATATCTCAGTGTGGTTTTAATTTGCATTAATCTGATGATTAGCAATGTTGAGCACCTTGTCATATGTCTATTGGTCATTTGTATGTCCTCATAGAAAAAGTATCTATTTAGTTTTCTGCCCATTTTTAAATTGGATTGTTCGGCTTTTTTTTTTTTTTGCATTGAATGGTATGAGTTCTTTGTGAATTTTGGATGTTAACCCCATATGTATTATGGATGACTATTTTCTTCTATACAGTAGGTTGTATTTTCACTTTGTTGATGGTTTCCTTTGCTGTGCAAACACTTTTTAGTTTGATATAATCACATTTGTTTTTCTTCTGTTTCCCTTGCTTAGGGCCCAGCAAAATTATGCCCCTTTTTATTACAAAATCTTTTATTACAAAATCATAAGCATGTAATTTTGTAACATAACACTGTCACATTCAAGTACACCATATGACATTTTAGGTGAAATGTTCAAATTAAAACTATAAATTATTACACCCATATTATTACTGTACCAACCACACTCAAGCAGGCCTCACTTCTTCCAGACCCTGTGTGTGTGTGTGTGTGTGTGTGTGAGAGAGAGAAAATGTATGCTTAAGAGAAATGTCAGATATTTCACTGCCTATGTTTTTCTTTAGGAGTTTTATGGTTTTCACTTTTAACATTTAGGTCTTTAATTCATTTTGAGTTTATTCTTGTAAATGGTGTAAGAAGCTTGTCTAGTTTAAATTTTTTGTGTGTGCCTGTCCAGTTTTTCTAACACCATTTATCAAATAGACTGTCTTTACCCCATTGTATGTTCTTGCCTCATTTGTTGAATATTAATTAGCAATATATGTGTAGGTTTTTTTCTGGGCTCTCTGTTTCATGGATCTGTTTTTATGCCAGTACCATGCTGTTTTGATTACTATCATCTTGTAATATACTAAGATATTAGGTAGGATGGTACTCTAACTTTGTTCTTCTTTTTCAAGATTTCTGTGGCTCTTGGGGGTCTTTTGTGGTTCCATAAAATTATTTGAATTATCTGTTTTAGTTCTGTGAAATATGCCACTGATATTTTGTTAGAAATTGTGTTGAATTTATAGATTGCTTTGGGTAGTATAGACATTTTGATGACATTAGTTCTTCCTATTCATAAGCATAGCATATGCCTCCGTTTATTTGTATCCTCTTCAGTTTCTTTTTTCAGTGTCTTACAAATTTTTGAGTACAGGTCTTTTATGTCCTTGGTTAAATTTATTCCCCCTCTGTATGTTGTTATTGTTGATGCAATTATAAATGGGATTGTTTTCTCAGTTTCCCTTTCTGCTACTTGATTGTTGGTGTATAAACATGCTGCCGATTTCTGAAAATTTATTTTGTATCCTGCTACTTTACTGAATTCATTTATCAGTCTAGTAGTTTTTTAGTGGATTCTTTAGGTTTCTCTATATATAGTATCATGTCATCTGCAAATAGCAAGAGTATTACTTTGTTCCTTTCCAATTTGGTGCCTTTTATTTCTTCTTGTCTGATTGCTGTGGCTAGGACTTCCAGTACTATTTTGGGTTTTTTTAAAAACTTTTTTTAAAGATTTTGTTTATTTATTTATCTTTAGAGGGGAAGGAGAGAGGGAGAGAAACATCAATGTATGGTTGCCTTTTGTGCGTCCCCTGCTGGGAGTTGGCCTGCAGGGAACCCGCCTGCAACCCAGGCATGTGCCCTGACTGGGAATTGAACCGCGATCCTCTGGTTCGCAGGCCCGCGCTCAATCCACTGAGCTACACCAACCAGGTCCAGTACTATTTTGAATAAGAGAGGTGAAAGTGGACATCCCTCTCATGTTCTTGATTTTAAGGGAAACACTTTTAGTTTTTCCCCATTTAGTATGATGTTGTCTATGGATTTGTCCTGCAAAGTGTATAGTATGTTGAACTTTGTTTCCTCTTTTCCCACTTTGCGGAGAGTTTCTTTCTCTTCCTTTTCCTTCCTTCCTTCCTTCAATCCTTCCCCCCCCCTCTTTCTTTCTTATAAATGGATGCTGGATCTTGTAAAATACTTACGCCACATCTGTTGATATGATCATGTGATTTTGATTTTTCATTTTGTTTATGTGGGATATCACATTAATTGATTTGCAGATATAGTACCAACCTTGTATCCCAGTGGTAAAAACCTTTGATCATAGTGCAGTTTACTAATATTTTGTTGAAGATTTTTGCATCTATGTTCATTAGGAATATTAGGCTATAATTTTTCCTAGTGTCTTTATCTGGTTTTGAAGTTACGATAATGCTGGCCTCAAAATGAGCTTTGGAGTCATCCCTACTCTTGAATTTTTTGGAATACTTTGAGAATGATGGGCATTAGTTCTTTGAATGTTTGGTACAATTCACCTGTGTTTGTGGGAAGTGTTTTGATTACTGTGTCAATTTTGCTAGTAGTAATTGATCTGTTTAGATTTTCCATTTCATTTTTATTCAGTTTTAGAAGATTGATTGTTTTTAGGAATTAATCCATTTCTTCCACTTTTTGTAATTTGTTGGCATACAGTTGTTCATAATGTTTCCTTATAATCCTGTGTATTCCTGTGTTGTCAGTTGTTACTTCTCTTTCATATCTGATTTTATTTATTTAAGTCCTTTCTCTCTCTTTTTTTTTTGGTGAGTTTGTTGAAGGTTTATCTATCTTGTTTATCTTTTCTGAGATTTAGCTTTTGGTTTTATTGATCTTTTGTATTATTTTTTTAGACTCTCATTTATTTTGGCTCTGATATCTATTATTCTATTTCTTCTACTGGGGGTTTTATTTGTTATTCTTTTTCTAGTCCCTTAGGTGTAAGGTTAGATTGTTTATTTGAGATTTTTCTTGTTTCTTGAGTTAGGCCTGTAATATTATGAAAGCAGTCCTCTTAGAACTGCTTTTTTAATGTCCTGTGGGTTTTGTGTTGTTGCATTCCTGGTTTCATTTGTCTGAAGGTACTTTTTTAAAGATTTTATTTATATTTAGAGAGAGAGGGAGAGTGAGAGAGAAGGAGAGACACATCCACAAGTAAAAAATACATCAATCAGTTGCCTCTTGCATGACCCCAACTGGAGACCTGCCCCACAACCCAGGCATGTGCCCTGACTGGGTATTGAACTGACAGCCTTTCAGTTCACAGGCTGGCACTCAATCCACTGAGCCACACTAGCCAGGGCTGAAGGTACATTTTGATTTCTTCCTTATTCTTATTGTTAACTCATTCATTGTTTAGTAGCTTATTATTTAGCCTTCATGTGATTGTGTATTTTTCAGCTTTTCTTGTAATGATTTCTAGTTTGAAATGACTGTGATCAGAGAATATACTTGTTATGATTTCAATCTTAAATTTATTGAGACTTGTTTTGGGGTCTAACCTGTGGTCTATCCTAGAAAATGTTCCTTGTGCACTTGAAAGAATGTATGATCTGCTGCTGTGGGGTGAAATGCTCTAAATATTTATCAAATCCATTTGATTTAATGTGTCATTTAAGGCTGCTATTTCCTTATTTGATTTTCTGTATGGAAGACCTTTCAGTTGATATCAATGGGGTGTTAATTTCTCCTACTGTGGTTGTATTACTGTCTATCTGTTTATGTCCATCAAGATTTGCTTTATGTATTTAGGTGCTCCTCTGTTGGGTACGTAAATGTTTACAGGGGTTTACAGTCTTTTCTTTAAAATATATTTTATTAATTATGCCATTACAGTTGTCCTATTCCCCCCCTTCATTCCCCTCCACCCTGTGCATCCCTCCCCCACCATCCCCCCCTTTTGTTTATGTCAATGTGTCACAAGTTCTTTAGATTCTGTATTTCCCATGCTATTCTTGCCCTCCCCCCATCTATTTTCTACCTACCGTCTATGCTACTTATTCTCTGTACTTTCTCCCCCCTTCTCCTCCTCCCACTCCCCTGTTGCTAACCTTCCATGTGATCTCCATTTCTATGGTTTCACTCCTGATCTAGCTGTCCTCTTAGTTTGCTTTTGTTTTAGGTATGGTTGTTAATAACTGTGAGTTTGCTGTCCTCTCACTGTTCATATTTTTATCTTCTTTTTCTTAGATAAGTCCCTTTAACATTTCATATAATAAGGGCTTGGTGATGATGAACTTCTTGAATTTGACCTTATCTGAGAAGCACTTTATCTGCCCTTCCATTCTAAATGAAAGCTTTGCTGGATAGAGCAATCTTGAATGTAGGTCCTTGCCTTTCATGACTTGGATTACTTCTTTCCAGCCCCTCTTGCCTGCAAGGTCTCTTTTGAGAAATCAACTGACAGTCTGATGGGTACTCCTTTGTAGGTGACTGTCCCCTTATCTCTTGCTGCTTCTAGGATTCTCTCCTTCATTTGAATCTTGGCTAATGTAATTATGATGTGCCTTGGTGTGTTCCTTCTTGGGTCCAATTTCTTTGGGACTCTCTGAGCTTCCTGGATTTCCTGGAAGTCTATTTCCTTTGCCATATTGGGGAAGTTCTCCTTTATTATTTGGTCAAATACGTTTTCCACTCATGGCTGTTTCTTTCCCCCTTCTGGTACCCCTATAATCCAGATGTTGGAACGTTTAAAGATGTCCTGGAGGTTCCTAAGCCTCTCCTCATTTTTTTGAATTCTTGTTTCTTCATTCTTTTCTGTTTGGTCATTTTTTTCTTCCTTCTGGTCTACTCCTTTGATTTTAGTCTGTTTCCTTTCCATCACTATTGGTTTCCTGTACATTTCCCTTCATTTCAATTAGTTCAGCCTTCATTTGTTCCTCTAATTAGGGACTAAAATCAACCAGTTCTGTGAGCATCCTGATCACCAGTATTTTGAACTGTGCATCTGAAAGGTTGGCTATCTCTTGGTTGCTTAGAATTATTGGTTCTGGGGCTTTGAGCTGTTCTTGAGCCTTAATGTTTTGGTCTGTTCGCACCTGTTATGTATGAGGGGCGGAGCCTTAGGTGTTCATGAGGATGGGGTGACCCAGTGGCTGGGTTGTGATGCTGTATGTGGGGGTGGGGTCAGAGAGGGGCAATGGCGTTTGTTCTGCTCTTGGATTTCGGTTTGCTCTGCTGCTTCCTGCAAGCAGACCTGTCCACCCTGGTGCCAGCTCCCAGGTGTATGGGCCTGTGCACCCTCCAGGACCCTGTGGGTCTCTCCAACAAAGTCTCTGTGAGCCTGGGAGCCTCTCCCAGCACCTTGACCACAAAAGTCTTTGCAATTGGTGCTTTCAGGCTCTTAATTCCTATCACCGGGGCCCTAGCCTGAGTGGTCTGTCTTCACCGCTTGCTCCTTCACTTGGTTTATCTGTGTGTGAATGTGTGACAGTGGTCAGCCAGCCGGTCAGCCAGCCGCTTGTGCCCTCACTGGGTCTGGCCATTGCCACCCCACGCCTGGGATCTGCCAACTGCCGCCTGTGCTCCTGGGTCGGTCCACCGATCTTTCCTGCCGGACCCCACTCAGTCGCTGACTCCACCCCTCTCACTGATCTGGCTGAATGGTTCGTTGTTGTTGGACTTCCATACAGTTCAGTTTTCTGTGTTTGGCTGTGCTTTGTTACTAAAACTTTGTTGTGTTTGAACTTGGTTGTGTGAGGAGGCACAGTGTTTCCACCTACACCTTTATCTTGACCGGAAGTCTACAGTCTTTTTGTTAGATTGATGCATTTATCATTATATAAAGTCCTTCTTTGTGTCTAATTATAGCCTTTGTTTTAAAATATATTTTGCAGATGTAAAACAGCTTTTTAAAAATTTTCCACTTATATGAATGATCTTTTCCATCCCTTTACTTTTAGTGTGTGTATCTTTCATTGTGAAAGAATGGTTTTCTATAGTCTGTTATACACAGCATATATATAGGTTTTGTTTCATCTATTCAGCTACCCTATGTCTTTTGATTGGAACATTTAATCCATTTATATTTAAAGTGATTCTTGATAGGTATGTATTTTTTGCTGTTGTTCTTTATAACTGTTTATTTTCTTCCTTTCTTCTTAAATAAGTCCCTTTATTGAAACTTTCTTGTAGTACCAAGATTGTGGTAGTAAACTAAAGTTTGTTTTTGTTTTTTTTGGGGGGGGGGTCTGGAAAGCTCTTTATTTCTCTTTCCATTTTAAATGTTGCCCTTGATAGGTAGAGTAGTCTTGTTTGTAGGTCCTTACTTTTAATCATTTTAATTTTTATCATGCCAATTCCTCTGGCCTGAAATGTTTCTGTTGAGAAATCAGCTGACAGTCTTATGGGAGCTCCCTTGTAGGTAATTGTCTTTCTCTTGATGCTTTTTAGATTCTGTCTTTAACTTTTGCCATTTTAATTATGATATATCTTGATGTGGGCCTCTTTGGGTCAACTTGTTTGAGACCATCTATGCTTCCAGGATTTGTGTGGGTTTTTGTGTTTTATTACCCCATTAAGGAATCTATATTTTCAAATTGGTTCTCAATCCCTTTCTCTACCTCTTCTCTTTCTGATATTTCTGTGATGCAGATGTTGTTATGCCTGATGTTTCAGAGATCCCTTAGACTATTCTTACTAATTTTTTTCTTTTTGTTGCTCTAGTGTGTGTTTTCTGCTACTTGTCTTCCAAATCACTGATTTGTTCCTCTGTTCCATCTGACCAGTTGTTGAGTCCTTCTAATGTATTCTTTATTTCACGTATTGTATTCTTTATTTTTTACTGGTCATTTTTATGGTTTCTTTTTTCTTTTTTTATATCCCTTATCTCTTTGTTTAAGTTCTCACTGAGTTCATCCATTCTTCCCCTAAGTCCCTTGACCATCCTTATAACCATTATTTTGAACTCTGTATCTGGTAGATTGCTTATCTTCATTTCATTTGGTAGTTTTTCTGGGGATTTCCTTTTCTTTCATTTGGAACATATTTCTTGGTCTTCCCACTTTGGCTGCCTCTCTGTAGCTGTTTCTGTGTTATTAGGTGGATCTTCTATGTCTTCTAGTTTTAATATGGTGCCCTGATATAATAGGTGTCTTATGGATCATGGTGACACAGTCTCCCTGATCACCTGAGCTGAGCTCCAGGAATGTCCCTTGTGTGGCTTATGTGAGCCCTTCTGTTGTAGTTGATTCTTGATTTCTGTTGGCCTGTCTGTGAGTGGGGTAAACCTGAGGGGTCTACTCAGGCTGGCTAACTATGAGGGTTGGCTGCGACCACCATGTCTATGCTGCTGTGAGGGGGTTCACTCCACAAAGCCCGATTTGCCCCAGCAGGGTCTGCTGTCTGCTGAGATCCTGTCTTGGGTGTGCCACATGTGGAGCTAATTGGGTCATGCTCTAATGTGATTTTAATCCCACCACTGGGTCTGTTATTTCTGGGGCCTCCTGGGAGGAACTTTGGTGCATGGCAATGTCAGACGCTGTCTGTGGCTAGTCCTGGGATACCTGTTTGTTAGCTACAAAGCAATCTACAGGTCGTGGCTAACTCTTCTGGGCCCAGCTATGCCTGGGAGGGGCCAAGCTGTGCATCAAGGCTGGCTTCCACTAGCACTGAGCACAGGTCAGCAAAATACTCAAGGCAACTCTGAGATCTGGCTCTGCTTGCCAGCTTCCTTTTAGGCTCAGTTACTGCATGAGCCTTTGGTTGCATGCACATGAGGTATGTTCTTAGTGAGTCACCAAGTAGGTGTGAGTGGTGATCACTAGATTAATACAGATTCAAACTTAAGCACCATTGCTTGTCCTGAAGTCACTCGGCAAGTTTCAGGGTACACCAAGGCAGCCACCATACCTGGGTACCTGTGGACCTTTGTGGTGGGGGTGGCTCTCCCAGTTTTCAGGGTAAGCCCAGCAGAGTTCATCAAGCCCAAATAGACCAAGATTTGGTCATGTGAAGGAAGGCTCTACACAGAAGTGGTGGCACCAGTAAGGTGTGTGAGGGAAAAATGGCTGTTGCTCTAGAGCCACACAGCTGTCTTTCCCTCTTTGACAGCCTTCCAGGAGAGGCTGCGCTGAGGGTCCAAACTGGCCACATCCAGCTGACTCCTTTGCAGGGTATAAACTTGGCATGGCAGGGCCACTGGTAGTTGGGAGGATGGGGCTAGTGGAGATTTGTGGGAGGGAAGTGCCAGTCAGGTGAGGTGGCAGGGGAATGGACCCTGCCTGAGCCCACAACTAGGTCTCTGGCAATCCATGAGTTCATCTTCAGGAGCCCTCCGAGAAAGTCTGCACCAAGGGCCCAGACAGCTGACTCCTTGCAGAATGTGAACTCAGTGGAGTGAGGTGATGGAGCATTGGGAGGGTGGAGCCAGTGCATTCCTTTAATCTGATGTCAGATGGAGTGGAGTGCTTGACCTAGGAGAGATGGTGTCTGTGGTGTGGGAGAGGAACTCAGCACAGGCACCCTGGTTGCCATCCTTTCACCTCTTTCCCCAGAGCTACACAACCCAGTCTTACCTCAGACACTGCCTTCTGCTCTGTTCTCCCCCTGACCAAACCCAGGATGAGTGGCCACAAATGAGATTTTATATGCTGTTTTTTTCAGAGGGTGCCTGGGTTCCTGTAGACTGCTGTCTACATGGCAAACAGAATCCCTACTGATTTTCACAGCCAGATATTATGTGGGCTCCTCTTTATGGCTCTGGTACTCCTGGCTGAGGAGTTAGTTTGGTGTGGGCTTGAGACCTCACGTTTCTCAGGGGGTCCTTTGCATTTGAAATATCCTTCTGAATTCTCAGCTGCCACCCATGGGTGCAGGGCCAGCCCTTTTCATGTCTCTGCTCTTCCTACCAGCCTCAATGTGGCTTCTTCTATAAATCCTTGGTTTTAAGACTTCTATTAAGCTAGCCTTAGTTGGTTATTCAGGTTGGTTGGTCTTTAATTTAGTTGTAATTCCAATTTGGACCTGGGAGGAGAGTGTAATTCTCTTCTACTCCATCACCATCTTGGATCTGAACATTCTTGTAAATGCCTTTTGGTACACATGTACATATATGCACATTTCTGCCAGGAATTACTGAATCATAAGATGTGCATATTTAGTTTTGGTAGATACTTTTGGTAGATAAGTGACATAGATTAAAAAATCCTAAATAAAATATTAGCAAACTGAGTGTAGCAATATATGTGTATGTCTATGTGTACATTCCCACCAATAGTACGCAAGGGTTCCTTTTTTCTATACCCCCACCCATACTCATTTTCTTATCTTTCTGGTAGTAGCCATTGTAACTTGTGGGTGGTGATATCTCATTATGGCTTTGATTTGCATTTTCCTGATGATTAGTGATGTCAATCACTTTTTCATTTACCCATTGGCCATCTGTATATCTTTGAAAAAGTGTCTATTTATATTTTCTGCTAATTTTTTCATAGGATTTTTTTGTTTTTATTTTTTGCTGTTGTATGAGTTCTTTATATATTTTGGATAATTAACCTCTTATCAGATAAATGATTTGCAAATAATTTCTCCTAGTCAGTGGTTGGCATTTTTGTTTTGTTGATGGCTTCTGTTGCTGTGGAGAAGCTTTTTAACTTAATGTATTCCTACTTATTTGTTTTTGCTTTTGTTGCCTTTGCTTTTTGAGTCAACCCCCCCCAAAATTATTGCCAACAACAATGTTAAGGCGCTTACTGCCTATGTTTTTTCTTCTAGGAATTATCTGGTTTCGGGTCTTAAGTTTAAGTCTTTAAGTCTTTAATCCATTTTGAGTTAATTTTTGTGTATACTGTAAAATAGTGGTCTAGCTTTTATTCTTTTGCCTGTTACTGTGCAATTTTCCCAACACCATTTTTTGAAGAGGTTGTTCTTTCCCCATTGTATTGGGAGATAAAAGGCAGCTCATTTCAGGGTTAAGACAAAAAGTAAAATTAAATAAGTTTCATGATATATTTTTACTTTTCCTGTAGTTTTCAGAAATTCATTTAGTTTTCCTGTTCATTGATTTTCAAATTGTCAGGCCTTTTTAGGGGATATGTGAAAGACTTTTTTTTTACAAAGAGACTTTTCTTTTTCTATATATGCAAATTCTGTAATAAATCACCGTCTCAATTAGGAATAACTTCAGATAAGTGAAAAACACTCTTTGCAGTCTTTTGTTATTATTGTGAACTTCCGGACTTTGTTTATTTTATGTTTTCTCTATTGATTATTGGCTTAACTACTTTGTCATCTGAAGTTTCTTTCATATGACTAGCCCATTAAATACATTGTTGTTGTTTTTTTTTTTTTGATTTTGGCACTTTTTTTTAAGATTTTTATTTATTTATTTATCTTTAGAGGGGGAGGAGAGAGGGAGAGAAATATCAATGTATGGTTGCCTCTTGTGCCTCCCCTGCTGGTAGTTGGCCTGCAAGGAACCGACCTGCAACCCAGGCATGTGCCTTGACTAGGAATCGAACCGCGATCCTCTGGTTCGCAGGCCCGCGCTCAATCCACTGAGCTACACCAGCCAGGGCTTAAATACATTGTTAATAATTTCAAATTATGAGAACTTATTGTACATCCACAGAAATTGTCTCCCCTTTTTGTATTTAACCTCTGTTTGGTACAACATGAATGGGGTTTGCCAAGAAATAACAGTGATAACTGGGATCTGTGAATTCTTGTAATTTATTATGACCATATAATTCACCATGAAAAAGGAGAGCAGTGTTGTATAGTGTTCAAGAATGCAAACTTTAAATACCAGATACCTTTAACACCCTTCTGATGTTAGAGAAAATTACTTAACTCTCAATGTCTTCCATTTGTAAAGTGGGTTAGTTAATAGTGTCTACCTCCTATGGTTGATGTGAAGATTGAATAACATAATACATGTAAAGCATGTATAGTAAGCATAATGAGAAAGAATACTGATATGATTAATAATGAAACAAGGAGTCATTTGAGACCCAAAGAATATTGAAAAGAAAAGGTAGCATCCTTCACCTTTTCCCTGCAAAATCCCAGACCTATGAATTTTTTTTGACCAGGTTTTTTTAGGTTGGCCAAAAAGTTCTGGTTTGAAACAATTTTGTTAGATTGTATTGTGACAGCTGTCATATCAGCATCCATTTAAAAAAACTTATTAAAATCAGTGAATTTTTTGTGTAGCCATTTTAATATTGAAGGTAGAAGAAAATATGCAACATTGCTAGCATATTATGCTAAATAATTTCAAGAAAGGTAAAAATGTAACTGAAACACAAAAAAATGATTTGTGCAGTGTATGGAGAAAGTGCTATGACTGATCGAATGTGTCAGAAGTGGTTTGCAAAGTAACGTGCTGGTGATTTCTCACTGGATGATGCTCCATGGTTGGGTAGATCAGTTGAAGTTCATAGCCAGATACTTAGTTTTCCAGCTCGGTTATTCCATCTGTAGTTAATAGTTGGAATTCTAGAGGAAGTGCTTCCTGTTCTTCTTTATTTATGTATTTATTTCAGAATTTCATATAATTTTATTATATTGTGTAGATTTTATATTATGTTACTATGAGTTTCATACATGAATTTTTCCAATTTAAGCCCAAGACAGTCCCTTCAACTGGTGCCTTAGACCTTTTGATATTTCTCTGACATGTTCCTTCAAGCACTTTTTTACTTTCTAGCACAAGATATTCTGACTCCTTTTGTATTTTTCTAGCCCTACTCCTGGATTTAGCATGTCTCAAAGGAGACCTACTGTTTTCAATGCATAATGGTTTTCAAAAGCAGTGATCTTGGTGCTATGTGTGGTTTGTCTTTATATTTATTTTGTTTGTGCTTTGTAGAATGTTTTGAATTCACAGCTTAATGTTTTCTGTGAGTTTGGAAAAATTATTGGCCATTATCTCTTTAAACATTGCTTCCGCCCCATTCTATCTCCAGTTAGTCATATACCTTTTTACTGTATCCCATATATCTTTCATACTTATTTTTATATTTTTCATCCTTTTTTTCTGTGCTTTAATTCTGTTGATCTGTAATTCTTTCTTCTGCTGTTTTTAACCCTGTGTTAAACCATCTATTAAAATTTTAACATCAGTTATTATGATGTTCAGTTCTAGAGTTTTAATTTGACTGATTTTCAAAATAGTTTGCACTTGTATGGTGAAGTTCTTATCTGTGTTTTGAACATATTAATCAGTTATTTTAAAATTTGTATCTGGTAAATTACAGTATGTGGGTCACTTGGGTAACTAGTTCTGTAGTGTTTCCCTGCCCCTACCCCAATTGTGTGGGGTTTTTTTTTTTTCTGTAGGAAAGCAGTTTGATTATCTGTGTATGAGGTTATAAAAGTGTCAATAGTCTTAGATTCTCTGAAGTATAATTACTTTATCTGTATACTTTAGTCAACTTTTTGCTGAATTTTGTTGTAACAAACAACCTATGAGCCTCAGTGGGTCACAATAAATAGCAGAGGCTTATTTCTTGCTCAAGTTACATTTGCTTCCGGAATAACAGCAGTTATGTTCCATGGTTATTATGTTCCATGTGTCTTTGTTCACCCTGGGATTCTCAATCACGGATGTGGTCTCACGGACCATGTGATGTGTCCTAAAAGCCTTCTTCATTGAGGTTCATGTCTCTCCCATTCATAATCTATTTGCCAATGCAATTAGCAAATGTGGCCAAAATGCAGTGTGGCCAAACCTGCAGTTAACAGAGTGAGGAAGTGTATGTGCTAACTTCCACAGGGAGGCATTACAAGTTAAATGGGGGAAGAGGGGAGAGGAGTGGCACCAACTTACACCAAACACCAAAATAAATTCAAGGTGGATAAAAGACTTAAATATAAGCTGTGAAACCATTAAAGCCCTAGAGGAGAGCATTGGCAAAAAAATCTCAGATATTCCACGCAGCAGTATTTTTACTGATACGTCCCCTAGAGCAAGGAACATAAAGGAAAGAGTAAACAAATGGGATCTCATCAAAATTAAAAGCTTCTGCATGGCTAAGGAAAATAGTATCAAGATAAAAAGAGAAGCAGCAGCTTGGGAAAACATATGCCAATGATACCTCAGATAAGGGTTTAATCTCCAAAATATACAAAGAACTCACTTGACTCCACTCAAAGAAGACAAGCAACCCGATTAAAAAATGGGCAGAGGACTTGAACAGACATTTCCACAAAGAGGATGTACAGAAGATCCAGAGACCCATGAAAAGATGCTCGATATCACTAGCTATCAGAGAGATGCAAATTAAAACCACAATGAGATACCACTTAACACCAGTCAGAATGGCTATCATAAACAAAGAAACAAACAACAAGTGCTGGAGAGGTTGTGGGGAAAAGGGGACCCTAGTTTACTGTTGGTGGGATTGCAGACTGGTACAACCACTATGGAAAACAGTATGGAATTTTCTAAGAAAACTAAAAATGGACCTGCCTTTTGACCCAGCAATTCCAGTGGAATTACATCCTAAGAACCCTAGAACACCAATCCAAAAGAACCTATGCACCCCGATGTTCATAGCAGCACAATTTACAATAGCCAAGAGTTGGAAGCAACCTAGATGCCCATCGGTCAATGACTGGATCAAAAAACTGTGGTACATTTACACAATGGAATTCTATGCTGCAGAAAGGAAGAAGGAACTACTACCCTTTGCAACATCATGGATGGAACTGAAAAGCATTATGCTGAGCGAAATAAGCCAGGTGGTGAAAGACAAATACCATATGATGTCACCTTTAACAGGAATCTAAACAACAAAACAAACAAGCAAGCAAAATATGACCAGTGACACTCAAATATGGAACAGGCTGACAGGGTCCAGAGGGGAGAGGGGAGAGAATCATAGGGGAAAAGGGGATGGACTCACATGAACAAGTATAAAGGACACATGGACAATAACTAAGGGTGGGGGGCGGAAAGGGGAGGGAGGCGGGGAGCATGGGGCGGGGGACGGGCAGGGTTGGGAATATAAGAAAGAAAGCTGTACTTGAACAAGAATTAAATAAAAAAATTATTAAAAACTGCTAAAAAAAAAACCACAATTTATCTCACTGTCCTAAAGAAAATAACTGCCACATTTGAACATAGCCATATGTGCATGAAGATATTAGTGAATAATTATTAATAATGATAAAAATTATAAATAGTAATAAGGAATTCTATTGTATATTCAGTGTTATATAATTATTAAAATGACCATTATAATGCCTATCAATATAGGAATATGAATTTAATATAATGTTAAGTAAAAGAGCAATATATGAGTATATATAACCTATGAGTACAGCTAAGTATACACAATCATAAATTTTTTTAAAATATGAAAATTTTATCTTAGAATGATCAACTTTTGAGTGATTTTTTATTTTTAAACTTAAACTTTTTATAGTGTTGTTTTTTAATAATTAAAAATAATTTTATTTTATGAAGGGTTATTTTTCATTCTAAAAGGCATACATATTTACTAGAGAAGTATTGGAAAATACAGAAAAAATGATTTAAAACAACCTTGGACCTTTCTCCCCACACCATCACAGTAACTATTTCAGGTTTAAAAAAGTAGTATGTTAAACAAATTTACATACTAACTTTATGTTGTCATGTTTCCTTTCAGGTCCTGAAAACCCTTGGTTGGTCCAAGCTTATGTTTCAGCAGCTAAACACCCTTTTGCTTCTGTGGTGGCTCAGGAGGTTTTTCAGAGTGGCATCATTCCTTCAGATACTGATTTCCGTATCTATAGGGATTTCGGGAACATTCCAGGTATTTTGTCCATTATTATGGGCTATGCTTAATTAGTACCAAGTTTTACATTTTGGAAGTTTGTCAGTAGGTAGTATTTTCTGAGAGAAATTTCTCTGTGGAAGAGCTGTGTCTCCTGACTCACTGAAACTAAGTTCCTGGTATTTTCCTTTTAAAAAAAACTGTAGTTTAAATGCTTGCTTTTTCTATAACATGTCATCTTGCCCCACAGTATGACAGGAGAATGGGAGAACTTTTGCAGTTCATCCCCAAAAGATGGTAACAGATTGTTCATGGGTCTTTGACTTCATTTTTATTTTGCTTTGCAAAATACCATCCTTGGTGACTTGTACAGCTTATTTGAATTTAAAATTTGGCTCTGGCCTGGCAAGTACATAGACGGCAAAGTTTTGATGACCTCCTAAGCTCAATATTC
This sequence comes from Sturnira hondurensis, assembly GCF_014824575.4. NCBI lineage: Eukaryota > Metazoa > Chordata > Mammalia > Chiroptera > Phyllostomidae > Sturnira > Sturnira hondurensis. The sequence goes on along the minus strand of NW_028095455.1, from coordinate 367,867 downwards.
CTACTCCTTGCTGTGTGACTTGTAATGCTTCCCTGTACAGTAGCTTACTTCCTCACTCATTATGTATTGAATTATGTACCTAGAATTTCATCCATAAATGTGACAAAGCAACCATGCCAGTGCTTTGACATTTTGTCTTTTAGGAATTTAAAACATTAAACAAATAGACCTAAACCAAGTTTGATCTTTAAAGCAAAATGACATTTTTGTGTATGTTTTAGGAATAGACTTAGCTTTTATTGAGAATGGATACATTTATCACACCAAGTATGACACAGCGGACAGAATTCTAACAGATTCCATTCAGAGAGCAGGTTGGTATTCTAATCTGAATTTTTCATATATGGTAAGATGGAACATTAGGGATGACCTATAAACCTATAAATATTTTGTGACTTGAGCATTAGTGAGGTAGTATATAGTGTGAATGAGCTGGGGCTTTGCAGTTCAAGATATGAGGGCTTCAGGTTTAGCCTTGAGTCTAGCTTAGCAATGAAGAGCATAGGACTATTCATTGTGGGTGATTGGAAAGGGAGTTGACCGGGGTTATGGTAGGACTGCTGAGCAATGAGAGAGTAGCCAAAATGGAAGCTATACATTGGAGGTGGCACCAATACATTAGGGCAGCCTGCCCAGGTGTAAAAAACTTACAGTGATCCAAGGTTGGGTGCTGAGGGCAGGTGAAAGGGTTATAGGGCAGGTGTCAGGACAACACAGGGGCAAGGGAGTTAAAAGTGCTTTCCGGAGAGATGTGGAGTAATTGGGGGAGGCAAGTCTGATGCTGACCTTAAAGAGTTGGTGTGATTTGGCCCAGTGGAGAGTATGTTCCAAGAGCACAGCGTGGGTAGGATGTGTTTGTGGGCATGGGAGGCTCTGTTGATAAGTGGATTGTCAGGCTACAATCTAATGGAAGTTGTATTTTCAGAAATAGAGGCAAATGAGGTAGAAGTGTAGGGGTAGAGAAAATTGTAGAGGGCTTTTAAAATCAGCAGGAAGATGCTGTAAAAATAAGGGATCATTAAAGGCCTATGTACATGAACAAATTGATGGCTTTAAATGCTCTTAGGCTCATGGCACTGTCTGGAGTGGATGGTGAGAGTCGGGAACCATGCTCTAAGTCAGGAGACAATAATTTAAGTGTGGAATAGACCTAGACTGTGGTGTTTACAAAAGATAGGAAGAAAGGGGAGCGATGGAAAAATTAGGTATATTTTAATGTAAATTCCACAAGATGTGACAAGTTAGACAGAAGGGATGAATCAGACAGATGACAGCAGAGGCGATTGCAAAGTAGAAAGCCTGGCCGACTAGGGAACAACGATGCCACGGCCTGTGATCGGGATGTGAGAAGCTGATCCTCATCCAGAGCAGCAACAGAGAGGGGAAGGAGACCTTGAGCTCTATCAGATGTGTAAGATAGAGAGGGGCTGTGAACCAACCAGATGGAAATATAGGTATAGTTTTAGAGCTCTTGGCAAAACTTGGTATATGGGTTTGGGAATGAAAGGCACAGAGGCTACCACAAAAGGTTTAGAGAATAGAAATGCTTTTTGGAAGAGCAAAGTTAAGGTAAAGGACTAAACCTGAGCTTTTGGGGAAACATTTTTAGGCAGACAAAGAAGCCAGTGAAAGACAGTGTGGTGTCTTAAATGAAAAGAAGAGAAAGTCAAGGATAGGATGAGCAACAGGAAGAAAGGCCAATCATTCAAGGCTTTTTATGGCTCCTATGTTAAAGCTCAAACTCATTTATTCGTTGATACAACAAATATTATAGACCTCTGCACCAGGTTCTGCCTGATAATGACTTTTCCCATCCTTGCTAAATAATCTCTCTCCTCATTCATAACTTAAAAAAAGACTTTATTTATTTATTTGTAGAGAAAGGGGAAGAGAAGGAGAGAGGGAGAGAGACATCGATGTGTGAGAGAATCATCAGCCGGTTGCCTCTCGCACACCCCCAAATACATAGTAAATGAACAGGCACTGAGAAACAGCCATTGAGTTTGTTACCAGAATACGACTGATCGGAGACCAGTTCTAACAGATGGGAAAGATGAAGGCCAGTTGGCTGAGTTTCTAAGTGGAGAGGAAATGAAGTAGGAGTTTGGAACTTATCTGAAAAATTTAGTAAGAAAAATTTAGGTATTTATTCAGACACTGGATAGTTTATAAAACTTTATCTTTTCTTTTTTTCTTTACTAACAGGTGACAACATTTTAGCAGTTCTTAAATATCTAGCTACATCTGATATGTTGGTTTCTTCTTCTAAGTATCGACATGGGAACATGGTCTTCTTTGATGTGCTTGGCCTATTTGTCATTGCCTACCCCTCTCGTGTTGGGTCCATAATCAACTCCATGGTGGTAGTGGCTGCTGTTTTGTACCTGGGCAAAAAATTGTTGCAGCCCAAACATAGGAGTAAGTATTTTCCTCAAAACTGCAGCACTGTCATGGTATATAGTGTTTGCCTAAAAGTTTTTAGTCAATTTGTTTATAGCTTTCCAAGAAGTTAAAAACCCTCAGAAAAATAATATTTGATTTATATAATAAGAAATTTCTAAATGAATATCAGATTAATATGTTTATTATGCTTTTAGTCTTAGAGAAGCAGGGAATTTTATGTATTTATGCACTCCATAGAAGTATCACATGGGAGCTATTAGAAAATGGTTTGTACAGATTAAGTTTTAGTGAAAAGCCCCATTAAAACGTCTTGTCTGTACTACAGACAAATAGCACACTGTTCTGAAGTATAAATTAACTCCTTCTAGTGAAATTGTTTTCCTTTTGCTTGAAATGTTTTATAGTCTAAGCTGGTATGTACTGTTACTAGATAAAATATTCAGTAGCTAATTTAAATAATCCTTTAACAGCAGTCATTTTCCTGTGCTCCTTCTTTTCCCGGGATAGCTTCTTCTTGCAGGATTATATGTGGTAGTTTGTTTTCCATTCTTGCTGGTATTTTGATACACAAAGCATCCCAAAGGTGATGAAGATTAAGACTATGCACTTTCCCAGTCAAGAATATATCTGGACTACTCCTGAAAGACTTAGCTCTTTGAGTCTTTGGTACCCAGAGACTCTCAGTAAATGTTACTTAATTTTATTCATTAATACCTTACCTATTCCAGTATTTAACAAACCTTATCCCTGGGGCAATGCAATACTTTTCAGTTACAGTAGTAAATTTCCTGTTTTAACGTTTGCCCCCTTAACTCTACTGATTGTTTATGAAATTGTTTAATAAAGATGATGGTCTCTATGTTGTGTTTTTTCTTTCTTAGCAGCTAACTACAGGAAGGACTTCTTCTGTGGACTTGGCATCACTCTGATAAGCTGGTTCACTAGCCTGGTCACAGTTCTCATTATAGCAGTGTTCATCTCTCTGATTGGACAGTCTCTCTCATGGTATAACCACTTCTATGTCTCCGTTTGTCTTTATGGAACTGCTGCTGCAGCCAAAATAATATTCATACATACTCTTGCAAAAAGATTTTATTATGTGGTAAGTGTTAGGTGTATTTGTTGGTTTCTTTTTGTTGCTTTCAAGGATTGAAAACAAACTCAATTGAGATTCATTGTACAGTCATGTACCGCTTAACAGTGGGGTTACGTTCTAAGAGATGTGTTATTAGGCGATTTCATCATTGTGCAGACATCATCCAGTGCACTTATACAAACCTAAATGGTATAACCTACTACTGCAATTGTATGTGCTACACTTTTATAGAATGGCTGCACAGCATCACCACAAACCCATGGTAATGCATTGTGACATTATGATGGCTGAGATGTCACCGGGGACAGGAGTTTTTCAGCTCCATTATAATGGTATGGAATCAGCATCATATGTGTGTGGTCTGTTGTTATCATTATGTGGTACATGGCTGTATTTGGCCTTTTGAACTATCAAAGAGTGTGTGTCATGGTTATAGAAAACTGGCTCTCAGAACTGTTAAATTTCTGAAAAGCTTCTTATTCTGAGGGTTTTCTTGCAGACTTCAAGTGAGGCTACAAAGCTGTAAACAGTGTTTGGGGCAATGACACTGGGAAGGCTTGTTAGCACAGCCTCGTGACCTCTGTTGAATCTGCTGTGGTTTTTGAAACCATGCTCTTGAATCTGCCAGCCCTCTCTGAGCTCACCTGATAATTTATGTTTGAGTAGCTTTGTTCTCCATTGGACTGTGGGCTCCATGAGGGCAGAGACTGCTTTGTTCATTATCCTTGTGCTTAGGCAGTGTCTGATGCATAGCACTAACACACAGTAAGTATCTGCTGCCTGAAAGAATATTGCACCTAAAGCTACACTTAAAAGTTTTCTCTGCAGTTTCCCTCACTTTTTTAATCCTTTCTGTGGTTGATGTAGATTCTGACAGCGTGCATATGTGGTATGGGGATGAAAGACACTTACTAAGGAAAAAGGAGGGGAGAGACTAGAGTTCCAAAATGATTTATGCTGATTTAGGCAGTATTGCCATATTGTTATGGTTTAACTATATGTTTATTTGGTAAGAATAAAATTGGAATTCATGTTGAAATAATAGGACTAAAAATGAATTGCTATGAGACAGTGGGCCATGGTTTCTGATTTTTCTGAGTTAAAGGGAAAATCTTTCTTAGCTCCCTTATTTGAAAGATAGGCAGTGGACACCTCTTTTTTTCAGTATGCTTTGACAGGGATTAGAAGGGAGGCATGGAAGACTAAAATCCAGCATCCTTCTACAAAGGTATCTTTGGGACCTAAACTTTGGTCTCAGCTTTAGTTAGTGTTGGGGTATAGTCTGAGGAACCCCTTCATGTTAGCAGGCCCTTTTGGAGAAAGACTCTTTGAGGTTAGCCATCCGTTTATGATTGAGGTAGTATTTGTATCTTAGTGGCTTCAGCTTCCAAAAGAATTATACAAATGGGGCTCAATTTCACATGCTTATTCTTAATACAACATTATGTAACCAGAGTATGGCTAACTGTTGTTGACATGGCGGGGTGGGGAAGAGAGGTGAAGACAGGAATTCTTAGTTTAGTACACATGCAACCATTGTAGGCTTAACTAATGCAAAGTACACATTAGCATTTACTTTGACTAATTTCAGTTCTCCAATCATAAAGCTTTGGATTGAAAGCACAATTAAAAGAGTAGTATGTTTCATTTTCATTTCACAGACATGCTTTCAGTATCCAGTTGGCCTGGTACCATGCTAGGGCCTGCTGATAACAGATTCATAAGGATGTGGCCTCTTTCTTTGAGGAGCTTACAGTTTTATTTGGGAAAATGGGGAAACCACAGTGATTACAGTCTATTGGGATGAAGTGAAATAGAGTGATCTATTCACAGTGCTGTAGGAATACTGGGCCAAAAGAGATGAATTTTTGTTTGTGAGAGTCAGGAAGGCTTCATGAAGGAGGTGGTGACATTTGAACTGGGTATTTGAAGCATGAGTAGAAGTGTACCAGGTAGTGAACAGGTTTATGGGCATTCAAAGGTGGGAATATACAAGATGTGTTTGGGTCACAATCAATAAACAGTTCAGTCTGGTGAAGACAAGGTTGGTAGCACAATAACTGTTCAGGGTGAAGTTGGAGCATGTGAGGCCGCCGTTAAAATTTTCTGAGCAGGATAGTGAGTGAGACAATTGGTGATTTCGTATGAAAACCATACTAACAGTGTATAGAATGCATTGGAATGGCCAGGGGTGGAAAGGATCAAGAGGTGGGGAGAAGGAAAATGATTTGCGGGGTGTTTGGTACAATTTGGGAACTTAATATAAAACATTTTCAGTTCTTAGTTACTAAAGATCTCATTGCCAAGATCTTTGTTTTTAATATCTGCATGACATTCAGCTTCAAATTGAGTCCTAAGAATTATTTTTCTCTTTTAAAAACCGTGCCTCCTCCTTACCAGTCTGTTGGACATCTGAGTACCTGAGGGACGATGGCCTGTCTTTCATTGTCCAGGGAGTTGGGAGTTTGTCAAATGGACTTTTTTTGAAAATGTGTGACTGAAACTCTTTTGAGCTTTTGAAATGGGGTGTCTTAAAACAAACATGCCCCAGGCTATACACAGAGGTGAGAAGGTATAGAAGAGAAAAACTTAAGTATATCTATTCCATTTTGGTATTTCTTCACTGAAACTGTAACTTTCATGTTTATATTAATAGACCCACTAGTGCAGACATTAAAGTGTATTAAATTCATATAGCAGCTTTCTTCTGAAGAATTCAACCTGCTGCACAAGAATGCTCAGACTTCAGAGCTCAAAAAATATTGATCAAAGTGTATAATGTGAGAGCACCAGGAATTGAGGATAAGTACAAAGTTGCACTACAACAGTGATTTTCAGCTCCTTTCATCTTATGGCACACATAAACTAATTACTAAAATTCTGTGGCCCACCCAAAAATATACTTTTTGCTGATCTGACAAAAAATAGGTATAACTGATTCATTCACACCAGATAGCTATTGTTGTGTAGGCTGTTGTCGTTTTTTTATTTGACAGTCTAAGAGAAAACAGGTCACTGCCTCTGACTAAATAGTCAGTATTGCATGTTTTAAAAATTCATGCAGCACAGCAGTTGATAATTGCCAGACAGAAATAGAAAAGACAAGAATCTAGCAAAATTAGACTTCCGGCCAGGATGGAGGTGTAGGTAGACACACTGTGCCTCCTCATACAACCAAAATAAGGACAACAATTTAGAAACAAAAAACAACCAGTACGGACAGAAAACTGTATGGAAGTCTGACAACTGAGGAGTTAAAGTAGACACATTCATCCAGATGGGTAGGAGGCGTGGAGTGGGGCAGCCAGGCGCAGAAGGGTCGCAGCAAAAAAAGTGGCTGGCAGGCCTGGGGCCCACAAGGCAGCAGCAGGTAGACCCAGCGAGGTGGTGGATTGTGGAGGGCTGCAGCACAGCTGGTGGACTGGCCAGTCCCACATTCGTGCTCAGGTAAACCAGGCAAAAGTAGGCAAGACATATTGCACAACCCAGGGTCCCAGCGCCGAGAAATAAAGCCTCAAAACACCAATTGAAAACACCTGTGGAGGTTGAGGTGCCGGGAGAGACTCCCAACCTCACAGGAGAGTTCATTGGAGAGACCCTCAGGGTTCTAGGACTTACACAAAACCACCCACCCAGGAAATCAGCAGCAGAAGGGCTAAATTTGCTTGAAGAGGGAAGTGGGGGAGGTGACTGAAATCCAGCAGAGAGAGGGGCAAGGGCCATTGTTCCCTCTCCAACTCCTGCCCCACATACAGCATCATAACCCAGTGAGGTGGGTTGCCCACCCAGGTGAACACCTGAAACTCCTCCCCTCACTGCTTAACAGGCACATCAAGACAAAAAAAATGGCCCAAACGAGAAAACATATTAAAGCTCCATAAAAAATACAACTAAGTGATGAAGAGATAGACAGCCTATCAGATGCACAGTTCAAAACACTGGTAATCAGGATGCTCACATAATTGGTTGAATTTGGTTGCAAATTAGATGAAAAAATTAAGGCTATGCTAAGTGAAATGAAAATGCACAGGGAACCAATAGTGATGGGAAGGAAACTGGGACTCAGATCAATGGAGTGGACCAGAAGAAAGAAAGAAACATCCAATCAGGAAAGAATGAAGAAACAGGAATTTAAAAAAATGAGGAGAGGCTTAGGAACCTCCAGGACGTTTTTAATGTTCCAACATCTGAATTATAGGAGTACCAGAAGGAGAAGAGGAAGAGCAACAAGTGGAAAAGTTAAATAATAAAGGAGAACTTCCCCAGTCTGGCAAAGGAAATAGACTTCCAGGAAATCCAGGAAGCTCAGAGAGTCCCAAAGAAGTTGGACCCAAGGAGGAACACATCAAGGCACAACATAATTATATCGCCCAGATTAAAATGAAGGAGAAAATCCTAGAAGCAGCAAGAGATAAGGCAGTTACCTACAAAGGAGTTCCCATCAGACTGTCAGCTGATTTCTCAGAAGAGACCTTACAGGCAAGAAGGGGCTGGAAAGAAGTAATCCAAGTCATGAAAGGCAAGGACCTACATTCAAGATTGCTCTATCCAGCAAAGCTTTCATTTAGAATGGAAGGGCAGATAAAGTACTTCTCAGATAAGTCCAAGTTAAAGGAGTTCATCACCACCAAGCCCTTATATGAAATGTTAAAGGGACTTATCTAAGAAAAAGAAGATGATCAAAAATATGAACAGTAAAATGACAACAAACTTACAACTATCAACAACTGAACCTAAAAAACAAAAACAGAAACAAACTAAGCAAACAACTAGAACAGGAACAGAGCCACAGAAATGGATATCACATGGAGGGATAGTAACAAGGGAGTGGGAGGAGGAGGAGGAGAGGAGGGGAAAGGTGCAGAGAATAAGTAGCATAGATGGTAGGCAGAAAATAGGGGGAGGATAAGAATAGTATGGGAAATGTAGAAGCTAAAGAACTTACGACACATGGACATGAACTAAAGGAGGAGAATGTGGGTGGGAGGGGGTGAGCAAGGTGGAGGGTAGTGAAGGAGGAAATGGGACAACTATAATAGCATAATCAATAAAATATATTTAAAAAATAAAAACAAAAGGATTGTTAGCCAATAACAACAACAACAAAAGAATCTAGCAAAATTGCAGGTGGCCATTTGCTTTATAGGTGTTGCAGTTTTTCAGGTTGCTGTAGGTGGCACTGGTGCAGTTTATACTGTCATCCCTCAATGTCCCCTGGGGAGTGGCCTCCGAACCCCCTTGGATATCCAAATCCTCAGATTATGATGTAATATTTCACATAACCTAAGCACATTCTCCTCTGTACTTTAAATCATCTCTACATTATTTATGATACCTAGGGCAATGCAAATTCTGTGTAAATAGTTGCTGTACTGTATTGTTTAGAAAATAATGACCAGGAAAAAAAGCCAGTGCCTGTTCAGTATATGTTAACAACAAAGTAATATTAAACACTATTTTCTCTATCTCTGCTTGGTTGAATCCACTCGATGTAGTGCCTGCAGATACGGAGGGTTGACTGTGCCGTCCTTCACAGGTCATATCTCTAGTTGCCTGAAATTCTTTGGAAGTTGTGTAAACAGGGGAGCTCACAGAGGTGAATGTTTTTTGGAGACTCCTTTTCTCTACTTTTTAATTTTAATTTTTCTATTTTAATTGTTCAAGTACAGTTTTTTACCTTTTACCCCGTCCCAGCCCACCCCCACAGCCCTCCCCACCTCCTCCTGTTTCTAACCGCACCCCTCTTGTTATTGTCCATGCGTCCTTTATATTTGTTCCTGTAAACCCTTCCCCTTTTCCCCTGAAATCCCTTCACTCTCCCCTCTGGTCACTGTCAGCCTGTTCTCAATTTTATCATCTTTGTTTATATTTTGCTTGTTTGTTTTGTTGATTAGGTTCCTGTTAAAGGTGAGATCATGTGGTATTTGTCTTTTACCACCTGGCTTATTTCACTTAGCATAATGTTCTCCAGTTCCATCCATGCTGCTGCAAAGGGTAGGAGCTCCTGCTTTCTTTCCGCTGCATAGAATTCCTTTTTTATATTTTATAACATTTCCAAAGTTTACTCACAGCCTGGTGGAGGGAAAGCACAGGTTATATACAAATAGTGATGTTTTCACCCCATCTTGTTAAATTCCCCTTCCCTATTAAGCAATTTGAATTTATTACTTTATGATAGGAGGTGGCTTTGTCTAGAAGATAGACCCTATTTAAAACAAAATGTGTAACTCCCCAGAGCAATAAAAATTATATTACAACAGAATATCTTTATGAATGGCCCATGAATGAGACTACTTGTATATTTTTTCTTTATTTCAGAATGCCAGTGACCAGTATCTGGGAGAATTATTTTTTGACATCGTGCTGTTTGTGCACTGCAGCTCCCTTATAGCTCTCACTTATCAAGGACTTTGCTCAGCATTTATAAGTGCTGTCTGGGTGGCGTTTCCGTTGCTCACAAAGCTTTGTGTGGACAAGGACTTCAAGCAGCATGGTAGGGTATTTTTGGTTTTGATACATATGGGAAAATACCTTAAATACATAAGATAAGAGTTCCAGGGGCTATTTTTAAAAAATCTTTTTAAGGAAGGTTGTCTGAATTGTTTTTTTAATTTTTCAGATTATGCAGATTTTTCTCTCATACAGTACATATACCCTATCCCACTTTTATGATTATGAGCACATGCTAATATATTATGTACTTTGTTTAATTTTTCTTTGTACTTTAGCCCCTCTGAGTATTTTATCTCACAAGAGTCACATCCAGCCTAATTTGTTAAGTGTCAAGGTACACCAACACTATAAAAATCTGTATCTCATTGTAGAATTTCAGAGGTTTGTGTTTTCTTTCTCTTTTTCTTAGGTGCCGGAGGAAAATTTATTGCCTTTTATCTTCTGGGGATGTTTATCCCTTATCTTTACTCATTGTACCTCATCTGGGCAGTATTTGAGATGTTTACCCCTATCCTTGGGAGGAGTGGTTCGGAAATCCCACCTGATGTTGTGCTGGCTTCCATTTTGGCTGGTTGTACAATGATTCTCTCCTCTTATTTTGTAAGAAAAAATATTTTTTAATTTTCATCTTTATTTTTTATATAAATATGTGATTAGTTTGTACAATGATGAAATCACCGAATGACACATCTTTTAAAATATAACCCCACTGTTAAGTGGCACATGACTTTACTGTGAATCCCACAGGAGTTTGTTTTCAATCCTTGAAGGCAGCAAAAAGAAATCAACAAATACACCTAACACTTACCATGTAATAAAATCTATTTGTGAGGGTATGTATGGAACTGTTGCTTATAATGAGAAACATTTTTTTAAAGATTTCATTTATTTCTTTTTTTAGTGAGGGGAAGGGAAGGAGAAGGAGAGGGAGAGAAACATCGATGTGCAAGAGAAACATTGATTGGTTGCCTCTTGCATGCCCCAAACTGGGGACCTGGCCCAAACCCAGGCATGTGTCTAGGAATTGAACCAGTGACCCTTTGGTTTGCAGGCTGGTACTCAATCCACTGAGCTACAGTATCCAGGGTAATATAATGAGAAATTCTTAGGTAAAAGAAATAGTGAGTAGCTGTGTAGTTTGTGGGTTTGATATGGTAAGAAAGTGTAGAATGTGGTTTTTAATTTAGTTAATTCATGGTTTCTCAAAGTGGCTCCTTCAGAACCCCTAAGGGATTTTACCCATGTATGCCCCCTACAACTTTTAATTCATTGATTCCAATAATAAGCATATTTAGGATTTTCTGGTTGCCCACCTCGAGACTGAGATTCTTTTCCTGCGCAAGTTCAGATTTATTGTTTTAATTGTGTTGGCTTTGGTGAACTCAGCACTGAAGAGGAGGGACAGTACTACTTTGTATTGCTGTTTTTCCTCATATGCAGGAACATAGGCAAAATCTTGAAAGTACATCTAAATGTTAGTTTAGATGAATCCAAAATCTTGGCACAGTATGAGTGAAATTTGAGTTTTATTGAAATAGGCCATCTTATGCTTAAAAGCTTACCTCTGTTTCTTTAATAGAAGCTTGATGTCATGATTTTGGGAGTTAAATAGTCTGCTGTGCAGTGTTAACAGCTCATTGGCAGAGTAGGAAAGAAGGTCATGGTTTGGTGATAGATCTACATCCTCTAGTCTCTTTTCCAACTGAGCAGAGACACTGCTTCAGTTTCTTTTTTCCCTGTTGCTGTCTGGCTGCCTGTCAAAAAGACACCATCATGGCAGATGTGGGCATTTCTCATTTATCTAGGTTCTGACTTGTGATGAAAATCTCTTATAATTAATGCTGTGTTTACTGGCTGTTGGCACTTGCTGATTTTCTTCATCCTCTTAATACCTGTTAGAAAATAAAGTCAATTCAAGCCACCCTTCTGCCAATAGTAATGTTTCTATTTTTGTGTTTTGTATTTTAGATTAACTTCATCTACCTTGCCAAAAGCACGAAAAAAACCATGCTAACTTTAACGTTGGTGTGTACAGTTACATTCTTCCTTGTGTGCAGTGGAACTTTTTTCCCATACAGCTCCAATCCTGCCAGTCCGAAACCAAAGAGAGTGTTTCTTCAGGTAAGAGCAGTTCTGCCTGAGCTATTTGAAATTCTGGAGAGGAAAGCTTTGTGTGCTTTGAGCTTCACTGATCAACAGGAAAACCAGCTGACATTTCTATTGTTGGCCTATTTAGTTGTACTTGACCATTTTGCATAGGACTGTGAGGAAAGGACTGACTCTCGAAGCATTCTCATCAGCTGGACATATTTCCCCAAGAGATCAAATCGGAAATACCTGCTTGTTGTTTTCATTAGCGTTCAAATTGTAAAAATGCATCTACTTTGAAAATGGAGCAAATATGTATCATGGAGAATGAGCTTTTAGAAGTACAGATTTTAAAAATGTCTGCAGGCCAGTAAATATCTGAACTATCAACTGGCAAAATGAAATAAAAATTTTAAAATACTAGTAAAATTGATCTTAGGTAATGCTTAAAATAATATGTGACAATGAAAATATAATAATCTAGAAAGGGTTTAATAAAATGAGATTTAGAACTTTCTTAGATTTCAAGTTTTTCTGCAGACTTCTTAGAGCTGGTACTATAAAACAGGAAAAAGGACTAAGTTGCTTAATTTCCAACCATCTTCTCTGTTAGAGGTTGTGGAGTGGCCCAAGAGAAAGGCGAAGAGTCACAACCTAGATAATTATTCAAGAACTTGAATGAATAATAATATTTGAACTTAAACTTAAATATCAGAGAGCATATTTTGAAAAGGGCCTGCTATTCCTTGTTTGTATTCCTGGAGGACATAGTGATACATTTAAAAAAAGTCCCCACATAATGGTATGTTTCTGATTTTAAAGAATGAGGAGGGGGAGAGGAAAGGGGGGTAGAAAGAGAGAGGGGAGGAGAGAAACATCAATTGGTTGCCTCCCTTACGCGCCCTGACACGGGATAGAACCCACAACCTTTTGGTGTACAGAATGATGCCCGGCCAACTGAGCCACCTGGCCAGGGCCCACAGTGATACATTTTGTGTGACATTTTACAATTTGCAAAACCTTTGGCAGAGAACAGCTAGTTTTCAGGAGATTTAATGTTTCCCATGACTTGCTAATTAAAAAAAATTTAAATTATAGTGAACATACAATATTTTATTAGTTTCATATGTACAACATAGTGTCTTGTTAATTTTTATAGTTGAGTACATCAGTAGTGTTTAGGAAAAGCCAAATTTTTATTTTTAAATCTCTTGTTCTGCCTTGGCTTGTGTGGTTCAGTGGATTGAATGCCAGCCTGTGAACTAAAGGGTCGCCATTTCGATTACCAGTCAGGGCACATGCCTGAATTGTGGGCTGGGTCCCCAGAAGGAGGCACTTAAAAGGCAGACCACACACTGATGTTTCGCTCCCTTTCTCCTTCCCCTCCCCTCTGTCTAAAAATAAATAAATAAAATCTTTAAAAAACAAAATCAAACAAACAAAAAACTCCTGTTCTGATGGGTTGTAGGGTTTGCTTCTTCCTCAGTGCTTCAACTTTTTTACAGGAAAAGTTGGTGAACTTTTCCTGTAAAGGGCCAGATAATAAGTATTTTAAGATCTTCCAGCCATATGATCTCTGTCACAGCTACTGTTTTTACACAGTGAAAGCAGCTACAGATGATACCTAAGCAAATGAGTATGGCCATGTCCTATAAAGCTTTATTTATACAGCTGGTAGTGGGCCATTTGGCCTGTGGGCTATAGGTTACCCCTGCCCTCTGCAGGCCTTTTTCTTTTCCTCTCTGATATTCTTCAGGCTGCTTTCTGTTGTCAATAAAGCCATTCCAGATGGAACCTGGTGCCCTTGTACCTGGTAGGCACAAGTCTGTCATCTAGTGGTGAGCTGTGGTTCCTGTTTTTCCCTTCATATGTAACACACTGGAAGGGAAATATGTGTGTCTGTGTACATACTACTTGTTTTAAGTTCTCTTCTAAAAGGGTTCAGTGTTCATGGTTTTCAAAATTTTTATATGAAATTTAAATATATAAGTATATTTTTAAATAATAAAACAATAAAATATTTGTAAGAAATAATAAAACAAATAAATAAAACAGTCCATCATTGAGTTTAAGAGAACATTAGCAGTATGTAAGAAACCCATGTTGTCCCTTCATGATCCAGCTCTTCCTGTCCCTCTCCTCATCCCCCTCTTCAGCCCCCTCCTCATCCCCCTAAGAAGTAATCACCCATTATCTTGAAATTGGAGTTAATCATTGCCTTACTTTTCTTTACCACATATGTCTAAATCGCTAAACAACAACCTGTAGTTTGCCTCTTTTTAACTTCTTTTAGGTAAAGCCACACCATAAATATTCTTTTGCCCAAGAATGTGTGAGAGTCTTGCACATTGATTTGTGCCACTGTACTACATTATTTTTCGTTGCTGAGTAGACTTGTATTGTAGGATGATGGTCCAATTGGTCTGTCCACTCTCCTGTTAATGGACATTTGGGTCGTTTCCAGTTTTTGCTAAGATGGACAATGTTGAATCAACACTCTTGTAGCTTGCAAAAGTTTTTCTAAGATACATACTCCGGAGTGGGATTGCTGGCTTGAGAGTATACACATGGTAACTTCATCAGGTAATGCTAAACAGCCTCCTAAAGTGCTTGTGCCAGCATGCACCCCCGCCAGCAATGTGCAAAGCTTCCTGTTGCTCCACAGCCACCTCGTTTCTTGGTACTGTCAGGTTTATTCATTTTTGTTGGTCTGGGGTGGGGATGTAGGTGAAGGAATTGAAACAGTAGTTTTCTCATTAGTCTTGTTCTTTTTAGCATGTGACAAGAACATTTCATGACTTGGATGGAAAAGTAGTTAAACGGGACTCTGGAATATGGATCAATGGGTTTGATTACACTGGAATGTCTCACATAACACCTCACATTCCGGAGATCAATGACACCATCCGAGCTCACTGTGAGGAGAATGCACCCCTCTGTGGCTTCCCGTGGTACCTTCCCGTGCACTTTTTGATCAGGTTGGTTCAATACTTTTCTGCTTCCGTTGGGGGTTAGTCTGTTCTCAGGTCTGTCACTGTGGTAGCACTTCATTATTTAAACTGGTTAACACAAGTCAAGTGCCATTTATACTTTTTTCCCCCGATCACTGCAAACGTTCTATTTCTTTAGTGGGATGAACCACTTAGAAGTATAGTTTTCCTTTATTTAAATTTAGAAAGTTTTTCCTTTAGAAATCTCAGTAGTTAGAAAGGGTGGCCCTCTTAAATATTCAAATAGATAGCAGTTAAGTATCAAGTTCAAATTGTTTCATTTCTGGGAAATTTTTATCATTTGATAAAGATTAGATGAAAAGAAATAGACTGGGTAGTGGAGTCAGGATCACCTAGGGTTTTTATTCTTTGGGAAGGTTTTATTCTGCAATAATCTGGGCTTCAGAGGAATTAGAATAATTATTATATCTGTCAGAGTTTATTTCCATGCTCCTAAATGTGCTTCATATATTCTGAACACAAGCATCCTAAATATTATTGATATATTGAATTCCTTTTCGAATAGGAAAAACTGGTATCTTCCTGCCTCAGAAGTTTCCCCAAGAAAACCTGTTCATTTCAGACTTGTATCCAAAGAACAGACTCACTGGGATTCTGTAAAACTGACCTTTGAAGCCTCAGGTGAATCATAGGACTGTTTTTTCTTCTTCAGTTCTTAAAATTTTTAATAAGCATGTATGTTTTACACTTTTTAAAAAGATTTTATTTATTTATTTTTAGAGAGGGGAAGGGGGGAGAAATATCAATGTATGTTTGCTTCTTGTGAGTCCCCTGCTGGGAAATGGCCCACAACCCAGGCATGTGCCCTGACTGGGAATCAAACCCACGACACTTCAGTTCGCAGCCTGCACTCAATCCACTGAACTACACCAGCCAGGGCCAATAAGTATGTATGTGTTTTCCTCAAATTTATAATAGTGACCAGCAGCTGAGTCTTTCTAAAAGCAAGTGCAGCTGATTATGATTTCTTAAAGGAAATTTAACAGATTTTGTATTTAGAGCAGTTTTAGGTTTACAGAAAAGTTGAGCGGGAAGTAGAGTTCCCCCATTTCCCACCCTCACAGCTTTCCCTAGTATTAATGTCTTGTATCAGTGTGGTACACTTCTTACAAATGACGAGCCAGTATTGACACATTATTATTAACTAACATTAAGGTTACATTAAGGTTTACATTAAGGTTCTGTTTACTCTTTGTGTTGTGCAGTTCTGTGGATTTTGACAAAGGTATCCACCATTACAGTATCACACAACAGATTCACTGCCCTAAACACCCCCACCCCGCCCTCCACTTACTCATCCCTCTGTCCTCCCCACTCCCCCTGATAACCCCTGATGGTTTTAATGCCTTCATTGTTTTGCCTTTTTCAGAATATCACACAGCTTGAATCATTGAGTGTAGCCTCTTCAGATTGGCTTCTTTCATTTAGCAATGTGCGTTTAAGGTACCTTCATGTCTTTTAGAGACTTGATAGCTTTTTTTTTTTTTTTGCTGAATAACATTATGAATGTACCACAGTTTATCCATTCCATTCACCTACTGAAGAATGTGGTTGCTTCCAGTTTTTGACAGTTATAAATTAAGCTGCTATAAATATATTTGTGTGCAGGTTTTTGTGTAGACGTAGGTTTTTCAACTTATTTGGATAAATATCCAGGAGCACAATTGCTGGATGGAATGGTGAGCCTCTGTTTACCCTTGTAAGAAACTGCCAAACTGTATTCCAGAGCAGCTGCACCATTCTCTTCTGCCGGCAGTGAGTGGGAGGTCCTGTTGCTCTGCCTCCTCAACAGCTTTTGGTGCTTTTAGTGTTTTAGAGTTTAGCCATTCCGGGAGACGGGGAGTGCTGTCTCGCTCTTTAAATCTGCAATTCTGTAATGGCACATGGTAGTTGGCAACTTTACATATGCCTTCTGTATCTCTTCTTTGGTGAGGTGTCCTGACCTTTTGTCTATTAGTTGAGTGGTTTGTTTTCTTATTGTTGAAATAATTCTTTGTATATATGGATGTAAGTCCTTTATCAGATAGCTAAGTGATTTGCAAGTATCTTCTCCCAGTCTGGCTTGTCCGTTCTTTCATTCTTTTAATAGTGTTTTTCACAGAACATAACTTTTAAATTTAATGAAGTCCAACCTAAATGTTTTTATGTCATAGGTCATGCTTTTGGTGTTGTATCTAAAAATCACTGCCAAACGTCTCAAAATTTTCTCCAGTGTTCTACAAGTTTTTTACTTTTGTGTTTTACATTTAGGCCTAAATTTTGAGTTCTTTTTTGTGCAAAGTATAAGGTCTCTGTCTAGATTCGTTTCTTTTGCATGTGGATTTCCAGTTCTAGTACTGCTTGTTGGAGACAATCCTGTTGCTATTGAATTACCTGTTTTTTTGTGATGCCTCGGCTGATTATATTTGTGTGGGTCTGTATCTGAGCTCTGTATTCTGTTCTTGCACCGTTTCTCTCTTCTTGCCCTTACTGCATTGCTTTGATTACTATAGCTGTAAAAGGTAGGTACACTCTGTCCCCAATAACTTTATTTTTCTTCGGTATATTGTTTGTTTCTTGTCTCTCCATACACCAGTGTGTTGATATCCACAAAATAACTTCCTGGAATTGCACTGACTGTATATATTAAGTTGGGGAAAATGACATCTTTACAATTTGACTCTTCCTCTCCATGACACGGGATGTCTATTTATATATTTTTTGGTACCAGAAAATTATATCAGAGTTATAAACTCCAAAATTATATAAAGTTATCAAAATTATATAAAGTTATCAAAATTATATAAAGTTATCAAAATTATATAGTTATATAAACTTATCAAAATTATGTAAACTTATCAAAATTATATAAAGTTATCAAAATTATATAAACTCCTTTTATCAGAGTTTTGTAGTTTTCCTCAAGTAGATTTACCTAACTTTCATTTTTGAGGGGTGCTGATACAACTAGTGTTGTTCCCTGAGGGTGCATAAAAAAGAAACTGACTTTTGTGTATTAACCTTATACCTGACAACCCTGCTGTCACATTTATTAGTTCCAGTTTTTTATTTTAAAGATTTTATTTATTTTTAGAGAGAGGGGAAGTGTGGGAGAAACAGAGGTAGAGAAATAGCAATGTGTGATTGCCTCTCAGATGGCCCCCACTAGGGATCTGGCCCACAACCCAGGCATGTGTCCTGACTGGGAATCGAACCTGCAACCTTTTGGTTCGCAGGTTGGCACTCAGTCCTCTGAGCCACACCAGCCAGGGCTAGTTCGAGTTTTTTGTTGATTCTTTTGAATTCCCAACATACATGATCAGTTTATCTGCAAACAAAGGTTTATATTTTCCTTCCCAGTCTTTATACACTTTATTTCATTTTCTTATCTTACTGCATTAAGTAGGACTTCCAGTGTGATTTTGGAAAGACATGATAAGAAGGGCCATCTGTGCTTTGCTCCTGATTCAGTAAGAAAGCTTCTAGTTTCTTGCTGAATATGAAGTTAGCTGTAGATTTTCTGTAGATGTTATTTATCAGGGTGAGGGAGTGCCCATCTATTTTTAGTTTGCTGAGAGTTATGGAAATGTATGTTGGGCTTTGTCATATGCTTTTCTATTGATTAATATGATCATATGACTTTTTCTTCAGTCTGTTGATGTGATGGATTACATTAATTTTCCATGTTGAACTACTAATTTTACCTAATGAATAAATCCCATTTGGTTGTAGCTTATAATTTTTTATGCAGTGTTGGATTTAATTTGCTCATATGTTGAGAATTTTTGCATCTATATTCATGAGCGATAACTTGTCTGTAAGTTTTCTTGTAACATCTTCATGTGGTTTAGTATTAGGGTAATGCTGGCCTCGTAGAATTAGATAGGAAGTATTCTCTCTGCTCCTATCTTCTGAGGATATTGCAGAGAATAGGTATAATTTCTTCTTTAAATGTTTGGTAGAATTCACCAATGAACCCACCCAGGGCTGTTTTTTTCCCCTGTTTTGGAAGGCCATTAATTATTGATTCATTTTTTTAAGGGTTTTATTTATTTTTAGAGAGAAGGGAAGATTCTATGAATGTCAATAGATCCAGTTTTGTGACAGTGTTGTCTATTTCAACTATCTCCTTACCGATTTTTGGCCTGCTATATTTGTCAGTTATTAGAAGGGGATTGTGGGGTCAACTGTAACAGTGAATTTGCCTATTTCTCCTTTACTTCTATCAGTTTTGGCCTTACCTATTTTAACACTGTTGTTAGGTGCATATCAGTTATACATATTTGATATAATATATACGATATCTTAGCATATCAAATAATACTTGTTAAAATAATTTTTAGTGGCTATCCTAGAGATTGCAATAGTTCACTTTCAAATAACACTACCTCTTTATGGGTAGTGCAGATTATTCATTTATTTAATTTATTTTTAGTGTGGAAACTTTGTAACACAGTATTCCTGTTCCCATTTCTTCCCACCCTGGGATTCTATGAAGTTGACTTTGGAAGCAACGGTTAAGTCATAGGACAGTTTTCTTCCCCATCTTTCACTTACTAAACTTTTTAATAAGTGCATATCAGTTTTTCCATCTCAAATTTATTATAGTGACCAACAATTTGATAAGAGATTATAGTATTTCTAAAGGAAATTGAGGCCGATTATGATTTTTAAGGAGCCTAATTGAAAACTTTCAGTGTCAGTTGCTGGTTCCTTATAGATCCATAGCAGCATTTGCTCTGGCATTAGACAGTATGGCTTTGTTTGCCGTTCTTGGTACATTTATGTTTAAAACTAGTAGCTAGCTCTTAGAGCTTTTCAACTGGTGTTTTGACCTTTAAGTCTTCTCTCTAATATTATCTTTCAAAAATAGACTTGATCGTGTCAATTCCCTACTTAAAGAACTCTTACTGATTTCCTGTTGCCCACAGAATAAGCCCAAATTCTTTGTCAGAGTATGTTTGGTGTTTGGCAGTTTGGCCTATGCCTACATTTTAAACTTTTTTCCTTTGATGCACACTCCGTAGTTACATTCAGCTGATCATTTGTCCCAAGATGTCCACTCTCACTTCTGGTGAAAGTATATTTTCTTGCTGCTACCTCCCACCCAAATGCTACCCTTCTCTTCTTGGCAATATTTGAAAACTAATCTGACCCTCTTTTTTCAGCATCTCAAAAAAACTGAACAACCGCCATCCTTCTACTTTTTTCTTCTCTTTGTACATAGCTCAGCTGTACTACTGATCACCTTGTATCATGATTATTTAATTCATGTCTGTGTTTCCTGTTAGATTTCAAGGGAGGCAGACATGGAAGGGTTTGTGTCTTTGATGCCCAGGATAATCACTGGTACATAATGGGTGCTCAAGAAATGTATTAAATTGTTGAATTTGGCAATTTTATTCTTTTTAAAGCAGCCTATGTGGTCATTTCTCACTTAGCACAGAGATAACCATTAAGATGTAGGAAATTTTGTCATCAGAAGATGTTAGAGTTTGCTTGTCTGCTGGGTAATTTTTTTAAATAAGCAAATCAATGATGTGACATTGTGGCTGAGACTAGACAAATTCACACTGACTACCAAGTCCTGTGGAGGAAAAGGGATAGCACGGCCACTCTCTCAAGGGGAGAGTGCCTCAGAGCAGCCTGGCCACTCTCTCAAGAGGAGAGTGCTTTGACCCTTGCCTTGACAGGCTTTTATTGCTTTTCTGGGCACATTACATGATGGTCTTCATTTACTATGCACAGGTTCACTTCAGGTGGTTACCTTTTACAGAAAACAAAGGAGAGGATGCTGCTAATCATATCACAAAAGAGGGATGTTTGCAAATGCAAAGGAAAAGTGGTTGAACTGGTTATACTCATCCTTGGAAGATTTTTTAAAAAAAAATATATTCTATTGATTATACCATTACAGTTGTTCTGTTCCCCCCTTTCATTCCCCTCCACTCTGCACACCCCTCCCCCACCCTACCCCCTTTAGTTTATGACCACATGTCTCAAGTTCTTTAGATTCTATATTTCCCCTCCTATTCTTTCCCTCCCCCTATCTATTTTTACCTACCATCTATGCTACTTATTTTTTGTACCTTCTCCCCTCTTCTCCTCTTCCCACTCCCCTGTTGCTAACCCTCCATGTGTTCTTCATTTCTATGGTTCTGCTCCTGATCTAGCTGTCCTCTTGGTTTGCTTTTGTTTTAGGTGTGGTCGTTAGTAACTGTGAGTTTGCTGTCCTTTCACTGTTCATATTTTTTACCTTCTTTTTCTTAGATAAGTCCCTTTAACATTTCATACAATAAAATTATATGGTGGGCTTGGTGATGATGAACTCCTTGAATCTGATCTTATCTGAGAAGCACTTTATCTGCCCTTCCATTCTAAATGAAAGCTTTGCTGGATAGAGCAGTCTTGGATGTAGGTCTTTGGATTTCATGACTTGGAATACTTCCTTCCAGCTCCTTCTTGCCTATAAGGTCTCTTTCGAGAAATCTGCTGACAGTCTGATGGGAAGTCCTTTGTAGGTGACTGTCCCCTTATCTCTTGCTGCTTCTAGGATTCTGTCCTTCATTTTAATCTTGGCTAATGTAATGATGATGTGCCTTGGTGTGTTCCTTTTTGGGTCCAACTTCTTTGGGACTCTCTGAGCTTCCTGGATTTCCTGGAAGTCTATTTCCTTTGCTGGATTGGGGAAGTTCTCCTTTATTATTTGTTCAAATACGTTTTCCACTCGTGGCTGTTTCTTTTACCCTTCTGGTACCCCAATAATTCAGATGTTGGAACGTTTCAAAATGTCCTGGAGGTTCCTCCTAAGCCTCTCCTCATTTTTCTGAATTCTTGTAACTTCACTTTTTCCTGTATGGTCATTTATTTCTTCCTTCTGGTCTACCCCTTGATTTGAGTCCCAGTTTCCTTTCCATCACTATTGGTTTCCTGTGCATTTCCCTTCATTTCAATTAGCTTAGCTTTCATATGTTCCTCTAATTTGTGGCTAAAATCAACCAGTTCTGTGAGCATCCTGATCACCAGTGTCTTGAATTGTGCATCTGAGAGATTTGCTATTTCCTGGTCGCTTAGAGTTATGGGCTCTGGGGCTTTGAGTTCTT
Source organism: Sturnira hondurensis (assembly GCF_014824575.4). Lineage (NCBI taxonomy): Eukaryota > Metazoa > Chordata > Mammalia > Chiroptera > Phyllostomidae > Sturnira > Sturnira hondurensis. The sequence continues at coordinate 345,734 of NW_028095455.1, read as the reverse complement.
CTTGAGCCATATTTTGTACTGTTCATGCCTGTTACGTATGAGGAGCAGAGCCCTAGGTGTTTACCAGGGCCGGGCCACTCAGTCGCTGGGTTGTGATGCTGTATGTGGGGGCGGGGCCAAAGGAAAGCAATGGCAGGCCCCCTCTGCTGCCTCCCGCTGCCACCGTGGGCCATGTGGGTCTGTCCCACTGTGCACAAATGTGCGACCGCAGTCAGCCTGCTGCTGCTGGGGGCAGCGCGGTCCGTCTCACTGCTCACTCCCCTGCTGGTTTATCTGTGCGCGAATGTGTGACCTCAGCCAGCCTGCGGCCCCGAGCCCTCACTGGGTCAGCCCTGCACGGGGTTGCCTGGGTGCCTGGGGTTGGGGGATCTTTCTTGCCTGTCCCCGCTCCGCTGCTGGCTTTGCCCCTCTTACTGGTCCAGTTGAACAGTTTGTTGTTGTCAGACTTCATATAGTTCAATTTTCTGCTCTTTGGCTGCGTCTTTGTTCTCCAAATGTTTGTTGTATTCAAACTTGGTTGTGGGAGAAGGCACAGTGTTTCCACCTACGCCACCATCTTGGCGGAAGTCGGAAGGTTTAGCACAGGTTTTAGGAAGTTACTTTAAAGATACGCAGTAAACATTTTCTGCCTCAATTCAGGGTGAGGAAGTTTTAGCAAAAGCAAGTCTCAAAGCGGCCTAGGTACAATGCAGGCCTGATTCCCCAAAGGAGAATCTATCCGTGGGTGTGGGTCCTGTGTATCTCCAAGTGGGAGCTGGGCCCATGCCATGCAGAATGGCTTCCTATAAACCAGGATGGTGTCCCTCCCTTTATAATGACTTTCTGTTTGTGGAGTGTGGTTTAGTTCTGTGTGTCAGTTTGACTAGGCCCTGATACTGAGATATTTGGTCAAATACCCTAGATCTTCGTGTGAAGGTAGTTTTTGGATGGGATTAACATTTAAATAAGCAGATGTGAGTCAAACAGATTGTTCTCCATGATGTGGTAGGCTTCATCCAGTCAGTTGAAGGTTTTAAGACTAACTGACCTCACACAGCCTTGGCATTCAAGCTTCAACTCTTCCCTGGGTCTCCTGCCTGCCAGCTAACTTGAAGATTCTGGATTTGCAACATTCACAATTGAATGAACCAATTCCTTAAAATAAATCTCTATTTTCTGTGTATATATCTTACTGATTCTCTTTCTCTGGAGTCCCTAACACAGGAAGCTCAATTTTAAAAGGTTCTGCTACTGTTTACTCTGTATTTTCCCTACTGAGTTAAAAAAGAAAAGGTATGTTCAAGGCCTCATTTATATATAGTGAAATGTACAGATCTGATATAGTACCATTAGTTTTGATAAAAGAATACACGTACCCATCAGGACTTAAAATATTCCCATCACTCCAGAAATTTCTTCTATACACATTTCCATTCAATCTCCCTGACCCTGAGCAGCAACCACTCTCATTTTCACATCACAGATTCGTCTTGCCCATTCTTGAATTTCGTAGAAATGGAATCATCCACTGTGTAGCATCCTGGGTCTGGTCTGGGTCATTCAGCATAATATTTCTGAGATGGAGTTATGTTGTTTCTGAGTAGTATTCAGTGTATGACTACACCATAGTTTATCATTCTCCTGTTGATTGGCTTCTGGGCTGTTTCTGTTTGGAGGCTGATGTGAATGGAGCTGTTATGAACATGCTTGTACATGGCTTTTTGGGAATATATGTTTTCTCCTTCTCTTGGATAAATATCTAGGACTGGAAATGTTGGGTTCCGAGGGTAGACTTACATTTAGTTTCAAATTGTTCTATTTTTTCCCCTCCCACCAGTAGGTAGTACAAGGGGACCTCAAAACCCTAGAATTATTTTCGGGAGGTTAGGCCTCTTGAAGTGCAGTCTTCCCTGTTGAGTGAGTGTTCTAGGAACCCATCTGTATCAGTGTACCAGCTAGCATTGTTGTGAGAGGCTGTGTTTGGCTTCAGTGGATTTGTTTTGAAGATTCTTTCAATGTGTTTGCCCATTTCATGATGGGTGACTTACAAGCACACCTGCCCTCACCTAGCTGAGTGTTCAGCAGGTTTTGACCAAAAGTGGCCAGACCCCTGTACCCCACCCTCCCTATTTCACCCAGTCTCTCCCCAAGTGACTTTTGTTTGTTTTTCTGGATGAAAAACATCCTCAAAGGGAAGAAATGTTTTGCTGATGTGGAAGAGGTGAAACAAAAAATGGCAGAAGCACTAAAAGGCATCAACATTGAGGAGTTCAAAAACTGTTTTGAGCAGGGGGAAAAGTCTTGATAGGAGTATTGCATTAAATGGAGAGTACTTTTGAAGGTGACTAAAATTTACACATGTAGGAATACATACACAATTTTTAATAAATAAACTGAGTTTTTTGGGTCCCCCCATGTATGAAAGTTCTAGTTCTCACAAATATTTGCTATTTGTATTTTTCAACTTATCATTTCTAGTGGATATTTAGCAGTACTTCTTGTATTTTTGTAATGATGATATGAAATGCTTTTCCAGGTGCTTATTGGCTACTCATATATCTTGCTTCATTCATGTTATTTTTCCTTTTAAAAAATTGACTTGTAGGAGTTTATATGCACCAGGTAAAAAATCCTTCATATCAGATATATGTGTCATCAAGGTTTTCTTACCCATTTAATGATTTCTTCTGATTTACAGAAGTTTTTATTTTTAATTTTGAGAGTACATTTATTAAAGCCCAAGACAGTGAAACAAGGAAGGGTCTAGGATAGAAGCAACAACAGGAGAGAGCCTAGGGGGCGCTGCTGTCAACTCACTGGGAAATCTGAGAAAAGGTTCAGGGAGTTAGCCTGGGATGAGCTGCTGTTTGCCCATTGCTCCCCTGGTTGCAAGTCTTATGGGGGCCCTTAGGGTTGAGGAGAAAAAAATTCACTTGAAAAGGAGATGGGAGTGAGTCTGCCTCAAGGAGGGTGCACCTGATTTGCAGATGTTTTAAGTTTTTTGAAGTCCAGTTTATCAGGTTTTTCTTTCAAGATTAATGCTTTGTATGTCCCTGCTGAAAAATCTTGCCTACCTAGAAGTCACAAAGATAGATTCTATTATGCTTTGTTTTAGAAACTTTATAGCTTTAGTTTTTGTTTTGGCCTATGATCCATCTTGAATTAATTTTTGTGTATGAAGGTAGGTCAGGGTTCTTTTGGGTAGTTAATCAATGGAATGAAGTACTTATGGGAATTAAATGCCTTAGCTGACACTTCTGAAGGTGAATACTTTTGTTCTCCAGGGTGCTAAAATGTAATTAGAAATGAATTTAATTTGCACTTACTGATTTTCTTGTTCATGCAGTAAATATTTCTAATTTTATTTAACCATCAGTCTGTAAAAAGGAAGCACACACACAAAACTCCAACCCTTTCTCTATCTATGCACTGTTTGGAAAATTCCAGTAAAATGCAGGTTCCTGGCAGGCAAGGTGCACATCTACTGCCCTGTGTTTTGTGATTTCAAATGTCAAGAAATCAGAAAAATATAATTGACCCTATAGGTGTATGTCTATTTGTGCACTAGTTACCACACTTTAAATTATAGAAGTTTTATAGATTAGTGATTGGGTCAGTAAAGATCCTTTGTAGTTTTTGTTTTTCAATGTTTTCCTTGCTATTTCTGTATGTATGTTTGTTTTTTCCGTATGAACTTTAGTATTAAGTCTAATATTAAATTGGGGGAGACTTCCGCCAAGATGGAGGCATAGGTGGAAACACTGTGCCTTCTCCCACAACCAAGTTTGAATAAAACAAAGGTTTGGAGAAACAAAGGCACAACCAAATGACAGAAAATTGAATTATACGGAAGTCCGACTACATCTAACCGTTCAACGGGACGGTAAGAGGGGCGGAGCCAGCAGCGAGCAGGGTCGGGCAGGACAGGGCCCCCGACCCAGGCGCGCAGGCAGACGGGAACCAATTGGGGTGCGGGGCAGACCACGGGCGCATATTCGCTCACAGTGAGACAGACCACGCAGGCCCCAGGGGGCGAGGGCTGACGTTGGTGGCACACTCGCGTGCAGTGGGACGAAACGCGTGGGCCCGGTGACTGACGGCAGCAACTGCGGCACCAGTGAGGGCCGTGGCGGCAGGCGGCGGACAGGACGCCATAGTCCCTCTTTGACCCCGCCCCCACATACAGCGTCACAACCCAGCGACTTAGTTGCCCTGCAATACCAGTGAGAGCCATTGTCCCTCTTTGACTCCGCCCCCACATACAGCGTCACAACCCAGTGACTGAGTTGCCCTGTACTAGTGAACACTTTAGGGCTCTGATCCTGCTATGGAACAGGCACGAACAACCCGAAAGATGGCACAAGAAGAACTCAAAGTCCCAGAGCCAATAACTCTAAGCGACCGAGAAATTGCCAGCCTCTCAGAAGCACAATTCAGGACACTATTTATCAGGATGCTCACAGAACTGGTTGATTATAGTCACAAATTAGAGGAACAAAGTTACAAATTAGAGGAACGTGTGAGGGCTGGACTGATTGAAATGAAGGGAGATGCACAGGAAACCAATAGTGATGGAAAGGAAACGGGGACACAAATCAATGGAATGGACCAGAAGGAAGAACAAAACATCCCACCAGAAAGGAATGAAGAAATGAGAATTCAAAAAAATGAGGAGAGGCTTAGGAACCTCCAGGACATCTTTAAACGTTCCAACATCCGAATTATAGGGGTACCAGAAGGGGGAAAGAAACAGCCACGAGTGGAAAACGTATTTGAACAAATAATAAAGGAGAACTTCCCCAGTCTGGCAAAGGAAATAGACTTCCAGGAAATCCAGGAAGCTCAGAGAGTCCCAAAGAAGTTGGACCCAAGAAGGAACACACCAAGGCACATCATAATTACATTAGCCAAGACCAAAATGAAGGAGAGAATCCTAGAAGCAGCAAGGGATAAGGGGACAGTCACCTACAAAGGAGTACCCATCAGACTGTCAGCGGATTTCTCAAAAGAGACCTTACAGGCAAGAAGGGGCTGGAAAGAAGTATTCCAAGTCATGAAATCCAAAGACCTACAGCCAAGATTGCTTTATCCAGCAAAACTTTCATTTAGAATGGAAGGACAGATAAAGTGCTTCTCAGATAAGGTCAAGTTCAAGGAGTTCATCATCACCAAGCCCTTATTATATGAAATGTTAAAGGGACTTATATAAGAAAAAGAAGATGAAAAAGATGAACAGTGAAAGGACAGCAAACACACAGTTATTAACAACCACACCTAAAACAAAAGCAAACCAAGAAGACAGCTAGATCAGGAGTGGAACCATAGAAATGAAGAACACATGGAGGGTTAGCAACAGGGGAGTGGGAGGGGGAGAAGAGGGGAGAAGGCACAGAAAATAGCATAGATGGTAGGTAGAAAATAGATAGGGCGAGGGCGAGAATAGTGGGGGAAATATAGAATCCAAAGAACTTGAGACACGTGGTTATAAACTAAGGGGGGGAGAATGGTGGGGGAGGGAGGGTGTGGGTGGAGGGGATTGAAGGGGGGGAATAGAACAACTGTAATGGTATAATCAATAAAATATATTAAGAAAAAAATAAAAATAAATTGGTATTTGGGGGATACAGTTTATAAATTAAGGAGAACTGACATTACATTGTTGAGTCTCCCAATACATGAACTTGGACTGTCCATTTATTTGTTCAAACCTATTCTTGTGTCTTTCAGGAGTGTTTTAGAATTTTTCTTATCTAGGTTTTGTTGCTATTATAATTGGGGTTTCCTTCACCAGTTATATTAATATAACTGCCTATATTAATAATTTGTATGTTATATTAATATAACAAGTGTTATATTAATATAGTTACATATTAACATATATGACTTTTATCATTTATAATAAAAGTTTTAACATTAATAATTTGTATGTGTGAAGGCAAATGACTTGCGTATGTCAGTTTTATATTTCGGTACCTCACTGAATCTTTTATTATTGTTTAATTTATTTGAGAGAGAGAGGGAAACATCAACTTCTTGTTCCACGTATTTACGCATTCCTTGGTTGATTCTTATGTGTGCCCTGACCAGGGATCAGACCTGCAACCTCGGCGTGTTGTGACTACACTCTAACCAACTGAGTTACCTGGCCTGGGCTGGCTGAATCTTTTATTTATTTGTTTGTTTATTTAGATTTTATTTACTTTTAGAGAGGAGAGGGAGGGAGGAAGAGAAGGAGAGAAACATCAACATGAGTACATTGATTGGTTGCCTCTCACATGCCCCCAACTAGAGACCTGGCCCGCAACGCAGGCATGTCCCGACTGGGAATCCATCCAGCGACCTTTTGGTTCACAGGTTGGCTGAACCACTGAACCACACCAGAAAAGATTCAGGGCTGAATCTTTTATTTTTCAAGTTAATCATGATACCCTAGGGCTCTCCAGATATGGAATTGCCAAACTTTAAAAGGTCAGATAGTAAATATTTTAAGCTTTTATAACAGAGTGCAGCCAAGAGGGGGGCCCCCGCAAAAAGGGATTTGGAATGGGGTCCAGAGCTCAAGGTGTCCAGGGAATATTAGAAAGACGTATAAGATGTCCTCACCTCTTACCCCCCCCCCCCCCAAACAGGTGTCAGTTGGGGGAAGGGACAAATGGAGAAGGGCCATTGAGAGTTGTTTTACATAGCAACAGTTTCGCAGATAACCTCTAAAATGGTCATTTAACATATCTGTAACCTTTAACTGGTTTCATAGATATTATGTTAAATAGCTGCAGCCATACTCTCAGCCAGGGAGAAGGGAGTGACTTCCACCCAGGATGTAATTAGGAAGCAACACCCCCTAGTTACTGCACCTATGTGAGAGCTTAGTGTTGATTGGCTCCACATCATGGGGGCCACACCTGCCCAGACTCACTATGGCAGCCCAGTAAAGCTGGGAGGGTATGGGAGTCCTGGCAGGTGTAACCGATTGTGGGAGGAGTTGGAAATGGGGCTACAAAAGGACTGGCGCAGGGATTTAAACGCAGATGCAGCAGCCGTTGAGGAGAGAGCCACGCAGCTTTGGGAGTGCTCTCTGCCCGTGTGGTCTGGGAAGCAGGAGAGACTTTGCCTGGAAGAAGGGTGAAAGAACTCTTGCCAGTGAACCATGAGAAGGTATCACATGACTTTGGATTAATTAGAGATCCTGCCTGGACAGCGACACAGCTGACGGTGTCGGCAACCTGAAACATGGATGTGTGCTTGTTTTCCCTAGTTACGGTACCCCAAATTAGGGCAGGGGGAGAAGGAAGTGCTGTGGGCGTCTGTGTTTATCCTAAAGGACTTTGATATTTTACTGGGGACATTGGGTCACTACCTTAAGTCTATATAGCTTTAAAGAAATCTTTCCTTTCCTTTTCACAAATCTCTGGCATTGAGAGATGTCTTTCCTCTGGTGACAGACAGACGAGCCCAGTAGGTATTAGTATACCGTCCTTGGAGGGGCCCCTGTTGTTCTGTAGCAGTTTTTGGTGTCCCTCGGTGGGCCAAATATTGCCCCCACCTTGGACCTCTGTTCTGTAACACTTTGGCAGATGTCTCTGTTGTGGGTTCTTTGTTAATCACTGTTTAAAAAACATATAAACCATTCCGAGCCTGACAACTAGAGAAAAGCAGAACTCAGGAATAACTTTTGACTACTGCACATCATCTGCAAGTGTAGTTTTATTTCTTCTTTGCCAGTTCTTATGCCTCTGATTTGCGTAAATGGCTAATACTTCTAGCATAGTGCATGCGGTTGTTGAGACGCCAGCATTCTTGCCTTGTTCTTGGTATCAGTAAAAAGGTCTCTAGTGTTTCCCATTATATGAGAGAGCCTTAGGACTAAGGTAGATTACTTTTTATCATGTTAACCAAGCATTCATCAAAAAATAGAAACTGTTGTTTCTATTTTTTAAAAAGATATATTTATTTATTTTTAGAGAGGCGGGGGAGGGAGGGAGGGAGAAAGAGACAGTGAGAAACATCAGTTGGTTTCCTTTCACAAACCCCCAACTGGGGACCTGGCCTGCAACCCAGGCACATGACCTGACTGGGAATCGAACCAGCGATTTTTCAGTTCGCAGGCTGGCCCTCAATCTGCTGAGCCACACCAGCCAGGGAAATCTCTAGAATATTTTTATAAGAAATTGTTTTTAATTTTGAGAGAGACTTTTTAAAAGTAATCTATAAAAATAATTGTAAGTTTTTTCTTCCTTGGCTAATTTAATGTGGTATAATCAGCCAGGTCATAGCCTAATTATTTTCTTACTGTGATGTTGGATTTCTGCTAATATTTTATTTAGAAATTTTGCATTAGTACTCATGAATGGTACCGGTCCGTGTGTGTGTGGTACTCTATCAGATTTAGGTATCAGTGTTATGCATTATAAATGTAAAAACAACATAAATGTTATACATCATGAAACAGTTGGTAAGTTTTCCTTAATTGTTCAATGCTTTGGAACAGTTTATGGAGCATTGGAACTATTTGGTTGAAAAGTTGGCTTGAAATTCTCTCTGAAACTACCAGGGCCTGTGCTTTTTTTTGTGGGGTAGGTTAATAACTTTTTCTAGGGTAATTTGTCTGCCTAAGCTTTAAAGGTGTGTTTGGGTCACCTGCATTTTTCTAGAAAAGTATCTATTTCATCTGGGTTTTTAGTAGTTTATGGAGGTCTGCAAAGTAATCACAAGTAATTTACACATTTCTGTTTAAGTTATTTTTATTTCTATTTGCATACTTGATTTGTTGCTCCCTCCCCTGCTGCCTTTTTCTTGTTACCTAGTGGTTGTCTTGTTAATTTTTTTTCTTTTAAAAAAATGTTTAGTTATATTACAGTTGTCCCAATTTTTCCCACTTTTCCTTCCTCTGCCCAGACTACCCCCATCTTGTTCATTAAAAATAAATAGCAGTTTTGATTAAGGCAGGTGTTTTGTCCTGTTCTCCATTTCATTGGTTTGATTTTATCTGTAGTATTTCCTAACTTGTGCTCTTTTCATTTACTTTGTTGTCCTTTTTTACTTGTCATTTTATTCTCTTATTTTACTGAAACAGTGGCTTATTGCTCTGGATTTTCTTTTATCACTGTTTTTCATGTATCCAATAGTTTCTGGTATGGGTAGTACTTCCCTTATTTAAAAAAATTTCCATAATTTTTGTTTGTTTCCTTTTACTCATGAGTCTCAAATAGACCTTTTAATTTCCATGTAGAAAGCTGTTTTGTTTTGTTGATAATTTCAAGCTTTATTGAATTGTGATCAGAATGTTATTTGTAATCTCAGTTTTATAGAACTTTGAAATCACTCAAGATTTTTATGTTTTAATCCCACTTGAGATATATTCTGTATTATCATGTAAAGTTTGATATGTATATTTTATGGTCTACTTCACTGATCATTTTCTAAGTCTTATATCACTGTTTTTTGTTCATTTGATGTCTTACAGTGATGGAATATTAGTTTCTTTTGTTTCTATGTATACATTTTGCATCTCCTATAGTTTTGCATCATAAAGTAGTTGCTATGTTATTTGGGGTACAGAAGTAACAATTTTTATGTGAATTACAGCTTTTAGGTGTCTTTTAGTGCTTTTTGTCTTGAATTGTTTTCTTCTGACATCAAAGAAGTCTTTTTTAAAAATATATTTTATTGATTATGCTATCACAGTTGTCCCATTTTCCCCTCTTCACTCCCCTCCACCCTGCTACCCCCTCCCACCCACCTTCCCTCCCACCTTCCCCCCCCTTTAGTTCATGTCCATGTGTCATACTTATAAATTCTTTAGCTTCTACATTTACCATTCTATTCTTACCCTCCCCTTATTTTCTACCTACCTTCTATGCTACTTACTCTCTGTACCTTCCTTCCCTCCCCCTTTCCTATTGATAACATTCTATGTGATCTCCATTTCTGTAGTTCTGTTCCTGTTCTAGTTGTTTGCTTAGTTTTTATTTTAGGTGTGGTTGTTAGTAATTATGAGTTTGCTGTCATTTTACTGTACAGGTTTTTTGTCTTCTTTTTCTTAAGTGAGTCCCTTTAACATTTCATATAATAAGGGCTTGGTGATGATGAACTCCTTTAACATGACCTTATCTGAGAAGTACTTTATCTGCCCTTCCATTCTAAATGAAAGCTTTGCTGGATACAGCAATCCTGGATGTAGGTCCTTGCCTTTCATGACTTGTGAAATAAAGGAAGATGTACAAGGAACCAATTGTGATGGGAAGGAAACTGGGACTCAAATCAATGGAATGGACCAGAAGGGAAGAAAGAAACATCCAATCAGAAGAGAATGAAGAAACAGGAATTCAAAAACATGAGGAGAGGCTTAGGAACCTCCAGGACATCTTTAAACGTTCCAACATCCGAATTATAGGGGTACCAGAAGGGGAAGAGGAACAGCAACAAGTGGAAAACTTATTTGACCAAATAATAAAGGAGAACTTCCCCAATCCAGCAAAGGAAATAGACTTCCAGGAAATCCAGGAAGCTCAGAGAGTCCCAAAGAAGTTGGACCCAAGAAGGAACACACCAAGGCACATCATAATTACATTAGCCAAGATTAAAATGAAGGAGAGAATTCTAGAAGCAGCAAGATATAAGGGAACAGTCACCTACAAAGGAGTTACCATCAGACTGTCAGCTGATTTCTTAAAACAGACCTTACAGGGAAGAAGGGGCTGTAAAGAAGTATTCCAGGTCATGAAAGGCAAAGAGGTCTTTCTAAAATTGTGTCCACTTGACTGAAATACCTTTGGTTCATACCTTTAATTTTATGTTTTCTTAATCTCTTTAACTATGTTCCTTGAACATTAGGTCGGCTTTGTAAGCCAAGTTGAAAACTTGTTTCTTTTAGTGGCTGAGTCAGGTCTACTCACATTTTTATGACTAATGCTGTGTTTTATGTTTCTTTTTCTGTGGTGTCTCCTTTGTTCTTTAAGACATTTTCTGGCATTTAAAGAAATATGTATTTTTCTTTAATCACCGTTAATTTTTCACTATCTGTGTGTCAGGTTTTAATGGCATTCTTTAACTCGTAGCCTACACAACAGTGTACTTACTCCACTTTCCCTTTCATGTTACATGCAACGTTTGTACATTAGTCTTCCACCCTCACACCTCAATATTTGTAATGTTTGAATATAGTAAAATTCTCGTTCTTTTTTTTCAATGATTTTTAAACTTTCTTTTTAGAAGGAAAGGGAGGGGGAAAGAGAGAAACATCAATGTGTGGTTGCCTCTTGCACGCCCCCTACTGGGGACCTGACCCACAACCCAGGCATGTGCCCTGACTGGCAATCAAACTGGCAACCTTTTGGTTCATGGGTTGGCGCTTAGTCCACTGAGCCACACCAGCCAGGGCTCATTATCAGTTCTTTTGCTGATTTTCATATCATGGTTAGATGAAGCTTATTCTCTAGATTTCTGAAGAATAGCTCTCATGAGTGCTGGGTTCTTGTGACCAGGCCAAGACTCACACCCACGTTTTCTCACTGTAACATCTGTGCCTTCCCTGCCGCACCTCATCACTTACCCTTGTTGATCTACACTGAAAGTCCAAACTGGCAGACCTCCATCAGGTTTGCAATGATAAGACATGAACTTCATAGTCTGGTCTGGGTGGTGGCTTAATTGCTTTTCTTGATGTTTAAGATAGTTGTGACTAATCTTTCTTCTGTTTGTTGCAGGACCAAGCCACATGTCATTCTATGTTCGTACTCACAAAGGGTCAACACTTTCTCAGTGGTCTCTTGGCAGTGGCACTCCAGTCACCAGTAAAGGAGGGGACTACTTTGTATTTTACTCTCATGGACTCCAAGCCTCTGCATGGCAGTTCTGGATAGAAGTACAGGTGGGAATTTCCCAGCATTACTGGTATCATTGGTCGGGTTCCCAGGTGGTATTTGGCAACTACCAAATACTTAGGATCAGTATTCTGCCTTCATAGAGCTAGAAAACTAACTAATTTTCTCTGCCAGGTCTTGGAAGAACAGCCAGAGGGTGCAGTCACTGTAGCCATTGCTGCCCACTATCTTTCTGGGGAAAACAAGAGATCCTCCCAGCTGGACACTCTGAAAGAGAAGTTCCCAGATTGGACATTTCCCTCTGCCTGGGTGTGCACCTACAGTCTCTATGTGTTTTAACCTTGTGAAAGAATTTGAAGTAAATGACCAGTGGGATGATACTTCATGTGACACATTTTCTCCTTAGGCTACATGGTACTTGTAAGTCAGTGAATTTTAATGAGCATATGTTCAAAGAGCTTTGTGGACTAACACTGTTCAGGGTTAAGCGCTATGATTATGCTGTGGGGTAATGATAAATGATTTTTTTGACACTTGAAAATGCCAGTTTTCTGGCACTTAAGCACACGTAGGTACTGCCACTACACTACTGTCATTTTGTACAACCTTAAGGACAAAAACCAACAGACCATCTGAACAGTGAGTTGTTCCCTTAGGATCATAAAAGACATTGGAAGTACTTCAGGCCCGCTGTTACTGAGACAAATGACATTTCCAATTAAAGCTCAAGACCATTTGTTGTGTGGATGGTGGGTAAACTACCAAATCACTGGAGTAAGGATTCCCCTTGAGACCTAACTGTAGGTCATTAGAAAGCTGTTTCAAAAAGGAATGGGAAGAACCATTGGGCTTTTGAGATCCCGGCCTGTGCCAGGCTGAGCTTCTTTAGGAAGCTTCTAGAGTGTGCTTTGCATCTCTGTAGTGAAGCCCAGGACCCCTGATGTGGAAACCTGTGCTGAGTTGCTGCTCCTAGCGCCCTCCTGACAGCTGGTCACCTAGATCCATTGTGAAGCTTCTGTGCCTGAAACTTCCCTCTGAAACATGTTGCCCCTCTTCACCTGACCAGTTTGAGATGGCAAGCCTATGTCCAGCTACATGTACCCTCTGGGTTTTCACAGGTTCTTTTGGGTCATTGTTGTTTGTGCCAGTACATGACCTTAACTTCCTCAGAGCACTGAGTTGCCAATGGCTATTTTATAAATATTTATTCTTTGTCTTGTAGGAGAGAGTTTTCTGCTATCCAGTGTTAATCCTTAAAAGCATAGTTTTATTGATGCACTGAGTCCTTATTTGTGCCTGTTTCCAGCCAGCTGAACAGATTGGTTTCTCAGTAACTTACTGTCCAGCAGAGAAGACTTTCCTGGAAGTTGAGGTTGTGGCTAGGCCTGGAACAAGATCCCCCTGTACTTGTGGTTATTGGGGTTCAGACCCTGCATAATGGCAGACCTAGGCCTCATAAGTGCTCTTCATTTTTAAGATGACTGTGTAGCGTGTGAGGCATATGCCAGCAGTGCCTCTGACGGATTCTGGGCTCCAGTGGGAAGGTTTGGGGGTTAGGTGGTAAATGTTGCTTCATTTTTTTTCTGTTAAGAAATGTAAGAAGTTGCACCAATTCTGAGTGTACTAAGTATAGACCCCCCCAAAACATTTTAAAGACACACCATAGTAAAAAAAAATTAAAGAATTGGCACTTGGATTCATTTGAACAGATAGAGTAAGTGTGCATCATGGGAGGAAATTCTTGAAGCTGCTTGTGTGATACAATGTGGTTTCTTAATCATATTACCTAATCTGACTCTTAAAGCTGCCTGGGCGTACATGGAGGGCCGCAGCCAGCACTGAAGGGTAACACGGTGGCTGTGACGTGCACAAAAACTGGTGCCGATGCTTATTTTTGATTTTGTAGAAACCATGTATTATTAGCTTTAAGTGCCTGGCACCTGCCACATTAGGCAGTAATAAAGTTGGAAGTGTTTATAGTATAGCTTGTATGGAATCACAGTTGTGGAAGAAAAGTTAGAAACAGTACTATCTCAATGAATTTCAAAATCTAGCCAGTCTGCAGGTTCCATATACACGGATGGAAAATATGCAGGGGAAAAATGTTACGTTGTTGCTGATGTGTACTACATAGTTAGGCCTACAGTGGTTCCATCTGTACCAAACGTGTAGACTCTTTTCCTTATTCCCTAAAAAGTGTAGTGTAATAACTATTACATGGTATGTACATTTTAATACAATTCAGATGATTTAGAGGATAATGGATGTAGGCTATATGCAAATACTATGCTATTTTATGTAAGGAACTAGGACATGTGGATTTTCATATCCACACACACGCTCTAACTCCCTGTCCGATGGATCCTAAGGGATAACTGTATAATCATATTTTTGTCCCTGTGAATAATCTGGACTTGATTACCAGAAATTACTCATAGGGGAAAAAAGGCAAAACTCCAACTTTTGTAGGAGGCATTGTATGAAACACAAAAAGTTCCTTGTGATATTTTCAGTAATAATCATGGTTTTCTTTTTGCCTTTGAATTATATCCTTACATGTAAACAATTCTTTTGTTTCTTTCGAATTATAAAACTTACATCTGGTGCAAGATCTTAAAAAGATGCTCAATGGTCTCTGGGCACGCTTAAGTGTCCTAGAAGATTGTTTTAATGTAGAAATGATTAAGTAATTCCAGTATTCATGGCTGTGTTGGTAAGCGCACCACTGTCACATCAGCAGCCTCTGAAATTAAAGAATTTGAGTCATTTGAATAACTCATTTCTAAAAGGGTCTTTTCAAATTCTAAAACACATCATTTCCTACAGAATTTAAATGTAAGTAGCACAGAAAAAAGTGTAAAGAATTGTGATTTCAAAGGAATTTGTTCTTAAAATTTTATGCTGTGTTGGACCAAAAAATGATTGTTGCATGAAGTATTTGTGTCCAGTTTGGCAGATGTAACTAAGCATGATAGGATCCCTAAAATGTTATCACTGAGGGAAACCAGCTGTTCACTCAGGAAGACTGTCCATTTCTTTTCACTGGTTTGCTGACTTGATTAACTGTTGCCTTACAATGTTACCAGAATAAACTTTTTATCTGCTAGTGTCTTTAACAGAAAAATAGATCTTTATTGTGTTCTCTCCTGTATCCTCACATTTGAAGTTATTTCAAGTCTACAGAGCCTTTAAAATCCCTTTTTAAAAATTGCTATTAGAAAACCTAGATGGGTCATATGCGTGAAGAACTCAATATTAAAATGTTCGTTTACTTCAACTGGAATCCTTTTTGCTGTGGAATAAGGTTGTGCATCTGAATTCCACAGAAATTTATGACTCATTATTTGGTAAGTGTTGAACTTCAGCACATTTAGCAATTTAAATCATATCCATTGGTGAAGAGAGTCACTGAAGGGCTAATAAAAAGGGAGGGAAGAGGGAATTTTCTTGGAGCCAGAGAGCGCATTCTAATCACACAAGGAAAGGGCAGCCGTGCTCCCCCCCCCAAAAAAAGTACCCACATCTCTGTGCAAATTACTTAAATTTGAGTCAGTTTCCTTGAAAATGGTTCAGTACAAGGTGAAACAGCTGAATGATACTCCTAATACATTTTATGCCTCCTTATGTGTTTTTATTTTAAAAATATCCTAGCCAATTTTGAAGTACAATAATATATACTTTCGATACTACATATTAATTTGTTTTCTCCAAGTTTGCCCCTATTAACGTGATCAAGTGGAACTTATCCCAAGAATGCAAAGTTGATTCAGCACCTGAAAAATCAACGCAATATGTAATTAATAAAGGACGACTAACATGATCATTTCAACAGATGCCAAAAAATCTGACAACACCTAAAACCTTTTCATGATAAAAACCCTAATCTAATAACAGGATGGGAACTTCCTCAATAAAGGTAATCTATTAGAAAAATAATTTGTGGTGAAAGACGAAATGTTGCTTTCCCTCAGAAAAGAAGATAAGGACATCCAGTACTCCCACTTCTGCTGAATATGGTACTGGAGGTTCTAGCCAAGGTGGTTTGGCAGGAGGCATCCAGATTAGCTGCAGATGATATGATGGTCTACAGAGAGAATCCTAAGGAGTTCACAGAAGTATTCCAGTTAATAAGTGAATTCAGCAGTGTTGTATGGTCCAATATCAATATATGGAAATGAACTATATTTCTATATATTAACAAAGAACCCCAAAATAGAACAATCCAAAAAGAAAATGATTCTATTTGCAAAAGCATCAAGAACAAAATACTTAAAAATAAGCTTAACAAAAGTACCATTTTTTTATACTACAAACTATAAAACATTGCTGAAAGACCTTGTTCACAATTAGCAAGCTTAAGATGGCAGTGTTTTCCAAATTGATCTATAGATTGAATGCAATCTCCATCAAAATTCCAGCTGCCTTTTTGTGTGTGCATGTGTAGAAATTGACAAACTGGCCCTAAATTTTCTATGGAAGTGCAAGGGACCCAGAATAACTAAAATACTCGAGAAAAACTTGCAACATAGCAACAGTAATCAAGACAGTGTGGTACTGACATTAAGAGTAGACATAAATTAATGTAGTACAAAATTAGTCCAGAAAAAAACCCATACGTTTACAGTCAGTTGAGTTTTGGCAATCAATGGGAAAAAATCAGTAAGTGGTTCTGGGACACTAAGTAACACACATACAAAAAAAAACTCACAATGGATCAAAGGCCAAAAAGTAGGAGCCAGAACTATAAAAATCTTAGAAGAAAACATTGGCATTAGTACCTGTTTTTGCTAACCAAAAGAAATCCTAAGCATTTTTCTTTTTTGCTTTTATGAAAATAGCTGGTACCATACTGAAGTAAGCCTTTCAAAAAAGCTAAGTGCCACAACACTAATTTTTGGAATATTCTTTGCTTTATGCCATTGTGGCTTAGAGGTTTCTTAGGAACACTCTACTCTTGGATAGTGGGGGAACCTGTATCTGATCAGGGTCTAGTATCCAAAATACATAAAACCTCTCACAAATTAACAAAGATAAATGACCCAATGGTGAAATGGGCAAAGGATGTGAATATTTTTTATCCAAAGATATACAAATGGCTAATAATCATGAAAAGACAGTTATAAAGGAAATGCAAATCTACAATGAGACACCACGTCATACATTAACACAGATAGCTGTAACCGAAAATACAAGTGCTGATGGTTGAAACTGGAACCCTCCTCCAGTGCGAGTGGGAATTTTAAAAAATGGTATTGGCACTATGGGATCCAGTTAGGCAGTTCCTCAAAAAATTAACTAGTTACCACACGACTCAGCATTTCCACTCCCAGACAGAATTGAAACCGTGTTTCACAAAAACTACTTATACATATGGTAGAGAAAAAGTGCAAACCATCTAATCCCTTAAATAAAGGATGGAGAAACAAGTATAGTACATCCATAAAATGGAATATTATCCAGCCTTAGAAAGGAATGAAATACTGATATACGGAGATGGAGATGAACAGCATGCTATCTGAAAGAAGACAGGAAAGAGCCACATATTATATGACTTCCATTTATATGAAATGTGCAGAATAGGCAAATCCATAGATACAGCAGGTTTAGATATAGGAAAAAGTCAAAATAATTTTTAACCCTACCTCTTAGAGATGATGCCTGGTCTCTACATTTTTATAAAGTTTTGTTTGGTGGAAACCATGTATGCATGCTTTTGTATCACGTTTTCATTATATTTTAAACATTCTCCATGTCGTCAACATGGACTGTCTGTTTCAGTCTTCTGTTGCCAGGCATCTAGGATGCCACCAACTCTTGATGCCCCTATTCTAAATAATTCTGTATAGAAATAATAAATCTCTGAGAGGGAGAATTATATAACCAGAAGAGTATTTCTGTGGCTTTTATTACATACACTTTTGTTGTTAACCTCAGATGGTGAATAACAAAACTTCATGTAATAGTTTTATTGCCCTTTACCAAGTTAAAAAAATATACACATTACAGAAGCAACAGAAACTTTAATTACAAGCAGAGGTCGACTCTCCCACTGAATGACTTCTTGTTTTTGATCTTAGCAAATAATTTAAACTTTGAATATACTGAATATTTAAGTTCATTGGTTAAAATTATGGCTTACACAATTGATATGTGAACCAAACAAGGCAAAACAAAAATGAGCTTTAAAAAATTAAAGTATATCACAAATTATTAGAGAAAATTTCTGTAAACTTTTTTTTGCCTCTGGGCCCGCTCATTCCTATTAGTTGAAAACCAAGTATCTTCTACAAGACGTTGTTTATGGCATTAACCACAGGAACACAGCTGCCTTAGTGAGCCCATGCTTTGAAGAATGCAACATGAACCTAGCAGCAGACAGGGTATTTGAAAAGATCACAGCTGTTTACAATGGTAAATCATTTTTATTGACTGAATATGCACGCCAACAAAAGTAATGCTAGTTCTCCTCCTAGTGGCAAGGG
Organism: Sturnira hondurensis; assembly: GCF_014824575.4. Classification (NCBI taxonomy): domain Eukaryota; kingdom Metazoa; phylum Chordata; class Mammalia; order Chiroptera; family Phyllostomidae; genus Sturnira; species Sturnira hondurensis. The sequence continues at coordinate 327,451 of NW_028095455.1, read as the reverse complement.
CAGGAGAAGGAATTTCAGGTTAGTTTCTTGCTGAGCTGCATGTAGTCACATGGGAAACATTTTCCATCTTAAGATTCAGAGAAAGGTGGTTTAAAACAAAGCCTTAAATAAAAGTAGCACCAGAACAACCAGGTACCAATACTCACATATTACACCCATTCAGGAGTTTCAATATGTGAAATTATTGCACTTATAATGTAAAAAATAAATGACAGTGAATTACCAAACCCAAAAATTTAAAACAGTTTGATGAATTTTGAACTAAGCAATTTCAAAATGGTTTTCAGTTTCCCTCAAAGGAAACCTCGCTAGGACAACTAAATCTAGCCATTTACTTTAAAAAACAAGGATAGAGGACCAAGTTTTAGTTCTCCACTATAATTGCACTATGACAAGAGAGGCTGTTTTACATAGTGGTATGAAGTTGGTCCACATCAAATCATTATTATAAAAATAAGTTTTTGTATAAAACAACATTGCATTCCTTTGTTCAAACTGCACAGTACGAAGCTGTCTAAATTAACACTGTTACACGGTAATTAGAAGTATACACGGTGGATATGTGAAGCAATTAAGGAGAATGCAGGAAAACTGAAATTTAAATCATCCAGAAATACATAAAATATTTTAAAAATTACAATGAAGAATGCATTCTATACATACTAATTTTTAGTTAGCGGTAATGATATAGGATTCAGCAGTCTATTTACATAAAACTCCATTTTTATTCAATTTACAAAAGCAAATAAATAAGAAACTACATTAATTTGCACAAAACCTATTTCATTTCATGATCAGTGTGACCATTCCTGTTGCTCTATGACCAAGCCAATATGCCTGTCTTCCTCTCTGAGGACTGCGCAAATTTGGAAAGAGCAAGCCCTGTCTTTATTCCAAGAGTATATATAGCCATGCAGAATCCAGCATAAAATCTTATAAATTATAATACAAGCCCTGAAAATATGAACAGTGCCTTTGGGTATATTTACACAAGAGTATTCACAAAAAAGATAAATTTCTTTGATATAAAAGAGTAGTGGTATCTAACAGCATACTTGATAAGAACCCCGCAGACCTCCAACCACAGTGACCCGGCAGGAACCAAGTGCACACACTGGCTCCCAGGGAAACCAGGGAAAGGCCCCGTCAGTTCAGGACTGGGACGACGGGACGGGCAGGAAGAGCCAGGGGCACATCTCCATCACACTGGTGTGTGCTGAGCCAGGGCAGCTCCCATTCAGGAGGCCCAGTTAGAGCCCAGCCTGGCTCTCGATCCAAGGGGGCGCTACAGGTAGCTCAGGTACCTGATGAACTGCAGCAAGCACCTTAGCATTTACCTTTAAAAAGCAGTCTGGACACACACTGAACCAGAAAACATGTAAGAAGCTATATGGAAGTGAAAAAGTAAGTTCATCTGGGGCAAAACAATCCCTATAGTTTAAAAGCTACCAACCTTTAAAACCAAAATATCCTCGTGTACATCTATCTGTACAGTATTCTTTATTACTTTCTACTCAAGCTTAAAAAAATTTTTTATGAAAGATGAGCAATTCTGATATCACATGTTTATGCAAAGAGATTTCTTAGTGAGTTAGTTAAAATTTAATACCTTATCAGAGTGTCTGAGCTGAGCTCTCCCTGGTTAAGGCAACTAGGTTACAACGTCCTCAGTTGCATACACTCTGCTGCTAATAACACTGCCCTCGGCGACGGCAACCCACAGTCGTTAGGACACAGAACAGTCGTAAGTCCCATCCTGAAAAGGTTCTTCCTCCTCTGCTAGGGTTGCGTCCTCCTCTTTCCTGCTGACCAGGCCGCTACCTCCGACCTCGCCCTGGGGGAGGCTTCCATGGCCTGAGCAGACCCTGCTCTCCTCTGCCCGGGGACTAGTGTGTTCAGGAGTCTTACCCACAGTTACTGGCTGGAAGGCTTCAGGCTGGACCTGCTCTTCTGTTATCTCACTGAGCTTCTGTAGTTGTGGCTTAATGATGTTCAAAAATGGCTTATATCCAGGACTAAGTAGAGGAAAAAGGACATTAGTTTTCATCTGCTGCATTCAAAAGGCTCCACAGTGTTATGGATAAATTCCTACTAAACACTGACACTGTAGGGTCAGTAAGAGATGGCACATGGAGGTTGGAAGGGATGGTTTCTTAGGTGCCCTGGCCAGTGTAAAGGTGGCTGTACATAGCATTAGTGTCAAGTCTTAAATTTCTGAATGAATGAATTTGTCAATTAAGGAAAACTAAACCCAAGTAAAGGAAGACCCAAAATCCACACATAATTGGTGACAAAGGGCTAGAACCCAAGGCTCTTAACATTATCCCTACTCTCTTTTAAAAAAAAAACTCAAGTGCCCTTTATTCTAGATTATCCTATTTCGAGTTTTATCTCCATGTACTACTCAATTTGGGCTTGCTAGTAACTGCCATGGAATGTTAAATTCACGTGGACTTTCAAGTTTTTATCTTTTCAAGTAGACATTTTTAGGTTATTATCTTTAATTCCACAGAAGTACAAATCTCAAGTTCCAGTCTTAATTCTACGATCATTTGTACTGGTCAGTGACGTGCACTCCCATTTCTAAAATGACCAGTACTATCTCACTGAACATTATCTAAATGTCTATTAGAGAATGGTAACAAAAGAAAATGGTCTTCAAAATGAACATAGGAAAGTGTTTTTATTTGACCAACCTAAAAATCTCCAAACAAATGAACCAAAGCTAAGTCTTAATGTGAAAGGACAGCCAAGAAAGAAGCCTGCAGAACCCAGCCCTTACCAATCTGTAGAGGCCCATCGGTCCACCGCATGCAGCCCTGTCTTTATGTTCTGTAACATCTCTCCATCTACCTCTGTGGTCTGCATAATAACCAAAATCTGGTTGATTACTGAGGATTCTCTAAGAATCAGGCCTATGACAATACACCAGTCCAGACATCCTGCCTCCATGAAGATGTGTAGCAAATACCTACATACGAACAGAAACAAAATAACTGAGAAGGAAATACGGATCCAAGGCAAATCTACAGATGTTCAGAAAGGCAATCGTTATCAGGAAAGTACCCCTTGTACCTTATTTGCCCAAATATCCCAAGTAGGCATTCTGTGCTTTCAAAATGCTGAAAGACTCACCGCAGCTGGACCTGGGACTTGTGAGGCCCTTTACTCGCCAGCTCCATGGAGATGTGCTCTAGCTCTGACTGAGTTAAGCTGAGTGTGGAGAAGTTCTCATCCACCACTGTCCAGTCCCCATCCACCATGGAGCTGCTTTCAGTCAAGTCTGTGGCTGAACCAATACTGCACTCGTCACCTGATGAAGAAGTGCCAAAAGTTATAAACTAACTCCACGTACAGAATGTTTTAATTTTAAATATTGGCTGTTCTCAGATGTCAATTTCTGCTAGAGAGTTTGAAACCAAAACATTAAATCCACTGCTAGAGTTCCATGCTGTATTAATAGTATTTTTTTAAAAGTCATTAGAGAGATGACCATGCATTATATATGCCTTCAGATGGAAAAACATGCTATTACCTATTTAAAAAACAGCTATAATCTGACCAATTGACAATACAGAGGAAACTGTTAAATGAAACCATGAAGATGCAATCACCAAAATCCACATTATGAGAAAAACCCATGAAGCAATTTCTTCAATGAATAAATTAGAAGGAAAAAAAAGACCGAGGGGAACAATCACTGAAAGAATTAAAAACACATCAAGCACAATGTATGAACCTTGTCTGGATCTTGATTCAAGCCATAAAAGACAATTATGAATTATGAAACAATTGGAAATCTGAATACTTACTGGATATATTATGGTATTAAGGAATTGTTTAATTTTTAGAGGGATAATGGTATTATGGCTATTTTTAAAAAGAGTCTCTTTAGAGATACATACTGAACTATTCACAGATAAAATACATCATGCCTTGAATATGTTCAAAAATACAGGAGGAGGGGAAGTGAATGAAACCAATCTGGTCATGAAGTGGGGTGGCTGATGGATACGTGCAGGGGCCAAGGGATCCATTATACTATCATCTAAACTTTTTAGTATGTTTGAAATTAACTCTTTAAAAAGTTCCTTTTAAAAAAGCAATGGTGCTACCTCATGCCCATTATGATGGCTAATATTTTTTTAAAAAGCAAGTAAGTGTTGGTGAGGACATGAAGAAACTGGACCCCTTGTCAACACTGGTGGGAATATAAAATGGTACAGCTACTATCAAAAATACAATGGTCCTTCCAAAAAAAATTAAAAAGAATTACCATATGACCTGGCAATCCCACTTCTGCACAGGTACCCCAAAGCATTGAAAGCAGGGTCTCAAAGAGTACTCCCATGTTCATGGCAAATTATTCACAATAACTGAAAGGTGGAAGCAACCCATGTGCATACCCACAGATGGCTAGATGAATAAAATGTGGCGTGTACACACAATGGGATATTGCTCCACCTAAAAAAAGGAAGGGGCGTTCATGCATGCTACAGTGGGGATGAACTTTGAGAACATTGTGCTGAGTGAAATAAGCCAGCTACAAAAGGACAAATACTGTATGATTCCAGTTATACGAAGTATCTAAAGTAGTGAAATTCAAAGAGACAGAAAATAGAGCGCTATTTGCCAGTAGTTGGGGGAGGGAAGAATGGGGAGCTGTTATTAAATGGGTAGGGGGTTTTAGTTTTGCAAGATGAAACAAGTCCTGGAGACTGGCTGTACAAAAGTGTGAAGTGTAAACACTACTAACTGTACACTTAAAAATGGTTAAGGTGATAAATTTTATGTATATTCTACCACAAAAACAATTAATGGCAGCTGTAAGCCTACCTACATAGCAGAGGCTCAGGTGACAGTGACAACAGACTGGAAATCAAATTTCAGGTGAATGCTTGGCCATTAAGAAAACTGCAGAAAATCGGATATTAATTACTACTTAAGGCTCCTGTAATTATATAAACCTAAGCAACATAAATCACTTAAAAAATTCCTCAATTTTTCACTTACCCATTACTATAAGAGCAGAGGTTAGCACACATTTTTGGGTAAAGGGCCAGATAGTATTTTAGGTTTTAAAGGCTAAGAGGCAAAATTAAGGATATTATATAGGAAGTCACAGAGAAAAAGGAAATGTCCACATTTTAAAATCAATGAAATAAAAAGGGAGATAACTGAGTACAATTTTCTGTGATACAGGTATGAGAGAAATGCAATTTTTTATGAGGATAGGTAACATTTTGCTTATTTGAGGTTCAAAGTTTTTCTCATAATATATTTTTTATTTTATGATTATGCTATTTAGTTGTCCTATTTTTCCTTCACTCCCCTCCACCCTGCACACCTTCTCCCACCCACATTCCCCCCCTTTAGTTCACGTCCATGTGTCGTACTTATAAGTTCTTTAGCTTCTACATTTCCCATACTATTCTTGCCCTCCCCCTATTTTCTACCTACCATCTATGCTACTTATTCTCTGTACCTTTTCTTCCTCTCTACTTCTCCCACTCCCCTGTTGCTAACCGTCCATGTGATCTCCATCTCTGTGGTTCTGTTCCTGTTCTGGTTGTTTGCTTAGTTTGCTTTTATTTTACGTGTGGTTGTTAATAATTATGAGTTTGCTGTCATTTAACTATACATGTGTTTTATCTTCTTTTTCTTAGGTAAGTCCCTTTAACATTTCATATAATAAAGGCTTGGTGATGATGAACTCCTTTAACTTGACCTTATGTGAGAAGCACTTTATCTACCCCTCCATTCTAAATAAAAACTTTGCTGGATAGAGTAATCTTGAATGTACTTCCTTGTCTTTCATGACTTGGAAAACTTCTTTCCAGCCCCTTCTTGCCTGTAAGGTCTCTTTTGAGAAATCAGCTGACAGTCTGATGGGCACTCCTTTGTAGGTAACTGTCCCCTTATCTCTTGCTGCTTCTAGAATTTTCTCCTTCATTTTAATCCTGGGTAATGTAATTATGATGTGCCTTGGTGTGTTCCCTCTTGGGTCCAACTTCTTTGGGACTCTCTGAGCTTCCTCAACTTCCTGGAAGTTGATTTCCTTTGCCAGATTGGGGAAGTTCTCCTTTATTAACTTGTCAAATAACTTCCACTTGTTGCTCTTCCTCTTCTCCTTCTGGTACCTCAATAATTTGGATGTTGGAATGTTTAAAGATGTCCTGGAGTTTCCTAAGCCTCTCCTCATTTTTTTGAATTCTTATTTCTTCATTCTTTTCTATTTGGTTGTTTCTTTCTTCCTTCTGGTCCACTCCATTGATTTGAGTCCCAGTTTCCTTCCCAACACTATTGCTTCCCTGTGCATTTTCTTTTCACTTAGCATAGCCTTCATTTTTTTCATCTAATTGCAACCAAATTCAACCAATTCTGTGAGCATCCTGATTACCAGTGCTTTGAACTGTGCATCTGATAAGTTGGGTATCTCTTGATCGCTCAGTTGTATTTTTTCTGGAGCCTTGATCTGTTCTTTTGTTTGGGCCATTTTGTTTTGTTTTGATGCAGCTGTTAGGTAGTAAGGGGAAGAGCCTTAGGTGTTAAGCAGGGCAGGACAACCCAGTTGCTGCATTGTGATGTTGTTTGTGGAGGCGGGGTCCAAGAGATAACAATGGCACGAGCTCCGTTCTCTGCTGGCTTTCAGCCCCTTCCACTGCTTCCTCCAAACAAACTGGGTCCTTCTGGTGCTGATTTCCTGGGTGGGTGGGTTTGTTAAGTTCTAAGACCCTGTGGGTCTCTCCAATGAACTCTCCTGTGAGGCTGGGAGTCTCTCTTGGCACTTCAACCCCCACAGGTGTTTTTAGTTGGTGTTTTGAGGCTTTATCTCTCCGTGCTGGGATCCTAGGTTGTGATGTCTTGCTCCCCAGTTTCACCTGGTTTATCTGTGCGCGAATGTGGGACCACCTGGTCTGCCAGCCACGCCCCTGCAGAACCTGCCCCCTCACTGGGTTCACCCACTTGCTGCCACCCCACACCTTGGCTCTACCAGCCACCGCTTTTTTTGGTGAGACCCCCTCTCCACCCGGCCACCCAACTCTGCCCCTCCTACTGGTCTGGATGAATATGTCTATTTTAACTCCTTGGTTGTTGGACTTCCATACAGTTCAATTTTCTGACAGTACTGGTTTTTTTTTTTTTGTTTCTAAATTTTTGTTGTCCTTATTTTGGTTGTGCGAGGAGGCACAGTTTTTCTACCTATGCCTCCATCTTGGCTGGAAGTCTTCAAAGTTAGTATTTATGTATCGTTAAAATCAACTGCATTTATGTATCGTTAAAATCAACTGCAAAAGTTCATCTATTAGTGCTGATGTGTAATAAGATTTCATGTTTCATTTTACTTAAAATAAATATGCTGAAGTATACTCAAGGCCAAATTTGGCCTTTGATAGTAACTACCCACATCTCCAGCAGATACTGAAGAGCAATCTTCAAGGAAACAGCTTCAAAGAAGAGAGTGAAACTCTCTCTCTGAAGTGCACATAATCTTTCTTCCAAAGGAAGTGAAGAAAAGCCTAGGATTCACAGTGACATTTACCTTTGTTAGATAAAGGTGATAGGAAGGCGTCTTGCATTTGTGGTCCATGGGATGAGGCTGTGTCTATCTCATGATGGGTAGGGCCAATGTTGCTGAGCCAGCTCTGACTTCGTTGGGCATTAGAGACGCCAGCATTTATCTCCAGGTTTGAAAAAGGGTCCACTGATTGAGACTTTAACAGCTGCTCTCCCACTGCAAGGCAGGTCCAAAACAGAGGGGAAAAATGGGAATTTAAGATGTATACACTGCCATTTCCAATTCTGTTCTTTCAGCTTCTCTTCCTCACTCTCCCAATACTAGAAGTTCAAATCTAACAACTGTCCTATACCACATTATCAACCCATAAACCAGAGATGTGGGCTGTAACAAAAAGGCCTGCCTATATAATGCTATCTAGCAGTCATCTTATATCATCATCTTACTAGAACTAGGCAAAATTTTATTCTTTCATCTTTTGAGTGATTTTTCTTGGATCTAAGATGGCAAGAAGTTTCCAAATGCCATAATAAAAGGCTTTTGTTTGAATTTTCTTAAGTGATAATTAGAACAGTCTTCCTTAAAAAGACCCAAACTAAAAAACTAAAAAACTATCTTTTGATTTTTCTTTCATCAAAATGCAGTTTCACTTTGTCCTTTCCCAGTTTAGAAGACAGGCTCTCAAAAATGCATTTTTTTTCCATTTCTTTGGAATGAGTCCTGTCAGGTAAGTAACATTTATTTTGATTAACCAATTCCAAAGTGCCTTTGCACAATAAGTGTGGTATTTCCTATGTTCAGTCAATTCTCAACTTGTTGATAATCTGAGATAACAATGGTTAGATTTATAAGCTAGACTTCCTTGTGAGATACATGGTCCACTTTATTTATATCCTTGATCAAATGCTGCATGATCCAACTATGTACAAAAACTTTCATCTCTTCCTGAGTTTGGAATGAAAAGACTCACATTCCAAATAATGGAATATGTGGATATAAATTAATAGCAAAACATCTAAATACTTGTAGTAAAATACAAGTCTTCTGACACAAAGGCTGCATTACCTGTTCGGAATTTTCCATTTTTGGAAGGAGAATTGATAGAAGAGGCTGGGATGATGGGAAGGGGCCACAGGAAATCTTTGTGGAGTCTCTTCAGGGCTACCACAAAGTTGTCTACCCGAGCAGCTCGAGCACGCTCCTTACAGAGCCAACTAATTAGTTCAAAGCCCAGCTGAGCTGCAAAGCAACCCAGGTCCTTGAGCCGAACTTCTTCTAAGAGACGCCGAGCATGTCTCCAGAGCATCATGTCAATATACATGTTCTCAGCACAGTCGCTGTCTTTACTCCACCTACAAATGTGAACACAAGAAAAGTACAGAAAAATCTTTCCTGGAAGACATCACATTCTTTTATGCAGTAGCACTGATAATGCTGAGGAGGAGCTAAGAGTTTGGATCTCTGATGAGGAGGAAGATGGAGTTTTAGGATCTTCTTCTCCATGTGATACCACAACCTATTGAACAATACCTGGAACACCGCAGGCTCTTACAACATAGTTGTAGAATGAGTACATGGAGCAGGATAAAACAGGAGACAAAGCCAAACCAGGAAAGAGGGTGGTAACTGCTTGACGGAAAACAAGGGAGCAAATAAATGCTGTATTTGAAAAGACCAAGGAAAAGAGGGGAGGAAATCAAATCAAAGAAACGAAGAAGAAAAGTGAAGTGAAATCTTTGAGTTATTTAGACAACATAATTTTTTTTTTAAATCAATGACTTGATTATATATAGTCTATCATCCCTTACTCACGTGAGCTGATGTGTTGTAACTGGTGTGGTAACAGCACTGTGGGGCTTCCGTGACAGGCAGCATGGGAACGGGGCTGCCTGCATTCAGATCGTAGCGCTGTCGCTCATGAGTTGTGTGAGCACAACCGAGTTTATTTTCTGAGCCTCTGTTTTGTCACTTGAGCAATGTGGGTAACAACAGTGTCTACCCTTATCTACCCTTTTACAGCTGGTGAAAGGATGAAAAGACCTATACATATAAATGCTTTGAACTATGTATAGCACACAGTATTTACTATGCACTAGCTAGTTTTAAAATCAGGGTATGGCTGAGAAGCTACTACTTGCCTGACGATTGTTTACAGGTGGCATTTTACTTGTATATTGCCTATGATTGTGCGTATGTCACAGATATTAATGACTAAGATAAGAAAGAGCAGTTAAACATCACAATAAGGAATGTTCGATAAGCTTTAACTATGTGCAAGGCACTGGAGACACAATACAAACAATGTAAAAGGATTAGGGAAGAGAAAAATCAAGAGCCAAGAACATGCAACACAAGAAGGAATACAAGGACCTCACAAACCAGAGGAAACTGTATTGTACAACGTTCAGTGTGAGTTCAGTTGACCTCTCAGGAGCAATAACCCATCTATGGGAGACGCAGGTTTTGGTCTCCAGCTGCACTTCCTCTTTGCTCTCTGCCTGCTGTAATGACTTCTCCAATCAAGAGTCAGAGAAGAGTCAAGTGCAGGACTAAATCTTTACTTTTTGTTGAGAGGTAGGTATAGTTGGAAAGGAGGATAAAACTGCTGACTGTCAGAATGCTTTTGGATTTCCTGCAGCTTTATTGTATCTTTTCGATTATCAGAATAATTTAACATTAATTACATTCAGAACAGGTATATCAAAACCTACTCTACAAGAGGCAGAAACTATACAAAGAGTAAATTTTGGAGGAAGAAAAAAGAGAGGTCTTTTGTGTGGTCTCGAAGCTCCTTGGAAATGGGAAGAGAAGTGCAACTGCATTAAGTGGCTGTTTCCATAAAATGTGACTGCACAAATGCCCTGAAGTGAAATGTGTCACAGAATGCCCTAAAAGCAGTAACAGCTGTTTATTATTTTACCTTTTTCCAGCAGGACCAGATGGCATACTTAGTGTTTTCTGTAAGCTGAATTTATTAGCAGGTACATTTTCAGCTGACTGGGATAAACTGATGCTTCGATTCCTGAAGAACTCAAATCCACCACTTGAACTGGGTAGGTCCTAAGAGTACAAACAATGTGTAGTACAGTTAGAGAAAGATGCCACATAGGTATGTGGCCCAGAGAAGCTGTGCAATTTTGCAACTAACCTGAGTTGTAGGCGTGGATGGAGGTGTCTCAGATTCTCCAGAGCCAATAGCTTTAAGAAATCGAATCATGTGTCGACATAAGTCCCACTTGCCTTGTTCCAGGGCTGTGTTGAACAGAAGGGTGGCATGCTGCCTACTTACTGCTGGGACTTCCATATTCTACAAAAACAATCAAGGAAAACAAGGACTCCTTTTATACTGCAAATAATCTGAGAAGCTATGAGCAACTCTATCTCCATGGTTTCATAAACACAGAGGAGAAATGAAGCTGCAACACTGCAGGGGACAGTTTAACAGCAAAATTAAAAACAGCATTAAAAGGTATTATAAAGCACATGTGAGGCAAGAACTCTGCTGGTGTAATATAAATTATGATTTACTGAACTCCCACTTCTGCCAGGTAGCTTATATAAACGTACACACATTCTTTCTTTCATTTCTCCTAGTGAATCTGCAGAACGGGCACATCATTCCTATTTTACAGATGAGGGAACTGAGTTAAATAACTTGTTGAAACAAGTTACTTAACTTGTGAGAGGTTTCTGAGGATGTGACTTTAAAAAAAAAAATCCTTGCTTTGAGCAGCAGTAGTAGTACTGCTAGACAGACAGCATCCTAAATAATTCTTTTACAAGATTAACCTACTGCCTGCCTTGACCTTCATGGAAAAATGCCTAATAGACAAATGTAACTGTGATTATTATGTGACAATCCACAGCAACTCAGGAATTCTGATAGAACAAGTTTCCAATTCCATTGCTTCGGAGATCACTGAAAGTCCAAGGAGTGACCTTAAAGAAAAAATAGCTGCATTAATTTGTTCCTAGTTTTAGGACTCTATGGCTTTTTCTTTAAGACTAATCTAGGAATCAGAATTTCATGGCCATCCAGCCTCTGCTCAAATTATTTCCTATGGCTGCAATCAGCTGTCATGACGCAAATAAGCAGACAGGAAAATGCCGCAGGCAGAGGTTCTAACCAGGTTTATGGTTAGCTTCTTGCATCAGTGAACACAACTTTGCAATCATTTGGAAGAAACTTTAAGTGGAGCCTACCCAATCCATGTCAGACTGGCAGAACAACAAACCATCAAGCACGTTTATCAAATATATTATGAAGCAAGTTTTCAGAAGTCTCAAAGAGCCCATTATTTTGAGAAAAAGAACTATTTTGAGGGTAATTACTGTGAGAGGCCTGAGTCTTCCTAACTTGCTACAGGGAGCCTAACATAAGGTGCTCTGCTATGACCCATATTTTTGTCAGAGTTCCCGTGTCATTTCCATACTATAGGGAAACAAATATATTATTATGCTGATGGGGAGGGGCTCAAACAACCCCAGTAATAGTTCTTTAAATGTTTCTTATGCAGTATTCAATATTCTTGTGTAATATGTGCATGTTATATATACTATAATACATATAACCATACATTTCTTCAAGATTATTAAAAATAATACTGTAAACTCATTAATCTATTTTAGGCCTATTTATTGACAAATAGGATTTTAAAATTGTAATGCCAATTTATGATATTCAAAGAAATTTTCTGTTGTTTGATAAGACTGCTTTCTCCAAAAGGCAAGATAAAAACTGAACAGAAAACTGGACTGTATCAATTTCTTAAACACAATCAAAGTGCCAAAACAGGACCTTTCTTTCTCCCCCGAAGTTTAAGTTCATTAATTCTTGTACCTTTATGAGAAGAGGGCTGTTACCTGTAAGATAATAAGGTAAGAGGCAGCTGTGTCCAAATCCTGAGCCATCAAACATTCCTCAAACAAGTCCTTGGGGTTTCCAACGGCTGCAAAAAGGTAATTCCACAGGGCATACTCGGTCTTCCTGGCACAATGAACAACTGTCTGCAGGAAGAGTGGGAACTCGGTGATAAATTTCGCCACAGTGGGAAGCAGAGGGTCGGGAATGGGCTCCCGTGAGGTAGCTTCTTCTTCTAGCACTTCATGGAGCATGAGCTCCAGCACGTGAGGGAAGTAGGGTAACGCAGAACAGGACTGGGCTAGGAGCAAGGCCTGCTCCCCAAGATTCCTGACCAGCAGCTGACGCAGAATGTGGTGGAGGTAGATCTGAGAGGTTCTCTCCACAACACAGAACGGGAAGAGCACCTCCAGCTGTTCCCTCGCACTGTTCTGAGTGTACAAAGAATCATAGAGTAAAGTGTCATTGACAGCACCAAGGACTAATGCGTCTTCAAACAACACAGCCAGGGGGTAAATATTGATGTGGAAAGGCAGCATGATCCGCTGGGACAAGAAGGAATGGGGCTTGCGGTGATCCCTGGGGAAGAGGGGGAGCCAGACTTTCATCCCCGCACCTCCACAGCTCAGCCAGAGGGCCTCCAGAAGATGACGCTTTTGTTTATTTGCTCGGCAGGTAGCCCACACATTTTCGACAGACTGGGCTAGTACAACAGGAGGACAGAATGGCAGCTGGAAAAGGAGAGACAAGAGTCAGTTTTTTCCTATTAAATCTGTAGGTTAAGTTCCTGGGTATTAGTTTCCTAAGTTTTTCAAATTGAGAGGTCAACTTTTTGGGAAAATTAATTTATTTAGAATTAGAATTTATTAGAATTATTTAAATTAATTTATTTAATAAGAGTAACCTGGCCTTTCCAAGGATGTATATTTAAATCTAAAACAAAAAAAATCCTATGAACTCTACCAGTTTATATTATTATCCCATTAGAATTTGAAATTATGCCTAAGCAATACCATCTACAGTATGAAACATTTTATCATTTCGGGACCTTATCCTTCACCTTTCACAAATAGTCTTGTACCCAGAGGCTTAAGACTAATTTTACACACTTTCTCAGATTCCACATCACAAGCTAATATTCTCCTCTTAAATTCTTTTATTCCCTTGTGCCCTGAGCCCATACGTTCTTGCTGTTCTGAATGACTCGCACTGACTGACTCACTAGTTTCCTCTGGTTAGGGCTGCTGTCCTTCTCCCGGATCTGAGGGCCTGATCTGTCCCTCTGCATCATGATGAGCTGTCCTGCGAGGTTCAGCATAATGCTCTCTGCATCACGGGCCTGAAAGAAAAATAAACTGAGTTCGTACCAATTTATGGGTCCATTTTCAGCATTTTCTCATCAAGCCCCAGGGTTTACAGGTTAATGACCAACAATACGGAATGTGTACTATGTACAGCCATTCTGTTAGGCTCTGTGTGTATGTACAAGAAGCTTTCTGGTTCGGGTAGGAAATGCTTAACACAATGCAGTCAACTAACAAATGAATATAAAACTGAGGGCTGAACTGAATTATCCTGGAAAAACTAAGAGAACTGTGGAAGTTCATGAAAATCAGAATTCACTTCAGTGACCCAGGTGGCACACCTAGAGAAAGTGTAAAAGATGGGGTGGTGCTGGAAGGATGAGGATAGGTAGATGGCAAACGTCTGGTACCCCAATTCAAGAATGCAGTGTAAATGACATGGCCAGGATAGACCAATTCTTTTGGAAAAGTGAGAACAATCTGTCTAATTAGGAGTATTATGAAAAACACTGATAGTAAAAGACCTGCAGTCATAAAGAGGAATAGCAATTTGACTAAAAACCAAACAAAAGCTTACTGATATCCTATACATAAAGGGCAGGAAAAAAGAACTGAATCAGAGATGATTGCAGGGTATTGCATCTAGGTGAAGTGTAGAGAGGTTGAGGTTATCACCGATAAAAGTTAGGGGGGGAAATTAATTTAGGGAAGAAACACTGAAGAGTTATTTTGTTGCCCCTCAGATCTGAAAGAATCTTAAGACTTTCAAGTGAAAGAATTGCTGAGAATACTGAAAAACATATGAATATGCCAAATCGTAACTATAAAGGTGAGGCTGGTGAACTGAAGGAAACATGAGTTTTTTTGAGGCAAAGTATACAGGAATGAGACAGCAGAGGGCTACTGTCTAAGCTTTTGAAGGCAAGAGGAGAAACAGGAGAGCACAATGTCACATAAACCAGAGAAAAAGAGAATTTTAGGGAGAAAGGGATGATATTCAGAAGACTTGTGATTGTGTTCCAGCTTTGACACTTGCTACCAGGATGAATCTAAGCTGCCAATGTCATTCAGGCACCTTAGGTTGTCTTCTTACAAACACAGTTATACAAACTGCTCTTTTGTACTGCTTTCATACACTACACAGGATTGCAAATAAAGAAATGGCAAAAGCGTCCAGAAGATTCATGGACTTATCACTCATTTTTGCTTTAGACCACATGTAGGTAGGTGATAAGCTTTATATAAACTGTCATTAATTTACAAAGTAGGAGAAAATGTTTTTTAAAGGTTTTATTTATTTACTTTTAGAGAAAGGGGAAGGGAGGGAGAAAGAGAAGGAGAGAAACATCAACGTGTGGTTGTCCCTCGTGGGCCCCCCACCAGCGGGGGAACCAGCCCGCAGCCCAGGTACGTGCCCTCATGGGGGAATCAAACTAGTGACCCCTGGTCTGCAGGCCAGCACTTGATCCACTGAGCCACACCAGCCAGGGCTGTAGAACAAAATTTAAAAAAAAAAAAACCCAAATCTTCAAGTAACTGTCACAAAGCCCAAGAACTTTACTTGAAGTTGTCAGTTCCCCATTTAGCATGTGACATGAAAATTATGTCATTTGACTATCTGTCCATAGCATACAAGGAACAGCAAATAATATGGAGGTAGGAAAAGGCAAAATGGAAATCTGAGAGGCACGTGGCTCTTCATGTCGCATCGCCCCAGGAAGCAGGCCACATCTGGTTCTCCCACGTTTCACAATGATGAGATTCATAAAACTTAGGTAGGACCAGCTCATCTTTCCACTGTCAAGTTCCCACTAACCTTTCATCTGATTGTTTCACCTAACGATAACCATTGCCTGAATCAGTTAACTTCCTCAGGTGATTGTTTACTCCTCCCACTCCTTCCACATCTGTTAGCTAGACTTGTTCTGTAAAAAAGAACTTTCCCTTATCAACTAGGACTATCTGGCTACCATAAAATATAGTTTGCAGAGAAAATGGGACCTATATTGTATTTTTTAAAAAGATTTATTTATTTTTATTGAGAAGGGAAGGGAGAGAGAAAAAGGGGGAGAGAAACATCAATGTGTGGTTGCTTCTTGTGCACACTCTACTGGGAACCTGGCCCACAACCCAGGCATGTGCCCTGACTGGAATCAAACCCTTTGGTTCCCAGGCTGGAACTTAAACCACTGAGCCACACCAGCCAGGGCAGGACCTGTATTTTAATGGAGTTTAATAAAAGTGCCTTAATAGGAAGCAGAAGACAGACTAAGCAGACAGGGATGACAAATCTACATAGAATTTTCCTATGAAAATGGGTTCCACACTGACATGAAGTTTGGAAATCACTGGTATAATGGAAGGAGCCTTGGGAAGAAGTTATACAGCCTGGGTCCTGGTAGCACCACTACCAGCAGCTATGGTATCACTGCCCAAGGTTGGGCCACTAACACCATTCACCTAGACCATTATAACCGTCACCCAACTGCTCTCCTTACATGCAGTTATAGTCAGAATACATGTTATGAAGTTTAGATATACTAATGTCCAACTGAAAACATTTTAGACAGATAAAACATTTAGAAGAGAAAGTCAAAGTCTGTATCTCCAACAGGACTCATATACTGACATTCCTTGTTTCAGTTACTCTGAAATTCTTCCAATTCCCTGGATGTCATGTTCTTCCTTATCTATGGGGCTTTATTCCTTCTGTCTGAAATTCTCTCTCTTTACTTAGATAACCACCACTTGTTCTTCAGGTTTCAATTTAAATGGGATAGGAATCTTCTCTGACTGTTTCGACTACTCTGACTGGGTTTTTGTTATACACTCTTATTAGAATGACCTGTACTACTTTTTGGTACACACATTATAACTATAATTACTTATGTAATTATTTATTTATTCTTGAGAAGAAACCATGTTTATTTAGTTTGCCACTGTAACTTGGCAACTAGACACTTGTATTTACTCACTGAACAAATTATGAATTTCCAATATCAAATTAAAAACTAAAAACTGAGATGAAAACTCTGGAAAGTCCTAACGGAATGGTACCTGCTGTGGCATCTTCAGGGTGATTCCATTCTCTGTGCTCACTGATGTCAGAGTGACTGATACCACCAGGAAAGGGTGAGAAATGTAGCGTGACATGGAGACTTCCTGAAGAACCTGAATACCAGCAGTAGTATTTGGACTGCAAAAAATTAATATAAACATAAAGGATGAAGAAGAAGAAATGGATACACCTCAATAATGCTAGCAAGGCTACTCCCTGCACTGCCCTGCCACTGATGGTATTAGACTTCATAGTCATGGAGGGCCCAAATGTCTTCTTCCCAATGTTCCCTCTTCCCCAAGTGTCCTTTAGGCAGCAGACTGACAAGGTCGAGGCATCCAAGAAACAAACGGAGATGAGGAAGAAAGGGAGTAGGATGTAAAAAGGGAAGGAGCTATAAAAACAGCTTACTTGCTTGAGAAAGGACATGGGTTCTATCTAGGCTATTAAGATTTCTTCATTTTTATCTTTACATTACTGCTCAATCACTATGCCACTTCACCAAACATATACTTCATGACTACTTAAAAAAGGAAACAGAAAATACCTGAGAGCAAAATAAAACTCAGCAGACATGTTTTAAATGCTGCAAGCCACCCAGATGCCAAGAAGAATATAAGCAACACACACGACTATCCATTTCTCCTGTTCCAGACTACAGCTGTCTAGCTCAGTGGGGAATGTGGGTCTGCTGAGGACATGCTTCCTAAAGCCTTAAAACTCCGGAAATCCTTCAGATTTCTCCACGTGTCTGGAACACTTGGGTAATTACTAAACACTTGTTTTAAAGGCTGTGAAGAAAATTACTATTTAAATGATTTACTCCATCCCAAATCCGACTTTTTTCAGATGAACCCAGTAAGGTTACCTGAAGAAGTAAGTTCAGGCTTATCTATTCATATACTTACTGTGATCGCTAAAAAATAAATATGAATTATCACTAAAATTACCATATGAATATCACTAATTAAAATTCCTTGCTTTTTAACTCTTAAAACAAAAAAAACTAAACATAAAATTAGAGTAACTGTTTTAAAAAAATGAAAACTACAGAAGAAACATGACCCACAGGAGCAAAAAGTGACTTATCATGTGCCAAGGACTTACCCATCGGATTTTCTTTCAATACTGTAAAGGCATATTGAACAGTCTGCTCTAAACACAATTACCATGTCCCGGAAGACACTAAGCAGTAATGTCTCCGTGTGTGCTTTGGTGACGTGAGCAAAGGCATTGTCCAGATTAGATGTTCTCAAGTAAACTCTCAGCTGAAGAAAACAAAAATAAAATTGGAAAAACCAGGTGTCTACCAGAAAAGGCTAAATCCATGCTGTTTAGACATGCTATTTATCTACTGATGTTTTTTCAAGTAAAAGGAGTCAAAGGACCAATAAATGGGTTAATATTTATATTTTGACAGAGAAGGTTCATTCTACAAACAATGAAAAGGTGAAGTGATCAAAACTGAGACTAGACTAGTAATATGCATGATACTCCTTTTTAGACCTGAGTATTTAGACCTGACTTAGGAGACCAGCAATTTCTCAAAAAAAAAAAACAAACAGACATACAAATCAATAAATTAATAAATCTCTAAGAAGAGTCACCCTTATAAACTTTTCTGCTTTTAACATTTTAAAAACTATTTATGAACTTTATGGAGACTATCTTAACAGCTAAGAACCACTAGAAAAATTTATCCAGAATTATCCTGATTTATCCAAAATTTATCCTGATTATCCCTTTAAAACATTTTTAAAGTAGTAATCTGAAATGAAAATCCTTTAACTAAAAATCCCTAATTCTTGATTAAAAAAATTAAAAGTCTTATTTCTTTTTCAAAAAATTATTTTTATATAAAATCACACAGTGCTTAATATCTTTAAAATATAACAGTATGTTATTTTTGAGAGAAAAAACTTACCTCTTCTTGATGGTCACTTATGTTATAACATGCAAGGACAATAAAATCATTCCACCAGGCTAAGCCACCTGTCACAATCATATTTTGCTCCTTAAAAGAAAAAGTTAAAAAATTTACCTTTATTTATGTAGCCAGAAATTAAAATAATAAAATATTCTAAATAGATAATGAAAGCTGAAGCTATTTCTGCTCTAGTCTTGTATTTCCAATTAAGCATGACTCTAGGGCTCTTATTAATGACTCATAGTCTATTGAAAAAATAAGCATTTCTGTAAGTCAGAAAATACATCATTCTAAAAAACTGGGCACCATGCAGCATCATTCTTCTCAAATTAAAGGACCTTGGGTTTAAATTCTGGCTTTATCATTTATTAGGTGCTTAACTCTGAGTCCTACTTCCTTTCATAAAATAGTTAACTACAGAGCCCTAACTGGGTTGTTATGAAGATCAATGTGTTCAAATATATTAAAGCATTTTCAAGCACCTGGAACATAGTAGGCACCCATTAAATGTTAATTTCCTTTCATTTGATTAATGTAAAATTCAACTGTACCTGTTTTGTGCTACCCAAATATTCATATCACATGCAGACAAGACAGGCAGGGAAATAATTTCAAATTCTGTTTTAATTTATTCTGATCATATCTGATGAACTCAACTTGGTACTGTAAGAGGTAAATCCTCAAGTATTTGTTTTTAACAAGAATTAAAAACAAACCAACTGCCTCAATACAAAATCCTCAAGTATTGAGTGCTTTATCAGAATGGACTTAGACATAACCAACATCACTTTTTAATATTTGACTTTATTTCTAAATAAGTAAACAGTGATTTACATTGTAGTTATTTCATATTGTAGTCCTCTTACACTCTGAGAAATCAGTTTTTCATTTCAAATAGACTGACCTGGGTAATGTTTCCAAAAAGTTTCCATTTTTTGGTGAGTAAAGAGTAATGTGCAAAGCCAAACTTGCCAACCACAGCAATATTCTGTCCAAGCTTATCAATAGCTGAAAACTGATTAAAAAAACATTAAAGACTCTTTTTTGCAAACCTACGTACTTATATATAATACAGTTTAATATTGCACCAGGCAAACAGAATATTATTAAATGAAATGTAAAATGCTGAATTACAAAATCTGTGTTTATATACAACTTACATTTCACTAAATTAAAGATGTTGTACACTAACAATGCACAAAGGACCTAGTATTGAATTTTTTACTTTTATCAATGCACCCACTAAAAGGCTCAATTCCCAGATTGCCTCTTGTGGCAAATGCTATCCAATGAAAGTTAACACCCACAAAATAATAACTCACCCGTATAGGCCAATTGCTCTCTAGATAGGTGCTGGAAATCTATAGAAAATAACACATTAGTTTGGTAAGACTTCTGACATGGATTTAAACTTAAAAGCATTAACATCACAATGTAAGATTCCTTTTCTTGTGCAATGTTTAAAGTGTTCCAAATATGGGTATTATTAGTAGAGTTCTTGGAATTTACCATTTGTGTGCCAGCCAGTATCTTCTGACTTAATTATTTCATTGTAAGTTTCATTTAATCATTCCATTATAAGTCTCTAGACATCAGGCTTTTTCTTTTTTGTTCTCTACAGTTTTTGTTTGTTTTAAATATTGAATACAGAAAACACAGACTGACAAGCATTTTACAGAAGCACCGGTGGGGCAGCCAAGAATTGTGCATACGACCACAGGGTGGGCAGGCTGGTCCGAACTATCCCCACAACAGCGTGACCTAATAAAGTTAGGGCCCCAGCAAGAGCTTGTTTTTTGCTTTTTGTTATTTTTACACTTTTGTGATTAAAAAAGCAATATGCCTAGAAAACTTAAATAATACAAAAATATACGAAGTACAAACACTCTGTTATATCATTGCTCAGGGATAACCATTGATTAGTTTTTACTCTATCTCTAAACAAACTTCCATATACATGTAAGATTATGTATAAGCTACTATTTTTATTGGGGTGTTCATTTTTCATCTATAACAACTTTTAATATATTACGCATATTAATTCTTTATTTGCAACATAACTAGTAAAAACAACTTCTTATGTTGGCTGCCTGACATCTTTGTTTATAGTGTCTTTGTATCACTCTAACAAGCATTTTCAAATTAATGGATCCTCTGAGCTATCAGTGTAGATTAGATAAATTCTAGCTTTATAGAGACTGTGACCTCTCTGCTAGCCTATTAAGTAGTTTTCATGAGCACGTGGTGAATCTGGTGTGAAAATTAACAGAATGATAGAACAAGGGAAGGATCTTCTGATCCTGGATTAAGAGAACCTTTAGTTGATTCAAATTTACTTTCATTTTACTCAAAGAAAAAGTATTACATATTGAAAAAATAAAGCCAAATTAAAAAGCCAAGTAAATGTTATCAAATCAGTAAGATTCTTTGTGTAATATGAAGACAAAACAAAAACCAAATAAAAATACACTGAAAATATTTGCATTAAGTTTGACAAAGTTTATTTATAAAACCATTTGTTAGACTTCATTTATTATCTAGCAAGCCCACCTAAATTCTAAAATAAATTAATAGCTTTTAGTATATTAGACAATTCTCAACTCTAGTGCTGATTTGTGGAAGCCTTCCCTGAAGAATGCTACAACAGTATCACAGTACACGCCTGAAGAATGCTTAACTTGTATCTCAGAGGATATATGCTGTACCATTCAGGCCAATTAATAAAATTCAATATGACAGGTTAAATTAGTTCAGAATAATAGCAATCTGAGGTAATGATCAGGTGGCAAAAATATAAATTGAAAGTAGTTTTTTAGGAGGCTGTAAGCAAAATTCATTTTTTGGATGAAGGAAGCAGCCACTGGAAGAGGGACCTAGAATATAACTGATCCAGCCACTCATGACACTACAAAGACCTCCCTGCCCCCAATGTCTTGGTGTTTTATAAGTCTTTGTGGAATGTGTGGGTGGGTGAAGCATGAGGCAGAGAACTCACTGCCAAAGTGGAAGATTCTAACATCAAGAGTTTCTAATCATGGCAGTCTAAGTCAGATCTTATCATACCATCACACTGATGAGTATCTTGGGGAAAAACAATTTATTCTTTTAACCTCCAAAGTGTTATGGGTGCTATAAATGGCAAATGGTTTATTTTCACAACTCAAAGTATAAGTTTAAAATGCTTTATTTCTCATGCAGTCTTGTGTTTGAAGATGCTATTAGATGAGAATAAAAAACTTTTACTTTTCTTTAGTAGGTCATCTTTACTGATCTGTGCCACCTGAACTTAAATGTACCCCTAACACTGAAAGTAAGCAATGGCAGAAGTGACCCGGGGAGCATTATGCTAAGTGGAACAAGCCAGTCAGAGAAAGACAAGTACCATATGATTTCAGTCATTTGTGGAATCTATTTAATATACAAAATGAACTAACAAGCAAAACAGAGACAGACTCATAGATAGAGGGGCAGGTTGACAGCTCTAGGGTGGGGGTGGGAAGACTGGGGGGTGGAGCAGTTGTGCAAAAAAGAAAAAAACCTCATGGACACCAGTGTGATGGTTGGTGCAGGGGGTGGGGGGAGGCAGGTTGGTGGGGGGGGAAGGGTATGGGGGCATAAATGTGACAGGAAGACTTGACTTGGGATGGTGAACAGACAATACAGTGCACAGATGATGTGTTGTAGAATCGTGCACCTGAAACCTGTATAGTGATACTAACCAGTGTCACCCCAACAAATAAAAAGGAAAAAACTCAGGTCAGGGCACAAAAGTCATGCCACACTACTGGAACACTTGAGTGCTAAAGTACAGTACCTCTACTCTTAACATCTTAGGATTCTTCAGTCTCTCAAAAGAATCAGATTTTTCCCCTTAAAATCATCCAGCTTAAACCCTGTCTCCTGTCTAGACCACTTTTGTCTGTAGCTGGTGAGTTGGTGAGAGCCCTCTTCCTAGAGGACTTTATCTGTGCCAAACACCACAATTGGTGCACAGGAATGACGGTAAATTGTTTATAAATAATAAAGCTTTTAAAATCCTCTCTGCTGACATCCTTAACGTAGTGCCTAATACATTGTAGGTGTTGTCTCCCACGTTTTGTGAAGCTTACTCTTTCCAAATAGTTAGCCAGGTTAACTATAAAACCAATGCTTCAGAACACTGAATGACAATGATTCATGTACCTTCCAGAAATAAATGTTAATATTGTACAAAATACTGCATATTAAAATAAAATGGCAATCAAAGGAGGAACATACCCTAAAACCACAAGGGTGCTATTGTTTCTGTTTTTAATTTCCCACTATTTTTGCTACATCTGTCAACATACTACTCTCAAAATTTTTTAAGTGTGTAGCTAGGAAGACTAAACAAATAAAGAAACAAAAAGCACCATCTCTACAAGCCATTACTAACTCTGCTTCTGACAAGTATGTATTTGTGATGTTTTAGTTAAAGGAAAAAAACACAACATACAATCTTCTAATCAGAAAACTAATGAATGTAAGGCAGAAGGCTTAAAGAAATAACACATCCAGTAGTCTAGATGAGGAACAGACAGAGCAGCAGAATTAGCTGGAGCTCACTTGATGAATTCCACGCTGTACAAAAAACATACAAAGTACATCTCACATAAAGCAAGCCACTCTTGATGGAGTAAGTGGGCACCAATCCTAGACAAGAACATATGTTGAATGAAGGGGGGAATTAAACAAGTGCCCCCATTTCTTCAGGGAATCATTACTAATGGCTAAAGAGCCTGAAAGGTAAAGCATTAGCACTATATGAACACTGTAACCCATCCTACCAAAACACCACCACGACACTGCACTGACTCATGTGGCTGGAGCACCAGCAAACAAAATGTAGGGCAAACCCAAGTAAAATACTGCCAAGTAGGCATGGTCTAGGTTTTAGCTCAAGGTCAGCAGCATTCAACATTTAGTACAAGGTTTTAAAATAGGTTAGACTGTTACTTTAATTTATATTATGGTAAGGAAAGTCTGACACTACTCTGCTGTGTGACCTGGGACAAGTCACCTAACTTCCCTGAGTCTCAGTTTCCTCATGTATAAAATCCAGTTGGACTACATGATCTCTAAGGCCCTTCCAGCTCTAAAAATTCTATGAGTCTATTATAACTTAATTGCTTTGAGAGTATAACTCTGGCATTATTTTACTAGTTTTAAGGAAATGGAAAAACTTAGGTAAAGCTCGAGTTAAATGAGGTCCTTTTTCTGAATATTTTAGATATCTGAAGAACAGAATGACATAAGAATCTTGTTAGTACCTACTTTGTCCAAAGTTGTAAAATCAGTGTTACAAGATTCTAATATGCGATACTTCAGAGATGGCTAAGAATCACAGAATCACTGAATTTTTGAGCTGGAAGGAAATTCAATTTTTGTTATTGCCTGATGGGTTTTTGAGTTCCAGACCTACCTTCTTTGATCCTCTGCTCTACTTGGCTCTCTGGCAACACAGACCTGGCTAGGCAGAACTGGCATTGATGCTAGGTCAGTGTAGAATGAATAGTTCAGAGTATGGGGAAATGAAAATAGCAGAGAAATGGCTATAGGAGAGAAGGGAGCAGTGGAAAATTTTAGTCAAGGAAGTAGCTGATGCAGTTTTATTTAAAAATTGTTACTAATTATAAAATGGTATGCACATTGTTTGATTTTATGAATTTATTAAGTACATTTTATTTTAGTGTATACCACATCAATGCAGGAGATACTCCTCCTTTAATTTCACATAATGACCATTCTACTGTCTCTCATTATCTTCATTCAGAGTCAAGTGAAAGTAACATGGGAGCTGAAGTAAGCTATTAAGGGAAAAGTACAGAATGTAGAAGTAAGGCAAAGAATTGTGGAAACAGAAACTGACTAAAACAAACTAATCCAAGAGTAGGCTCTGATGGACCTAAGGCACTTCGGTACCAAAAGGGGAAAGAAAATACTCAGGACTGAAACTGTGTACGAAAATTTCTTTCAAGAAACTTCAATTTATTGATTTATCTAAATTAATTTTATTTGGTATAAAAATTCAGCATGTTCATATTAAACACCAATTTATCAGAATTATTACAGCTGCTAATTTAAATATGTATCAGAATGAGTAAATCATTTGGAACAAGATTAAATAATAATAAAATTATTAACAATAAGGTTCTATACTGACTCCAAGCCTGCAACTTGGTTTAAAGTCAGACAATTAACCTCAGTAATTCCCTATTAGAACTACAAGGTCAGCTGCTGCACAAGGCACTAAATCAATATTATTAATTCTCATGAGATAACTATTTTTTTGACACTGCAAATCCACAGAGCTCTATATAAAAAAAAGCTGGAAGTAAAAAAAAAAACAGTTTTGCTCAGCAAGAGGGCAAAACATAAACTTCCAATTTTTGAAGCTGCTTACTACCAATGGACTTAAAGCAGGTGGGGACATGCTCTACATTAAGTGGAAAAGAAGCAGAAAACGAGAAAACAAGAACATAGAAAAGCAGAAGAGAGACATGACAGTCAAAAAGGCTTAAACGTTTCTCAGTTTTCTAAGGCAACAGGGGAAATACTTAACAATCTGCTCCAGGTGCTTTCTTACCAAGGACTAAGTCAATAGTCACTTCAGACTTACTTGTACCACATGCCAATGTCGATGTCCAAGTAAAGTGCTTAAACTCGGAGACTCAAAACCGCCCTCTGCGAACGAGCCCTTTCCCCGATTGGGTTTAGAGTGTACTGAAGAACTCTTGGGACTCTGGGTTTGTGAGGCCTCCCCACAGTTTAAGTACAAGCGGTCCTCCCCCTGAAGCAACACTTGCTCTTGGTTACTCTAGATGAGGAAAAAAGGAAGAGGGGGACAAAGAAGGAAATAAAAACAACTCAGTATTAGGTGGGAGGAAATAAGAAAATATCTCAGTTTAGTTTTATTACAGGATATGTACCATACATTGTATTGTTGATTTTCCTCGCAGAGGACATGACTACAAAATGATCTCATGCATTGTTTTATTTACAAGGAATGAATGTAATAATGTTTTAATGATCACTTCCCAGTGTACAAGAAATCTTTAAGTCCTTTTATCATATAGCGTCCAAAACACGCCCAGGTTTACAACTGCTGTAGCAGCACCTTTTATCACTACTCCAATGTGGCAGTGCTTTGAGAGCTTTTCCATCTGAAAACTGACCATAATTACTCATTATCCGAAGTTTACAAATTAGTTTCACATAAAATATTTCACAAGTGGCAGAGTGGTAAGAAAACATGTCTTAAACAGTTTGTATGTATGCTCACTCATGTGCCCACACGGCAAGAAGGGGATGGAACAGGAACAAGGAGAACATGATGCAGGGGAACCTTTTAAGCCATGGGGAGGAGGAAGAATAGCCTCAGTCCACAGTCCTGGTTCAGAACAATCTGATAATCACTTAATAAATGTCTGGTCAGTGCAAAGGACTGTGCCGGGTTCTGAGAATATTTAGACAAATATGACAGTTTCTTCTCTTAGTGCTTATACCCTGGTTTCCAACTAGAAGGCCAGTGTCCTCGAACATAGGCAGACTCTTCACTGGCTACTGAAGCTGAACAGATCAATTTCAGAATAATTTCCCCACCCGAGAACACCTCACCTTTCCCTTGTAGTACAAACATTCTCTTGATACAAAACTCAAGGGTGCTTTTAAATTACTATTTGGGATGTGGGGAGGGGGAAATACTCTATTCTTGTTCTTCTGAGGAATCCTTATTCTTCAACTATAGTAACAACATGGAAGATTCAGGCTATTTCCACATTCATTCTCAATCTACTGCACATTTGATTGATTGATTTTTTTTTTAGAGAAAGGGGAAAGGAGGGAGAAAGAGAGGGAGAGAAAGATTGACGTGAAAGAGAAACATCAATCAGTTGCCTCTCATACGTGCCCTGACCAAGGACTGAACCCACAACCCAGGCACATGTGCCCTGATAAGAAATCAAAGTAGCAACCTTTCGCTTTGCAGAGAGATGCCCTACAAAGTGAGACACATGGGTTAGTGCATATGTTGTAAATTTTAACTGCACCAAATATTTAAAAACACCAAATATTTAAAAACACCTGTTGGTAGTAGATATTTAGATATGCACTCTTAACATGTAACATATACTATTATTACACATTAACAAAATATAATATTAATGTTATTTCAGATTGATAAAGCATAAGGAATCTACATAATAATGTGGGGCAGCATTTCCCAAAGCAGGTTCTTCAGGGTGTTTTTTAAAAAACGCACAGTCATATAAGCTTGAGAAACATCGGTTTTTGTACACCAACTCCTGGATTTTCATAATGCACATAAGCATATTAAAGACCCTGGAGACCCACAACAAAGAAATCTCTGGAGCTTTAACTCCTTCATTTCACACTTATATGACAATAGAACTTTTTCCTATTCGGTGTAACTGCTATTCATACTTCTTGTAAGTGATGCCTGGTGGAACACACTTAGGGAAATGCCATTCTGATAAAAACTAAATTTTATTCAAGTTATTCAAGTAAATCTGTAAACACTGCTTTTCCTCAAGTTGTGTGTGATCCTTTTTAAAAAAATACCTACTCAAATAAAATTTTGGTGTCAATTTAATAGAAATTAAAAAGAACACAAGAATCATAGAAAATATACATAAGAAGACAACATGCCAATTTTAAGAGCATATTCAACACATCTGTTTCATGGGAAGAGTTGAATTCTAGTATGAAAGCCACTAAAAAAAACAGTTTTAATTAAACACACTTACCATACAAGGGTTTACAGTGAGTGCACTCTTGATAAACTGAAATAGCAGAATGCCAGGCTGTTTAACTATGCTTTTCGACTCAGAATCAATTTCAGTATTTTGAGAACCAAATCCGCTGATTACCCACAAGTGATAGCCTTCTGCACCCCAGCTCTTAGAAAGAGAAGGAGGGGGAAAGAGAAGGGCAAGGGAGGAATCAAAACATAAAAAGTTTGTTATTCTTCCTTAGCTTCAAATATTCAAATTCTGAAAAATAACCAACAGCATTAGTGATGATTTCTGGAGGTTAGAGAAACTACAACAAACAATGCAGACAAGAATCTACATCTAAAACAACCACCTACACCTACTACATCTTAGCTATCTCCAGTGGAAACCACCATCACTATCCAGAACAGAGAAAACAAGACATATCAATCTTAACTCCAAATCCTAAGAAATGCCTACTGCTTGCCGTAACTTCTCCATTAGTTTAACTGACGCTCAAATACTAAGAAATTCCTTACACAGGAAGACCCATGTTACCTAGCTGAAGCTTCACAAAAACATCCAAAACAGGTAGAGTTTTGTTTAGAGCAAAGAACAATGGATTGGAAGCTATGAGACTTAGGGTTTTCATTCCTGCTTGGGTACCATTTTGCGGTATTGCCTTGGCCAATAAATTTGGTTTTTCAGTGTGTAAGTTTCTTCCTCTGTAAATTGAGAACATTCAGCCTGGTCAATTTTAATATTTTATAACTAAATTCCATGATAGTTTAATTTTTAATATTAGTGATTTCAAATCTACAAGTCCAAGAAAACAGTAATGGGGAATCCAGGAATTAATGCAAAATTTCAAAGGGTAATGGAAGTTTTGCTTTCCCATAGTAAAAGTTGTATAAGCTAACTAAAATGCTTATTTAAATTCTTAGTTTGTGACTAAAATTAGTGAGGCTGGTAACACTGGTTGTTGCATGCCATTCAGAAGCACTGATTGGCAGTTACAGAAATGGTATTTGTTTGAAAACTTATTTTACAGTGTGGAGGTGGGGACAGACATCAGCTGGGGTCCTCAGTGGTGAAAGATTCAAGGTAATGATGTAGTTTCAATTCTTCAAGAAAAGGAAGGTCAGAAAATTTCCTCCTACGTAGAACACTCATAAGCACTAATTCTACAAAGATGGTACGTAGTAAAAAAATGTTGTTACATAAAGACAGGGGTTAGGCCTCACTGCTTTCTAAAGAAACACATGCAAACAGGTAACTTTCATATTGTTATGAAAGTAACTACAAGTTTCTTGAAATACATTTATGAAAAGTTTTAAAAATATGGTCAAATAGTGCAAAAGTCCATGTCCCCAGGAAACACAACCAATGAGCATCTCACTTTATGTTCAAAGAAAGGAGGTCATGGGAAGTGGGTGCTGATGAAGTCACACAAAAAATGGAAGTATGTTTAGGAAATACAATGGTCTGGCTTCACTATCGCACAATCTTCACAGAGATGACGGGGCTTGATGGACACATCCAAGCAAAACCAAAATCAAACACTGAAAGTTGAACAGCCTTCTGATTTAAAAAAAAACAAAACTTAAAAAAAAACTGCATAGAAGATTCTGCTGAAACTAAAATAGCTTTGCAATTTTATCAAACCAATATTAGAGGAAAAAAAAGAAAAATCCAAGTTTTCCACACTCTACCAGTATTTTATAGAAAATACTTACCATAGAGTTGATCTTAAGGGGGTCCTTTTTGGTACCATCAGACCTATAACTAAAATAGAACAGAAAATTAAAAAGTCTTCTAATTACATATGATATTTAGCTTTAATTTCTAAAAAATCAAATCAATTTTGTTCCTTCAAAACAGAAATCCATACTGCACGAACTGGGAGACTGCTGATTAACACACGTGGGCCCACGGGAGAGGCACCGCCACACAGGTCCTCAGTGACCCCTTGATAAGACTATGCAGTCTGGGGACAACGGTTCATTTTGTCAGGATGGAGTTCAAAGTAGTTTACGAAGGGGGTAGACATTTCAATCTACTTCTATCAATCACTGGGTTAACCTACATTGGCCCAAGGAGATCATATACTTTTCCATTCCTTACTAGTTACTTACATGCATGGTTCACCACTCTTTATTAAATAATAAGCTACTTGAAAAAAAACATATTTAGCCTTGAATTTACATGCTATTGTATACACAACAGGGATTCAATAAGTAAATGCATTTTTTTAATAAACAGTAAGTTTTAAGAGGATGGATGTTTGAATAATCAATACATTCTGAGTAAATTAATTCTGAATCTTACAAATTGTTTTGGGATAAGGGTCAAATAAGGCAAAAGGGTATCTATACGACACATTTCTGTGTGTGTGTTGTCTGAGAGAAAATGAAGTTTTTTTATCTAAGATTTGTCTTTACTGACTCACACAAAATCTCCTCCAAGTGTGCAAATGAGTTGAGCTCCAAACACACTCCACAGAGAAAGTCCTCCACACTCCCAGGTCACTGTTACAACACTGTTGTCAGGAGACCATCTGACCAATTTAACAGCTCCTGTTTTATTCCAAATATCTGTTAAGAAATTGTGAGAAGAGTTAAAAATAAATGATTGCTTTGGAAATACTTATTTCTTAGCCTATATTTTCAAGTTGAAATAAGAAGAAAGGCATCTCTGTTTCAAATAATGAGATGAATCCTGCTCTTTTAGGGTTATTAAAAAAAACTGTAAGGACATTAGCCTTGACCTGACCTAAGCAGAACAAACTCAGTGCCCAAGTTATTTATAAGAAATGAAAGCTGTTTGGGGCCACTGTTAGCTTGAATAACTATAACTGAGTATATATTCTTACAAGCCTTCAGCTTTGGGTGAACTGGTTTCTGTAAAACTGGAAAGAGACCTCTGTTGAATGACTTAACACTGAATGTCACAGTATTTTGCAAAGTATAAGGTATTCGAAAATGTAATATAATATTTTACCACTATTTTCATGGTCCATTGGCAAATATCAGAGGGACGCAAGTTAAAATAAACTAAAGTTTAATCTTATATTAGGATTAAGTAAGCAAACTCCAGCTTGTGTATTACAGGTGCTCATACTTTCTTTTGACTAATAACTGTTCTTTCAATCCCATACACAACTACTAAAGGAGATAATTTCAATGTGTAGTGAAACCAAGTTTCTTTACTGTGAAGTGAAACATGCCAACATTTCCATCAGCATATCCAAAATATCTATAGTATCATTTGTTTTAACATTAAAATTCTTTTCACTTGGAATATTAATAAGTACATTTACTACATTGCTGTAAGTACATTTACTACAAAGGGGAGATATATAGGTTTTAGCTACAGAAGACAGATTTGGTTAACAGAGTAAGAATTTTTCCTCTGCCTATGTTTGAATCCTCACATTATCAATTTCCAATATAATTCATGTACATGAATAACTTATTTATGTAGATGAAAAATAAATGGGAACATACAAAAGAAACATAGTATCATATTAGTACACTGTACACTCATCCAGGAGAAACTGAAAACCAAACCTAAACCATAGTTTACATAATGAAAAGTAATCCCATGTATAAGAAAAAAAAAGAGGCTTAAATGTGTTTATTGTCATGAAAAGATGTTAATGCTCACTGGAAAGGGTAGGTTAAACAGTATTCCTATTATCTCACATAAATATGTACACACAGGTACATAATAAGCTTACCTAAGCACTATATGCATATTAAAATACAGATGAATGGATATACAATGGTGTTTAACCTAGTTTTCAGGTGGCAGGGTTATGGGAAATTTATACCTATCTTATAACCTACAATGAACATAGATTATGATAATGAAAAAAATGTTAAAAGTAATCCAAAGACTTTCTGTTACAGATCTGAACTTTCAAGAAAGAAAAGGGGCCCCCTTACAATTTATCAACACAAAGAAATATGGCCCAAATGAAAGAACAGAGCATAACCTCAGAACTAAGTGATGAGGAGATAGTCAACCTATCTGATGGAGAATTTAAAGCCCTGGTAATCAAAATGCTCACAGAACTTATTGAGCTTGGCTGGAAAATGAAGGAACAAATGAAAAATACCCCAAATGAAATAAAGCAAAATATTCAGGGAACCAACAATGACAACAAAGAAACCAGGATTCAAAGTAATGATTTGGAACAAAAGGAAGAAATAAACACTCAACTGGATCAGAATGAAGAAACAAGACCCCCCCCCCAAGTGAAGGGAGGCTGAGGATCTTCTGGGGCAACCCCAAATGTTCCAATATCTGAATTATAGGGGTACCAGAAGGAGAAGAGCAACAGCAAGAAGTTGAAAACTTATGTAAACAAATAATAAAGAAAAATTTCCCCAATCTGGCGAAGGAAATAGACCTCTGGGAAGTCCAGGAAGCCCAGAGAATCCCAAAGAAGCTGGACCCAAAGAGGAACACACCAAGGCACATCATCGTCAAGTTACCCAAGATTAAATATAAAGAGATAATCCCAAAAGAAGCAAGAGGAAAGGAAAGAGTTGCCTACAAAGAAGTTCCCACAGGCAATTAGCTGATTTCTCAAAAGAAACCTTGCAGACAAGAAGGGGCTAGAAAGAAGTATTTGAAGTCATGAAAGGCAAGGGACCTACGTCCAAGATAACTCTATCCAGCTAAGCTTTCATTTAGAATGGAGGGCACATAAAGTGGTTCCCAGATAAGGTCAAGTTAAAGGCGTTCATCATCACCAAGCCCTTGTTTTATGAAATATTAAAGGGACTTATCTAAGAAAAAGATAAATATGAACCATAAAATGACAACAAACTCACAACTATCAACAAATGAACCTAAAAGAAAAGAAATACAATGAAAACAAAAACTAAGCAAACAACCAGAATAGGAACAGAATCAGAGAAATGGACATCACACAGAGGGAGTTCAGTTGGGAGGGGGAAGAGAGGAATAGAGGGGAAAAGGTACAGGGAAGAAGAAGCATAATCAGTAGGTATAAAATACCTGGGGAAAGATTAAAAAACAGTATAGGAAACAGAGGACTCAAAGAACTTATATGTACAACCCATGGACATGAACTGGGGGGAAGGAATGCTGGAGGGTTGGGGGGCAGGGTGGAGGGGGGATAAAAGGGGAAAAATTGGGAAAACTATAATAGCATGATCAATAAAAAATACTTTAAAAAGTTTTACAAAATTAAATCTTATATGCCTATATTTAAATAATATTTGAAAATAAAACTATTTTCAGTAGCATTTTAAGGGAGACTTGTATAACATTAAAAAATAAAAATATATTTACTTTACATAAAAACAAAAAATGGAAAAAGAAAGAAAGAAAGGGGTATCTCCAGGAGGAAAAAGAGAGAAAACTGAAAGTGAGAGTGGTTAGTGCTTGCACCGAGGCAGCTTAGGGCAGGGGTGGAAAGTGAGGAGAAAGGTTAGAAACACAGGAATAGAAGGTTGGGATGAGACCTAGCAATGACTAGGGAGTTGGGGTTTCACATCCCCTACACAAAAGTAAAAAAGGGGTCTCAGGCCAGCATAAGCCTAGGAATCAGAGTGGAAGCTGCTATATCACGTAAGAACTCTTCAAGTACTGCAACCTATAAAAATCAGCTAATGGAGCCAGAAAAAAACAAGGAAGCTTGTCTCTGTTGGAGATGTAGGAAGACAATACAAGTCTCTCTACATCTTAAGCAGGTTTATAGCGCCAAGTGATATAACTCAAGGAGGCAGAGTTCTCCCACAACAAAGACCGTAAGAGTGAGAGGCAGTGGATAACCAAAGGTCAATCTGAAAAACTCAATTCAGTGCAGTCCCACGGAGGCAATCAACAGAACTTTCTGCAACGATGTCAATGTCTTCTACTTGCTTGGTCTCATAGCCACTAGCTACAAGCGGCTATGGAACATTTAGATGTGGCTGCAATCAATTGAATAATGTTTTAATTTTCTTTAATTTCAACTAATTTAAAGAGCCACAAGTGGCAGGTAGGTAATGTATTGGACAGCACAACAGAAGTATGGATTTAAAAAAAAAAAACACAAAAAAAACAGAAGGGCCAAAAACCACAATCAAAGTATTACTCTGTTCTTGTAAACTGCTGCAAAAACTATCCTTAGAGAAAACTACAATATGCAGATCTTTAAAGGCTATAGAATAAGAATGACAAAAACTTAAGGAGCAAAGGAGCACAAGAGGGAACAGTATTCTATCTAGTTCCGTTTAAAAAAGAGATTTCACTTGAGGTGTATCTTGCAAGATACACCCTCCATGTAGAAATATGGGATATTTCAGGTAGAGAAGACATGAGACAAAGACTGTCAAGAACCCACAGGTAATTTGGTAGTTAAATAAAGCATTAAGACTGCAGTTCCTACCCTGTGTGCCAAGGTACTCCTCAGCACTGTGGAAAATTCACAAGGGATCCCAGAAGATTATTTTCAAGAGAAATACAATAACATACAAGGCAGGACCCCCCAAAACCCAGAATTACCTTCCTGAGGGCCAGCCCCTTGTAGTATAGGCTTCCCCCACTAAGTGAGTGTTCTAGGAACCCATCTGCATCACTGCACTAGCTGGCATTGTTGTGAGAGGCTGCATTTGGCTTCAGTGAATGTTTTTTGAAGATTCTTTCAAAATGTTTGCCTATTTCATGATGTTTGATTTACGAGTACACCTGCCCACACAGCTGAGTGTTCAGCAGTTTTTGACCAAAAATGGCGTGACCCATGAGCTCCACCCTCCCTATTCACCTGATCTTACCCCAAGCAACTTTTGTTTCCCTAGATGAAAAAAGACCTCAAAGGGAAATGTTTTGCCGATATGGAAGAGGTGAAACAAAAAATGACAAAAGCACTAAAAAGCATCAAAATTGACAAGATCAAAAACTGTTTTGAGCAGTGAAAAAAAGTCTCAATAGTGTATTGCATCAAATGGAGAGTATTCTGAAGTTGACTTACCCTTAAACATGTAAGAATAAATACACAATTTTTTATAAAGAAATTCCGTTTTTGGCCTCCCCCCTCAAATGTATCTGTTGGACACAATGTAAACCATTCCCTACAGGTAGTTCACAGGTGCAACATAATGCATAGTTGTGCTATGTTTATTTTGATATTTTACCCATCTTTATGAAGATGGGTATTTAGATTTTCATTAAAAAAGTGAAGTGTGTGAAAATCAATGTGGAACAGGAAATGTGAGTGGCTGTACCCAATCTGACTCCAAGGTTTGAGAATCATTGAGAACCAAGGTTTGAGTGTCCAACAAGCACACATGTTGTTAGAAAAAATACTACAGAAGAATAAAATAAAACTATTTTTCTTTCCATGTATGTATATTATTTTTGGTTGCCAGGACACAGATATGTATTAAGTTGTTTAGAACTACATACGTAATAAACAGAACTTTTGGTAGTTCTTTTAACATAGGATAAAATTATGGAGACACTGAGGCTAGAGTGAACCAAGAAATAATGCCAGAGAGATCTGGCAAAAGACCTTACTCGCTACGTTTGTGGCAGACACCACTGGTTGCTGAATCTAACATCTATTCCCATCCTTGTTCTCCTTTGCCTACTTCTGCCATGAAGGCTTGAAAAAGCCTGAATGTAGTGACAGAATTATGGCCAATTGGAAATAAGTGGAAGGAAGATAGTTGGAGCAGGTAGTAAGTGGAATTGCTTTTAAGAAAGTTTTTGCCTTAACTCTTCCCTCACCCCCCCAAAAAAAAATTAAAAGAAAAGGTAGGACTTGTTTCCTCCTTTCTTCTTGACTCAAGTGCAGACATAATGTTTGGAGGTCAGGAGCTACCTTGTGAGGGAAAGGCCAAATGAATGTCAGCAGCAGCTTACCTCTGGATTTCTTGCTATTTGACACAATTAATTCTATTTGTTTAAAGCCAGAGTGAGTTGGGCTTTCTTTTAGTTTCAGTCAAAAGCATTTCTAATGACATGAACTTTAAACTTAATCTTGTGGACAGGATTCATGAGTCACTAAGGGGTTCAGAAAGAGACTTTTGTTTCATTTACTGTTTTGTATCCAGCATTTAGAACAGTGTCTGGACTGTATAAAGTACTGAGTAAGTACTTGTAAAATGAATAAATTGAATTGGAAGGGAAAAATAACAGAAGCAATGAAATCAGGTCAGAGAATAGAGCAAAGTCCCGAGGAACACAGGGGCTAAAGCTAAGTAAGGATAGAGAGGACTAAATGAAAGGATAATAGTAGTATCCCAGGAGTCTCTCTAGTTACTGGAAATCCTTGGATCATATAGAATATTGTTTATGTTTTAACATTATTTGACCCATAGCATGCATCATGTGAAATGAGCATTCACTACACATACCTATAAATTAAAAATGTTAAAATATAAGGAGGAAAAACAGAGGACTCACCAGGATATTGTTTTGCTGTTAGCTCCAGTTTATGAGATAGCAGCATAGCTCCAGTGGTGTTATCTATTGTATAAACCTGTACAGAGCCACTGTAAAAACAAGCAAACTTTCAGTTAAAAAAATACAAATATAAAAAGTATTGTTAGGGGAACTCTTATGTACTACTGGTAGAAATATGAACTAGAACAAAACAATTTTGTTAATAATTTGTAGTCATTTCATAAATCTGAACAAATGCATATTCTGTAATCTAGTAATTTCTTCTAGATACATCCCAGAATATACCTGTCATGTAAATGTTCACTATACTATTGTGTATAAGTGCAAACTGTGGAAATCTGAATGCTTAGGAGTAAGAGAAAGGAAAAATGAACTTTGGTATACTGATGTAGTAACATACTATACAGCCCTGAAAATAAATTAGGTCATACACATTAAACACTACAGACACATAATTCTGTTTCTACACAGTAAAAAAACATTCAAAACATAGTAGTTAAGTATATTTGTGGTACAAAGGCAATGAAGACCTAATGTATCGTACACTAACTGCAGATCAGTGACTGTACTGGTGAAGAAAGGGGATTTAAAAAAGAGGGGCAACTTCCAGCAAAGATGGAGGCGTAGGTGGAAACACTGTGCCCCCTCCCACAACTAAATTTAAAGACAGCAAAGTTTTAGAAACAAAAACGCAGCCAAAACAGTGAAAATTGAACTGTACAAAAGTCCAACAACAACAAACCACTCAGCCAGACTGGTAAGAGGGGCAGAGTCAGCGGCAGAGCCCGGTGGGGCTGGAAAGATCTTTTGGTCTGACCCACCCAGGAGCGGAGGAGGAGGCAGTTGGTGGATCCCAGGGGTGGGATGGCAATGGGCAGACCCAGTGAGGGCGTAGGGTGGCTGGCTGACTGTGGTCACACATTCATGTGCAAATAAACCAAGCGAAGGAGCGAACAGTGAGACAGACTTGTCTCACTGTCAAAGTTCCAGTCATTACAGGTGTTAGAAAAACTAATTAAATGCCATTATGAAGAAAGAAGACAAATTCAGAATGTAGGGCATTCTATGAACAGCTGACATGGACTCTTAAAAAAGTTAATGTCATAAAAACAAAAACAAAGTGTGAGGATTGTTATACATAAAAGGTAACTAAGGAATAATAACCACACATAATTCATGATTTTGACTGTGTCTGGAACAAAAGAGCTATAAAATAAATTTTGGTTAATTTCAACATGTATTGAGTATCAGATCTTAGTAGGGATTTATCATTAATTTTCTCATGTGTGATGAAGGTATTAAGTTTTATAAGAGAATGTCTCTTTATGGAAACCAAGAAATAATGTAAATGTCCATTAACAGCAAATCAAATAAATTATGGCTTATTCATACACTGGAATACTACTTATAAATCAATCAAAAAATATTTCCACAACTGGGAAAAAACACCCAAAATATTTCAGCTACTGGCAAAAAACATAGATAAATTTCACAATGTTGATTAAAAGTAAGATTCATAACATGGAATATGATTCTATTCATATAAGGTTCAAAATCATGTAAAACTAACTTATGCTCTTAAGAACGCATATATGGGTGGTAAAATTATAAAGACAAGGAAATGATTACCACAACAGAAAGTTGGTTAGCTTGAACTAAGTCAGGGAAGGGACAAAGTTGTGATTAGGATGTAGCAAGAGTAAAACTCGTAGTGACCTCTGACTCTGTTTCTTGACCCAACTGTGAACAGATGAGTGTTTATATTACAATTACTTATAAAACTAAGTATTTGGATTATGTACTTTCCTGTACGCATGTTTTTACTTTGCAATATGAAATTTAAAAAGGATATTATAAACTTTATGCCAATATATTTGACAGTGTATATGGAAAAAACA
Source organism: Sturnira hondurensis (assembly GCF_014824575.4). Taxonomy (NCBI): domain Eukaryota; kingdom Metazoa; phylum Chordata; class Mammalia; order Chiroptera; family Phyllostomidae; genus Sturnira; species Sturnira hondurensis. The sequence goes on along the minus strand of NW_028095455.1, from coordinate 289,710 downwards.
ATTCCCAGAAAAACAGAAATGACCAAATTTACTTGGGAAGAAACAGCAAATCTGTATCTTTTAAAATCTCTATTAAAACCAAATTAAACCAGCAATACAAAAAATTCCCTTAAGGAAAATTCTGGGCTCAGATGGCTCAATTAACAAATCTGATCACACATCTGAAGAACAGAAAAGAGAAAGAGAGTAATGGACCCTTCGTCAATTGTTTTATGTGACAAGGAGAGTTACAAACCAGGAGAGTAAGAAAAAGAAAAATTGTAGGCAAAATATACTCATGAACATTGATTTTAAGATTCTAACTAAAATGTGACCAAATAAAATCCATGACTATGAAACACTTTTTCTTCTTTCTTGTACTAAGTTAAATTACTTATATTTCTACATTTACCTCAGTAAAAAGCAGTGTGATAAGGACAAAGATTCCTCACTTTACAGAGATTACTGAGAGTATAATGAAGACAGTAATTTATACATGTGTATTATTTATGTGAAAAAGATAGGACACTTGTAGTTGGAGATTATACCAATGTATGTTCTGTAGAAACACTAAGTTTCACTTTTAGAATGAAATGGAATTTTACATTTAAGAAAGTTTTGAAGACTAAAGAGCACTATACATACTATAAAGCATTATACTCTACTTGATACAGGGAGAGACAAAAGTAGGTGTACAGTTTTTCATATGAAAAATAACAAAGTAATTAATAAATAAAGCAGAAGAATAAACAATATTTCACATACTCACAACTATAAACCTGTTTTTGCCTCACCCTGTACAATCTTTTTACTTGGGCTAAAACATAAGCTTGACAGGGAGATACATTTGCTGTTTCCTAATGTGCTTATATTTGTGCCTGGTACAGAGCAGACACAAAGATATCATTTGAATAATATGCATTATATTTTACTTCTAAAACATGCAGTATTTGAATTAAAGCAAAAAACTAATTTTATGTATGAGCTTTCAATTTTCTCCTTAACTAAGGCAAAGACAATGTCAACACTGATATCTGAAAAAAGAAAGGATCATTTAAAAAAAAAAAAAGTATCTTCCAGATTCTGTTAACCAATAAAGAACCTAAATTTTAACTGACTTAATTTTTTAAACTTGTAATTTAATTTCCTACCACTGAAAATCTCACTTTTACTAATTATCTGCAAAATCTGCTTTTTAGATTTGTTTGTTTCAATCCAATAAAATACTTTTAGATTTCTACTAGGGCTGGTTCATAAATTACAATAAATTAACAGAGTTTACAAGTATAAGAAGAACATCTGATGTTTAAAAAAATCACTTTTGGCAGTAATGCTTAAAACACAGAAGTTGGTACCAATTACCTTGCACAACCAAATGCCATTAGTCGATACTTGTTATTTACTGCTACACAAGTCCCATCAACAACATCTTGCGGCCAAACTCCATGAAGCTGCTATAATAAAGAAAAACAGTTAAGGTTTAAAAAGTATTCTCCAACTACACTATAATCAGTATAATTCTCCTTCAATAAACATACAGTTTCATAAGGCTTTATTTTGTTTGGCTTCACCTGGATTAAAAAATATTCCATCAGGACTACCTTAATTTTCTTCCTTAAAACAATTTCATTAACTCAATTCAATAAATGTCCTCCAAATGAGCTCAGTCCAGTGCTGGTCTATTTATAAAAGATTAAAAAATGTGCAGTTCAATCTCTAAATTTGAATTAAACGAAAACGATTTTCCTGTTAGGATACAAACCTCTTGACTGCATAAACTATCTCCAATTTGCTATTATTACTCATGTGGTCACCGAGCACATACTGTTTAACTTCCCAATCAGTGGGAAATAGTGAAATTTATTTGGTATATTCTGCATAGTGGTTAGACAATCATACACACTTTATATAAAGTATTCCCTCTAGTATTTCCAGTAATGAACTGACACTATACATAGTTATCACAGTATTATCAACTATACAAAGGTCTGTCCAGAAAAAGTACAGCCATTGTTAACATAACGAGAATGGTTTGCATGACATAGATATAACCTGGCAGCCAATGAGAGTGGACTGGAATGTGCATGCACAAACAGAGACAACTTCACCGGACTAGTCCGTGGGGACAGCAGACACCGTTGAGTGAATATACATATTGTACAGCTATCACATTCAAAATGACTGAGTGAGTAGAGCAACGAATCTCCATCAAATTTTGTGTGAAGCTTGAATATTCCTCTGTAGAAACTATTTGGATAATTCAGAAGCCGCAGCTATGGGCAACTGGTGATTGCCAGCTTCGTCATGATAACATGCCTGCTCGTGCATCAAATCTCATGCAGTTTTTTTTTGCATAACATCAAATCACCAAAGTGACTCAGCCCCCCTATAACCCAGATTTGGTGCCCTTGACTTCTGGCTTTTCCGAAAACTAAAATTACCTTTGAAAGTGAAGAGATTTTAGACTGTCCATGACATTCAGGAAAATACAACGAGGCAGCTGATGGTGATTGGGAGAACTGTGTGAGGTCCCAATTGTCTACTTTGAAGGGGACTGAGGCATCATTGTCCTATGTACAATGTTTCTTTTACCTTCTTCAATAAATGTCTGATTTTCCTATTACATGGCTGGATAGCTTCTGGACAGACCTTTTATTTCCTACGCTGCACTTTACACCCCCATTATTTGGTATCTTCTTCAGAAGTAATTCATGATTTGTTAATTGTTTACTATTCTCTATTATTCCTTTGCCTTACAGTGTGACAGTTAATAGCATGGTATCTGGCCACCTGACATAACACCTCAGGTCTGTCGTTCATTTGCTGAAATGATTATTTCACCTTTACAAGCTTCAGTTTTCTTATTGCAAATTACTTATCTCTTAAGAATATTCTGAAGATTAAATGAGACTGTACATACATGTAAACCACTTAATACAATGACTAGCATTCAACAAATTCAGCAAAAATTAATGACATTATTATTAAACATTCTATTTTATTTTGAATACAGATATAGAATAGAGTCAGCTCCATTGTCTGTTTTGCCAAATCAAGGACATCTTAGGTTACAAGGCATTGTAACAAATTCTAAGGCAAAGGCCATCATGACAGTTTAGTAAGCACAAATAACAGCACACTACAATACACACTATTTTTAGATGATCCCAATAGTAAATATTAGAAGACTCAATATAATTATGACTCTTTTTGAAATATAATGCTACAGATTTTATTTAATTACCAAATAAGTTATATAACCTACTATCTAAACATGGAATATTTGCTTCTTTTTGTGGGGAATTTACTTTTCAATTTTAATAATAAAACTGGCATTATTTTAGGTAACAAAATGGTAAAGATGGTATTGAGCATTATTTCTTTGCATGACTTCTTAGATTAAAATTTTTTCCTGTAACAAGTACTTTTTTTTTAATCCTCACTCGAGGATATGCTTTTTGATTTTTAAAGAGCAAGGAAGGGAGAGAGAAAGAAACATTGCTCGGTTGTCTCCCGTTTGTGCCCTGACCAGGGATCAAACAGGCAACTTTTGTGGTGTATGGGGCCATGCTCCAACCAACTAAGCCACCCAGCCATGGCCATAACAAGTACTTTAAAAGTGGTCACTATTCACCAGGAATTGCTCTAGGTGCTGCGGATATGGTGGGTATTCAAACACACCCAAATCCCTATGTTTCTGTGCCTTGTATTTGTTAGGAGGCTGACAAGTTAAAAAAATTATACAGTATATTGGGAGTTGATAAATACTACAGAAAAAATAATAAAGCAATTATGGGGAAGAGGGAAGCTGGGGGAAGGATGTAATATTACACAGCTTTCCCTATGAAATGTGTGTTTTGAGGAAAGTACTGAAGGAGACATATCAAGTACAAAGGCCCTATCTTAGATAGCATTTCTGGCACGTTCAAGCATCAAAGAGGCCTGTGCAGATGGGGTGGAGTGGAGGAAGAGGAAGTACAAGATGAGGTAACAGAAGTAATAAGAAGCCATATTTATGGACTTTGAAATCCACTATAAGATCTTTGGCTTTTTCTCCAATTTGTATATTGGGAGTCACTAGAGTGCCTTTATTTTTTAACCTTTTCTACTGTGAATTATAATACATTAGAGAAAAATACGTAAAACAAAAATGTATATCTCAATAACATCACGAAGTAAACACTTACTGAATCACCACTCAGGCGAACAATTAACAGTCCCCCAAAGTCCCCCAACAGTGTGGTTCCTGATCATACACACTCACCCCTACAGCAAAAGTAACAAATATCCAAACTTACATGGCAATCACTTCCTATTTTCCTTTAAACCATTACCACTTAGAGATGCATCCATACAAATTCTAATTTAGAACTACCTATGTTTTTACTTTTCCTTTAAATTTATATAAAATAGAATCATAGCACATATCCGTTTGTGTCCAACTGCTTTCACCCAACATATATGTGACGTCCATCCATGCTGCTGTATACAGCCTGGTCCGCTCATGCTCACTATAGTCCCAAACACTGGGCTGGGCTCACCGGACCTCTGGCATCCCCTAGCCTGGCAATTCTTCACTGTCTAATTAGCTCTCCAAAACCTTTAAGCACATTTTAACAATATTTTTTCTTCAGCTTTTCTAGTTGTACTTGGCAGGTTTTGTCCTAATTATACACTCCTACTGAAGGGTTCTAAGCAGAGGAATGGCATAATTTGACACATTTTATGTTAAATATATTAAGGAATGCCAAACAGAATTTTTACAAAGCACTTAAATAATATCTAATATAAGATACCACTAGTGTGTTTCCTAACTACCAGTAATACGTATGTATTATTTCCTTATAATTTATATTTTCTACTTATAACATTTAGTAATGCCTATCTACTTTCTTTTATTTTTTAAGCCTTAATTGACTGGGAAAATTTCTTTAAGCAAATACTATGAAAAACTAATAGAAAAGAGTCAATCACTTTTTTCAGCGCTAATATTTTTTTTCAGTAAAAACATTTAAATCTCAAACATAATTTCAAATATATTTGTACCTTATAAAAATTAGGTTCTTCAAAAGCTTATTTTTATTCTTATTTACATATTGACATGTTATTACAAATGTATTATTCAGTAAATATTTAGTACTACCATGTAGAAAAAAATATGCCCTTAAAAAAGAAACTTAAATCCTTTCCAGTTAAAAACAGCAGACTGAACATGAATATTTAGCTTCTCTGACTCTTAAAACTCCAATGTTTATTACAGAAAAGATTCTGTTCAAAAACCATAAACTGGCAAAGACAAAGAATGGAAGATGAGGTAGTAGCAGAAAATTCTGGAAGCTGGTAAGTATAACGATGAGTAGTAGAATCCTTAACTGAAAGTAAAGAATGTTGAGAAGCAGCTATATTTATATTCTAGAGTCCATAAAAGGCTTGGGAATTTAGAAGCCTCTAAAGGCTGAACTGAAAGTAGCACTGGTTCAAAGCTTGTTTAAGCAGCAGCTGGGTTTTCCAGAGGTACCTCTACAATTTGAGCTGCTAAAAGAACATCCCACCTCCACTCTAACAGAAAAGTTAGTAGAGAAAAACAAACAAAAAAAAAACTCTAATAGTCTCACCACAATGAAAACAGGGACATGTAAAAGTTTACATTCTGGCCTTGGCTGGCGTAGCTCAGTGGATTGAGTGCAGGCCTGCGAACCAGAGGATCGCGGTTCGATTCCCAGTCAGGGCACACGCCTGGGTTGCAGGCCAGTTCCCAGCAGGGAATGCACGAGGGGCAACCATATATTGATATTTCTCTCCCTATCTCCTTCCCTTCCCCTCTAAAGATAAATAAATTTATTTTTTTAAAGTTTACATTCTGAAACTGGGCCCTCTAGTCTAACTCTTCCTTAACTCAAATCCTAGAACATTGGGCCAGCCAGATATGTATTTTCTGGAAAAGATTGCAAGACACTCTTCAAATAAATTTTGGAGAGATGGACAGAAAGGAAACAATTCAGTTAGCTAACCATACAGTGACGATCATAGCCAATCAAAGCCCAGAGTGTTTATCAATGAATCTAGAGTTTTATTTTGGGTCTCTATCATGGCAACCAAATTCATAAATTAACTAATCATATATGAATTAACCACCAATAGCAAAGTGTTCACATACAAATAAAGGAGTAAAGGAAATCCTCCAGGTAATGATGGAGATCCCCTAATACAACTGTGTTAAAGGCATATACACTGAGTGAGCAGTCCAGACTGGAGCAGGCCAGAGGCTTCTTCAGGATGAAATAGCTAGAACACTATGCATTTTAAAGAACTGAGAAGATACTTACACAACCAGCAGACAGTCTGAGGTTGAGTTAGTAAATACACAGAAATTAAGCAAATGTAAAGAAGTAACAATTATTAATTACAAGCGGGAGGGAAAATCTGCAGGAAACGAAAAATAATCACAACATCTTCCATGGGGTAGGTACTAACATAAGTGCACAAAGCAATAACAACGTAAAATACGATGAATAGTAATCTAACCACAACCACAAGAGCTGTATTGGGAAGTGTGTGGTGGAAACAGGGAAAAGAAGGTACATGATCATCTGCCACAGTGAGAGGTATATAAACACAGCCTAAAACTAAAAATTAAAGGAAATATACAGAATAGTGAAGATAAATAGTAAAACAAACAGTAAAGGAATAAAAAGTAGTTGCCTACAAGAATAGGAACTGGATGTGAAGAAAGCAGGGAAGAGAGATAAAACTACCATTTTTCTTCAGTGTCTCACAGAACTACTAGTCTACTTATAATATTTACATGTATAGTTTTGATATTAAAAATCAGTTAACCCTGAAAATCATAAATTAAAAATGAAGGAGGAGCCCTGGCTGGTGTAGCTCAGTGAATTGAGCACAAGCCTGTGAACCAGAGGATTGCGGTACAATTTCCAGTCAGGGCACATGCCTTGGTTGCAGGCTGGTTCCCTGCAGGCCAGTTCCCAGCAGGGGATGCATGAAAGGCAACCATACATTAATGTTTCTCTCCCTCTCTCCTTCCCCTCTAAAGATAAATAAAGAAATAAAATCTTTTAAAAAATGAAGGAGGGATTTAATAACACAGACTTAATCAATGCGCAATAAAGAAAATAAACATTCAAAGTAAGTAGGACATACCTCTGCAGTAAATCTACTGGACACCGGTGTAATAAATCCAACTCTCCCATCATTAAACACCACTGCGAATCCATCAAGTGTGGCACAGTATTCCATGTCTCTGATGTGCACATTTGCAAAGCCCAAGAATGAACCTGCTGATGAAAAAGTAAGTACATGAAATATGAATATAAATATAGCAAATAATTCCCTCACTTTTTTGCTTACAAACCCTGTAAGGACAGTAAAAGGTAAAAATAATGGCCTGCCCTGGCCAGGTAGCTCAGTTGGTTAGAGCATTTTCCCAATAAGCCAAGGTTGCAGTTTTGATCCCAGGTTAGGGTACATACAAACATCAACCAATGAATGCATAAATAAATGCAACAACATACTGGTGGGGGGGGTTTTGTCTCTCTAAACTCAATGAATAAAAATTTTAAAAAGAAAAGAAAAAACAATGACCTAAAAATACTAAACAGCCCTAGCTGGTATGGCTCAGTGGATTGAGCTGAGTGCCGACCTACAAATCAAAGGGTCAATGGATCAATTCCCAGGCAGGGTACATGCCTGGGTTGTAGGCCAGGTCCCTGGTGGGGGGTACGTGAGAGGCAAGAACACACTGATGTTTCCCTCCCTTTCTCCCTCCTTTCCCCTCTCTAGGAATAAATAAATAAAATATTTTAAAAACACACTAAACAATTAAACTATTCCTTACACACACACACACACACACACACACACACACACACACACACACTTAACTCTCTTGCATGATTCATTCCAAAGCAAAAAAAAATCAATGTTCATCCACAGAAAATATGTAACCAGATTATAGCAAATATTAAACATCTATTTCTACCCCATGTAGAAAGCATAACTACCTCTAGATGACTGCAGGTCTACTGAAAAGGGCACTGTGCAAAGATTAATAGCTTTCCTTCCATTTGTCATTCCTTCCCAGTGAATAAGATGAAGAAGTCCATCAGAAGTAGCAACCAGGAGGTCTTCCAGCACAGACTGCAAACTGCAGAAAAGTAAGCAATTTATTATCAGTTACCTTTTAAGAAAACATACTGGGAAAGCAATGAGTATGAATATAATTGTTCCAGACTAAGAATATTCCTCAAAGAAGATAATGAAACCACTTATAAAACTGTCATTTATTTATAATTTAGCTATATATAACTTTATCTATGTATAATTCAATATAGAACCAGAAATTCTGGAAGAAATGGAAGACATTGGGCAGCCATAATAACAAATTTGATTAATTAAGTTAAAAAATAGAAATACTGAGGTTCTGGCCAAAATGGAAGCATAGGTAGAAATACTTTGCTTCCTCACACAAACAAAAGAAGGATAACAACCAATTAAAAAAAAATAAACAACCCACAATTCCAGAATATCAAACTGCATGGAACTCCAACAACTAAGTAATTAAAGAAACATTTATCCATATTGGTGGGAGGGGCAGAGATGGTCAGTCAGTGGGGGCAGAGAGGACCCACAGAGGAACCTCGCAGGAGAGCAGGGGCTGGCTGATCGGGAAACTAAAGACTCAAAACCTCTAGCTGTAAAATACTGTGGGGGTTGTAAAGGTGAAAGAAATTCCAAGTCTCACAGGACAGTTTGTTAGAAAGTAGGGCTAGAGTGGACTGGGCAAGCGGCATTGCTCCCTCTCTAACCCCTCACCTACAGACAGCACCACAACTCAGCAAAGAGGGTTGCCCAGCCCTGGTGAATACCTAGGGCCCTGCCCCTTATACAACATAACAGGTGAGCCAAGACAAAGAAATATGGCCAAAATGAAAGAACAGATCAAAACTCCAGAAAAAGAGCTAAGCTACGAGGAGATAGAAAATCTATCTGATGCAGAGTTCAAAACACTGGTAATCAGTATGCTCACAGAAATGATTAAGCTTGGTTGCAAAATGATGGAAGAAATGAAAGCCACACGAAGTGAAATAAAGCAAAACACACAGGGAGCCAACACTGAAGGGAAAGAAACCAGGACTCAAATCAACAATTTGGAACAGAAGGAAGAAATAAACATCTAATCGAAACAGAATGAGAAAATAAGGATTCAAGAAAATGGAAGTCCAATCACTAAGGATTTAAAGAAGCTACATTCATCCAGAAGAGTAGGAGGGGCGGGGACATGTGGAGAGGCCTAGAGAGGCATGGAGATGCAGAACAGAGCAGAGAGGCATGGAAAACCGAACGTGGAATCCCACATCCATGTGTGGTGGATAAAAACCGGTGGGATACCTTGGGAGCAAGGGATCTCAGCTCTAGAGCATACCACCCAGTCCAGGGTTCCAGCACCTGGAAGAAACTACTGGACTAAAGAAACCAGAGGACTCTCAGAAGACTCCTCTTAAAGGGCCCGCAACAGACTTAGGACAGACACAGACTCTCTCTCTCTGGGGTTCAGCACCAGAGCAACAGATAGAAGGGCACCAGTGCCATACAGGGAGAAACTGAAGTAAGTGGCAAAAGGGCAAGTGTTGAGAGAGATGGCTTCCTCCTGAACAAAACACTAGAGGCCAGGCAGTAGCCACTGTCCCCTCTCCGAGCCCTCTGCCACAGAGAGCCACAGAGTGGTGACACAGTTGCCCTGCCCTGGCGATTACCTAAGGCTCTGCCCCATACAGCTTACAGGTGCACTTTTCTACAATAAGCCATGCTACTAAGACAGGCAGCCAAAGCAGCTCTACCTAATACACAGAAATAAACACAGAGAGGCTGTCAAAATGAGGAGACAAAGAGATACGGCCCACATGAAAGAAAAGAACAAAACTGCAGCAAAAGAACTAAACAAAATGGAGATAAGCAACTTATCAGAGGCAGAGATCAAAACACAGGTTATTAGGATGCTCGTGGAACTCACTGGGTACTTAAATAGCATAAAAAAGACCCAGGCAGAAATGAAGGCTGCACTAAATGAAATAAAGAAAAATCTACAGGGAAACAACAGTGGAGAGGATGAAGCTGAGAATCACATCAATGATTTGGAACATAAGGAAGAAAAAACATTCAATCAAAAAAGGAAAGAAAAAAAGAATTCAAAAAAACAAGGATAGGCTAAGGAGACTCTGAGAAAACGTCAAAGGTACCAACAACTGAAGGGGAGCTAAAAGGAGAAGAGGAAAAGCAAGAAATTGAAGACTTATTTGAAAAATAATGAAAGAAAACTTCCCCAATTTGGTGAAAGAAATATATATACAAGTCTGAGAAGCATAGAGAATCCCAAACAAGATGGACACAAAGAGAACTATAGCAAGACACATCATAATTAAAATGCCAAAGGTTAAAGATAAAGAATCTTAAAAGCAGCAAGAGAAAAGGAGAGAGAGAGAGTTACCTACAAAGGAGTTCCCATAAGACTGTCAGCTGATTTCTCAAAAGAAACTTCACAGGCTAAAAGGGACTGGCAAGAAGTATTTAAAGTGATGATAAGCAAGGACCTACAACCTAGAATACTCTATCCAGCAAAGCTGTCATTTAGAATGGAAGGGCAGATAAAGTGCTGCCCAGACAAGGTAAAACTTAAGGAGTTCTTCATCACCAAGCCCTCATTATATGAAATGTTAAAGGGAATTATATAAGAAAAAGAAGATCAAAACTATGAACATTAAAAAGGCAATAAATTCACAACTATCAACAACTGACTCTCAAAAACAAACTAAGCACACAAGCAGGATAGAAACAGAGTCATAGGCATGGAGATCATCTGTAGGGCTGTAAGTTGGGAGGAGGAAGGCGGAGAATGGGGGGAAAGGTGCGGAGATTAAGAAGTACAAATTGGTAGGTACAAAATAGACATGGGGATGTTAACAGCGTAGTAAATGGAGTAGCAAAAGAAGTTCTGTGCATGACCCATGGACATGAACTAAATGGAGGGGGATTACTAGAAGGAACAGGGGTGCTAGGTGGAGGAGAGCAAAGAAAGAAAATTGGGACAACTGTAATAACATAATCAATGCAATATATAAAAAAAACAGTACTCAAGAGTCTGAAATGCTACAAAGAATTCAAATATAGAAAAGAATGATAAAATGTTATATGTCTACAATATATACTCTAATATGCACTATTAAATTTCTTTTCACATTTAAAAAGTTAGGAGTGTAATTAATAAATTATATCCATAACAGTAAATTTTTTTAATGTTTTAATTCTTTAATTAAGCCTTGACTTCTTTGGAGAGTTGAGTTCAATGACTCATTCCCCAAGAATGTGAGACAATAACTCACTATATTTTCTGCCAAACTATAAAATTATTGAAAAAGAGTAGAACATGTCCCCTGGCTCAGATCCATATCTTGAATATCAGAGCATTTGTAATCAATTAGATGCCCAGTTTTAAAATTCACCCTTTAAAGTACTATATATTCTTTCATTTTGGATTTATATTTTGTGCTAAAACTTACATATAGTGGGTGATAAGCAGAATGCAAAAACTTAATGTTTTAGATATGATGCTACGTGTCAAGAGACACAAGCAAGCAGAGCAGCTGCTGTTTTGTCAATGCTTTTCATTAAACAGGTGTCGGCCTAGGTTGTTTCCAAACAATATTTTCTCTCTCCCCAGTTCCTATCTTCCTAGAATTACTGCATATGATGAGGTTACCCTGCAATATTTCAATTGCCTGCTAGGCAAGACTGTTCTAACAAAGTTAACAGAATTAGAATTGCTACATCAGCTCCCACAACACTGTGACGAAATGTGACCACACATGTGAGTAAACAGGAAAATGTGACCCAGAGTCAAGACAAAAACTGAGCAATATAGACACCTAGACAATCCTGAATTTACAGATAATGGCTTTAAAATACCTGTGACAGTAATGATAAAAAGCCTGTAGGAAAAGTTAGATATAGCCCCTCATTTAATTGAAACTAAACAAACTCACTAAAATAAAGGCTTTGCCTTGGCAAGTAGCTCAGCTGGGTAGAGCATCATCCCAATACACCAAGGCTGTAGGTTCGATCCTTGGTTAGGGCCACATATAAGTAACAACCACTGAATGCACATGTGGAACAACAAATTGACGTTTCTCTCTCTCTAAATCAATTTTTAAAAAAGGCTGATGTCACTTGTTAACATCTGAGTATTTCCATAAAAGTTAGTAAATAGGCCTTGTTCCCAGCCACTGAAGTGCCTGCCCACCACTGATTCCCTCCCTCGCAAAGATCTAACTACTATAGCATTAGTTCTTGGCATCAGGGGATATCAGGACCCTGTACCAGTAATAAATATCCCATATCCTTTAATGCTGTACTGGTTTTTAAAATATTTTGAAAATTACCCCTAGGTATAAATACATAGAAAACCACATAAATATACTCTAACATTCTCAGAGAGCTTCTCCAATAATTGACTTCATGGCTTTATAACAGCCATCTGGTATTCCAGAGGTTTTTAGAAACATATGTATATATCAATTGTAAAATATGCAAATATATTTAACATCTAATTAATATTACATATTATATACTATGTAGGGCTTTCCTAAGTGTCTGGAATGGAGGAAGACATGGAATAAACTATGGTATTTATTAGTATTCATTATGTGGTATTACTATTTTTTTACTTTTCTATCAACAAAGTTCAGATGCTTAACATTAATCCTAGTCTCTTTTTCAATCAAAAATTAAAAGACTCTTACCATTTTATACCTATAAGCAACAGTATAACCATTATCCCTAACTTTATATGACTTACATTTTTGGTAGTGGCAGGAAAAATAGTTGGTTATAAAGTCCAAGTTTTGTGTCTGTTTCTCACTCAGTTCAAAATCATATAGGAAATCTCTAATATCCAGTACATATGTGTTACAGGTACTAATAACATTCCTCTAACATGAAATTATTTTACTGAAGTTCTGAGAGAAACCTTAGAGATTTCCAATTACCCAAGTCTGTAGATTAAAAAGTAGCACCTGACAAGGTACACTTGTACAAGATGGCAGGACTTCTTTGTTTCAAGGCTCTTTTTATCCTATTTCCATGAAGCATATGGTTTTCACCACCAGGTGGAGGTAGAACATCACACTTGTACAGTTCCACCTAGTTTGGCACCCACAGATGTTCAAAATTCCCTATGCAACAAGTTACATTATAGAAAAGAATCTATAACCTTAAATAAAACCTGAAGTAAACAGTGTCTTTTGGCCAAGGTGATAAATAACCTGATTTAATCTTTTGTAACCCTGATGACATTTAAGCAAGCAAAAACAAAAACCATTCTTGTTCTGAGAATATTCATATACTAAAAGAGAGATTAAGCCAAGCAGGACAACAGTCAGCCACTTGCACACAATTTCATTTAATATGTTCTAGTATCAGTACTAGAGTACAACAAAATAGTGAAAGAAGCCTTTTATTATAACTGTGAATCAGAAAAACATTAAAACATGTGGTATTACATTCTTATAGTTCAATATATTCACATATATCACACCCACATAGTTCAGTATTAAGAATACATAGTAAAAAGTCTTTTTCCCAAAACTGTCCCCCAACCACTCAGGGTTTTTTTAGATTTATTTATTTATTTATTTATCTTTAGAGGGGAAGGGAAGGAGAGAGAAGGAGAGAAATATCAATGTATGATTGCCTCTTGTGAGTCCCCTGCTGGGAACTGGCCTGCAACCCAGGCATGTGCCATGACTGGGAATCGAACCAAGATCATGTGGTTCACAGGCCCGTGCTCGATCCACTGAGCTACACCAGCCAGGGCACTCAGTTCTTTTTTTAGATTTATTTTAATTGTTGTTCAAGTACAGTTTTCTGTCTTTTACTCCCATCCCAGACCACCTCCCAGCCTACCTCCCTCCCATTTCCACCCCCCTTAGTTTTTGTCCATGTGTCCTTTATACTTGTTCCTGTAAACCCTTACCCTCTTCCCCTGAAATTCACTCCCCTCTCCCCTCTGGTCACTGTCAGCCTGTTCTCTATTTCAGTGTCTTTGGTTATATTTTGCTTGCTTGTTTGTTTTGTTGTTTAGGTTCCTGTTAAAGGTAAGATCATATGGTATTTGCCTTTCACCACCTGGCTTATTTTGCTTAGCATAATGCTTTTCAGTTCCATCCATGCTGTTGCAAAGGGTAGTAGCTCCTTCTTTCTTTCTGCTGCATAGAATTCCATTGTGTAAATGGACCATAGTTTTTGGATCCATTCATTTACTGATGGGCACCTAGGTTGCTTCCAACACCTGGCTATTGTAAATTGTGCTGCTATGAACATTGGGGTGAATAGGTTCTTTTGGATTGGCGTTTCAGGGTTCTTAGGATATAATCCTAGCAGTGGAATTGCTGGGTCAAAAGGCAGATCCATTTTTAGTTTTCTTAGAAAATTCCATACTGTTTTTCATAGTGCCCCAAACACTAAAGTTCTTATACCCGGTTTATGTATTCTTCCAGAACAACATTCTAACATCACCAGTTCCCCAAAACAAATATTAGCATTATTGTATAGAGGATACCCACTTTTTTCACCCAACAATATTTTTGGGAAGTTTTCTCCAGCAGATACTTGTTTTTATAGATGCATATTATTCCCATTGTATAGCTATAAGAAAATTTATTTAAACAGCTCCCAACTGATAGATATTTAGGTGATTTTCAACCTTTTACTATTGTAAGTAATGTACATGTCATTAAGTAATGACATTTCTCCAATATGTATTATTATATTTGCAACATTAAATCCTAGAACTGGAAATGTTTTGCAAAGGCCATAACTTTTGTAACTTGGATAGATACTGCTTAATCAATTTCCACAGATATGGAATCAATTTATATTCCCACCACCAATGTATAAAGTTCTCTACACCCACCTCAAGACAGTATGTTACCTAACTGTTTACAAGTATTGGTCATTCATTTACTGTCCTAAGGGCAATATATTAATATGTTAATTGGAATACAAAAATAAAAACAAATGGCTTACAATTCTTTGTCCATTTGTTCTACTGTGTCTTCTTGCTATAGAAAATGTGTACCATGGAAGTTAGCTTTTTGTGATATTCACTGTAAGTATATGTGCTTGTTTTCAGTTTCTGTTGTCTTTTGGTTTTACTTATTGTGTGTGTGTGTTTCCAGCCAGGCAGATTTTTAAAAATTATATACTTGAATTTATCAATATTTTCTTCCATAAGCTTACTTGCAGATGTTTTGAAAGGGAAGTTCAATGACTCCTAATAAAATATATTTTGAGTTAGAATACTACTTTTACCATTTCTCTCATCATTTTCTTACAGCAAGTCTGGGCAATAGAAGTAAAAACTGTTGGCCATTTTGATGTCTAGAATGTTGGAATATTACCATTAAAATTTCATTATTGTGTATGACTAAGCTCAGTAACAGCTAAAGGTTGTGGGGGGTCCAACTTTAACCTTGGATTTAGTTTTAAAAAAAACTTTGTTTTAAAAAAAATATTGTAGTAAGAACTTTAAGTTACAAAATACAATTTTGACAAGACCCACACAGCAGAGAACTAAAATGTCAAATGTGAAGAAATTAAGGAAACAAAGCTAAATTATAAGTAAAGTCATTTGTTTTTTTTCTACCAATGGATGTAAAATAATTTTTGGTGTTTTAGTATTAACCTTTTTCACACTTGGATTAGAAAACTCAGTTTTCTTCCATGTACATACACCTCCCCAAACTCACAAAGGCTATAGAAACAAAGGCACTTTCCCTTTTTCTCAACTTGTGTGGTTTTTATCAGTATCTTGATTAAGTAACATGGACAATGTCATATCATTCAAACAATTCTAGATCTTAACTAAAAACATAAATTTCTAAAATAACATATGGATGGTATACCTAATTAATGGCATTACAATAATTTAAGTTTAATAATGTACCATCTGTAAATTTTCACACTTTTCGTAAGGGTTAATCAAGCATTTCTAGGGCTAAAAATGTTATCCTCAGTGAAAAGAAATAAAATCAATTTTCTTATTGGTAATGATTGATCAACTACATTGCCTACTGTCATTACAAAATACTCTATTTAACCAAAGTACTGTACCTCATAATGGGTGCTTGCAAATCCAGTATTTTCTTCATCTCTAAATTTAACGCTGGAGCACACTGTTCTTCCTTAAAATGGGGTGTCCCCTTCATTTGTGGACTTCCTCTAAAAAATAGCAAATATACAGGATTAAAGAGAAAGAAACTGAATTCTCATTCACTCTGTGACTAACATACACCCAATTAAATAAACTAAACTTAATCAAACTTATAAATCAGGTGTTCATCCTTTAGGTTCTCAAATGAAAAACAGACCTAAATTTCATTATGGCATACATTATCTGTTACCAATTAGAAATAAATGTGTTTGACCAAGGTAACTTGTGTTGAAACAGGAGTGAAGGGAGCAGAGCCAAGAATCTTAGGGAAAAACACAAGTTAAAAGTGAACTCTCAAGAGAACCAATAGACATTTTGTTTAAATTGACTGACAACTCTTTCTAAGTTGGGCAACTATGAAAGATATATACCACTCTCTCTATATAGTGTATGTCCAAAATGATTCAAATCCTCACCTTATCTTTCTTACCTTACTTACTCCATACCTCATCCTTCATTTCTTTTTATTTTATTTTATTTTAAAGATTTTATTTATTTTAGAGGGGAAAAGAAGGAGAGAAATATCAATGTATGGTTGCTTCTTGTTGAGTCCCCTGCTGGGAACTGGCCTGCAACCCAGGCATGTGCCCTGACTGGGAATTGAAGCGTGATCGTGTGGTTCACAGGCCCACGCTCAATCCACTGAGCTACACCACCCAGGGCTTCATCCTTCATTTCTATCCTTTGGGTATATATCAGATTTGGTCAGATTCAAAGGTATGATTAGATGTTTTATACAAAACGTGGCAATAAATAGCAAAATGGCTAAATCTGAAAACTCCATGGCATTAAATGGCTATAACTAGAGTGGCTGGGTCAATGTCAACATAACTGCGCTGTCACATGTAACCACTCAAAAGGACTATAAAGCTCTCCTGGAATCTTTATCTCCACATGGCATAGNAAACTTAATCAAACTTATAAATCAGGTGTTCATCCTTTAGGTTCTCAAATGAAAAACAGACCTAAATTTCATTATGGCATACATTATCTGTTACCAATTAGAAATAAATGTGTTTGACCAAGGTAACTTGTGTTGAAACAGGAGTGAAGGGAGCAGAGCCAAGAATCTTAGGGAAAAACACAAGTTAAAAGTGAACTCTCAAGAGAACCAATAGACATTTTGTTTAAATTGACTGACAACTCTTTCTAAGTTGGGCAACTATGAAAGATATATACCACTCTCTCTATATAGTGTATGTCCAAAATGATTCAAATCCTCACCTTATCTTTCTTACCTTACTTACTCCATACCTCATCCTTCATTTCTTTTTATTTTATTTTATTTTAAAGATTTTATTTATTTTAGAGGGGAAAGGAAGGAGAGAAATATCAATGTATGGTTGCTTCTCGTTGAGTCCCCTGCTGGGAACTGGCCTGCAACCCAGGCATGTGCCCTGACTGGGAATCGAAGCGTGATCGTGTGGTTCACAGGCCCACGCTCAATCCACTGAGCTACACCACCCAGGGCTTCATCCTTCATTTCTATCCTTTGGGTATGTATCAGATTTGGTCAGATTCAAAGGTATGATTAGATGTTTTATACAAAACGTGGCAATAAATAGCAAAATGGCTAAATCTGAAAACTCCATGTCATTAAATGGCTATAACTAGAGTGGCTGGGTCAATGTCAACATAACCGCTGTCACATGTAACCACTCAAAAGGACTATAAAGCTCTCCTGGAATCTTTATCTCCACATGGCATAGGACCATCTTTCTCAATGCCTATGACGGAACTTCATAGCCATCTGTCTCTTTTCTTACTATCAACTATCACTTACTCTTGACAACAATTAGCCTGCCTAAGTCATCTCTCCCTCTCCAGTCACCTATAATCCTGGAAACCAATTTGTTGCTACTATTAAAATTATGCAGTGAATCTTTAAAAGAGCAATAGCATTCAAGGTACTCTGCTTTGTTAAAAATCATTTTGATGCTCAGAAAGCTTTTAACTCACTTTTTAGTTCTAGCTTATTTTCCATATAGAAGCTTGGTGGCAATCTAGTAACTGATGTATTTAGTTGAGCTCTGGGAAATTTATGTTTTATTTCCTTTGTTAGTGTATTCTAATGAGGTTCTCTAATTCTGTTCTCTTTCTGGAACTCCTACTAGGTTAGATACCAAAATTTACATTAACTTGTACTTTTCTCTTTTCTCTTGTACTTTGTCTTTTGTTCTATATCCTGGGAGAGCTCCCGAACTGTTTTTTTCCATTTCTTTTATTTCTGTTTATCATACTTTTCATTCCAAGAACTTTCTCACCCACCACTCCTTTTTTCTTATAGCATCTGTACTTTTTTGTTGTTGTTGCTTTAATTAGACAGTATCTGTGTAAAGTTGTTAATTACCATTTCCTCAAAGTGTTTTTGTTTCCTATATTGTCAATTTTCTTTGAGTTTCCTTTGTTTCTCTTGCGTCTTTCTTTTACATTGGAAACTTTCCTAAAGTAGCTAACAATCCTTGGCCATTCATGTTTGCCATGTTAATAAGAACAAGCTCACTGTAAGCTCTGTGTGTTCAAGTTAAGCTTGCCAACTGGTGGACTTCAGGGTAATGGCCAATTAAATTTTTCTGTTCAGGTATTCAAGCATCAGGAGGGCCTTTTGGGTCATTTTCTGGAGTGATTTACCCTCCCGAGGAAGGATTTCTCAACCCTACCAAGGATATCTAAGCACAGAATCCAGAAGTCTGAAGCCAAGCAGAGGAAAGAGGCTTGAGGTCCTACTGCTCAACATTAGAACTTTCACTGAATCCCCATCTTTAGTTTACCAGCTCATCCTTGTCCTCTAGCACATCTGGAATTCCTCTGGTTTAAACAGACAATACATTTTCTGTATCCTGTGATGTAGGACCATGAAATCTTTATTCCTTATTCAGGTTTTAAAAATAATCTCCTGGTTTATGGCCTCTGGCTTGCTCCTATATTCTGTGGTACTGGTACATCTAATTCCTGAGTCTTTCTGGGGTTTTACAGATCAAACAAGTTGCTTTTCATCAGTACCATGTAGGTAACCTTAGGCTCCACGGTTTGATATTCTTCCTAAGTCATTTATTCTTTCTCACTCAGCTTTTAGCTTAAGGGTTAGAGATATCTCTAGCTTTCATTCAAATTGGAAAGAGTATATTTTTAACTTTTTGTTCTGCTGGCTATTTTTAAGATAAAGGATGAAAACCCTCTATTTTTTCAAAAAATACTTTTATTTACCAAAGCAAAAGTATTATAAGAATTTTAAAGCAAATTTAGGTAAATCCTGACTTTTCAATGACTTCTATTATAAAATTAGAGATAAATTCCACAGGTAAGTTTCCAACCCTTCTTGCAAACATCCTGAAATGCAGTGATCTGTTAAAAATTACATTAATTTAAAAACCTCACTGATAAAAATATTTATCTTTAAAATAAGAAAATGAGTTAGCGGGTTCTTAATAAGTTGCAATTGTCATTGCTGTCCTGGTTGCCTTTTGAATAATTAAACATAATCAGCCTCTACTGGATATGTAAGACAATTTATGTGTGTTCAGAGAAGAAGGCAGTTCCAGAAGATGCAGATTTCAAGGTGCTAGAGATAGGTGGAAAGTGGGTTCTAAATGCCAGGCCAGAGCTCTTAGACTTCATTTTGTGGGCACTGGACAGCAACAAAAGTTTGTGAGATAAGGAATTAATATCCTAAATATACAGAGAACAACTAAAACTCAACAACAAAAAACCAAAGCAACCTGATTCAAAAATGGCAAAGAACTCAAACAGACATTTCTGCAAAGCTGTACAAGTGACCAATAAGCACATGAGAAGACACCCAACATCACTATCGTTAGGAAAGTGTACACCAAAACTAAATGAGGTATCACCACACACCCACCGAGATGAGGACTATATAAACAAACAAACAAACACCCAGAAAATAACAGCTCATTGCAAGAACATGGAGAAATTAGAGACCTTGTGTACTATTCCTGGGAATGTGAAATGGTACAGCCGCTGGGAAAAACAGTATGGCATTTTCTCAAAAAATTAAAAATAGAATTACTATATGATACAGCAAGTCCACCTTGGGTATAGAACCAAAGGAACTGAAATCAGGGTCTCAAAGATACACCTGAATACCTATGTGCATAGCAACATTGTTCACAATAGGTAAAATGTGGGAGGAACCCAAGTGTCCATCAATACATGAATGGATATGCAAAATGTGATATACACATAGAATGGAATATTCAGCCTTCAATAAAAAAGGAAATTCTGCCAAATGCTACAAAATGGGTGAACCTTAGGGACATTATGCTAAGTGACATAAGCCAGTCATAAAAAGATACACACTGTATGACTCCACTTACATGAAGTGGAACTGTATACCTTAAAAACTGTCACAGTGATAAATGCAGTGTTATTTTATTTTACCACAATAAAAAATTTAAAAGTTTACTGATGATATCTTTATGAAATATTATTCCAGAAAATACTGATGTGTTAGTGTTTTTATATCTTTACAGTCCAGGTGTTTGAATGATTTAGAGTAAGACTAACCCAGACTTTTTAAAAAACTTATTTATTTTTATTTTTTTAAAGATATCATTTATTTATTTGGAGAGAGGGGAAGGGAGGAAAAGAAGGAGAGAAACATCAATGTGTGGTTGCCTCTCACATGGCCCACACTGGGGACCTGGCCTGCAACCCAGGCATGTGCCCTGACTGGGAATCGAACTGGTGACCCTTTGGTTCACAGCCCAAGCTCAATCCACTGGGCTGCACCAGCCAGGGCAAAATTTATTTATTTTTAGAGAGAGGAGAAGGGAGGGAGGAAGAGAGAGAGAGAGAGTAACATCAATGTGAAAGAGAAACATCAATTGGTTGCCTCTGGCACATGTCCCAATTGGGTACCAGGCCTATAATCCAGGAACGTGCCCTGACAGGGAATCAAACCAGTGACCTTTCGCTCTGTGGGACAAGGCTAAACCAACTGAGCCACACCAGTCAGAGCCTAACCCATACTTTCAAGAAGTTTAAGACAAGAATCACATCATATATGTTTTGAAAAGTAAATCTGGTATCAAATCAAAGGATGGACTTCAGTATGTAGGAGAAAGACACTTAAGGGAGAGAATAAGTTAGTAAACAAGCTTTTCTATAGGCAAGGAGAGGCCAAGAAGGCCCCTAATAAAACAGAGATAGGCAAATTCTAGAGACACTAAAGAGCTGCCATCAACCAACATAACTTGATTACCCGACAAATATGAGAAATGAATAAGGAAATATTCTAAGATTTTCAACCTCATACAATTGCATAAAAGATCATGGTAACTAAAATAAATTTTAGAATAGCAACAGCACGTTTGGGTTGGTAAAGAGAAATGAGTTAGGTTTAGCCTTGATGAATTTGATGCTGCCTACAGGGACATCTAAATGAATATGTTCTGTAAGGTGGACCTGAAGCTCAAGAAAGTGGTACTACATTAAGGAAACAGTATATGTGGACCCCATCTACATATACGGAATAATTAAAATGTAGAACAGAAGAGAACACAGAACAAAACCATAGGAACACTATAGCATACTTTAGGTATTATATAAGTAAAGTTAAGGTTTTGATATAAACCCAATGAATGACATCTTTATGAAACAGATGGCATTAACTCCATTTTTCAGATAAGTAAAATAAAACTCAAAAAACAGCAACATGATTGATCCTGAAAGCTAAGGAAAGCCACTGAAAAATTTTATATAGGGAAATGACAAGTATTAATAAATTTTATGTTAGAAAATTTATTCAGGGGGAAAAACTTAAAGATGATTTAAGAAAATGTTATAACAGAAAACTGTACTTGAACAACAATTAAATAAACAAAAAAATAAAATTAAATAAATAAAAATAAAAAATAAATATCTAAAAAAAAAAGAAAATGTTATAAAAATCCAGGAGAAAACTGACAAAACACAAACTAAAGGAGTACTGCTAGAAGAAGGAAAAGACACGAGGGATACATACAAGACAGAATACAGGAAAACACAGAAGGCAGAACAGAGCAGACTTGTTACAGACTTGCTATTAGAATTACTGAGCAGGCCTGGCTGGTGTAGCTCAGTGGATTGAGTGCGGGCCTGCAAAACACACCATCGCGGTTTGATTCCCAGTTAGGGCACATGCCTGGGTTGCGGGCCGGCTCCCAGCAGGGGACTCAGGAGAGGCAACCGCACACATCGATATTTCTCTTCCTCTCTCCTTCCTTTCCTCTCTAAAGATAAATAAACAAAACCTTAAAAAAAAAAAGAATTACTGAGCAGGTAGAGCAAATACACTCAGGTAAATGGTGTCATTTCCAGAAAAAGAAAACTGGCCATACATAGGCTTTCCCAGGATTAAGTTACTCAAAAATGAGAAATTTTTTATTTTTACTTAAAAAATTCCTCCCTTCTGACTTTTCAACTATAAATTAATAGATAGGACCTAAAATTTATTACATAAGTATCTTCTTAACTGTCTTACCTGTTAAATCTCACCAATCCAGAATGCTCTTCCCTTGGGTGTGTATTTTATTTCCTTACCTCTTAGAGATCTTTTTAAATGTCATCTTCTCAGCAAATACCCCAGGCTACCCGCTCTATTTTTAAAGTTGTATTCCCACTCTCTATTCCCTTTCCCTGCTTTATTTTTCTCCATAGAATATACTCCTAATTTGCAATATATATATATATATATATATATATATTTTTTTTTTTACTTATTTATCATTGTCTACTAGAAGAACACAGCTCTCTGTGTAGGATTTTTTGTCTTCCTTTTTTTCCCTGTCCTTTTTTCTCACTGCTGCATCCCCAGTATCAGTACCCTTATCACCAGGCCTTTATGTGTCTTTTTAAAAAGCTTATTGTTTATAGTATCACACATCCAGACAGCCTTCAGTCTGATGAGAACAGTATGGAGGGAGGGCTCTCTGACTGGGCAGCTCTCTTAACACTTCTATCATCCTTTGGACTTAGGTGCTAGTCTTAGAATTGTGGACAATAGGGGTTAGTTTCATTGCCCAGAATTTATACAATAACATACCTACAACCTTGTTAGTAAGTGCTCATACAATTATGATAAGCTAATGGATAAATATGCAAGTTCAATAGCTATTGAATAGTTAACCTTTAGTTCAACAGCTACACATGCACATGTACAGAATAATGCACACTGAAATTAAAAGTACATAGTGATGTTTTGAGAAGACCACAGAAATAAAGAAAACAAGCAGTTAGTTTATTCTCCAGAAAACTAACACTCAAAACTCACTAGCAAGAAAAAAGTGGAGGGAAACTTGCACATCTCTAACTAATTCAGACTTCCTTTCCCCTCTAAACTTGATGTAAATTAGCACATAGTTCTGGGTTTTTGAAAGAGCAGGTTGTGTGTTGAGGTTAGAAATCACAAACCTTGATTAGTTATTCTTTTCTCAAATTCCACCTAGCACTAATTCATTAACAGTCTGCTGAAGTTTCACAATCTAATGAACTATACTGGGAGTGTGGGACGCAGAGAGTTTTGATAGTTGTTTTGGAATGATTTTTTCTCAGTGAAAATGGTATCTGTATTTTTAATATCTGATAATTAAATGTACTGAATTTTTGCACTACATTTTTTGAAAGAACTTTGCTGTCAGGAGGTTGGTCTCAAACAAAAAAAAAGAGCTTAACAGGAATGGAAAGACAGAATGAAGACTAAAATCTCTGCTTTCAATAAAGTATACATTATGATGACATATTTACGAAAATTATTTTCATTACCGTGGAATAAATTTGATTTGCAGCTACAAGACCTACTAAACTCATATTTAAAGATAAACACTTGAACACATTTTAAAGCTGAACACAAATTATTTCTGATTTATCCCTGGCAGTTGTCTTCATTAATTTCACTGCAAGTTTCAAGACACAGAAGAAATGTCAGATGACGTTCAGTAGATAAGTCTATCCACTGGTCTGTGTAACTCATATGAAGGGATGGTTTACTACACAACAAATTTATAAACACAAAAAAGATAAAAGTGAAACATTCATTAATTAAAAAATAAATGACTTTTGAGGCATAAAGTCATTTAGTAAGACTGCCATCATTGTTGAAGGCTGACTCTCAACATCAACAGGAAGGATGCTGGAAACAACACTGTGTGGAAACTATGGAAGATCATGGCATCTGACCCTCCTCAGGTGGAGCACAATGGAAAATGACATGCAGTCTGAGGTTAAGATGCTGTCACATAACACTGGGGAGCTGCGATACTCTGGAAAAACTCATGTGATGAACTCAAAGAAACAAAAGGCAACAGAGTTACGGCAATTGAGAAGACGACTACCAACTAACTACTGGCCTCAATTATGATGCTTCTATTCTTCAGAACTATGCATTTTTCGGACCATAAGATGCACTTAGGTTTTAGAGGAGGAAAACAGGAAAAAAATTTTTGAAGCAAAAAATGTGGTAAAATATTTAATAACATAAATAACATAATATTTCACCAATGTAAATGTAAACAGAACTCAACAGCAGCATTAATAACCATTATTCCTCCCAAATTTTGGGGGGGAGTGTGTCTTACAGCCTGAAAAATACAGTATTATAAACTGCCCCAGATCATTTCTCTTTTGATTCCCAATTTCCCAAATAAACCCCAAAGTAGCCAATGGCTAGACAGGCATAAATACGTTTGAGGCAATATAGTGTTAGTGATAATGAGCACAGACTTTGAAGCTACAACACTTATGTATAAATCCTGAGCCACTTACTAGTGTGACCATGAATGAGTTACTTGGCCTCTCTCTGCTGCAGTTTCTATAGTAATTGTACCTAACCACCTTACAAGGTTGCTCCAGGAATTAAAGGAGTTTGAAAAAGTGCTTAGAATAGCATTTTCAACTGCATAAACGTTTACAATGATACAAATGATGACAACAATACACTGCAGAAACTAAGTATTTTTAAAACTCTCCTCAAACCTGTATATGAGCCACTATTTTCCAGGTTTTAAAAATTTGAGCTCATATCCTCCCAACAATTAAAGAAGATATTTCTATTCCAATTTTAAAATAAATTCTAAAGGAAAACTAGAAACTTGCTGGACTAAGCAAGCCAATTAGAATGTAATCCAGCATACAAATTACAGAACAGGCTGACTCTAAATCCAGTAATTTGCTGTGCTCTGCAAAAGTGTTTCCTTGTAAGAGATTAAAAGAAAATTTATACAACAGTTACTAGGAGTTAAACTCTGGGTAAAAAGTACATTATTACCCAAATATAAAAAATTAAAAATTGCTTAATACATAATATATATTATTTATGTAATATATAAACTCACTTTATGCTTATGTATATAAAATCACTTAAAATATTAGAAAGTAAAAATCTGGTAAAGAAAAAATATATTAATGATAATTTTCCTTTATTAATTTTCCCATGAGCTGGGTACTAATCTGAACATTTAATATGTATGATCTCACTTAATCCTAGGAAATAATTACTACTGTGATCTCGTTCTATGGATGAGGAAAGAGGTTTTGGAGGTATTAAATAACTGATATAAAGTCATACAGCTGAAAAGAGGTGAAGGTGACATTCAATTCCAGGTCTATCTGATGCCAAAGCCTAATCCTTTATCCACTATTCATGCTGCTCATGTATTATTGACATGTATTAAAACCCAAAAGCCTCAACATAACGTGTATAAGAACACTCAAGTTAAAAATAAATAAATAAATAAAAATAATGCTCTTTTTTTAGTTCTCTAGCCTAACATATACAATTAGGTGGTGTCCCCTGAAGTCACCTTTTTAAAAAACATTTTTGGAACATGAAAGTGATTTCCAAAATACTATTGCAAAACACAGTGTGTGTGTGTGTGTGAATCATGTGAGTTAAAATAAAGAAAATGGTATTTTTTAAGGATGTTTCAAGCGATGTTATTTCCCTACCCAATCCACCTATAGTAGTATAAATTGATCCAGTTAAGTTCAGATTATCCTGATTATTGCTTTTTCTTGACAGGAGCATGTCTAAATTCAGCAATACAATGGGTTAAGATGCAGTAGTTAAAATGTACAAGTAAATGATATTTTGACACTGATTAGAAGTTCTTCAAAAGGTTCACAAATTATTTAGAAAGAAAAACATAGTAAGCTATACACTACTCAAAAAACTGAATTTAAAACTTGTAAATACATGAACTTCCTATCACAATGTCCATACTATTTTAACATTACAATTTTTCTGCCAAGAAGGCTTTTGTAGGAAAGATTTTTATTGAAAAATAATCAAATTAAATTCCATCATTAAAAATTTCTATTCTTCACAAAAGATCCAAAACTCAGAACACTTCAATTAACACTATATTAATTACAGAAAGAAGCGACTATAGCTTCAAGAAAAATCCAGTTAGTACCCTAAAATCTATGATAAAGGAAAACCAAACTACATGACACTTTCCCAAAGTATATCCTGAAGAATATTAACATGTGTTATTTGAAGAAACACTTTCATAATGCCATTTTACAAAATACAGCCTTCTATTTTACATTTTTCAAATAGATGGATATTTTTTTCACAAGTAAATACTGTGTTGCCAAAAAAGCCGTTTAGTTTAAAATAAAAGACACATTTTTCATTTTCACCAACAACTTTATATTGATTTGGATATCTTGAGTATGTCAGCCATTTCCCAATATTGGCTGCTAAACATCTTCCAATGCATAAGACAGCCCCGGAGCAAAGAATTATTTGGCCAAAATGTCAACAGTACCAAGAAACTTTGCAAACCACTTTTGATATGTTCAATCAGTCGCAGCACCTTCTCCATACACTGGACAAATCTTTTTTTCTGCATTTCAACTGTGTTTTTACCTTTCTTAAAATAATAAAGCACAATGTGCTAAAAATGTTGCATATTTACTCCCTTCTTCAGTATTAAAATGGCTGCACAAAAATTCAGCAATTTTAATAAATTGTTTTTAAATGCATGCTGATATGCAGTAAAATCCACCAAAATTGCTTCAAATTAGGTTAAAGACAACTAAGCACTACTAGAGCCATTGCACAGAAAAAACTAAACTAACTTTTTGGCCAACCCAATATAATGCATGCATATCAAAAATTTTGGAAAATTCAAGAGCTGAAAAAAGCTGAAAAATTACTACGATTCTACCATTCAGGCACAATGACAATATATATTGTTCTAGCTTTTTTCTCTAGATAATTTTTGTTGTTTTGTTTCATGAAGTTGTGGTCATATTACACACATAAATTTGCGTGACTCGTTTTTTCACTAGGCATTATATGATCAGATCCTCAAGTTTATAAATTTTTCTGAGACATTTTATTTAATGATGAGTATTATTTAAGAATATACCACAGTTGATTTACAAACCAATTCTCTATTATTCCACCTTTATGTGTATCTACTAGAAGAAGTATATCTGTTTCAAAGTTTTCCCAGAACTATTTTTTTAAAGAATTTATTTATTTATTTTTAGAGAGAAGGGGAGGGAGGGAGGGGGGAAAAGAGGGAGAGAAACATCAATGTGTGGTTGCATCTCACGCATCCTCTACTGAAGATCTAGCCTGCAACCCAGGCATGTGCCCTGACTGGGAATCGAACCAGAGACCCTTTGGTTCACTGGCTGGCACTCAATCCACTGAGCTACATCAGCCAGGGCTCTCCAGAACTATTTTTATATGCTAAAACAGGTAGTTAAAAATTGTTGTATTTAATGCTTTGAGTTATTAATGTTTCATTTGAGTTACTAATTAACACAGACTTCTCCTGCATTTGTTATATTTCCTCTTATGAGACTGCTTTTACCTAGTTATCTTTTGAAATGTTACTGTTTCCTAGCTATTTAGATGACTCCTTCGTAAAAAATAGTAAACCTTGGTCCTTTTTCCTGCAAAATTTTTCCCAGTTTTTTACTTGCCCTTTTATTGTTACTCTTTTTTCCTGATAATTCAGAGAAATTTAATGTTCATATAATGAAATCTACTTTCCCTTTAATTTCTTACACACATAATACTCTGGCTGTCTTCCTCTACCTATAGATGTGATATTCATTTATATTCTCATACCCTTTAATGACTTTTTTTAAAAAAAAGATGTTAGGCTTTAAAATTATATGTTCCTTTATTTCAAAAGTTCTTTCAATAAAATGTTCTTTCATTTCCAAAGTAAAGTTAAAAATGTAATAAAAAATAAACAATACCAAAAATATAGAATGACATAGTTTAAAGATCAAAAGTCCATGTTCCACCCTGGCCTGGTGGCTCAGTAAGTTGGAGCATCATCCTGCACACCAAAAGGTTGCAGGTTTCAATCCTCAGACGGGGTGCATGTGAGAGAGTAACTGATCGATGTTTTTCTCGAAAACCCGTATCTTTGTCCCTCCATTCCTCTCTCTCCAAAATCAATAAAAGTGTATCTTTGGGTGATGATAAAAAATGTCCATGTTCCCTCAAATTATTTTCTATCCACATACAAAAAAATATACAAGAGCCCTGGCTGGTGTGGCTCAGTGGATTGAGCACCAGCCTACGAACCAAGGGGCTGCTGGTTCAATTCCCAGTCAGGGCACATTCCTGGGTTGTGGGCCAGGTCCCTGGTTGGAGAAGAACAGCACATGAGGCAACCACACACTGACGTTTCTCTCCCCCCTCTCTCCCTCCCTTCCCCTATATATACATACAAGAAAAAGTGCCATTTCAGCTTACTAAGACGTTTCACCTCTTCCCCTCAAGATGGGTTAGCTCCTCCTTGATAAGGATGGGAGTTGCTAGATCTGGAGTACATCAGTAGTAATTCTGAATGTCCAAGAAGGGATATAGTACATTTATTCAAGACTCCCAGGTTTATTTAATACAATTCTTTATTCACATAATTACGGTTCAAAGACTTGATAATTTTTGGAACTCTACTTTGGAAATGCGTATTTAGCTTATTTTAATCACTTCGGACATCCCAGAACTGTAATGTTTTTGTAAATACAAAGTATGTATATCAAATATTAAAAGAATGAAAGACAAACTTACTTGGGATACACTGGTTCATAAAGATACTTGTCCCCTCTTGTAGGTGTAATATGAAAAAACAAGATGTAGCCATTTGCCGTCTGAAAGATAAATTTTATTTACCATGAATTAAAGTATAAGGCTATACTTTATTGTAACCCTAAATTTTAATTTTATATATTTTTAATTTGGAAACACTTCACTCCTTAGAACCCTGTTTTGAAAAGCTACAGTCTAATTATACAAATTTAAAAAATGACTTTGTTTTAAAATAACCCACCTTGTTTAGTAACCCACAGGAATTTTTATATTTTTATGAAAATATTTCATGCACATGTCACTGAAATCAATAGTTCATACTATACTAAAGACATTAATATTCTAAAATAACTATATTGTGGAATAACAGATGACAATTTTACAAAATTTATATAACTTCTGGAACTCTGCAATAATACAGCAAATATTCTTCCAAATTTTTAAAGCCATGTCCCCAAGCAGTAACAGTATGATGAAATTGTCAACTCTACTCAAAGTTTGTACAGCACAACTTCAGAGTAACATAGTTAAATATTTCAAAATCAATTAAATGGTCTCTGACTTACTACATAATATACCCCATGGCACAGAAAAAAAAACCCAGAGCAAATATTCAATTTCCAAACTTTGAACATTAGTTTATTTCTCTAAGTTACCAAAATGTTTTAAATATATAACCTGTATTAAAACAATGCCATTATATGATCATGGCACATTATTTGTGGCTTGTGAGGCTCAAACAACCATTTTACATTTATATACATACAGAAAATACTTTATGTAGCTGTTTCTAATCAAACATTTTTGGGCATAACACAGTCCAGTGGCAAATGTTTTGCCGAAACTACTTTATATTAAATACTGTATTCTTACATTTTAGAAGCGGGTGGGCTTTTGCCCAAAGTAGAATCAAAAATAACTGCAAAAAACTATTCAAGATTTCAAATTTCTCCCCAGTACTGACTTTCTATTTTTTTTTACTTAAAGGAATGCCAGAGAAAGCATTTAATTTCTTTAGAAAAGCCAGGTTTTTTTAAAGCAATAAACTTTACTATTTCATAATGTATTCCAAATCTAGTTTAACATATTGTGATACAAAAGGGAAAAAAGATTATTTCAAATAAGATTATCATTCTGATTTCTCATGTGCAATTTTATATTCCTCTAATGTGCAAAATATGGAATCAAAAGGAAAAGGAATTCAATCAAATCATACCAAGTTTTACAAACATTATCGCACTTATACAGATTAGCAACTATTTAAGATTTGTAAACTCTACTGTTACCTTATATAGGCTGGGTAAGTAAATTAATACGGTCTAGTACTTATATGAATAACATACAAATGTTGTCCGGAATATCAGTCACTCAAGGTCAAAAGTTCAACATTTCAGAGTATCAAATGCTAACAGTAAACTCAGAAATTTAGCAAGTACTTAGAAAATTACAATACCAGGGAAAACATAGCTTCATTTTGCAGAAATTTTGCATACAAATGTACTAGATGAAATTACAGATAATGGCTTAATTTACTATTTTGGTATTCTGTATCAATCATTGTAACTAAGTCTCTATGGCTTTGCATGTATATTAAAATGGTATATAACTTCCAGATCTTAATGACATTTATCATTGATCTAAGACAGAACTGTTTATGAAAATGTTTTAAAGTTTGGGTAATAAACAATCATCCTTAAAAATTAGCATCTTTATTTAACCATACCAAGTCTGTTATTATACAGTGCTACAATTGCTCTTCTCTTTCTAGCCCAAAATACTGCAAATAAGCACATAACTATTGCTTAATCTGTAGGCAACAGTCCTAATACATTCTTCCAGTACTCACACATACCCCAAAACTACACTAATTTTTTGAATTAAATGAAAAAGTAAAATAAACTACCTCATAGCTCTCTTTCCTGTTACCATCCTGTATCTTTAATTTCTTTTCTTTCTACAATGCATACTACTAGATTATATGGCTTTAAACACAGAGGTCCAACAATTTCTGTAGGCAACTTAAATGACAAGTCTTCACGTCCCTCCCTTTGTATTTCCGTGACTTAGGATCATAGACATATATGAATAAAAGCTTTAAAGAGGATAAAAGAAGGAAATCACTACTTAAAGGATGGAACAGACTTATCTATATTAGTGTTACTTAGAAGAAAAAGAACTACAAACAATATTTTAAAAGGACATCAAAAATTCAGTCAGAGAGGTATGAATATTAAAGTTCAACACACTTTTTTTTCAACTGCCAATGTACTAATGGAGATTCAAAAAAAAAAACAACATTCAAATTACCGCAGCTAATTCCACATTTTAAAAAAGAAGACTGAAATCTGGAGGTGGTGGTGGTGTTTGGTGATATTATATTCATTGCTTGTTTGCATTTTCCTTTGTTCAGGCATTTGGGAAGTTTTCCCTTGCTACCCCAAATTAAATTATGTTATAATTGATGCATGACACATATACTATGAATAGTAATTTTCTGTAACAGGAAAAATTTACATACAACCATGTCATGAGGCAAAGCAATGGCCGAATATAACTAAAGCCTAAACTGCAGGCAGCAACCCCAGTACCTCTCCTACCCTTC
Source organism: Sturnira hondurensis (assembly GCF_014824575.4). Taxonomy (NCBI): domain Eukaryota; kingdom Metazoa; phylum Chordata; class Mammalia; order Chiroptera; family Phyllostomidae; genus Sturnira; species Sturnira hondurensis. The sequence continues at coordinate 257,784 of NW_028095455.1, read as the reverse complement.
ACTATCCAGTGCTCCTACCTCCCAGGAACTCACTAGATACTTCAGAATTCCCACTCCTAGTGCATGCTTTTCCTTAGAACACACCCTTTTCATTATGCTGAGCAGAACAGATTTTATGCATCTGGCTCCTAAGATCCAAATAACATGTCACAAAGATTTCTGTAGTAACTTACAAGATAAGGACTTAATTTAGAGATGTATCTTCTATCCCAAATACTGTCATGTCAGACTTCAAATGAGGCAGAAATAATGAACTAGTGCTTACATATTCTTTATACTGGTTTGTAAATGGTGTTTTCTGTTTTTAGCTTTATTTATTATACATGGTCAAATACATAAAATTAATCAGTGAGTCACACCACTAAGATAATAGTTAATTAATATTTTATATCAGATTTTGTACATTCATATACATAAATATATTTAAATGGGAAATGCTGAAACAGTTGTAAATCACACATACTCTCAAAAACAGGTGATGAATAATACCTTTTGTCATAAACACTCATCAAAAATCATTATTCCTAATACTATTACATGGTTTTATACCACAGCACTAATTTAAAAAGGAAGATGGTTATCCCTTGTGCACATCTTCAACAAACTGTGCTGGAACAACTGGGTATCAATATGCAGAATGAAACTGGATCCATAACTTGCTTCGTATACAAAAATTAACTCAAAATATATCACAGACCTAAATATAAAACCTAAATCATAAACTTCTAGGAGAAAACATAGAAGAAAACAGGAACCATGAGAGAACAAATTGATTAACTGGACTTCATCAAAATTAAGTACTTCAATCACTCAAAAAATAGTGTTAAGACACTGACAAAAAAAAGTCACACATTAGAAGAAATTCTTTTGTATAGCATATATGTAATAAAGGAATTGTATCCAAAATACATTAGGGATTCTAGAAACCCAACAATAAGAAAAAGACTCAATAAATAAAATGGGCAAATAATTTGAAAAGAAAATTTACCAAAGAAGAGGAGCAAACAGACAAACGAGAGACATTCAACAACAGTTGTCAGGGAAGTGCAAATTAAAACTATAATGAAATACCACTAGACACTGTTAGAATGGCTAAATTCAAAAGGAATACCATACCATACCATACCATACCATACCATACCATACCATACCATACCATATGTTGGCAAAGAATAATGAGAATTCTCAGACACTGTTTGCAGAAATGTAAAATGGTACAACTACTTTGAAAAAAGTCTGATATTTCCTTAAAAAGTTAAGCATGCACCTATCTTATGATCCAGCTGTTCCATTCTTGGTTATTCACTCAAAAGGATATGTGTGTCCACATAAGGATTTGTACATCAATGTTCATGGGGCTTTCAGAACAGCCAAAACCTAGAAACAACTCAAATAACCATAATCAGATGAATGGATAAACCACTTTTCATATATCCATATGTTGGAATACTACTCAAAATGAACTGATTCCTGACAATATGCATGAAACTGAAAATAATTTTCCTAAGTGAAAAAACAAGAAAAAAAAGAGTATATATTGCACGGGTTTCCAACCTTTTGACATCTCTGGGCCACAATGGAAGAAGAGCTATCTTGGGCGACACATGTTAAATATACAAACACAAACAAAAACAAAAAAAATCTCAATGTTTTAAGTAAATTTACAATTCCATGTTGGGCCGCATTCACATCCTGTACCGCATGTGGCCTATGGGGTACAGGATGGCTATGAAAATGCAACCTAATTTGCAGTGACACAAAGCAAATCAGTGGCTGGTTTTGGAAGGAGATGGATCATGGCAGGAGGAATTACAAAAGGATACAAGGAGGACTTCTGCCAAGATGGAGGCGTAGGTGGAAACACTGTGCCTTCTCCCACAACCAAGTTTGAATACAACAAAGGTTTGGTAAACAAAGACGCAACCAAAGAACAGAAAAATTGAACTATACGGAAGTCCAACAACAACGAACCCTTCAACCAGGACCGGTAAGAGGGGCGGAGCCAGCAGCAGAGCCGGGTTGGGCAGGAAAGATCCCCGACCCAGGCGCAGGCAGCCAGAATAGCAGCAGGTGGCAGCAAGGACCTAGTGAGGGTGCGGGGCAGGCTGACCGCAGTCACACATTTGCGCGCAGATCAACCAGCAGAGGAGTGGGCAGTGAGGGGGACCACGCAGGCCCCAGCGGGTGAACCCAGTGAGTGCGCAAAGCAGCGGACCGAGGTTGCACATTCGCACGCAATGGGACTGACCTCGAAGACCCGGTGGCGGGAGGCAGCAGAGGAGAACGCCATTGCTGTCCTTTGACCCCGCCCACACATACAGCATCACCACCCAGCACCTGAGTTGCCCCGCCCTGGTGAACACCTAGGGCTCCACTCCTCATACGTAACAGGCACGAACAGTCCAAACCATGGCTCAAGAAGAACTCAAAGCCCCAGAGCTGATAACTCTAAGTGAAAAAGAAATAGCGAACCTCTCAGATGCACAGTTCAAAATACTGGTGATCAGGATGCTCACAGAACTGGTTGATTTTTGTCACAAATTAGAGGAACATATGAAAGCTAAACTAAGTGAAATGAAGGGAAATGCACAGGAAACCAATAGTGATGGGAAGGAAAATGGGACTCATATCAAGGGAGTGGACCAGAAGGAAGGAAGAAATGATCAAAGAGAAAAATGTGAAGTTACAAGAATTCAAAAAAATGAGGAGAGGCTTAGGAACCTCCAGGACATCTTGAAACGTTCCAACATCTGAATTATAGGGGGTACCAGAGGGGAAAAGAAACAGCCATGAGTGGAAAATTTATTTCAACAAATAATAAAGGAGAACTTCCCCAGTCTGGCAAAGGAAATAGACTTCCAGGAAATCCAGGAAGCTCAGAGAGTCCCAAAGAAGTTGGACCCAAAAAGGAACACACCAAGGCACATCATCATTACATTAGCCAAGATTAAAATGAAGGAGAGAATCCTAGAAGCAGCAAGAGATAAGGGGACAGCCACCTACAAAGGAGTGCCCATCAGACTGTCAGCTGATTTCTCAAAAGAGACCTTACAGGCAAGAAGGGGCTGGAAAGAAGTATTCCAAGTCATGAAATCCAAAGACCTATAGCCAAGACTGCTCTATCCAGCAAAGCTTTCATTTAGAATGGAAGGACAGATAAAGTGCTTCTCAGGTAAGGCCAAATTCAAGAAGTTCATCATCACCAAGCCCTTATTATATGAAATGTTAAAGGGACTTATCTAAGAAAAAGAAGATGAAAAATCTGAACAGTGAAAGGACAGCAAACTCACAGTTATTAACAACCACACCTAAAACAAAAGCAAACCAAGAGGACAGCTAGATCAGGAGCAGAACCATAGAAATGAAGAACACATGAAGGGTTAGCAACAGGGGAGTGGGAGGAGGAGAAGGGGGGAGAAGGTAAAGAAAATAGCATTGACAGTAGGTAGAAAACAGATAGGGGGGAGGGCAAGAATAGTATGGGAAATATAGAAATTAAAGAACTTGAGACACGTGGTCATAAACTAAAGGGGGGAATGGTGGGGGAGGGGTGTACAGGGTGGAGGGGAATGAAGGGAGGAATAGAACAACTGTAATGGTATAATCAATAAAATATATTTTAAAAAAAGGATACAAGGAAACTTATGGGGATGATGGGTGAGTTCGCTCTCTTGATTGTAGCAAAAGTTTCAAAATTTATCAAATGGTACACTTCAAATATGTGCAGTTTATTGTGCATCAATTGTAGTTCAATAAAGCTATTTAGAAAAAAGAAATGAAAGCAAAGATAGATTTGTAGTGGAAACTATTGTTCCCTTGAAAAACTTCTACCACCACATGACAAAGCCTCATCTAGCCCACTGGAGAATAAGAGGTTGCCAACAAGTCCAGAGTGGACAGCTCCAACCAATTATCTAATATGTGACCTAAGGCATCTGGGACCATCAAGTATCAGAGGAGCTGTCAAATGACCAGCCACATCAGTGACTGCAGTGAGACCAGGAGAAGAACTGCTTAATCAAACCCAGAGCAAGTCACAGGATGAAAGTGAACAAGTAAGTCTTTCAGAGTCCTTAACTAAGATTTGAAGACAATGGTTCAATAAATAATAAGTGTGAAAAATAACAATCCTAATGAAAATAGTATAATTTAAGGAAGCCAAATTATGAAGAAAAGAGCACACTTCAAAGACATTCAGGAGAATCACACAATAATCACGTCTGAAACAGTTTGTCAGACCAAGATGAAAGGAAAAAAATTAGATGAATGGGTACTGTGTACAGCTCTGGACTGCTCTGCACCTTGCTATATTCCACTCCATTAGAATACTCTGCTCTCAGCTGTTATTTGGTGACTCTATGCATTAACATGGAAAGGAAAAAGAATCACAATTAAACAACAGGAATTCTAAATTAAACTGACATCTTTCCCTTATTCCCAAATAAATGATGTTCTAATTCACATCACAGTAACTCAGGTTTCAGCAGAACAGACTATACTTCCATTTAGCTAGGTGTGAAAGGGAATGAATATTAAAGGTAGCAGTGGGAAAGAGTTGGAATGACAGGTTGGAGCCGTATCACAGGAGACCCAGAATCTGAATACAATGCTAAGCAGTTTGGAACACATTTTGTATGCAATGGCAAGCCAATGAAAGGTTTGAAAATAATAATAAGCGTGTGGAGTTCCAGCCAAGAGGGAAGAGGGAGGCGTAGGTGGAAACCCTTTGCTTCCTCGCATAGCCGAAAAAGAGGATAACCAATCTAAAACCAATAAACCACCAGAAGTGTCAGAAAAATCAAACTGCTTTGAACTCTGACAACCACGGAATTAAAGAAACAGTCAAACAGAACAACCAGACCAGTAGGGCTGCAAACGGAGAGAGAGGCAGTGGAGTGCCACTGCCTGCGGTGAGGCAGTGGACCATAGGGGCGGGGCTGGCTGCTATGAGGTGGCAGGCTTCGCAGGAAAGGCTCACTTAAGGGAAAACTGAAACTCAAGACCTGACTGCGGACTACAGTGGTTGCTGCAGGGGGCGAAACTCCCAGTCTCACCGGAGAGTTCCTTGAAAAGTGAGCTAGAGACAAGAAGGCAAGCTGCACTGTTCCCTCTCTGGCCCCTCCCCCACAAGCAGCACTGTAGCACAGCAAGGAGGGTTGCCCTGCCCAGGAGAACACATAAGGCCACGCCCCCTTACAACTTACAACTTAACAGGGCCAGGAACAAAGAAATAGGGCCAAAATGAAAGAACAGAGCAGAACACAGAAAGGGAGCTAAATGAGGAGGAGATAGCCAACCTATCTGATGGAGAATTTAAAGTCCTGGTAATCAAAATGCTCACAGAACTGATTGAGCTTGGTTGAAAAATGAACGAGCAAATGAAAAATACCCAAAATGAAATAAAACAAAATATTCATGGCACCAACAGTGACAGGAAGGAAACCAGGACTCAAATCAATGATTTGGAACAAAGGAAGAAATAAACATCCAACCAGAACAGAATGAAGAAACAAGAATTCAAAAAAAAACTAACAGAGGCTGAGGATCCTCTGGGGCAACCCAAAATGTTCCAATATCTGAATTACAGGGTGCCAGAAGGAGAACAACAACAGCAAGAAATTGAAGACTTGTTTGATATAATGAAGGAAAACTTCCCCAATCTGGCAAAGGAAATAGACTTCCAGGAAGCCCGGAGAGTCCCAAAGACGTTGGACCCAAAGAGGAACACACGAAGACACATCACCCTTAAGTCACCCAAGATAAAAGATAAGGAGAGAATCTTAAAAGCAGCAAGAGAGCCCTGGATGGCATAGCTCAGTGGATTGAGTGCAGGCCTGCAAATCAAAGGATCATGGTTCGATTCCCAGTCTGGGCACATGCCTAGGTTGCAGGCCAGTTCCCAGCAGGGGACGCATGAGAAGCAACCATACATTAATATTCCTCTCCCTCTCTCCTTCCCTTACCCTTTAAAGATAAATAAATAAAATCTTTTAAAAAACCAGCAAAAGGAAAGGAAAGAGCTACCTACAAAGGAGTGTCCATAAGGCTATCAGCTGGTTTCTGAAAAGAAACCTTACAGGCAAGAAGAGATTGGAAGGAAGTATTCCAGTCATGAAAGGCAAGGACCTACATCCAAGATTGCTCTCTCCAGCAAAACTATCATTTAGAATGGAAGGGCAGATGAAGTGCTACCCAGATAAAGTAAAGTTAAAGGAGTTCATCATCACCAAAGCTCTTATTAGAACCTAAGAAAATAAAAGAAAGAAAAACAACAAAAACTAAGCAAACAACTAAAACAGAAATACAAGAGATATGGACATCACATGGAGGTTTTTCAGCAGGAAAGGGAGGAATGCAGGGAAAGGTACAGGGAAGAAGAAGCATAATTGGCAGGCACTGAATAGATGGGGAGAATTCAAAAATGGTGTAGGAAACAGAGAACTCAAAGAACTTAATTGTAGGAGACCAGTTTGTTTTAGTCTGGCAAATGTGACTCAGCTCTGTATGGAAAACCTACAGAAGCAAAGTGGTGGGCAGGAGCCAAACCTTCAAACCGAGTTTTCCCATGGGAATCAGGCCTAGAAAATGCATACAGATAGTTATGGCTTGCTCTGGCTAAAACTCCACCACCCTGGTCTAAAACAACAAATGTGTATTATCTATCTTCAAGATAATTTCCAAAGCCTGTATGAATTTTCCCAAGGACAGAGCTAATCAGTTCGCCACCATTCATTCCCCTTTGCATGTTATTTTCATTTCCTGATTGTGCCTAAAATGTAGACAATAATATTGTACGTAATAGATAATAAATCTTTCTCTGATGTAAGACCCGAGGAAAACAATAAAAGCCTGTCTAGGCAAGGGTCGAGGTGCTCTCCCCTTGAGAGTAGCCGAGGCTTCCATAGAAACTCTCCCCTTGAGAGAGTAGCCATGAGATTCCCTTTTTCTCCACAGGATTGTTATCACCTGTGCATTTATTCTTGTCATCAGCCACAACAGGTGGACCCTGCTGGCCGGAGTCCACCACAACTTATATCTATAACTCATATAAACTAAGGTGGGGGGAAGCTGGAGGGTTGAGGGGTGGAGGGGGGATAAAGGGGAAAAATTGGGAAAACTATAATAGCATAATCAATAAAATATACTTTAAAAAAAGAGCTGTGACTTAGCTATGCACAATTAAGATGCATTTTGAGTGGAGAAAAAACTAGCTAAAAGTTTTGAGTTTTGGGTAATCCAGACAAAACATTAAAAGGCTGCTAGTAAGGTCATGGCAATGAGAATAAAGAGAAGAAGATGACAGTAAACTAGAGACAGGACTTCCAAGTAGAGATAGAAACATCTAAGTGACTAGATGGGAAAGCAGAATCAAAGGACTCCAGAGTTTCTTCCTATTATAAGGAAGGTTACAATGAAAATACTTAAACACATATATCTAAATACACTGACGCTACTATATCAGATATAGTCCTAGAAATGAGACAGTACTTAACAGTGATTTCAGTGCTCCTTCTGCCTGAATACCTATTCATTGTCTAAAATTTTAAAAAGATGTAGGGATAATTATGGCCTGGTATCGTATTTACAAAAATGATATGCTATGTCTGATATTCGGAGAAAACATTCTCCCAAACACTATGAACCAATTCTTAAAATGGTAAAAAATTTTCTCTCTACACCCCATTGAAAACAATTTCAGTAAAATTCCTTTTTAAGGTACAAGTTGATAAAGAAGGGGCTGTGGTTCCGTTAGTGATACAGAAATAGAGTACTGGATGGAACTGACATGTCAAAGCACACAATGATGATGCCTAGGTGAGAGAAGTCAGACAGTAAGAAAATTACCTGACAACAGCTGCTTCAATATGACTCAATAATTTGCAGAGTCATGCTGTATTGCTCTAAGGTCATACAGTTGTATATTTTTGCCTACACATTCTATCAATGACTTTTTATAAAATCAAGTCCCAAAGCACCTCCTAGGTTCAGCTTTATTCCACAATACCTAGTAAAATTAAACAACCATACTAAGAGTGAAAGGCAGTAGAGCAGAATATTAAGACTTTGGAACTCCAGAACCAGGCTTCATGGGTTAGACTTCCATATTCAGCAATGTAATCTTAGATATATTAGTAGCTATGTAATCACTGGTAGGTTATTTAACCTCTCTACCTTCCCTCAACTGTGTGATGGGAATAATAAAATTACCTACATTTAGAGTATTTTAATGAAGAATTAATTTTTTAAATTTATTTTTTAAAGAGAGCCTCTAAACAGCCTCTGGGACAACTTTAAGAGGTCCAACATTCACCTCATAGGGGTGCAAGATGGAGAAAAGAATGAGCAAGAAATGGGAAATCTATCTGAAAAAATGGTGAAAGAAATTTTCCCTAATTTGGTGAAGGAAATAGACATGTAAGTCCAGGATGCACAGAGAGTCTCAATTATGATGGATGATGCAAAGAGTCCCACTCCAAAACACACCATTACCAAAAGGCCAAAGGTTAAAAATAGAGACTCTTAAAAGCAAAGAAGTTAGTTACCCAAAGGCTGCCAGACAGGAGTGGGGAGGAGGAGAATGGGTGAAGAGGTGAGGGGATTAAGTACAAATAGGTAGTTACAGAATAGTCATGGAGATGTGAAGTACAGCATAGAAAATGAAGAAGCCAAAGAACTTACATGCATGACCTCTCGACATGAACAATGGTGGGGGAATTGTCTGAAGGAGTAGGGGGCACTGGGTGAAAAAATCAAGACAACTACAATAGCATAATCAATAAAATATAATTTTAAAAAGTATACTCATCTATAAGTTAGAATACTATGCAATCAAAATCAAGTGACACAAGAATGAAGTTAGATAATGTTCATGATGTCAAAAAACGATTATAAAATTTTATGATAGCTTTCTATGAAGAAAAAATTATGTTTCAAATAATCGTTCTTATAAAACTTGCATACCCCTGGCTGGTGTAGCTCAGTGGATTGAGTGCGAGCCTGCGAAGCAAAGGATCTCGGTTCGATTCCCAGTCAGGGCACATGCCTGGGCTGCAGGCCAATTCCCCGCCGGGGACGCATGAGAAGCAACCATACATTAAACCATACATTAACCATAATCTTTAAAAAAACTCACAGATTTATCAAATCTGTTTCATATCAAGTGACATTACCAGTCACTTATAGTAATATCATTTTGTATTTACAAACAAATAGACTTAAGTAGCTTTTCAAAACCCATGTGCTATTAAGTACAAGAGCATCTGAAAAATATGTAAGGACATAAATAAAAGTTATTCTCTGTGAATGGTGGAACTATTGGTACTTTTTTTTCATTTCTCTAGGTTTCTCAAGCTTCTTTCCTCAAACATGTATCACCCTTGTAACATAAAAACGAAAACTTTTTAAAATCCAATTCTCATAACCTTGAAACTCCTAAGAGATTACACAACAGTAAATTCAGATGACCCTGGGTCTGGCAAAGACTTTTAGATATAACACCAAAGGATGATCCATAAAAGAAAGAACTGATAAGCCAAAAAATTCTCTCTGAAACGTATGTCAAAAGTATGAAAAGATAAGCCACAGACTGGAAGAAAACAACTGCAAAATACACATCTAATAAAGAACTGTTATCCAAAATAAACAAAGAACTCTCTTAAAATTCAACAATAAGAAAAAACCCCAATTAAAAAATGGGCCAAAGACCTTAACAGAAAGACTGTATCGAAGATATACAAATGGCAAATAAGAGTATAAAATGCTCCACATCATATGTCATCAGGAATATGCAAATTAAAAAAAATGAGATACCGTTCTATACCTATCAGAACGGCCAAAATCCACACCATGACAACACCAAATGTTGCTGACGATGTGCGGCAACAGGAACTCTCATTCACTGCTGATGGGAATACCAAATGGTACAGCCACTTTGGAAGAGTTTGGCGATTTCTTTCAAAACTCTGCACAGTCTTATGATATGATCCAGCAATCATGCTTATTGGTATCCAAAGGAATCGAAAACATGTCCACACAAAAACCTGCACATGATTGTTTATAGCAGCTTTAACATAAGTGCCAAAACTTGGAAACCAAAACCAAGATGTTTTTCAGCAGGGCAATGGACCAAAAAACTGTAGTACATCCCAACAATGGAATATTAGTCAGAGCTTAAAAAATGAGCTATTAAGCCAGGAAAAGACATGCATGGACCTTAAATATTATTACTAAGTGAAAGAAGCCAATCTGAAAAGGCTAAATAATATATAAGTCTAATTATACGGTATTCTGGAAAAGGTAAAACTATGAACACAATAAAAAAGATTACTGCTTGCCAGGGTTAAGAGAGATGAACAGATAACAGGAGCACCAAGGACTTGGTGGGTGGAGAAAGTAAAACTACTCTGTATATACTATAATCATGGATACATGTCATTATAAATTTGTCCAAACCTACAGAAACACCAAGAGTAACCACACCAACATAATATAAGCTATGGACTCTGGGTGATAAATATGTGTGAATATAGGTTCATCAATTGTCAAATATACTACCCTGGTGGGAATGCTGATAATGGGGAAGGCTATGCATGTGCTGGAAAAGGGAGCATAAAGAAAATTTCTGTACCTTCCCCCCAATTTTGCTGTGAATGTAAAACTTGTCTTAAAAAAGTCTTTTTCATAAAGTCCACTTATGATCCTATATATGTATATTAAAATGCATGTCCTGGCTGGTATAGCTCAGTTGGTTGGAGCACTGTCCCATAAACCAAAAGGTCACAGGTTCGAGCCCTGGTCAAAGTAGACAATCAGGCCGCAGGTTCGATCCCTGGTTGGGGTACATACAAGAAGGCAACCAATCAATGTTTCTCTCCCACATCAATGTGTCTTTCTCTCTTTCTTCCCTTCTTTCCTACCTCCTTCCTCTCTCTCTAAAAGCAATAAGAAAATATCTTTGGGTGAAAATAAAAAAATTTGTTATCAACTAAAACATTAATTCATGTTTTTAATATACAAATAGAGATGAATTAACTTGAATCCCATCAGCATTTACTCAGTATATTCAATAGAAGCCAGACTACAGCAGCTAAAATTAAATTCATCACAACATCTTTACAAGGTTTCAGAAAAAGACTATAAGCATTAACCAAAGTGAAATAAAAATCGATTTTCAATAGCCAAAAATAGTAAATTGTTTTTATCCTCTCATGTATACATTTTAATTTCCCCAACCTGAGGACAGGAATAATTACTTCTAACTTATTTGCTTTCCTTTTTTTCCTTTTTTTCTCCTAAGCCTCATCCGAGGACATTTTTTTCATTGCTTTTAGAGAGAAGGGAAGAGACAGAGAGAAACATCAATGTGAGAGAGAAGTAGTGATTGGCTGCCTCCTCCTGTACATGCCCAGATGGGGATGGATTCCACAACCTAGTTATGTGGTCTGACAGGGATTCAAACGGGCAACATTTTGGTTATGGGATGACACTTCAGCCAACTGAGTCACACACCAACTGAGGCTGACTTCTTTGCTTTCTATATATTTAGTAGAGTGTAAAAGTTTAATAAATTAATGTGAAATTATTTCTGCTCTAAAAAGAAAACTAGTGAACTGCTTCCCTTTATTGAGGGCGCAGAAGCTATCTCTGATTATCTGGCACCTGAACCTGGAGTTAGTAGGGAAGGGGAACAGTGGCCCAGAGTGTGAGAGCTCCATAAAGGAGGTGTTTGGGGGAATCCGGGCTATAAACTGGTTGGTTTATATATAAAACGTATAGCAACAGATTAGTCCTTTACTATCTGTAAGAACTGGCTAGCCCTGGGAGTCACAGTCTTTCCAGGGTCAGCAATTCTACAAAATGTGAAAGCATCAGAAATACAGAAAAATAAAAAGAAATAATTAAGGCTCTGGCCAGGTAGCTGAGCTGGTTAGAGTACCATCCCCATATGCCAAGGTTGTGGGTTTTACTCTTGGTGAAGGCACCTACAAGAACCAACCAATGAATGCATGAATAAGTGAAACAACAAATGATGTGTTTCTCTCTCTTCCCCACTTCCTCTCACTAAAATCAATGGGAAAAAAAAAAGAATTAATAGAAAGGGAAAACAGATTTTTCATAAGTTTTAATTGTAACAAAATTCTAAATATAATCATGATAAAAACTGAGTACAAATTTTCTTTGTAATATACATCCATGGAAGAGAACAAAATTCATTTTGAGATAGCATTTTTGCTTAATTGGAGTTTAAGTTAGTGTTCCCTATCAAAATAGATTGCAAAGTTTCCTCTCTTAATATTGGTCTGGTATATCCTAAGAACCCTGAAACACCAATCCAAAAGAACCTATGCACCCCGATGTTCATAGCAGCACAATTTACAATAGCCAAGAGTTGGAAGCAACCTAAATGCCCATTGGTCAATGACTGGATCAAAAAACTATGGTACATTTACACAATGGAATTCTATGCTGCAGAAAGGAAGAAGGAGCTCCTACCCTTTGCAACATCATGGATGGAACTGGAAAGCATTATGCCGAGCAAAATAAGCCAGGCAGTGAAAGACAAATACCATATGATATCACCTTTAACAGGAATCTAAACAACAAAACACACAAGCAAGCAAAATGTAACCAAAGACACTGAAATACAGAACGTGCTGACAGGGTCCAGGGGGGAGAGGGGAGAGAATCACAGGGGAAAAGGGGATGGACTCACATGAACAAGTATACAGGACACGTGGACAATAACTAAGGTGGGGGCAGAGATGGGAGGGAGGTAGGGAGCACTGTGGGGGGACAGGGCTGGGAATACAAGAAAGAAAACTGTACTTGAACAAGAGTTAAATAAAAAAATAAAAATAAAAAAACATTGGTCTGTAATGAGATTTTGCATATTTCATGCTTGACAATACCTTTTCACACAAGTACTGTCAAATAATGATATCAACCCAAGAGTATATAATTATAAGCAACTGTATGCAGCATTTGGTAGGCAAGTATAGAAGTCTACTATAAGCTTCTCCTGATGTCTTTTTAACATGTCCTTACATTGTAAATTAATTACTTCCTATTGAAGGTTAGGTGGAATGTTCCTCATTTTTAACAATTAAATGGATTTTTAAGTAGGGGAAATTTCCTTTGCCACTGCACCAAGATCTGAAAATGGTATAGTATGGCTCAGAAAATTTATCTGCTGCTAATTTTTGTTGGAAATAGAAACCTTACTTCTTTTGTCTCAACTTTTGGAAGCAACGGAAGTATGAAAAGCAGTCTGACATTACTTGTGATTTAAACATTAAGTGTCATCAAATGACCTCACCATATATACATTTCATATATAAGCAATGTTTTGCTTTGTAGTTTTAGACTGAAGTTATTAGGCAACACCACCAAGTATGCAGCCAAAGCTATCTTCTAATGTCATTCAGTGTCTGCAGATGATTCTTCAAGTTAAAAAAACGCTATCTCAGCCCTGAGCTCAAAAAATTTACAACAAATCTTTAGCACTGACAGCTATGGAGTCGAGCAAGTCAGAATATGCAGTCTCTATGTCTGACAAGAACTTAAAGTAACCACAGGCTTAAATGCTTACGTGTGCACAAACTTTGTAAACCTGCCCAACTAAATAATAAATAAGCCTTTTTCTGTCCCACACATACTTTTACCATCATCAGATGAAACACACCTTAGTGGATGGACTGCACTTCAGGCTGTACTGAATTAGTATTTTCTCAGCTTTCTTGAAAGTTTTTACACGTGAAGCTGGCCTACCCATGCTGTATTCATAGGGAGGAATTGTCACTCATTTCATACTCTGCCCTGATTACTTAATCAAAAACTGAGCAGTACTGTAGTATCTTTCACTTCATCGAGAACCAAGCAAACTTACTTTGGTTGCACTTTTCATTTCTGTGAAGAATTTCTAGTACAATGATATATTTCCTTTTAAATTTTCTAATTTTATAACTATTAATTTCAATGTGTTGGAAATACTGTGATTAATCCTTAACCTTAATCCTGAGTACTAGGCTGGATAGTGTCAACTATATTTTTTTGGCTTCACTACACTTGACACTATATAATAAACATAGTATTTTGCCATCCAATTCAATATCGAAGTAATCCACACACAAAAATCTATTTTTCCCTTCTTCTGACATTATAGGTATGCACTAATAATAATGTAAAATGTCACAATATGCAGATATGCACGGCACGTGAAACACTGAAGTTACAGTGTACTGAGCAGGAGAGAAGAGTAGAAGTACCAGTGTCACTGTCAGGACTACTCAAGTCAGCTGTCGAAGCTTAAAAGCAGCCACAGACAGTAGGTAAATAAATTAGCATTTTCATGGTCTCAGAAATGTTATTTATAAACAATAAAATTTCAATTTCACATAATTTTCAACTGCCAAATACATTATACCTCTTTGATTTTTTCAATCATTTACATACATAAAACTATTCTTAGCTCATGGTTCATACACAAACAGGCAGCAGGGTAGATCTGGTGTGTAGCTGGCAGTCTGTAAGACCCCTGCTGTGGGAAGAGAAACTTCTTAGTATATTTGACCGTGCGGATCATTTCCAGACTACTAACGCAGTCGGCATCATAAAGCATGAACTAGCAAAGGATAGATAACAGAGAGATAAGCTAGTGTAGTAGTTAAGAGTACAGTAAATGGAATCAGAGTACCTAGGTTTAAATTCCTTCTCTTTGATACACACCATCCGTGTAACTTTGGATAAAACTTATTTTCTCAGAGTCTCAATATACTTATCTACCATGAAGGATAACTGTATCTACTTCAAAGTGTTGACTTAAAAATTGAAATGAGATGATCCACAAAAACTAGTTATCTCACTAGAAGTACTTACATAAGAAGTGCTCAGTAAATGTTAAGCCATACACATTATGCTTATTAAAATTAGGTAATAACGACGGTTCAAGAGATGACAGTGACAAAATATAAACTGAAAAAGGTAAAATTAATCAGACCTAAGAACATTAATGGGAAAAAAAAGAATGCAGAAATAGATCCAAAAGCAGATGAGAATTAGTATGATGTAAACACAGTTTATCATTTTTGTGAGACAATCTTGGGAATGGAGGGCAGGACTTAAACACAAATTTGGGAGTACTGTATGAATACAGAGAAAAGCTTTAAAAATCTGGATTAACTAGATTTCAAGGACAAAACAGGAAAGTGAGAAGAATAAACAGAAAAGGATATGGGCACTACATTTAGAAATGGAAAAGTATCGAAAAAAGATATAGTAAAAATAACCTGAATAGAAGATTTGGTTCAGCAATTTTTTAATTACAGAATATATGCGCCAGTGGGTTTGAAAGACTGAAAGGAAGTCACCTAAGAGATTCAAATTTAAACGCAATGTAATGATTTCAAAAGAAAAATCTACTTACTGACACAGCTATCATTGTACTGTCTGGTCTCCATTCAGCTTGCTTGTAGGATCCAAACTGAGAAGATGACTTTGCAGGTTCTTTGTAGGTTACAATTAACACACTAGGCTGGAAAAAAAACAGTTGTGTTGTATTAATGTCTCGTAAGAATATAAACAAACAAATTTAAGATAATTTATCATGGAGTACTCGGAAGTATTTTAATGACTCTAAAAGTATAATAAAATATAACAATCTGATATTAAAACATTAGCTTAAATTATCCAAGCAAATCAACTAAAAATAATCAAAATAAAAAGATTATGTGAATAAGCCAGTATCTACTAAAGAAACTGAATCAATAATTAATAACTATAAAAAAAACAGGCCTTAATGTATTCACTGGTGAATTCTACCACATATTTAAGGAAGAAATTTAAGGGACAAATTCTCTAACAGTTATCTTCCAGAGGACTAACACACAGAGAATACTTTCTAACTCTTTCTATGAAGACAGCATCATCCTAATACTGAAACCAGACAAAGACATCACAAAAAAGTAAAAACAACAGTTTAATACCACCCATGAATATAGCTACAAAATTTCTCAATAAAATAGCAAATCTAATCTAAATACACACTGGGAAGAAAGAAAGAAACCTGTCTTTGTTCATAGATGACATGACTGCCTATGTAGAAAATCTGAAAGAACCAACAACAATGAAAAAAATTCATGGAAATAATAGGTGACTATAGCAAGGTTGCAGGATACAATGTTAATATATAAAAATCTATTTCTTTTCTACTTAACAGCAAAGAACAAGTACAATTTTAAATTAAATGCACTAGCAACAAA
Source organism: Sturnira hondurensis (assembly GCF_014824575.4). Classification (NCBI taxonomy): domain Eukaryota; kingdom Metazoa; phylum Chordata; class Mammalia; order Chiroptera; family Phyllostomidae; genus Sturnira; species Sturnira hondurensis. The sequence continues at coordinate 241,528 of NW_028095455.1, read as the reverse complement.
AAGTATTCATGTACAAATCTAAGAAAATATGTACAAGATCTACAAGGAAAACTACTAAATTCTGACAAACAAAATAAAAAAAGAACTAAATAAATGGAAATATATTCCAAGTTCATGCACAGGAGGACTCAACAACATTGTCAAGATATCCATTCTTGACTTCCAGCCAAGATGGAGGTGTAAGTAGACACACTGTGCCTCCTCACACAACCAAAATAAGAACAATTTAGAAGCAACAACCAGAACTGACAGAAAATTGAACTATATGGAAGTCCAACAACCAAGGGGATAAAATAGACATATTCATCCAGATAGGTAAGCGGGGCAGAGTTGGGCAGCCTGATGGAGAGGGGTCGAGGAACAAAAAGCAGTGGCACTGGGCCAGAAAGGTACCTCTGGCGTGCAAGACAGCAGAGGGGGGACCCTGGGTACACAGGCAGCGGCTGGCAGACCCTGGGCAAAGGGTGGCAACAGGCAGACTCAGACAGGTGGCAACTGTGAAGCAGGGCACTGCACGCAAGGCAGCTGGCTGACTGAGTAGTCCCACATTTGCACACAGATAGACCGGGCAACACTGGGGAGCGAGACAGACAGGGTAACCCAGGGTCCCAGTGCTTGGAAATAAAGCCTCAAAACACTGATTGAAAACACTTGTAGGGGTTGAGGTGCCGGCAAAGACTCCCGGCATCACAGGAGAGTTCACTGGAGAGACCCACAGGGTCCTAGAATGTACAGAAGCCCACTCACAGAGTAATCAGGACCAGAAAGGCCCAATTTGCTTCGGGGAAGCAGTGGAGGAGACTGAGATCCAGCTGAGAGCAGAGCAAGCGCCAGTGTTCCCTCTTGGACCCCACCCCCACATATAGCATCACAACCCAGTGACTTGGGTTGCCCCATCCTGGTGAACAACTAAGGCTCCGCCCCTCACACCTAACAGGCATAACAAGACAAAAAAAAATGTCCCCAATAGAAGAACAGATCAAAGCTCCACAGCAAATAACATGAACAGAAAGCCAACCTATCAGATGCACAGTTCAAAACACTGGTGATCAAGATGCTCACAGAACTGGTTGACTTTAGTCACAAATTAAATGAACAAATGAACGCTAAACTAAGTGAAATGAAGGAAAATGCACAGGGAACCATAGTGCATTTCCTTCCCATAGTGATAGGAAGGAAAGCAGGACTAAAATCAATGGAGTGGACCAGAAGGAAGAAAGAAATGACCAAACAGAAAAGAATGAAGAATTTTAAAAAATGACAAGAGGCTTAGTAACTTCCAGGACATCTTTAAACATGCCAACATCCAAATTATAGGGGTACCAGAAGGGGAAAAGAAACAGCCACAAGTGGAAAACTTATTTGAACAAATAATAAAGGAGAATTTCCCCAATCTGGCAAAGGAAATAGACTTCCAGGAAATCCAGGAAGCTCAAAGAATCCCAAAGAAGTTGGACGACCCAAGGTGGAACACACCAAGGCACATCATAATTACATTAGCCAAGATAAAAACGAAGGAGAGAATCCTAGAAGCAGCAGGAGATAAAGAGACAGTAACCTACAAAGGAGTTCCCATCAGACTGTCAGCTGATTTCTCAGAAGAGAACTTACAGGCAAGAAGGGGCTGGAAAGAACTATTCCAAGTCCTGAAAGGCAAGGACCTGCATCCAAGATTGCTCTATACAGCAAAGCTTCCATTCATTTAGAATGGAAGGACAGATAAAGTGCTTCTCAGATAAGGTCAAGTTAAAGGAGTTCATCATCACCAAGCCTTTATTTTCTGAAATGTTAAAGGGATTTATCTAAGAAAAAGAAGATAAAAAACATGTATAGTAAAATGACAGCAAACTCACAATTACTAACAACCACACCTAAAACAAAAACAAACTAAGCAAACAATCAGAACAGGAACAGAACCACAGAAATGGAGATCACATGGAGGGTTAGCAACAGGGGAGTGGGAGGAAGAAAGAAGGGGAAAAGGTACAGAGAATAAGTAGCATAGATGGTAGGTAGAAAATAGACAGGAGGAGGGCAAGAATATAATGGGAAATGTAGAAGCTAAAGAACTTACAACATGGAAATGAACTAAAGGGCAGGAATGTGAGTGGGAGAGGGTGTGCAGAGTGGAGGGGAATGAAGGGGGGGAAATGGGACAACTCTAACAGCATAATCAATAAAATATATTTTTTTTAAAAAAGTCAGTTCTTTCCAACTTAATCTAGAGTCAACACAACCCCAAACAAAACCACAGTGAGTTATTTTAGAGATATCAGCAGAGTGATTCTAAAGTTTATAAGGAGAAGCAAAGTGTACAGAATGGCCAATTCAATATTGAAGGTACGAAATTAAGTCAGAACACTGACATTACCCAACTTCAAGACTTACTATAAAGATATAGTAATGAGCCCTGGCTGGTGTAGCTCAGTGGATTGAGCATGGGCCTGTGAACCAGAGGATTGTGGTTCAATTCCCAGTCAGGGCACATGACTGGGTTGCAGGCCAGATCCCTGCAGGGGACTCACAAGAGGCAACCATACATTGATACTTCTCTCCCTCTCTCCTTCTATTACTCTCTACAGGTAAATAAATAAAATCTTTAAAAAATAAAAAAAAATATATATATAGTAATGAAGACAAAGTGTACTGGCAAAAAAACAAAAAAAAGGGAAAGGGAAAGAAAAACACATCAATGGAACAGAATAGAGAGCCCAGAAATACACCCACAGAAATATAGTCAACTGGCCTTTATTTAATAAAGGAAAAATGCAATACAATAGAAATTGGATGTTCTTTTCAACAACTGGTGTTGGAATAAGGAACACCTAACTTTGGGCACACAAGAAGGATCGATGGGTCATACTGGATTTTCTCTGCCCTTGCCCCAAAATCAGCCCTTTTTCCCAGAGACTCTCCTTTCTTTTGAAAACAAGATGTGGAAATAAGTTAGTTTCTTGTTGCTAAGGTGGTTATCACTACTTCTAGCTTCTTGGGTCCTCTCAGAAAACAGTGGTAAACACGTGTACCTATACTAACCCATATATACACATATACCTCTTTATACTTCTTTCTATATATACATGCTTTTTAATTACATTTTATTGATTATGCTGTTACAGTTGTCCTGACATGTTCCTCTTTGCCCCCCCCCACAGCAACTGCCACTCCCTCAGGCAATCCTCCCACCATTGTTCATGTCCATGGGTCATGCATATCAAGACTTTGGCTACTCCATATCCTATACTGTGCTTTATATCCCTGTGGCTATTCTGTAACTACCTCTTTGTTCTTCTTAATCCCCTCACCCCTTCACCCACTCTCCCACTACTCCCTCCCATCTCACAACCATCAAATGTTCCTTGTATCCATGATTCTGTCCCTGTTATTCTTGTTTGCTTAGTTTGGTTTTTAGATTCAATTGTTAACAGATTTGTATTTATTGCCACTTTACTGCTCACAGTTTTGATCTTCCTTTTCTTAACTCCCTTTAATATTTCATATAATAATGGTCTGGTGATGATGAACACCTTTAGTTTTTTCTTATCTGGGAAGCTCTTTATGTACCCTTCAATTCTAAATAATGGCTTTGCTGAGTCAAGCAATCTTGGCTGTAGGTTCCCACTTTTCATGACTGGGTATTTGTCAATCCATTCTATCCTGCAGTTTCTTCTGAGAAATCAGTTAACAGTCTTATGGAAACTCCCTGTAGGTAATTAACTGCTTTCCTCTGGCTGCTTTAAATATTCTCTCTTTATCTTTAACCTTTGGCATCTTTATTATGATGTGTCTTGGAGTGGGCCTCTTTGCATCCATCTCATGTGGGACTTTCTATGCTTCCTGGACTTGCATGTCTATTTCCTTCAGCAAATTAGGGAACTTTTCCTTCATTATTTTTTCAAATAGATTTGCAATTTCTTGTCCTTCTCCATTTGGCATCCCCATCACATAAATGTTGATCCTCTTGAAGTTATCCCAGAGGCTGTTTATACTATCCTCATTTTTTTAATTCATTTTTCTTCTTGTTGTTTTGATTGGTTGTTTTTTACTTCCATATGTTCCAAATTATTGATTTGATTCTTCACTTCATCCACTCTACTATCATTTCATTGTTCTTTATTTCAATTAGTTCTTTATTTCAATTAGTGTATCCTCTGCTTCTGAATGCATCTTTTTTATGGACCTCAGCATCCATATAAGCAGTGTTTTGAACACTGTATGTAATAGATTGCTTATCTCCATTTTATCTAGCTCTTTTTCTGGAGTTTTGATCTGTTCTTTCATTTGGGCCATGCTTCTTTGTCTCCTCCTTTTGGCAGCCTCCCTGTGTTTGTTTCTGTGTATCAGGTAAGCTGCTTTGACCCTGTGTCTTGGTAGTTTGGCCTAATGTAGAAAGTGTCCTGTATGGTCCAGTGGCACAGCTTCCCCTATCTACGTACTTGAGGTGTGCCCTTCATGTGGGCTGAATGCACTTTCCTTTTGTAGTTGAGCCTTGGCTGCTGTTGGCAGATCAATGGGAGGGATTTACCCAGGCCAATAAGCTTTAAGGACTGGCTGTGACCACTTACCACCAACCTCCACCCTCCATGAAGGATCGGCTGTGCAGGAGTAGGCTGGTGGTGCTCAAAGTGGTCTGTGGCTGTCCACTGGGTACACTGGCCCTGGTGTTTCCCAGGTAGTGCAGGCCAAGGTCAGCTCCCACCTGTGCTTTGCCCAGGGCCACCCTGCATGAGCTGTAAAGCAATCTGTGTTTCTTGCTACTTGTGCTGGGCTTGGAGATCTCTAGGCAAAGCCAAGCTGTGAATCTAGACTGGCTTCTACCAATGCCAGGCCTCGGACTCACTGAGGCCAGCTGTTGCTTGTTTAATAAAATTTACAAAGTTTTGAGGCAAGAGCCAAGACCAGCCATTCATACAGAAAAGCAGCTTAGGTGGGACAGAGTCTCTGGGGATCTCCAAGGTGGGTCAAACAGTACTAGCCAGCTTGATGGAGTCTCAGATATGGCACCAGCTTGCTGGCTCTGTGGGCAGATGCTTTAGAAAAGGGACTATGGCCTTTGCTCACCTTGATACCAGATACTTCAGTTTCTCCCTGTGTACTACTGGTGCTTTTCAAGCTGGTACTCCAGTCCTGAAGCTCAGAGGAAGTGAAACTGAGTAGGTGAGTCTGTGTGTAGGTTCTTTAACAGAAACTGGTTGGGGTTCCTACAGTTTCTTTCACTGACTCAATTCCCACCAGTTTTTGCAGAAATTGTTGGGACTTACCTTCCTGGCACTGGAACCCTGGGCTTGGGTACTCCTTAGGTGTAGGGATGCAACTCATTGTCCCAAGATATCTCCCCAAATTTTTATCCACCACATGTGGGTGAGGGACCAGCCTATTCCATGTCTACATCCCTCCTACCAGTCTCAATGGAGGTGGTTTCTTTAATTCCATATTTGTCAGGCTTCTATTCAATTTGATTTCTGATGCTTTTAAGTGATGGTTGTTCCATATTTTAATTATGGTTGTGTGAAAAGGTGAGCCATGTCTGCCTATGCCGCCATCTTGACTGGAAGTCTCTCTATATACATGTTTTTATACACAGAAACACATGTGACTATAATCAAGCACATGGCAGTTCACCCTTGTCTTCTCCCTTACTTCCTTGTAACTTCTTTTACTGACAGTGAGAAACCTGGGTATCATTTCTTATAATTAATTTAGTTCTTTGTTCCACCCTACTATATATACATAGAATAGTTTGGAATTGCTAACATAGCTCTAAGAAACTAATTTACAATCATAATAAAGTTTTTACAGATAGCTTCTTTTACTTTAGCCTCAGAATAACCAGTTAAAACACTTATCCAAAGTTATATAAACCATTCTCTTAAAAGCCTTCTTTCATTTCTAAAAATGAAATAAAGTTTCTAAGATGCTAACAATACTTCAAACACGTTCAAACTGCTTGGCACAGTCTTTGCTGTGAGCCACTGTGATTCCCTGCTTCAAAAGTGCTTGGACAGAACCAGTACTTAACCCTCATTCCAGCCAGCCACCCAGGTCCAGCCTTTCACAGCCTCTTTACACACCTTCTGACCGTCCCACAGCCCCTGTAACTGCTCCAGTGCTGTGAAGCCAGCTCTCATGAGCCACCCACCATGACAATTGCATCCACCTCACAGGTCCACCAGAACTACAACCAGGACTTGGAGGCTGCCATCAACCGCCAGATCCACGTGGAGCTCTATACTTCCTATATATAGTTGTCCACATCTTAGTATTTTGACCACAATGATGTGGCTCTGAAGAATTTTGCCAAATATTTTCTTTACCAATCTCACGAGAGGGAACATGCTGAGAAACTTATGAAGATTCAGAACCAAGGAGGTGGCCAAATCTTTCTTTAGGGTATCAAGAAACCTGACCAGATGACTAGGAGAATGGGCTGAATGCAATGCAGTGTGCACATTACACTTGGAAAAAAGTATGAATCAGTCACTACTGGACTTGCACAAACTGGACACTGACAAAAATGACCCTCATTTATATGACTTTATTGAGACTACCTGAATTAGCGAAAGAAATCTATCAAAGAATTGGGTGACCACATAACCAACCTGCACAGGTTGGGGGCCCCTAAAACTGGTATGGTAGAGTATCTCTTTAACAAGTACACCCTGGGAGACAATGAAGAGAGCTAAGCCTTAGGCCGGTTTCCTTGGACACCAAAGCAGTACATGCATATTGGAAAAAATAAAAATAAAACTGCTTAGAGAATAAATAAAAATGAAACTGCTTGACATGAGTTATTTGCACTTCACAAATATCAACTAAAAATTAAAAACAAGTGCCTTGGGGGGAGGGACATAAAGGAAGATGGCAAAATAGGAATAGACATTCCACACACACACACACACACAAACCCTCCCCCCACACACACAAACACAGATTCAGCAAAAATTCACAGGAAAAAAAAGTGCTTCTGAGTAATCCAGAAACTCATTGAAAGGCACCTGAATGCTAGATGAATGTGAAATTAGACTCATCAAACCTGGTAGCAAGATTCAGGACACTCTTTCACCAGCATTTCTATCCCCATTCAGTGCCATGAAAAATCCTCCTGTTCCCAGATAATCCCTAAGGAACAAAAGAAGTGAGCTGAATGTCCAATGCCCCAACCTTTCCACAGAAGCTTCCCCAGAGGACTGGCTTATGTCTTGCTAGTCTTGGAAGACTGACAGAACTAGCATAATGTAGCCACCTGGAGGAGAAAAGAGACAGTGGCTTGAACAGAATAGTCACCACAGCTCCCCACAGCTCAGCACAGAAAGAAGAAAGATTCCAGTTCACAGCTCCTTCCTGGGCAAAGAAAGAGTTGGTCTACCTAACCAATGCACAAACTTCTATGGGGGCTACCCAAAGGAATGGCTTCTGTAATGCTTGTCTCAAGAGTGCTGCTGTCTAGGAACTAAGGGAGAAGAGAAATAGAGATTTAGGCAGGCAGTTGCCATAGCCTCTTCCCACTGACTTAGCACACTGCAAGTAGACAATAAACCCCAGCTCCCAACTTCTTCCTGGGGAACAAGTTAGTCCATAGCTCCAATGCCCAAACTTTTCTGGGGTTTGCCCAAAGCGGGGAGCTCTGCCTTGCCATTCACAGGTTATTGATGAGAACTGGCAAATCTGGTCACCAAGAAGCTAGTGAAAACAGAGCCAAAGGTTTGGGGTGTCATAACCTGTCTCCCAACTCAGCACAGAGCAAGCAGCAATAAACCCAAACTCTGAGTTTATTCCCCTGGGAAGGAAAGAGTTGGATCCAACTTTTCAAGACAGACTGTCTGATGAACAATTTCAGTCTCACTTGCTAAAGTGCACTGAGGGAATTCAGCATACCCCAGACACCTACGGACTGCAAAGAACAAAGGAAGCATGCTGGACTAACCTGAGGTTTGAGAGGCCATCAGAAATCTCTGGCCATCTGACTGGTGGGAGTCTTCTAATATATGACACCAATTTGTGAAGATGGAGAGAGGTGGCTGCTCTGTCTAGCACAGTCACCAACATAGTTAATGAGATTAAAGCACAAATAAGTCTTCCAACCAAAGAAAATAAATCTCCAATAACAAACCCTGATAAAAACAGAGATACATGATTTGCCAGACAGATAATTCAAAATAACCACCAGAAAGATGCTCATTAAGGTCAGGAGAATTATGGTTGAACAAAGTGAATTTCAACAAAGAGATAGAAAATATTAAAAAGTAACAAACAGAAATCATAGAGCTAAAGAACATAATAACTGAAATAATAAAATTCACTAGAGTTCAGCAAAAAACTAGATCAAGCATAAGAAAGGCCAGCAAACTAAGAAAGGCCATCTGGAATCATTCAATCGCAAGAGAAAAAAAAAGAGTGAAGAAATTTTAAGGGACTACGAGACATCAACAAGCAGACCAATATACACATAGAAGAGATGAGAAAGAGAAATGACCAGAAAGCTTATTCAAAGAAATAACAACTGAAAATGGAAATGGACATCTACATCCAAGAAGCCCAACACAGCCCCAAAAAGGAACTGAAAGAAATCCACACTGAGAGAAATTATAAACTGTCTAAAGTAAAAGCAAAGAGATTTATTTTTGAAAACAGAAGAAAAAGGCAACTTGTCAGGTACAAGGGAAGCCTCGTAAGACTGTAAGTGGATTTCTCAGCAGAAACCTTGCAGGCCAGAAAGGACTGGGATGATATATTCAAAGTGCTGAAAGAAAAACTGCCAAGCAAGAATATTACATTCAGCAAAACTGTCCTTCAAAAATGAAAGATAAAGCCCTGCCCAGATAGTTTAGTTGATTAGAGGTCATTCCAATATATAGGCCAAGGACATGGGTTCAATTGCTGGTCAGGGCACATACCAGAGGCAACCGATAGTTTCTCTACCACATCAATGTTTCTCTGTCTCTCCTCCTCCCCCTCTCTCCAAAATCAATAAACATATCTTTGGGTGAGGATTAAAAAAAAAAAGACTGAACACAAATAGAGTTTTCTACAAAGAAGACATACAAATGGCTGACAGACATATGAAAAAAATGTTCAATGTCACTAATCACCATAGAAATGGAAGTCAAAACCACAATGAGATGTCACCTTACACCTATCAGGATGACCATTATTAAAATCCAAAAGACAACACATGTTGGTTTGGATGTGAAGACACTGGAACACCTGCACACTACTGCTGGAAATGTAACATGGTGTAGTCAATATGGAAAATAGAGGTTGCTCAAAAAATTAAAAATAGAACTACCATAGGATCCAGCAATCCTTCTTCTGAGCATTTATCTGAAGAATTCAAGTAAGTATCTGGAAGAGATATTAGCATTCGTGTATTCACTACAGTGCTATTCACAACCACTAAGATATGGCAACAATTCAAATATACATTGTCAGGTAAATGGATAAAGATTATGTGGTGTGCCCATATAATAGAACACTTCCTCTTCAGCTTTAAAAAAAGAATGAAATCCTGCAATATGCAGACACAAGAACGAACCTTGAGGACATTTACATTTACTAAGTAAAATAAGCCATTTATACAGGAGAAATAATACATGATTCCACTTATTTGAGGTATCTGAAACAGCCAAATTAGTATATCAAAAAGTGAAATGGTAAAATAATTTAAAAATATTTTTAAAGAGGGCAAAATCTCATGTTAAGTGTATCACAGTAAAACTTAGAAAAAAACTTTTGTATGTTATCATAAATAATGTATTTTTAAATAACTCTAGTACTAAAACAAAAAGAAAAAGAGACAGTGCAACTATTTCACAAATCACTGTAGAATCTAGTATAAAAGCCTATGAAGTCGATTCTCAGACCTACTTCAACATTCAGTCCTTTGTGGCATGCTGTTTTAATTGAAGTATATGAAGAAACTCCAGTCTCACACAGATTTATAGCTGGACTTTTAAAACAATGGTAAATATTCTTTAATATTACACCAGAACTTGACACAGGGTAGTCTCTTAAAGCTTAGTTGTAATATTATCAATAAAGTTTTGGTACTTTACTTAAAAATAATACCTTGGAAAATATTTGCAACTTATAAAGAAAAGAAAAATATAATTGGGGAGACCATTGGGGGTTTATTTTAACAACAAGGAAAAGAAACCTAAGTCTGAAAGGGAAATCAGAACAGCAAAACAACTTTTTAAAACAACTTCATTGGAGGACTTTACACTACCTGACTTTAAGAGCTATTACTGGGTTAGCCAAAAAGTTCATTTGTTTTCCTTAAGGTGGCTCTAGTAAGCACCTAGTTGTATTTAACGTAATCAGAAACAATTGTTACATTGTATTGTGACAGCTGTCATATCACCGTGCATTTAAAAAAGAAACACATCAAAATCAGTGAATTTTTGTGTAGCCATTTCAATATTGAAGATGGAAGAAAATAAACAACATTTTTGGCATACTGTTATTATTTCAAGAAAAGTAAAAACAACTGAAACGCAAAAAAAGACTTGTGCAGTGTATGGAGAAGGTGCCGAGACTGATCGAAGGGTCAAAGTGGTTTGTGAGGTTTTATGCTGGAAATTTATTGCTGGATGATGCTTTGTGGTCATGTAAACCAGTTGAAGTTGATGGCAATCAAATTGAGACATTAACTGAGAACAATCAATGTTGTACCATGCAGTAGGTAGATGACATACTCAGACTATCCAAATGAATGAAAAGTATGGTGTTTTTCTTTTTTTTAACAGAAAAACCACATGGACATTTTGGCCAACTCAATATAAAGTTATAATAATAAAGAAAGTGGTATTGGCACCAAGACAGACTCTAAAGTCCACAAACAGAGAAGTGAAAGTCAATTCAATGGAGGGAGGATCACTTTTCAACAAATAGTTCTGAAACAAGTGGCTAGCCATATGAAGAAAAAGAACTTTGATCCATACTTTGTGCCATTTGAAAATATTAATTCACAAGATATTTTAGACCTTTGTGTAAAATCTAATCCATGAAAGTTCACGAATATAGGAGAAATTCTTTTGTGGCCTGCGGCTAGGCAAAGATTTCATAGATAAGACATTAAAAATGTTTCCCAAAGAAAAACTTCAATTAATAAATTGGTCCTCATGAAAATTAAGTATTTCTCTTCAAAAGATACTACTAAAAATAAATAGAAATACATGCAACAGACTGGAAAAATTACTTGGAAATCATGTATCTGCATCAATGATGTGTTATCAAGAACATACAAAGAATCTTTAAAACTCAAAAAGGAAATAAACTGTCAATTTTTAAAAGTGAGTAAAAAATAAAAACAATTACAATACTGGATTTTTAACATATAAATATCTATAAAACCATATTGAAATAAATAACTGAAAGAATGAAAGAGACATCTCTTTCCCACATTAAATTCCAATTAATGTAGAAGAAAAAGGGACATAGAGAATCATTAGGTAAACACCATATAATAACAGCTGCAGACAAGATCAAGTGCTGGATACTAAAATCAGTGAGCAAGTTTCAGGAAAAACTGAATATGTACAGTATACCATCCCCCACCCAAGTCACCCTTTAATTACAAAGGAAAGATAGTAACTTCACAGTAAAGAAACCTGCCAGACACCAACTCACCAAGTAAGAAATTACCACTAATAATAATATAAGCAAACATCATAAACTATTTGATATGACACACTAAAGACAACATTTTGTGGTATTTTTTACCAAATCCATAAGCTTATTCCATTCATGAGAAAATCTAATAAACCCAAGATGATAAATTATACAAAATAACTGATCAGTACTCTTCAAAAGGATCAAAATCATAAAAGACAAGGAAAAACAAAAGAACTGTTACAGAATGAGACAGACGAAGAAGTAACTAGACCAAAAATAAGAACGTCACTAGAAAAACTGGAGAGAATCTCAATGAGATCTGTACTTTCATTAATACTGTACCACCTTAATTTCTTCTTTATAAATATGCTAAGTGAAAGATGCACAACAAAAAAAACAATAACATGGACTTTCAGCCAAGATGGAGGTATAGGTGGAAAAACTGTGCATCTTTACACAACCAAGTTTAAAGACAACAAAATTTTGATAACAAAAATGCAACCAAAACACAGAAAATTGAACTATATGAAAGTCTAACAACAACTAACCATTCAGCCAGACCAGTAAGAGGGGTGGAGCCAGTGGCTGGTTGAGGGGGCAGGCAGAAAAAATCTGCAGGATAGACCCAGGAGCGCAGGCTGCAATTGAAAGATCCCAGGTGTGGGGTGGCAACTGGCAGACCCAGTGAGGCGCAAGGTGGCTGGCCGACCATGGTCACACATTTGCGCGCAGACAAACCAGGCAGAGGAGCGAGCAGTGAGACAGACAGCACAAACCAGGGCCCCAGTGCCAGGAATTAAAGCCTAAAAGCACTGAACAGAAAAACTTTCGGGGGTCGAGGTACCGGGAGAGGCTCCCAGGCTCACAGACAGTTCGTTGGAGAGACCCACAGGGTCCTGGAGGGTGCCCAAGCCCACACACCCGGGAACCAGCACCAGAAGGGTCTGATTTGCTTGCGGGAAGCAGCAGAGGGGACCAAAATCCAAGAGAGAACAGAACAAATGCCATTGCCCCTCTCTCATCCCGCCCCCACATACAGCATCACAAACCAGTGACTGGATCTCCCTACCCTGGTGAACACCTAAGGCTCCGCCCCTCATACCTAACAGGCGTAAACAGATAAAAAACATTATGGCTCAAGAAGAACAGCTCAAAGCCCCAGAGCCAATACTTCTAAGCGATAAAGAGATAGCCAACCTATCAGATGCACAGTTCAAAACACTGGTGGTCAGGACGCTCACAGAACTGGTTGATTTTAGTCACAAATTAAATGAACAAATGAAGGCTAAACTAAGTGAAATGAAGGGAAATGCACAGGAAACGAATAGTGATGGGAAGGAAACTGGGACTCAAATCAAGGGAGTGGACCAAAAGGAAGAAAAAAATGACCAAATATAAAAGAATGAAGAAACAAGAATTCAAAAAAATGAGGAGAGGCTTAGGAACGTCCAGGACATCTTGAAACGTTCCAACATCCAAATTATAGGGGCACCAGAGGGGAAGAGGAAGAGCAACAAGTGGAAAACTTATTTGACCAAATAATAAAGGAGAATTTCCCCAATCTGGCAAAGGAAATAGACTTCCAGGAAGTCCAGGAAGCTCAGAGAGTCCCAAAGAAGGTGGACGGACGATGTAAGGAGGAACATACCAAGGCACATCATGATTACATTAGCCAAGATTAAAATGAAGGAGAGAATCCTAGAAGCAGCAAGAGATAAGGGGACGGTCACCTACAAAGGAGTGCCCATCAGACTGTCAGCTGATTTCTCAAAAGAGACCTTATAGGCGAGAAGGGGCTGGAAAGAAGTATTCCAAGTCATGAAATCCAAAGACCTATAGCCAAGACTGCTCTATCCAGCAAAGCTTTAATTTAGAATGGAAGGACAGATAAAGTGCTTCTCAGGTAAGGTCAAATTCAAGAAATTCATTATCACCAAGCCCTTATTATATGAAATGTTAAAGGGACTTATCTAAGAAAAAGAAGGTAAAAAATATGAACAGTGAAAGGACAGCAAACTCAACAGTTATTAACAACCACACCTAAAACAAAAGCAAACCAAGAGGACAGCTAGATCAGGAGATCAGGAGCTGAACCATAGAAATGAAGAACACATGGAGGGTTAGCAACAGGGGAGTGGGAGGAGAAGGGGGGAGAAGGTACAGAGAATAAGTAGCATAGATGGTAGGTAGAAAATAGACAGGGGGGAGGACAAGAACAGTATGGGAAATGTAGAAGCTAAAGAACTTGTATCACATGGACATAAAACTAAGGGGGGGAGTGGTGGGGGAAGGGTGTGCAGGGTGGAGGGGAATGAAGGGGGGGATGGGAAAACTGTAATGGCATAATCAATAAAATATATTTAAAAAACAAGAACATGCTATATGATTCCATTTACATAAAATTCTAGAAAATGTACATTAATTTATGATGAGTGAAAGCAAGGAGATGAGCACCTAGAGATCCAAGATCAGGGGAAAGCAACTACAAAAAGGCAGGAGGAAACCTCAGGGGTCATGGGTTCATTATCATGATTATAGTGATGGTTTGATGCGTGTATACATGTCGAATGTAATCAAATTTATTTTGTATACATGTATAATTTACATTCTATCAATTATATCTTTGAAAAGCTGTTTTAAAAGGTTACAACAAATTATCTTGGATGGTTTTTTGAAGAATTCTTTAAAGAAAAACACTTAGGCAGAACTATTTAGAATCTTGCAAAAGCCTAGAAGAGAAACCTCAACTCTGACAGAAGATAGGGACAGAAAGACAAAAACAGTAAAATGGTTTTAATTTGCTTAGCAACTAAAATACATGAACATTAGATACAGGGTAAACTGTTTTACCTTTATTTTTTGTAATTTTTATATCATTTTCCTGTTTATTTGAAAGACTTTTTTTCCTGGCCTGGTAAGGTTGGTTGGAGCTTAGTTTCAATATGCCAAGGTTGCAAGTTCCATCCCTGGCCACGGTATATAAAGGACTCAACCAATGAATGTATAAATAAGCGAAGCAGCAAATTAGTTTCTTTCGCTCCTTCCCTCCCTCCTTCCCTCCCTAAAAATCAGTAAATTAAAAAAAAGAGATAGTTTTTAATGTTAGTGACCAAGAAGACATTAACCAGTTCAATCAGAAAGGGAACCTTTAAAACAGGTTTCTATTGTTATAATTAGCAATAACAACTTCCCTACTGAAGTAAAAAAGGTAAATAAAGTAGTTAAACAGAGCGACAATATTTAACCAGTAATTTTATTTATTTTTTTGGTTTTTTAAAATTTATTTATTTTTCAAGTACAGTTTTCTATTACTCCCATCCCATCCCACCCCCGTGCTCCCCCCTCCCTCCCATTTCCACCCGTCTCAGTTGTTGTCCATGTATCCTTTATATATGTTCCTCTAAATCCCTCCCCTATTTCCCCTGAAATTCCCTCCCCTCTTCCCTCTGGTCACTGTCAGCCTGTTCTCTATTTCATTAACCAGTAATTTAAAACCACAGTTACGTTTACTAATTTTTCATTTCTAAATATCCCAATATTTATCTATTTTATAAACTTTTCACTTCTAAAAATGAATAACCTCTAATTTGGGAGTCAGAAAACACTGAATCCAAGGTTTTTGCTCTGCACCCAAATCAAAATAAAAGAATATTGTACAGTAATGTGGGCTTACGAAATTTCTAAATTTTTATGTGAAACAGACAACCATCAGTTTTGTTTTACGTCTATGACTTACATCTTGCACAGATGTTAATAAATAGCACTTTGACTCTGTATACAGCACAAATCCCATGTTTAAAGGTTCTCAGTTAACTATCAAATGTAAAAAACAATCTTGTCTAGGAGGCAATTTTACTCATTGTGGCACTACCTCTCTTCTTAAATACATGTACACCTAAAAAAGTCTATTAGACATTTCCTTATAATGCATGGAAACACAGAAAACAGAAACCTAACGTTATGCATGAATCTTTTTGTATAAAATTTCATACAATTAAAGCAGATTTTGTTACATCAATTAATATCCTAGATTTTATATTCCTTGAATATCCATAAAAAATATGAGGACCTTTCTTTGTATTGTCTCACTTTGAAGACTAAAGGTCCAAAATCAAATTGTCAGCAGGGCCATTACAGCTCTGACAGCTCCATGGGAAACTCTCCCTTGCCCGTCTAGCTGCTTCTATTTCTTGCCTTACTGAGGAATCACTCCAGTCACATGGCTATCTTCTCTCTTCGAGTCTTCACAATTGCCTTCCTGCTGGGCATGTCTGTCTCCATGTTCAAATTCCCCCTGTTGATAATGGTAATGCCACACTGAATTAGGGCCTAATCTAATGACCTTATTTTAAGTTGATGACCTTTATAAAGACCCTATTTCCAAATAACAGCACGTTCCTGTACTATGGAATTTCAACATATCTTTATGGGGTGGGGGGCATGCATCAACACTTAACACTCTCTCTTTGTCAATGCTCCATAATAAGGAGAAGTAGAGTACTAAGAGTAAATAAAAATATCCTATGACTGCATGTCATACTATATGTCTATACTAAGGCTGTCCAATCATACTTCCTGCAATGAGAAAAATGTTTTTTACCTGAACTATCATATAATACATAGTAGTCATATGTGACTACTGAGCACTTGAAATGTGGCTAGTATAAGAAACTGATTTTCTTTTACTTAATTCTTAATAAATTAACATTTTAATAACATGTGGCTAGTGGTTTCCATACTGGATATACCAAAGTTAAGTTCTACAGAACTAATGATTAATTACTTAATTTAAAGAGCTGGAAACCAATTTATCTTCAAAAATACTGTGTTAAAATTGAATGAGTTTCTTCATTACAGACGTCTGGGAAATCTTCACTGTGCTAAGATACACTATAAATCTTTAATAGAATAAAATATGTATTATTCCCCAAGCTTATTTGGTTAAATCTCCCCTAGATTATCACATAGTATCAAGATTTCCTTATACCAGACTTCAGGAAATTCTATTCTACAATTGTCAAATAGTTTTGCATATATATTATGTCTGATAAACTAAATATCAAGCCTATTTAAAAATTTTATAGTGTGCAATCTATTGAGTTTTAGTACATTCACAAAGTCATACAATAATCACCACTATAATTTGAGTATTTTGTTATCATTTGAATAAGAAACTGTACCTATTAGCAGTCATTCTTTATTCTTTCCTTCTCCCAGAGCTCCTACAACCAATGGAACTACTTTCTAACTCTATACACAGGGTAGAACAAAAGCAGGTTTACGGTTGTGAGTACCAGAAACAGAGACTTTATCTACTATTATTTTTGTATTCTTTTTCCATATAAACTGTAAACCTACTTTTGTCCCCCATCCTGCATTCAATTCACTTACTCTGAAGAGTTCATGTAAACAGAATATATATATCTGTGGCCTTTTATGTCTGGCTTCTTTCACTTAGCATAATGTTTTAAGGTTCATCCATGTCGTAAAATGTATCAATACTTCATTCCTTTTATGAGTGAATATTCCTTTGTATAGATATACAACTTTGTATTTTTCCATTCACCTGCTGATGGACATTTGGGGTTTTTCTACTTTCTGGCTATGGTGGAAAGTGCTGTTATGGACATTTGTGTACAATTTTCTGTTTGAACACCTGTTATCAATTCTTTTGGGTACATTCCCAGGGTAAAACTGCTATGTTTAACTTGAGGAACTGTCAAACTGTTCTTCACAGTGTCTACACTATTTTACATTCTCACCAGCAGTTCATGAGGGTTCTAATTTCTCTACATCTTTGTCAACTCTTGCTATTGTCTTTTTATAGTAGCCATTCTAGCAAGTGTGAAATGGTATATAGTGATTTTAATTTGCATGTCCCTAATAAGTAATTCGTGTTGAACGCCTTTTCATGTGCTTACTGCCCATCTGTACATCATCTCCGGAAAAATACCTATTCAGAATCATTGCCTGTTTTTTAAACTGGAGTCACCAACTTTAAAGTGGTTCTATTACCTGAATTTTTAAGTTGACTACTGGAGTTCTTTTGTTTCTACAGGAAAATTCATTATAAGTGTTGATTAGGTTCCCTGGCCAGCTCAAGAAAGTCTAATCTGTGTGTGTATGTATAAAATAATGTAGTGGTTAAGAGGAATATAGGCTCTAAAGTCTGAATGTGAGGTTAAAATACTGGCTCTGTCATTTACTAGCTTCGTGAGCTTGAACAAACAGTTTAATTTCTCTAGTTTCTCAATCTTTTTAACAAGAGAACCTGTCAGACTGGATCCCACTGCTATGAAGATTAAATAAAAATACATCATTTGGCAGAGTGCCTGGCACTCAATAAATCCTAAAGATTGTTTGTTGCAGTTTTAATATTTTAATGTCTTAGGATCACATAATTAAAAATACTATAAAAGAAAAGTGAAAGAATTAAGATGAAAAAAAAACTCATAGACACAGCTGGCATGTCGTATGGTGGTTACCAGAGGGAAATGGGGGAAATAAATGGTGATGAAAGGAGACTGGACCTGGGGTGGTGAGGACAGAATACAACATACAGGTGATGCATTACAGAATGGTACATCTGAAACCTGCGAAATTTTGTTAACCAATGTCACTCAAATATATTACATTAAAAATACTATAAAACAAAACTCTCAATTACTTTTTTGAAATAACTTATTCAAAATTCCTACATAAGATACCAGTAACATATCACTTCATGCTATATAAAGCTTAATAATTGAGGACAAGATCTGCTGAACTCTCTGTCAGGACAGGACTTGGACCAAGGCAAATGACCAGATTGGGGGAAAAGGGCAGCAGACTACTCAGAAGTAGGCACACAAGACTTTCTGGAGTAAAATATCCTGAATCTTGACTGGAATAGTGGTTATATGATTATACACACTCGTAAAAACCAATTTGAGATCAACATTTCACTGTACATAAATTTTACATCAAAAAAGTCATCCAAAAGTAAGTAAGTAAACCATCATTTAAGAATACATACATACTGAGTTTTGTTTACAACGGCAGGTAAGATTAGTAATATATTCTAGATTATTTTCAAGAAAGATATTCTGAGTAACTGTTGACAATCCACTATGCATTATTTTCAAAGTAGATAATACATAGTGATAATACATAGTGATTATTTTCATAGTAGACAATACAAAGTACAGGGTACTTTTATCAGTAACATGGATCTCCCCTATTGAAAATGCATCAGTAATAATGAGCTCATGATTCAAACATGAGCTCATTCTCCACTTCTAAAGTGCTCCTTTTCTTAAGGGTAACAGATAATGACTCTGACTGATATTAAAGTGAGATGATCAACTTGACGCACAGGAAGAGGATACACCAATCAACTTTGGCTATTTTCTTTCTCTCCTATATGAAACAAGTAATATATAAACCCCATTTTCAAGCTCTTGAAATCATACTGGTTTTTCTCCCACCATGTTACTACTGTTTTTCCTGTGAAATATTACCTCATGTAACAAGTGTTCTTGAATGAAAATACCTTTAAAGTTAATTTCATGAATACATCATTCACAAAGTATTCACACTAGGTATGTTTAACTGTAATCAAACCTTCAAACATAACTTCCACTTTATAAGAAATATAGAGGATTCAAGAAAACATTAACAACTAGACAAACCATAGTGTGGTAGTGAGTTGCAAGGAAAGCAGCTTAATCCATTAAAGATAAAATACATCTATGTAACTGAGAGAGAGAGGAGGAGGGGGAAATGTTCTACGTTACAGACTAACAAAATATAACTAACAACCCAATGGAATGCATGAACCTTGAGCAAATCTCTGTTTTAAAATAAGAAAAAACACTATGCAAGTAATTTGGGAAATACTGGGGAAGCTTACAAATCAAACTTCTTATTAGAAGGCACTAGGCAAGTATTAATTTTCATAGCATGGCAATGTATGTGAATGTCATTTTTAGAAGATACACACTGAAGTATTTAGGTACCAGTGAAGTATCTGATGTATGAAACTTTCAAATAGTTTCCACAAATACACACACATAGATATTATGCATATATGTACATATTTGCATATACATATTTGTGTATATGTATAACATACATACATATATAAACATACAAGCAATTAATGACAAGGCAATCTATTGACAATTAACCCTGAGTGGTTAGTATCCAGGTGTTCTGTATGTTCTAAATCTTTTATAAAACTTTATGAAGAAAATACATAAAGTGACTGTTTATATTTTCTTATATAAGCAAAGAATATATTTGATGAAGTAGAGAAACCAATACAAACAAGCATACCTCATTTTACTGCATTTGGCTTTACTGTACTTCACTTTATTGCATGTACTTCACAGATATTTCCACAGCCCAGCCCCTGCCCTCCCTCCCCCTGCCAAAATGAAGGCAAAATCCTCTACCAGCAAACAGACTGTAACTCATTAAAGGATCTCAGCTGATAGTAAGCATCTTATAACAATAAAGTATTTTTAACTAAGGTGTGTACATTTTTAAGGATATAATGCTACTGCATACTTAATGGACTACAGTATATACTGTAAATACAATGTTTATATGTCTAGGAGGAAAATTCATGTGACTCACTTTATTGTAATATTCACTTTATTTCAGAGGTCTACAACTGAACCCCCAATATCTCTGAAGTATGTCTGTAATAGCCCCATTAGACAAGCAATTGAACATAATTAGAAGTGGAAATGTCTACATACAAACTCTATGTAGAGCTCAAGGTAATCAGTCTCTATAAGTTCTCAATTTCCTACCACATAGTTAAGTGTCAACTGTGGGTCCGAACAAAACATACCTCAACAGCACACCATGATATTAATAACGAATACTCTAAGTGTCATGTACTATATGGCTTACAGTCTTCACTATTACATATTATTTACATGCTACATAAAAAAATACAGGGGGACCCAAGAACACCTGGAATTCATTTATTAAAAAACTGTGTATCTATTTTTAACATGTGTTAACTTCAGTCACCTTCAAAAGTACTCTTCATTTGATGCAATATACCCATCAAGACATTTTTTCCACTGCTCAAAACAGTTTTTAAACTCTTAGATTTTGATGCTTTTTAGCGCTTCTGCCATTTTTTGTTTCACCTCTTCCACATCAGCAAAACATTTCCCTTTGAAGACTCTTTTCATTCACGGAAACAAACAAAAAAGTCACTTGGGGTGGTATGAAGTGAATAAGGAAGATGGGGCATGGAAGTCATGGGATTTTTCATCAAAAACTGCTGAACACTCGGTGCAGTGTGGGCAGGTGCACTTATAAATCACCCATCAAGAAATAAGCAAACACGCTGAAAGAGTCTTCAAACAAAATTCACGGAAGTTGAACCCAGCTTCTCACAACACCACCAGCTGATTGATACACTGATACAGATGGGTTCCTAGAACACGCTCCCCCCACCCAGCAAGGGAAGCCTGTACTACAAGAGGCATATAATTTGGCTTCAGAAAGAGTTTTGTAAAAAGTGGCTAAGTTTTTAAGTGGACTTAAACAGTCAGTTAACTGAAAAATTAACTTAGGAAAGACTACTTGATTTTCCTAGTCCAGAAAAATAATAAACATTTAAAAATTATACTAAGTAGAACCTGACTGGATAGCTCACTTGGTTAGAGCATTGCCCTGCTGCACCAAGGTTGTGGGTTCAATCTCGTCTGGACACACACAAGCAGTGGCCAATTAATGCATAAATGGGCAAAACAACAAATCAATGCTTCACTCTCTCTCAAATCAATAAAAATAAGTAAATAAATATACTGAGTAGTACACATTATTCTAGTTTGAAATATACATCCCTGTTGAAAGAATTTTATTCTTCCCATTTACCACCTTCCCAATGCAGTTTCATGTTTCCCCTGCATTCAACTTAATAATGGCAAAGCCAGACTTACCCATCACCTGTCTTAACATCTCAGTTTCCTCATTTATAAAATGAAAAGGAAATGTTTATAATGGAAAGAAAACCATTCCACTTCACAGTATCATTTCATTTAAATAGCATAATATACTAAAAGGTTCTAAGCACTGTGCTTGGAATTCAGTAATCATTTATTATTGTTATTTTTCAATCCTTACCCAATGACACTTTTTTCATTGCTTTCTTAGGAAGGGAGGGAAAGAGACACCAATGTGAGAGAAAAGCATTGATTGGTTGCCTCCTGTACGCGGCTGGACCGGGGACCAAACCCGCAACCTAGGCATGTGCCCTGACCAGGAATCAAACGTGCAAGCAACCTTTTGGTTACAGGACAACACTCCAACCCACTGAGACACACTGGCCAGGGCCAGTGTGCATTAATTTTTAATGCGAATATAACTGTACAAATATGTTTTTAAAAGCCAGCTGTTGCTAAGATATCTTTCAAACAGATTGTTTTAAGTTTTATTGTTTCTAGTTTATATGAGAAACGGCATGGAATAATCTCTACAAAATAAGCTTTAGCATTAAATGTGGATTTGAATCTCAGCTCTGCTACTTATTAAATAATTTCTCCTACCATAAAATTACTTTGAGTCTCACTTTTCCTACTAAAAAATACAATTAAGACCAATCTACCAAAGTTACTGTAAGGATTACATGAAGTAAGTTATATAAAAATTTTAAAAAGGGACTAACATAATAGGAACTCCTAACTTGTCAGTTTGTATTTGCTTTAAGTTTTTTTTAAGTCAATGGGATCTGTATTTCACATGACTGATAGTGAACAAAAATTGTATCACCCTTGTGCTTCAACAATAAGAGATACTGATGATGGAAAGGAAGTGATAATGATCCTGGCAATGGCAAACAAATGAGACCTAACAACAATGACTGAATATTGTACTATAAGTAGCCAAACTTCAAATATATTGTCTCCCTACCACCTACCTGCCACCTGACACACACACACACACACAAAGGAACCAAACAGCTCAGTTTCCCAAAGGACAAGACAGCAGTAATTACATAAAAAAATTGTATAGGTTTGAAGAGATAAACTAAGGAATTATTTCTTCTAAATGTGTAACTGAAAATTATGACACAAGTAATTAATTTGATCCATTTTATCCCACTAAGATAGAAAAACTAAAATTGCCTACCAAAGCTAAATCACAAGGACTTTCAAAAATGTCAGAGTAAAGAGGTTTATAAATCCTATCCCCCATGACAACCATAAAACTAAACAAAAAAGTCAAGACAAACATTTCAGATATTTGTAAATTGACCAAAGGCAAACAGCAATCTAAGAAACTTATATTCATGAAAGACTAAACTTTAGTTTTAGTACAGTGGAAATAAATGATATTTTTAGCTAGACTGTGCCCATTACCTCCCCCAAACAAGGTAGGCAACAGAGCCACTGGGATGGAGTTGTTAGTGAAAAATCAGCAGCTTTGCAGCCAGAGGTGGGCTGCTTTGATATGGAACAGTCAGTAAAAATAGCAAACTCCTTAGAAAACAAACAAGGAAAGCTGACAATGCTGCTAACAGAAGTTGCAGACCTCCTTTGGGCAAGGAGCACATCCCTCAACCAGCCAGAAATTTAATAGAGAGATCCTGGAAATCCGAGAGGCGACAGAAAAGCTTGCCACACATCCTTGGCTGGCTGGGAGACAATACTCATAAACAGGAAAAACCCTGGGAGACCCAAGCCACTCATTCCTGTCTGACAGGGAGGCTTGTGCTCAGGCAAATACAAGACAAAGAAAGGCCAAGCTCCCCACGCATCACTGGCTCACTGGGAGACTGTTTACAAGGAAGTCCCAGAAGGGTCCTGCAAGTAAAAGCGGGAACAGATAAAAAACGTCCTGAACTTTGCATGCACAATCCAACCCACAAACTGACCAATCAACAGAGAATGGGTGCCTTACTGGCTCAAGACGTTCAAACAAAACCTCTAAACACTCACTATGCAAACATAGAGGCAACCCCCAGGAAGCCATGATAAAAATAAAAACAAGATAAAATAAGCAGTGCTGTCAAACCCAGTGGTTGCATACTGCAGGGGGGATAAATTTTGCAGATTAATACCAGGCAAGTTACTAAAAAATACTTTTAAAAAACGAGCAACAATAACCCTCAGGGGAGAAAAAACCAGACTCAGGAGCCATTACAAAACTTATCTAAAATTATCAAAAACTTTGACATCCCAACATTGATGGCTGTTAACACTACTTACTAAGCTGCTGTAGCTATTGCCTCTAAAGCTGGTAGACAAGTATATAGGATCAAAAATTCATACTGTGATGAAGTTAGGAAATTGTTGGCGTGCTTCCAGAATTTGATGACTTTTGAAACCACACCAGAAGAAAGAATCACTAAATTTCACCAAATTTTGCTAAATGGAAATAATATAACAATGCTGGTTCCTGGAGGAAGAGGAGAACCTGAAGTATGAATGAATTTCCCTTGCCTTATGCTAGATTCTGTTTTGTCTTATAATGACAAAAATATGTAAGTCATTTTCAAACATTTCAATGTCTGGCTCTATGAAACTAAGTTTCCTGTTAAATGGGAGTACTTGTGTAAATGCCATTATTGTAAGTTAATCATGACTATATTGGAAAAAAGTTTGCTCTTTGAAGACTAAAATAAAGGTGGTTTTGGTTAGAAAATAAAATCCCCATTTATATATAAAAATTTAAAATATAAAGAAACTAGAAAGTACAACCCAGATTGAAAGAAAAAGTAAGTATCTCTGAGTGGGCCCAGACAGCAGATGAATGCAAAACAACCATGACAAATATATTAAAGAAACAAAGGGGGGGACTTCAGGTCAAGATGGAGGTATGTACAGACAGGCCTGGCCTTCTCATGCAACCACAGAATAACAACCAGATCTCAAAACTAGTAATACCCAGAACCATCAGAAAACCGACCTGTATGAAGTCTGACAACCAAGAATTTAAAGAAGACACATTCATCCAGATGGGTAGGAAGGGTGGAGTCACGGAGAGGAGGTGTGGCAAAGAAAGGTGGCAATGGGACCCAAGTGAACAGGAAGGATACCTAGGAAGCAAGAGATACCAGCCCTAGACCAGACTACAAAGCCCAAGGTTCCAGGACCAGGAAGATAGATGATGGTTACCTCTGGCTATAAAAACCAGAGGGGGCTGGGGCGACAGAAGGAACTGCCTGATTTTCACAGCTTAAAGGGCCTGGTCTCATGGTCTCATGTGTACACAAATCTACCCACTCTGGGATTCGCCACCAGGTCAACAGCTGGAAAGGCACCACTTGCACACAGAAAGGGGGTGAAGTGACTGGAAACTGGCAAGCACCAGGTGAACCACCAGAAGCCAGGCAGCGGCAGTGTCCCCTCTCGGAGACCTCCCCACACAGCCATAAAGCAGTGAAGTGGATTGCCCCTCCCTGGTGTTACCTAAAGCAAGGGTGTCAAACTCATTTTCACTGGGGGCCTCATCAGCCTCATGGTTGCCTTCAGAGGACTGAAATAACTTAAGGACTGTATAAATGTAACTACTCCTTAACTGTTAAGGAGTTGAAATTGAATTTAGCCCTCTGAAGGCAACCATGAGGCTGATGTGGCCCCAGTGAAAATGAGTTTGACTTCCTGGACCTAGAGCCTCTGCTGCCCCATACAACTTAACAGGTGTGCTTTTTTACAATAGGCCACACTACTAAGACAGGGAGTCAAAGCAGCTCTAATACACAGAAACAAATAGAGAGAGGCTGCCAAGAGGAGATAAAAGAAATATGACCCAAATGGAAGAAGAGAACAAAACCCCAGAAAAAGAACTAAGTGAAACAGTGCTAGCCAACCTATGAGAAGCAGAGCCAAAACACTGGTGAACAGGATGCTCAGAGAACTCCTTGAGTGTGGGGGAAAAAAGTAACAAATGAAGGTCACACTAAGTGAAATAAAGAATAGTCCACAGGAAACCAACATAGAAGGGAAGGAAGCTATGATTTAGAACATAAGGAAGAGATAAACATTCAACCAGAACAAAAAGAAGAAATAAGAATTCAAAAAAAACAAGGGTAGGCTGAGGAACCTCTGGGATATCTCCAAACATGCCAACATCCAAATCACGTGGATGCCAGAAGGAGAAGAGAAAAAGCAAGAAATTGAAAACTTATTTTAAAAAATAATAAAAGAAAATTGCCCTGATTTGGTGAAGGAAATACACATACAAGTCCAGGAAGCACAAGGAATCCCAAACAGGTTGGACCCAAAGAGGAACACACCAAGGCACATCATAATTAAATTTAAATGCCAAAGGTTAAAGATAAAGAGAGAATCTTAAAAGCAGCAAGAGAAAAGCATAGTTACCTACAAAGGAGTTCCAATTAGACTGTCAACTGATTTCTCAAAGGAAACTTTGCAGGCAAGAAGAGACTGGCAAGAAGCATTCAAAATGAGGAAAAGCAAGGACCTACAACCTAGATTACTCTATCCAGCAAAGTTATCATTTAGAATGGAAGGGCAGGTAAAGTGCTTCCCAGACATGGTAAAGCAAAAGGAGTTTACCACCACCAAGCTGTTATAACAGGAAATGGTAAAGACAGTTATTTAAGAAAAAAGATCAAAACCACAAACATTAAAAAGGCAACAGATTCACAACTATCAATAACTGAATCTTAAAAAAAAAAAAAACCTAAAAACCTAAGAGTACACTCAGAACAGAAACAGAATCACAAATATGGAGATCATCTGGATAGTTATCAGCTGGCGGGGGGCGGGGGGGGAGAATGGAGAAATAGTGCAGAGATTAAGAAGCATAATTGGTAGGAACAAAATAGACAGGGGGAAGTTAAGAAAAGCAAAGGAAACAGAGAAGCCAAAGAATTTATATGCAAGACCTATGGGCATAAACTAAGCACAGGGATTGATGGAGGGAAGTGGATACTGGGTGAAGGGGGGACAAAGGCGGGGCAAAGGAGGAAAATATTGGGACAACTTTCATAGCAAAATCAATAGAATATACTTAGAAAAAAAGAGAGAGCAGTGATGTAGGTTTTCTTCCTCCTTAAATTGCATTTTGTTGGGAACTGCCCTGCCTGGTTTCAGAAGCTGTAACCCCCCCATGGCTAAGGCTAAGTGAGCAACCTTCAGACCATAAGCCACTAAGAGACAAAGCTTATCTCCCTGGCAGGAGCACCGCTTCTGCCCCTTTTACTTTATCTATAACTGGCCCCCAGTGCTTCATCCGTTAGCCAATGATGGGTAAGATTCCCCAAAGGGGGAATGACCTAAGACAGGCATGATCATGGGAAGGCCCCAGGGAAGGACTTGGGGGGCTGTAGCCCCCCAAAAGGGAGTGATGAACCCTCGCCCCATGGCTCTGACAGCCTGAGCCCTCATTCTGTCTGAGAGAAGTCTCCTAATCTCTTGGCTGCTTTACTTCCCCTGCCTGACTTAAACCTGAAACAGTGACAGAGGGCAGTGCAGCCCTGTGCTGGAAAGGGCAGGTTCCCTGGGTGATCAGGCCTAAGAAAGAATACATAACCTCCTGTGAAACCTGCTTTGCTAAGAATGCTCTCAATTAAATGATAAAGGTCCTACCAGGAAATTAGTTTGTTTCCCAAAGTTTTGTAGCCCTTTAGCTAGCAGACCCTGACTCAGAATAGGCCCTCGTAGTTCTTTGTATGCTATCTATTGTTTGATCCTTACTGCCTGACAATGATTAATGAACTTTACCAGTATTCCTGTGCAAACTGAACCCAATAAAAGCCTATCCCGGCAAGGGTTGGCACACTCTCCTCTTGAGAGAGTGGCCAGGCCACTCTGAGGCACTCTCCCCGAGACAGTAACTGTGCCATCCCTTTTCCTCCACAGGATTTGGTAGTCCATGTGAATTTGTCTCGTATCTCATCCATAATGCCACAGACACTTCGGGCTGGTGTCCATGTCAGCACTTGGTTGGAAAAAAAGGAACACAGGAAAGTATGTTTAAAGAATCAAAGAAAAATACAATGATAATGCCTCAACACGTGGGGAATCTTGAAAAAGTAAAAGCAATAAAGAAAAATTATAGAGTTTAAAAGTATAATAACTGATATAGAAACTTCATTATATATGCTCAACAGTACATTTGAGGTAGCAAAAGAATCTAAAACCATGAAAATAATTCAATAGTTATTCAATCTAAAAAACACAGAAAAAGGACCAAAGTAGAGAAATACCTGTAGGATATCAAGTGCACCAATATGTTTATAATGGGGAATTCTGCTAGACGATATGGAATAAAAAACATTTGAAGGAAAAAATAGCTGCAGATGGCCCAAATTTGGTGCAAGGCATTAAGCCCCAGATTCAGAATGCTTGAAAAACCCAAGTGGGATAAACACTTACATAATACAAACTAGTGAAAGCCAACAAATAGGAAAATGCTGTAAGAGCAAAAGTAAAATGACTGATTACACACAAAAGAACAAAAAAAATAACTAACGGTTGACTTTTTATCAGAATCAGTGAAGGCCAGAAAACCATGAAATGACATTTAAATGTTGACATAGAAAAACTGTCCACCATTAATTTTGTATCCAATAGAACTGTTCTTAAAAACTGTAAGCACAGCAAAACGTTCCTAGCTAAAGAGACTGAGAATTTGTTGCTGGCAAACCTGTATTACAAGAAAATACTAAAAGAAATCCCTCAGGAAAAAAAAAAAGGAAATGACATCAAATGGTATGCAGAAAAGAGTTAATGAAACAGCCCTGAGAAGGCTATACTAAAAAGAGTCTGCCTGCAAGGCTGGTCTTTGGCTGGCATCTGGGAATTTGGATGATGGAAGGGTTACAAACATCCCTTAACTGATCAAATTAGTTAAGTATGCCTAAGCTGTTTGTACAAATCACATGGCTTATGCTGAAACAGGCAATGTGGAATTTTTAGTATGTTGTCTGACAATGGGTCAAAAGTGTAATGACCACTGTTAACAAGAAGGTATCTTCACACTGAAAAACCAAGCAGGCCGTCAACTCCATCGAATATAACAGAATTATAGGGTATCCGTTATAGGGAACTACTTAGGGAAGATTGGGCCAGAGCAGACAGTCCAGCAGTTTTGCCCAAATTTTCTGTGCTAAAGATTCCTTTTACTACATCTTTTTCTTTTAATACTATAACTCAGGTACTAATGATTGACAGGAAAAGAATGTAGCAGCTCCAATACCACATCTCCTGGTGATCCATACTATCACCAGTTTGATATTCATCTTGGTCATCCTGGCATTACTAACAAAACTATTTATGGTTACATTTTAAGGAACACATATACTCACTAACTAGAAGGCTTACTAAGGACAGTGAGCTTGGTCAAAAGTTACAGCATGAAAGGAAATGGAGATGGTTTTTGTTCACATCTATACACCTAAACATTTGCTAAGCAGAACACACCCAATAAAAACCTTGAGGACTGAGTCTATAACAAGCTTACATGGTAGACAATGTTGCATATATGTTGTCACAATTCAATGCTGGAAGAAGTAAACATAACCTATATGACAACACTGAAAGAGGGTAGCTTGCACCTGGTTCCTTCCAATTTTCACCAGTGAGCCTTTGAAATACTTGCTTTGTATCCTTTTGTTGTAATAAATCATAAACATGAGGCCCTGACTGGTGTAGCTCAGTTGGCTGGGCACTTTCCTGCAAAACAAAAAGTCACAGGCTCAATTTCTGGTCAGGACACCTGCCTAGGCTGAGGGTTTGGTCCTCAGTCAGGGTGCTTACGAGAAGCAACTGATTGATGTCTCTCTCCCTCACTTTCTCCCTCCCTTCTCCTCTCTCTAAAAATAAATAAATAATCATAAATATAAGTATACCTATAAATTGAGTCCTGTGATTCTTAGCAAATCACTGAACCAGGGAGTAGTTTTGGGGACCAGTGACATGGATGGTAACTCAAATCCAAAGGACAAAACCCAGAGCACAAAAAATGGGAAATAAATGGATAAATGTAAAAAACTGAATAAACATTTTTATCTTTTGATTTATCTTTGTTTAAAAAGACAATACCCTGTACTTATATATACATGTAACATATACGACAATATCTCAGAGAAAAGGCTGGAGCAAAACATTCAGACACAAAATGAATATGAAAATAGAGAGCTTGAACAACACTATAATTAGATCTAATATACATGTACAGATGACTCCACACAACAGAATACACATTTTTGTCAAGTGCACATGGAATATTCACACAGACCATAAGTTAGGCCACAGAACAACTATTGATAAACTTAAAAATATATATACATATATATCCAAAGTGTTTCTTCTGATCACAATGGAAACTAAAGATCAAAAGCAAAAGGAAAACTGGAAAACTCACAAATATTGGAAATTAAACAACCCATTTTAAAAATAACCAATGGGAAAGAAAAAATCACAAAGGAAATCAGAAAATATCTGAGACAAATGAAAATGAAACCACAACATACCAAGATATATGAAATGCAACAAAGGAGTGCAAAGTAGGAAACTTACAACTATAAATTCTTACATTAAAAAAGAGGTCAAATAATGCCCTGGCTGGTGTGGGTCAGTGGATTGAGCACAAGCCTGTGAAGCAAACGATCACTGGTTCCATTCCCAGTCAGGGCACATGCCTGGGTTGCAGGCCAGGTCCCCATTAGGGAACACGTGAGAGGCAACCATACATTGATGTTTCTCTCCCACTTTCTCCTTCCCTTGCCTTCCCTGTAAAAATAAAGAAATAAAATATTTTTTAAAAAAGGTCAAATCAATCTTACTTTACATCTTACAAAAATAAAAAAAAAAAAAACAAATTAACCCAAAGCTAGAAGAAAGAACATAATAAAGATCAGAACAGAGAGAAAGTAAGAGTAGAAAAACAATAAAGAAAAAATAAAAGAAATCAAGAGTCAATTCTTCAAAAGGGTCAACAAAACTGAGAAATCTTTAAGTAGACTAAGAAAAAAGACTCAACTAAATGGAAATGAAAAAGGGGACATCACTACTGAATTTACAAGAACAAAAATGAGAGGAAGCGGAAACCCCTGGGAGTGCACACTGCCTTCGGCCACAATGAGCTTATTACCTGGGCCCTGAAAGGCTTGCTTTGCAGGTGAGGGTCAAAATATAACAGAAACAGATGCCTTCTATAAGAGTGAAATGTTTGATCAACAGAAAACTACATTTAGTCCACAAGAGGAGAGGACTTGTTTCAATCTTCAATCGTAAGAGGTCCTTCTGGTACTTAACACTGCCAGAAAGGCAGGGCACCAATGCAGACAGACAACCCTATGTGCAGGTCCCCATATCTAGGATTTGAAGTGAAATGCCTTAACATCTTAAAGCAGAACTACTTCTCAAAATCATTGAGGCATCACTCTCTAGCCATGTAGGTGCCAAATGCTTTTTATGTGTTTTCCTGAGTCATGGTGAAAGCAATCACATTTACACATATGATGCCAAAATTCAAATTCAGACATTGACTGACGTGTTCAAAGGAGAAAAGTGTCAGAGCTTGGTTGGAAAACCCAAGACATTTATCATTCAGGCCATGTTAGGAAAACCAGTATGCCGTGCCAGTCATTCCTTTCAATGTCCTCGTGGATCATCCCACAGGCAAGCTGGAGGCCAACATCAGGGAGGTGGATGCGGTCTCAGTTTACTGCTCTAGCACTGCCTGCTAGAGCAGACTTCTTCATGTGTCACTCTGTTGAATGTTATTATTCTCATCAAGAAACTGTGAATGGCTCTTGGTACATTCAAGATTTGTGTGAGATGCTGAGAAAACTTGGCTCCTCCTTAGAGTTCACAGAACTCCTCACACTGGTGAAAATGAAAGTTTCTCAGCACCGAGTGGACTTTTGGAAAGATTGGAGTGCAACTGGAAAGAAGCAGGTCCCCTGCTTTAGCTCCATGCAAACTAAAAAGCTGCGTTTCTTTCCAAAATCAAAATAAGGCTATTTTATGTATTTGTATTCACAATAGATTTATCTTTTTTAAAATATAAATAAGTATCATTGGATTAAAGCTACGGTACAGCAATTTCAAATGTATTAGGTTTTAATGAAAGAAACTGTTAAGAAAATAATTCATGTGTAGCATACTGAAAGGGTTTGACAGATGTAGAAACAAAATCCTAAGGGAATCACTATAAATAAAAATCCATAAGCATTTGTAGTACTTGATTTTTGTAAGTTGCAAAATTACTCACGAAATATCTGGCTGATTTAACTTGTATTTTGTGAATTTTTTAAAACCCCTGCAAATTAAAAAATAAAAAGGGATCATAAGAGTACTATGAACAAATGTATGCTGACAAACTGTATAACCTAGATAAAATAGACAAATACCTGAAAAATACAC
The DNA here is from genome assembly GCF_014824575.4 of Sturnira hondurensis. NCBI lineage: Eukaryota > Metazoa > Chordata > Mammalia > Chiroptera > Phyllostomidae > Sturnira > Sturnira hondurensis. The sequence continues at coordinate 209,567 of NW_028095455.1, read as the reverse complement.
AGCAAACAAACTCTGAAGCCTGAATAGAAAATTCGAATAAACTTACAACTAGTAAAAGGCTGAATTAGTAACCAAAAAATGCCCAACAAGGAAAAGCCCAAGACTATATGGTTTCACTAGTGATCTCTACCAAACATTTTAAGAAAAATTAATACCAGTCCTTCTCAAATTCTCCCAAGAAATTGAAGGAGGAACACTAACTCATTCTGAGGCGCCCATTACTACCCTGATACCAAAGTCAGATGACGACTCTAAGGAAAAAGACTAGAGCTCAATAACCCTGATGTCTACAACTGCAAAAATCCTCAATACAACCAATACCATATTAATAGAATTATAAATAATAACCAGTGGGATTTATTTCTGAAATGCAAGAATGGTTCAACACATAAAAATCAATCAATGAATACACCAAATTAACAGAATGAAGGAAAAATACCACATGACCATTATCAGTTAATTCAGAAAAAGTATTTGACAAATTTCAACAACTTTTCCGTGTCAAAAAATACCTCAACATAATTAAAACCTTATGTGAAAAACATACAGCCAAAATCATACTCAAAAGTAAATAACTAAAAAGCTTTTTCTCTCTAAGGTCAGGAACACACAAGGATGTTTTCATCACTTCTATGAAAAAAATAGTTCTGACAGTCCTAGCCAGAGCAATTAGCAACAAAAATAAATAAAAGGCATCCAAGACAGACAAGAAAAAGTAAAATTATTTCTGTTCTCTGTTAACATCTCATATGTAGAAAACCCTACAGACTCCACACAAACTGTTAGCAATTATGAATCTAGCACAGTTACAGGATACAGTACCAACACAAAAATCAATTAATTTCTTTGTAATAATAAATATCAAAAAATGAAATTAAAGAAACAATTTTATTTAACAGTATCAAAAAGAATAAAATACTTAGGATTGAGCTTAACCAAAGAAAGTGAAAAACATGTACACTGAAAACTACAAAATGATACTGAAATAAATTAAAGAAGATGCAGATAAATAAAGACATGCTGTGTCCATCAATTACATAAAATATTAAGATGTCCATACTACCCAAAGCAACCTACAGATCCCTAATTAAATCCTCACACATTTTTTTATTTGCCAAAATGTGAAAGTTTGCCTTAAAATTAATAAAGAATTTCAAGGGACTCCAAATAGTCAAAAATAATGTTGAAAAAGGGCAAAATTGGAGGTCTCATAAGTTTCTCTTGTAGTAAGGAGGTCTCATGTAGTAAGTTTCTGATTTCAAAACTTACTACACAGCTGCAGTAATCAAAACAATGCCATGTAGCATAAAAACTACTTGCATATACAATTAACTGTTTTTCAACAATGGCACCAAGACCATCCAACAGGGAAAAAGAACACTCTTTTCAACAAATAGCACTAGGAAAATTGGATATCCAACAAAAATATATAAATTCTGACATTCATATTGAAATATATGAAAAACTTAAATAGATCACAAGCATAAATGTAAGAACTGAAACTATAAAATTCTTAGGAGAAAAGAAGAACAAAAACTTCAAGACATTAGATTTGGCAATGATTTCTTGGGTAGGGTACCAAAATACAAGCAACAAAGGAAAAAATGGTTAAGCAGAACTTCATTAAAATTAAAAACTTTTGGATATCAGAGGATACTTCAACAGAATGAAAAGATAATCCTCATAATGAAAGAAAATATTTGCAAGTCATATATATTCAGAGAACAGTAAGAACTACAACTCAGTAACAAAAAGACATACAACACAATTTAAAAATGGGCAAGGAAACTGAACAGATGTCCCTTCAAAGAAGATATACAAATGGCCAATAATCAAACCTACCCATCGGGGTGGCTATCATAAAAAGAAAAAAATTTTAAAGCAAAGAACAGGTGTTGCTAAGAATGTGGAGAAACTGGAACCCTTGAGTATCGCAGGTGGGAATGTAAAATGGTACAACCACTGTCAAAAAGGATATAATGATTTCTTAAAAACCAGCAACTTCTCAAAAAAATAAACACAGAATTACCATATAATCCAGCAATTCCACTTTGGGAGACATATACAAAGGAATCAAAAGCAGGGACTCAGCCCTGGCCAAGTGGCCCAGTTGGTTGAAGCGCGCCACCCCCCCCAAACACTGAAAGGTTGCACATAGACCTAGTTGCAGGTTTGACCTGCCAGTCAGAGAGCTTAAGAGAGGCAAGAGATCAATGTCTCTCTTTCCTTCCAGTGGTAGTGGTTGCACAACAATGTGCCATAGAACTGCACATTCAAAAATTACTAAAAAGCTGAAGTTTATCTTATATGTATTTTACCACATTGAAAACATGAAAGTAAAAAGAGGGGGGATGAAAAAATTGCTGTTTTACTACAATTAAGTCAGTTTCAACCTGAAATGTACTATAATGAAATCCATATTATAATTGCTAGAGCAACTATTAGTAAAGTACTATCTTTTTTGGACCATAAAATGCACCTCGTTTTTAGAGGAAAATAGGAATAAAAATTTTGAAGCAAAAATGTGGTAAAATATTTCCTAACATAAATAACATAATATTTCACTAATAAAAATGTAAACAGAACTCAACAACACCATTAACAGCCATTATTCCTCGGGGTGGGGGTGTGGGGGGGGTGCATCTTATAGTCCAAAAAATATGGGTAACTCTAAAAATACAGTTAAGCAACCAAATTAATTAAAGGAGTAACAGATAAACAACATAAGAGATACAGAAAGCAAATAGCAAAACAGCTAATGTAAAACCAAACACATCAATAATCACATTGCATGTGAATGGACTAAACACTCCAATCAAACAACAGGGATTATCAGACTTGATTTTTAAAAACAACAACAAAAAAAAACAGTATCTAAATAGAACCTATGTAAGACACACTTCAGATTCAAAGATGTAAGTAGTGTGAAAGTAAAAGGGTGAAAAAAGGTATGTCGCTCAAGTGATAACCATAAGAGAACTATACTGGTAATGACATAAAAAATATACTTTAAGAAAAAAATGAGAAAGTGAAACATTTCATATTAATATGTATCAATACAAAAGAAACATGTAACCATTACAAATACATACAAATCTAACAATGTAGTCCCAAAATACATAAAGCAAAAACTGACAAAACTGAAACAGGAAAAAGACAATTCAACAATAGCTGATAATTTCAATCTCCATGCTCAATAACTGCTAAAACTAGACTGCATATTAGCAAGGATATAGAAGAGCTGAACAGTCAGGTCAATCAGCTTAACCTAACATTTAGAGAACACTGCAAAGAGCAGAATACAGATTCTTTACAACACAGGTGGCAAACACAAAGCCCATGGGCCAAATCCGCCCCTCCACCTTGTTTTATCAGGCCCAGTACCTTGTTTCTACCTGGCAGCAGCGCTACGCTCTTGCTTAGCTCTTGCTTAACTGTTCAGGAGTAGTTACATTTATACAGTCATAAAATTACATTCGGCCCTTTGAAGGGAGGGGCTGATGTGGCCCCTGATGAAAATGAGTTTGGCACCCCTGCTTTACAAGTACACACAAAAAATATTCTGACACAAATGACATACTAACCCATTAAACAGATCTTTAAAATCTCAAAGAAAATATGTTAAAATACAGGATCCAGCACAAATAACACCCTTTATTTATTACAAAAATCTTTTATTACAAAATCATAAGTATGTAATTCTATAACATAACAATATCATACTCAAGCACACCATATGACATTTGGGGTGAAATTTTTAAATTAAACCTATAAATTATTACACCCATATTATTACCCTACCAACGATACTCAAGCAGCCATTACTTCTGCCAGACCCCGTATATTCCCCAGTTACATGGAATTAAGTTAAAAATTAATAACAAAGATTTTGGGATATCCTCAAATATTTGGAAATTAAACCACACATTTCTAAATAAATCATGATTCAAATAAATGTTTTTTTTAAGTTTAAAAACTAAGCTGGAAACAAAACTCAAATATAACAAAAGTTATGTAACTGGAGGAGATGAACAGTGAGGTAATGGAGGGTTTTTAGGGCAAAAAAAATATTCTGTATATTACAATGATGAATATATGTCATTAACATTTGCCCAAAGCCACTGAATGCACAACACCAAGAGTAAACTCAGGTAAACTACGAACTCTGGGTGTGTGGGGAAGGTCAGTAGGAAGACATAACCACCTTTTTGACCTAAGAGCTGGACCTCGACAGTTGGAGGCATCCCCATCCCCTTCCCTATGATTTGGAATTTGCATTTCATTTGCATTCCCTGCTCCCAGAACTTGTTCAGAGAATACAAGTTGTTCTGAGGTTACGACCCAATGGGGTGATTACAATGTGTCAATGCAGGTTCATCCTTGGTAAAAAAAAAAAATATATATATATATATATATATATACACATACACATACACATACACACACATACCATTCTGATGAGTGATGTTGTTGATGGGGGGAAGCTATGCATGTGTAGAGGTAGGAACTCCATATACCTTTCTCTCATTTTTATTGTAACCTAAAACTGCTCAAAAAAACAAAGTTATGGGATATAGCTAGCAGTGTTTAGAAAAAAACTTAGAACCCAATATGCCTATATTTAAATTATTAAATTAAATTAATAATCTAAGCTTCCAACCTAGTGAATATAAAGCAAATTAAACGCAAACCAAGTACAAGAAAATAATTTTGTAAAAATTCAATAAAATGGCCCTGGCTGGTGTAGCTCAGTGGATTGAGTGCAAGCCTGTGAACCACACGATCTCGGTTCGATTCCCAGTCAGGACACACACCTGGGTTGCAGGCCAGTTCCCAGCAGGGGACTCATGAGAGGCAACCATACATTGACACTTCTCTCCTTCCCTTCCCCTCTAAAGATAAGTAAATAAAATCTTTTAAAAATTCAATAAAATAAGTCAGTCAAGATGGCAGACGGGTTAACACGGCTTACCTCCTCACACAACCACATCAAAATTACAACTGAATAGAACAACCTACCCTCAGAACCATCAGAAACTGAGTTGAATGGAGGTCTGACAACTACAGAATTAAAGAACCCACATCCATCTAGACCATTAGGAGGGATGGAGACACAGAAACGGTTAGTCCTACACTCATGTGTGATAGATAAAAATTTGGAAGGAATATCTCGCGAGCAAGAAGCCCCAGGCCCACACCCCCCCAGTCCAGCATTCCAGTGCCAGGAGGTAAGTTCCCATAACTTCTGGCAGCGAGAACCAGCTGGGATTGAGTTGGAAGAAACTGCTGCAGTCTCAAGCAGTTTCTCTTAAAGAACCCACACATGGACTTACTGAGACTCACTCCTTCTGAGCTCCAGCACCAGGGTGGCAGCCTGAATGGCACAAGTAGCATACAGGGAGGAACTGAAGTTCCTGGCGTCAAGGTGCGATCTGGGAGACAGCTTTCTCCCACACAGAAAGACCAGTAGAGGCCACTGTCCCTTTTCTGAACTCTCCCCACACAGAACCACAGAGCCAGCAGGTGGATACCATAACTGAGACTCCATCAACCTGTTTGCCCCACCCAGAAGATCCCCTCAGATTCCATCCCACCCAATTTACAGCTCACTCAAGCTGTTAACAGTAACCTTTCCATATGAATAGCTGACCTAAGCTCATGCTTCACAATTTCCTAAGTCCTCTCAAACAACAGCTGGGCCACAGTGAGCCCCCAGACCCCACTCCTCTTGCTAAGTGGTCCCAGGACTGCCACTAGCAACAGCCAACCTAGATTCACAACTTGTCTTTGTCTGGGAACCTCCGAGCCCAGCACAAGTGGCAGCCACCTCATACTGTTTTATATAGCTCAAGCAGGGTAGCACCAGGCAAAACACAGGTGGGGGTTGACCTTGGCCTCCACCACCTGGGAAACCCCAGAGCCTGCAAACCCAGTGAAGAGATACAGACCACGTCAGGCATCACCACCCTGCCCCTGCACAACTGAGCCTCCAGAGGGTGAAGATTGGTGGTCAGTGGACACAGCCAGTACTGCAGCTGACTGGCCTGGGCTAATCCCTCCAACTGACCTGCCAACAGTAATCAATGCTCAACTACAAGTAGAGGGTGTACTCAACCCACACAAAGGGCACACCTTAAGTATCCAGCTTGGGTGATAGGGGAGGCTGTGCTACTATACTCTACAGGACACCTACTACATGGGTAACACTACCAAGACAGGGAGTCATAGCAGCTCTATCTAATACACAGGTGGCAAACACAAGGCCCATGGACCAAATCTGGCCCTCCACCTTGTTTTATCCAACTCAGCACCTTGTTTCTACCTGACAGCAGTGCCGAGCTCCTTGCCCCTAGTTAAGGAGTAGTAACATTTATACAGTCCTAAAATCACATTCAGCTCTTTGAAGGCAACCATGAGGCTGATAGAGCCCCCAGTGAAAATGAGTTTGACAGCCCCAATCTAATACACAGAAAAAACACAGGGAGGCTGCCAAAAGGAGGAGACAAAGAAATATAGCCCAAACAAAGAACAGATCAACACTACAGAAAAAGAACTGAAAAATGGAAATGAATAATCTATCAAATACAGAGTTCAAAACACTGGTTATAAGGATGCTCGAGGAACTTAGTGAGAACTTCAACAGCATAATGATCCAGTCAGAAATGAAGGATACGCTGACTGAAATAAAGAACAATTTACAGGGAAAAACAGTAGAGTGGATGAAGTTGATAATCAAATCAATGATTTGGAATAAAGGAACAAAAAACAACCAACAGAATAAGAAAAAAAATCCAAAAATATGAGGATAGTGTAAGCAGCCTCTGGTACAACTCTGGCATTCTAACATTTGCAACACAGACATGCCTGAAGGAGAAGAGAAAGAGAAGAAATGGGAACTCTATTTGAAAAAAGAATGAAAAAAAAACTTCCCTAATTTTGAAGGTAATAGACATGCAAGTCCAGGAAGCAGAGAGTCCCAAACAAGATGCAAAAAGGCCCACTCCAAGACACATAATTAAAATGTCAAAGGTTAAAAATAAAGAGAAAATCTTAAAAGCAGCAAGAGAAGTTAGTTACTTACAAGGGAGTTCCCATAATATGGTCAGCTGATTTTTCAAAAGTAACTTTGCAGGCTAATAGGGATTGGCAAGAAATATTCAAAGTCAGGAAAGCAGGGACCTACAGCCAAGACTGCTCTACCCAGCAAAGCTATCATTAAAAATCAAAGGGCAAGCCCTGGCTGGTGTAGCTCAGTTGATTGAGCACGGGCCTGCAAACCAGAAAATCGTGGTTCGATTCCCAGTCAGGGCACATGCCTGTGTTGTAGGCCAATTCCCAGCAGGAGCCAGTTCCTAGCAGGGGATGCACCAAAAGCAACCATACATTGATATTTCTCTCCTTCTCTCCTTCCCTTTCCTTCTAAAGATAAATAAATAAATAATTTTTAAAAAATCAAAGGGCAGATAAAGGGCTTCCAAGACAAGAAAAAGTTCATCATCACCAAACCATTATTGTATGAAATGTTAAAAGTACCTATTGAAGAAAAAGATCAAAATTATGAATAAAATGGCAAAAATACAAACCTATCAACAACTAAATCTAAAAAACAAACCAAGCAAACAAGAACAGAGACAGAATCATGGATACACAGAGCATTTTGATGGTTGCCAGATGGGAGAAGGTTGTGAGGGACATATAGGGGAATGGGTGAAGAAATGAGTGAGTGGATTAAGAAGTAAAAATAGGTAGTTTCAGAATAGCCATGGGAATGCAAAGTACAGTATAGGAAATGGAGAAGCCAAAGAACTTACACATATGAACATGGACATGAATCATGGTGTGGGATTGCCTGACAGATTGGGGATGCTGGGTGGAGGAGGGACAAAGGGGGAAATTGGGACAGCTGTAATAGCATAATCAATAAAATATAATTAAAGAAATAAAAATCAACAAATTACAACACAAAGAATAGGCCAAGGTCAGTAAACCCAAAAGCTGGTTCACTGAAAAGATCCATAAAATTGATAAAAATTTTAGTTTAATGAGGGCAATTCCTTGAGATAACCTATTAATTTTAGGATGAGTTTTTATATTTCCACAATAAAACATACTGTTGGGCTCTGGCTGGTGTAGCTCAGTGGGTTGAGCACAGGCCTGCGAACCAAAGGATCGCAGTTCGATTCCCAGTCAGGGCACATGCCTGGGTTGCAAGCCGGTCCCCAGCAGGGGCAAGTTCCCAGCAGGAGACACACGAGAAGCAACCATACATTGATATTTCTCTCTCTCTCTTTCCCTTCCCTTCTAAAGATAAATAAAATCTAATAAATAAATAAGTAAAATTATTTTAAAAAAACATACTGTTGGAGTTGCACTAAATCTGTAGATCGCTTTGTGTAGTACTGTCATTTTAAAAGTTTTAAGTCTTCAATCAATGAACACATATGTAAAGGCTTTCCATTTACTTGACTCTCCTTTAATGTCTTTCATCACTGTTTTGTAGTTTTGAACATACAAGTCTTTCACCTCCTTAGTTAAATTTATTTTTTAAATATATTTTATTGATTATACCATTACAGTTGTTCTATTCCCTCCCCTTCATTCCCCTCCACCCTGCCCACCCCCTCCCCCACCATTCCCCCCCTTTAGTTTATGACGTGTCCCAAGTTCTTTAGATTCTATATTTCCCATACTATTCCTGCCCTCCCCCCTGTCTATTTTCTACCTACCATCTATGCTACTTATTCTCTGTACCTTCTCCCCCCTTCTCCTCCTCCCACTCCCCTGTTGCTAACTCTCCATGTGTTCATTTCTATGGTTCCACTTCTGATCTAGCTGTCCTCTTGGTTTGCTTTTGTTTAGGTGTGGTTGTTAATAACTGTTGAGTTTGCTGTCCTTTCACTGTTCATATTTTTTATCTTTTTTTCATAGATAAGTCCCTTTAACATTTCATATAATAAGGGCTTGGTGGTGATGAACTCCTTGAATTTGATCTTATCTGAGAAGCACTTTATCTGTCCTTCCATTCTAAATGAAAGCTTTGCTGAATAGAGCAATCTTGGTTGTAGGTCTTTGGATTTCATGACTTGGAATACTTCTTTCCAGCCCCTTCTTGCCTGCAAGGTCTCTTTTGAGAAATCAGCTGACAGTCTGATGGGCACTCCTTTGTAGGTGGCTGTCCCCTTATCTCTTCCTGCTTCTAGGATTCTCTCCTTCATTTTAATCTTGGCTAATGTAATGATGATGTGCCTTGGTGTGTTCCTTCTTGGGTCCAACTTCTTTGGGACTCTCTGAGCTTCCTGGACTTCCTGGAAGTCTATTTCCTTTGCCAGACTGGGGAAGTTCTCCTTTGTTATTTGTTCAAATAAATTTTCCACTTGTGGCTGTTTCTCTTCCCCTTCTGGTACCCCTATAATTCAGATGTTGGAACGTTTAAAGATGTCCTGGAGGTTCCTAAGCCTCTCCTCATTTTTTTGAGGACTTCTGCCAAGATGGAGGCATAGGTGGAAACACTGTGCCTTCTCCCACAACCAAGTTTGAATACAACAAAGGTTTAGTAAACAAAGACACAGCCAAAGAACAGAAAATTGAACTATATGGAAGTCTGACAACAACGAACCATTCAACTGGACCGGTAACAGGGACGGGGCCAGCAGCAGAGCGGGGTTGGGCAGGAAGGATCCCCCTGACCCCGGGTGCCCAGGCAGCCGGGGTACCATCAGGTGAACCCAGTGAATGCATGGGGTGGCAGGCTGACCGCAGTCACACATTCACGCACAGATAAACCAGCAAAGGAGTGAACAGTGAGCAGTGAGCCAGACCACACAGGCCCCAGCAGCAGACCCAATAAGCGCGGAGACGGCAGCTGGCCGGATGCGGTCACACATTTGCGTGCAGTGAGACAGACTAGGCGGGGAAGCAGCAGAGGGGGCTGCCATTGCTCCTCTTTGACCCCGCCCCCACATACAGCGTCACAACCCAGCACCTGAGTTGCCCCGCTCTGGTGAACACCTAGGGCTCCACTCCTCATACGTAACAGGCACGAACAGTCCAAAATATGGCTCAAGAAGAACTTAAAGCCCCAGAGCTGATAACTCTAAGCAACCTAGAAAGAGCGAACTTCTCAGATGCACAGTTCAAAATACTGGTGATCAGGATGCTCACAGAACTGGTTGATTTTAGTCACAAATTAGAGGAACATATGAAGGCTAAACTAATTGAAATGAAGGGAAATGCACAGGAAACCAATACTGATGGAAAGGAAACTGGTACTCAAATCAAGGGAGTGGACCAGAAGGAAGAAAGAAACAACCAGAAAAGAAGGAAGAAATAAGAACTCCTTAGTTAAATTTAATCCTACAAAATTTATTCTTTCTGATGCTCTTATAAATGGAATTGTTTTCTTAATTTCTTTTCTGGATGTTTATTGTTACTATATATAAATGCAACTTATTTTGTGTGTTTATTTCGTGACCTACAATTTTGCTCAATGTTTATTAGTTCTAACCAGAAAAAACTACTAGAACAAACAAGTTCTGGCAATACTGTAGGACAGCAATATACAAGAATTAATTTTATATCTATACTCTATGCCAGTAACAATCTGAAAATGAAATTAACAAATACATTCAAGCAGTTTCATAAAGGATATTCATACAATGGAATAATATTCAGCATTAAAACAAAGTACCACAAAAACATTATACTAAATAAAAGGCAGACACAAAAGACCACATATTATATGATTACACCTAATATGGGATCTCCAGAAGGCAAATCCAAAGGGATAAAAAGCAGACCAATGTGTTTCTGGGGTTGGAGTGGGAGCAGAGGTTGAATGCAAATGGGGTAATACCTTTTGGTTTGCTATAAATGTTCTCAAACTAGATTGTGATGATGGTTGAACAACTCTAAGTTTACTAAAAATTACTGTGCACTTCAATATATATTTATAAACCTCAATAAAACTTTTAGAAAGTTAAACCATAGCTAATTCTACTGTAAATCAACAATATCCAAAATTTCATATGTAAATTTATATATAATTTATGATTGAAAAAGGCAAATCACTTGGGGAGATGGATAGGCATGTGATGGCTACCCAAAGTAACACAATTATAATGAACTTAATAGGTAAAAATACCTTGACTCCAACCAATTGATGCTTGCTCATTCATAAAAATATTTTAAGTAACTGTCTCACTTTGTAACAAGTCTGAATTCTAGAACATTTAGAAATATTTTTAAATTGTAAATTTTTTTCCTACTTTGATAAATTACCTAATACACAAATGCTTTATATAGCAGTAAGTGAAATGCTTTAATACAATACTTCCTACACCACTATTTTAGGTAACATTTACAAACACTGTATTAAATATTTAATCATACAATGAGAACACTCTTTCAATTCTTCTTTAACCCTTTTCATTTAAATAAGGAGGGAATCTGTATGAGGTACTAGTTTACTCTTAAACCTCTCTCGTGTACCCGCCAACTGCTATTTTTAAGAAAAGGGCAAGAGCCTTTAACAATTTTAGTAACATTGTTTTTATTGTATTCCCTCATACAGTAATCCTCTATCAATATAAGTGGTGCTAGGTTTCCATGTATAGTAAAGATATCAATTAATGTATTTTGAAAGATAATCTCAAGTTTAAGAGTTAGGTTGGGTATGTACTATGAGAACAGTGCAAAAATCATGAATGAGGCATGTGAAGGACATAAATTCAGGAAAATTTGTTTCCCATGATGTAAACCACCTAGGACACAGTAAGCTCACAATGAATGCTTACCTCTAATACGGATAATGTCAGTGATTCAGAAGCACCTAAAAATGAGTGAAATACCTTTACTTGTTTATACTGCTTCTTCTGTGTGTGTCTTTCTTTTTCTTCAGATTATATCAATACAAACACATGCTGGGAACCAATAGTTCCCACTAATTACACTATTGCACAAAAGTTTAAGTTTTGGTGAAGTGTAAATTATCTAATAATTAAAGTAGGATCCTTTATCAAGTACCACTTTTATTTCTAGCTTCATTGATATAATTGGCATACAGCACTGTATAAGTTTAAAATGTACATGTTGGTTTCAAACACTTGAACCTTACAAAATGATCACAGTGTTAGCTAACACCTGAATCAGGTCACATAACTACCATAAATTACCGTAATTACTATTTCTCTGCCCCAAGCAACTTTCAAGTACTTAGCAACTCTCAAGTAATAACAGTATTATTAACTATAATCACAATGCTGTACATTAGATTCCCAGAACTTACCCACCTTACAGCTGGAAGTTTGTACCCTTTGATCAACATCTCCCCTACTCCCCAACCTCCACAGTCCCCTGTAACCACCATTGTAACCTCTGTTTCAACGATTTCAGCATTTTTAACTTCCACATAAAGTAACACCACACAGTACTTGTCTTCGTCTATCTTATTCAACTTCGCATGATGCCCTTGAGGTCCATCCAGGTACTTACAAATGGTAAATGTCCTTCTTTCTCATGGCTGAATACTAACTACTCCATTGTGTAAATATACACATTTCTATCCATTCATCCACTGACAGAGACTTAGGTTGTTTCCATATATTGGCTATTTATTATGAATAACATAAACTGCTTTTCTACTACGTATTTCAAAAAAGTAATTAATTCACTTTCACATATATAACCCTCTTTAAAGTTTTTCTGAACTTAAACTGTAATTTACCATACCATATTTTAAAAATTACATGTCAACACTTTAAAAATCTTCCAATTATTAAACCTTTAAAAAATTCTGTGCTACACATAGGACAGATACCCTGAATTCATTAATTTATTTTAAAAATAGCTATTAAGCATATGTTTTATTCAAGGCATTATTAAAAATACAAAATAAGATTATTCCTGAACTCTAGTCAGTTACTGAACTCCAATCGAGTTGGCGAAATAAAGCATGTGGCAAACCAATAATACAAAGAGACTTCATCAAAAAATGTATATTTCTGGTTATGATAAATAAAGAATGACTCATATGGAAATCAGAATTTCAACAGAAGCTAAAGCATAATATTCTGATAGGTAGAGATAGGGCAAGAGAGCATTCCAAGAGGAGAGTGTCTATGATATCAAACTAAGGGATTTGAATTTCATTCTGTAACCAGCACTGAACCCTAAAAGACTTCCAAGCAGTGGTTTATAAGGAAGGCTCTCTGAAGGCAGTAATACAGTAGATTTGAAAGGGTGAGTTGGGCAAATGTTAAGTACAAATTAAATGTCCTTCCTGAGGTTATGCAATTAACCAGATACCCGATCCTACAACTTGCTTCACTGAACACCTATCTAAATGTTTTCTATTATTAGCATATACCAACAAGAGTTACGCAGACACATAATTCCTAAGTTATTTTTATTAGCAACCCTCACAGTGATAACTCACAAAATGTTCATTTATCATGTTAACACACTAATGTCTTGGGATTAAATGTTTTGTTATGATACATAAAGTATGCCCCTTCATCCCTTTCATGTAGCACCCATTTATGCTATCTTTCACAGGAAGTGTTCAAAAATACTGGTGAAGCTAACTTATATATCTGAAACAATCAATGATCTGAAAACTGAATATCACTAACGCAGAATTACAGCATTCTAAGATACCATTCTGTGATTCACATTCACATACGCAGACTTCCATATCAACAGTTAAATACTGTATTATAGGAATAATTCTAGCCTCTTTGGTATAGTACAAAACACAATTCACTTCACAAAATACCCATGTCAATAATAAATTGTTATGTGTTTTAAACAGCAGCTTCATCCTTGAAGCTGAAACTGATCCTTTTACAAATACACTTCACAGAAAGACGTCAATTGTTCAATAAATAAAGTCACACTTCTACCACCCCAATTTGACATACACATATCAAATCTTTTTTAAGCACCCTTTTTTGGGTTCCAAAATATCTAAATGATCCCTGTTGTAAACTCTTGAGTAATTTTCAGAATTTCTAAGTAGAATCACAAAATAGAGAAATCAAGTTACACTCAAAACTGATTACATCCTCAAACTAAAAATGAAATCAAAAAGCAAAGTATCTATAAAAACTCTTTTGTTCATAAACACATCTAAACAGCACTATACTATATTCCTCAAATTTGGAGTCTGGGAAGAATTTTCAAGACACATGACCCCAATAACTGGGATTCCATTATGTGATATAATAGTAGCTATAAGGAGTACATGAAAGTTCACTAAAAGAACCATGAAATATAAGAAGTTATTTTTAGAGATTTCACTTTAATGTTTCTATAGTTCAATGACTAACCAACACTTTACATATAGCAATTCTCTTGGACATCAAAAAATCCAATTTAGACTAATAAATCCATGTTCCTTCACCAAGGCTAGGCTTCTTTATTAAAACAATACATCCCCCTTAAGTGAATTTCACTTACTAAGAGAGACCCAACAAAATTTGAAGCAAAGCATGCAATGTTTTCATCTCTTTGATGTCTCCTCCTGTCTCCAAAAGCCCTCAAGTGGCTTTTAAGACTTCAACTACTCCATAAAACCCTTCTTTAGATCTTCAAAATTCACTTTATTCTAGAGTGTATATACTTGCATATACAACCTCTCCAATATCAAAGCTTTCATGTTCTCATGAAAACATTTAGCCTAATTCAGTCTAAATTATGTAGGATAAATGATGCTCAATTTAGCTTGAGGTATTTTCACGTTTGGAAGAAGTTTGTTAACCTAAATTTATTTTAACTTACATAGTTTCAGTAAGTGTAGAAAATAGAAAATCAAAATAAAAAATTTCAGATTTGGCCAAAAAAAGGCATAATTCAGAAATAGGAGACTAGAAGCTGGAGTCTGACACCTGTTCCGCATTCACCCAGTTCTATAATCAAAGAGCTTAAAATCAACTGAACCAATACTCCATTTTTAAAATGACAAAGCTGATGCCAAAGATCAGGATTAACCATGCATAAGCCTACAGTACTTTGCAGCCTTCCCTAAGACATTATTTCATTTCATTTCACCTCATATCTCTGGATCCACAGATTTCCTATAACCTAACTTTCTGTACACTGGACCTGAATGGTAGTGGCCCCAGGACTTCTAGCTATCTGTGTGTAGAAAGTAGGAGTTTAAATGAAAGGAGTATGGGTAGTTTTAAATTCCAGGACTGCCTTTGATTTACACAGTATTTTTACACAGTAACTCCAAAAGTAAAAGAAAAAGGAAAAAAAGAACATATTCTCAATACCCAAAACTGGAGTGTATTTTTGTTTCTTTTACAGAAGATTAAAGTAACTTACAGGCTTCTGGTCTATTCATCACTCGTAGTAAGTCGAATTCTGCCTAAAAATAAGTTAGGTCTGCCTTTTTAGAGATAAGAAAAGTTAAAATTTTAGTCTTTACAATTTGTTACATTTCAGTGAAATCACTCACTAAACTCAAGACACTTTAAAATTCAAGTTATAATTATTTTTTCAGAATGTGCTTTATATAAGTATATGCACCCGAACATAAAAAATTATGCAATTGGCAGACACAATGTAAATGAATTAGCATCTTATTTAAGAACCAAATGGTATACCATATTTTTTTTCAAAAAATGCAATCAAGCACCAAACAGAATAGTCACAATGCAGCTTTATAACAGCTTACCTTGTTTCAATATATATATTTAAAAATTAAATCAGCCAAAACTGAAAGGTAAAAAGTCCGATTTACAGTCTATGGTAGTCACATAAAGGAGATACCAGAAATGTCTCAATCTCATCACCACATTTACTAGGGTTGTGAGGACAGCAAAGGGTGTTCAGGTGGTTAAACAGAGAGCTGAGGGTTGTAACTAATTTAACTAACATCAGTATTTCACACAGATCTAATAAAGCCAAGGTCACAACCTATTCCCACATGGTCAGGTTACCTCTGGAAAGATAAAAAATTCACTCTGACATCGATTAGTGCCGCCTTCTTTTAAGAAAAAGAACAAGAGCACTTTTATACCCTATTTTGTAGCCTCTATAGACAGGTTGCGAAAAATAGTGTCTTTCATCCACTATTTACTTTTTAAGCCCTTCTTCTTATCTACTCCGTAATTAGATACAAGAAAGAAAAAAAACAGGATTAACAGCAAGCAAGAACAAAACTGTTCCGTGCTCTCCCCAAATCTTATTTCCAGCTGTTAGTATCTCTGATGTAGTGCGAACAGATTTGAGTTCTACTTCAGCTCCTACCAACTCTCCCCCCGCCCCGCCTCCAACATACAAAATTCTCTACATAAGAGTCCAAGAGCAGCAGAAAAAAAAGACCAGCTTGAAAATGGGTAGAAGTTCGGGGGAGACAAGAAGTTAACCAGACCTTTAAAGACAAAATAAAGAACTCTAGCTGCAGTTGCCAGAAATAAGTTATGAGAGGCCTGTAAAGTCTGGCACTGGATAAAAAGCCCAACACGCTTACCCTAACTCCAAATCAACGGCCTTTAAAGCAAAGAAGGGCTGGGAACACAACAGCCGCTAGCTTTCTAATTGTGGGAAGTTTAAACGAATTTGTTCATGGGGAACAAGGGAAGGGAGAGGAGGGTAAATTCGGGCTCAACCGAGGGAGCGCGTGGGGTCTGCCCTGTGCACGGCGGTCGGTCCAACGCAGGAAGGCACAGGATTTTTGGCAGCAGCAGCAGCAACTGTATCCACCCCGGAGCCCCAGCTAGAGGACTGGCCCGGACCCCGGGTCAGAGTAGGAGGAACGAGGAGGCGGACGGCCGAGACGAGTGGGTCTATGCGAAAGGGAAAGGGTCTGGGACTCTGGGTGGAAGTTGAGGGCGGGGTGGTGCCGGGACGCCGGGGAGGGATCGCCGAGAGGCGGCGGGCAGCTCTACTTACTCGGCAGTACCAGATGCTGAGGCGGGCCGAGGCCAGCACTGCGAAGAAAGTCCTCTGGGGGTCGGACTGAACGTGGAAAGGCGTCTCGGCCGGGGTCCCCAGAGGACAGAGCAGCCTCTTGGGCCAGCCGCTCAGGAAATACATGGCCCGCGCGGAGCCGCAGAAGCCGCGGCGCCCGGCGCCCGGCCCCGTCCGTCACACTCAGCGGCCCGGGGCCGGACGCCTGCCTCCCACACCGCCACTGGCGGAGTCGGCGGCGACGGCAGCAGCAGCTTGGGGCATCTGCCCGCTGGACTGACCGGGCCGACGCGATGCTAAACTACGAAAGCACCTCGGAGCTGACGGGGCCCGGTGTACGGAAAAGAAGGAGGAGGGAAAGCCTGGACTAAGAGGGGGCGGGAGAAGCGCGGAGACCCGCCCCGGCCCCGCCCCATTCTCGGGCCGCGCGGGCGTCACCACAGCGCGCCGCGTGGGAAGGTTAGCGCGCGCGCGCGCGCACTGGAGACTTCTCCCTTCCCCCTCGCCCGGCTCTCTGAAGCCCCGCCCTGATCTTCTCCTGCGGCCTCCGCGCAGAGTCTATACGCAAGCGGTATTGCTCCTGTCTAGCCTCTCCGCACCTCCCACTCGCAATCTCGGGGTGCACTCCTGGCCGGGAGGGCGGGGCGATCGCTTGAGACGGGGAGGCCCGGTGGCAGAGCCAGGCGTGACGCTGCTGCGAGGCTTGTTTTCCTGCGCTACGCGCCTCTCCCCTTGCCTACCCAAATATGACTTCCCTTGTGGATTGGTAAAGTCTCTAGTGAGAGTTGCCTGGCGTTTCTCGGCCTGGGCGGAGGGGAATGGGGAGAGAAGAGGGAAGATTGGGAGAGGGGGGCAGCGCGGGTTACGTGACCCTCGCTGCTAGAGCTCCCACCCTGGGCCCCTGGCCGCGACTTAAGTGCTCGGCACTTGGGTGCTTGGCCCAGTGATCTCATTGTGTGCGGTGAAAGCTGGTGAAGTTCCCACCCTCGTGGGGTGTACATCTGGAACGGACCTTTAATTCAATTCGTAAATAAACAGCCAACGACGAAAGTGCCTTAGTCGTGTCGTTTGTCCTTTAGGAGTTTAAATCTAGCATGTATTTTTTAAATTCAGTTTGCATTCGTCTGTCCTTTGCTAGCCATACATTTTGGACAAGATGAGGCTTGTCTGTCTCTTGTACCCTCGATAGGGTATGCGCCAGGAAAGACTTGGACCTCATTTCAGAGCTGGAAGGGACTTTAGACATTATGTAGTTCAGTGTTTAACTTTTGGACCACAGGGATCACTTTAACAACTGTTTGTTTTATTGACCCAGTGGTTGCCTGTGAATAGGAGGACAGCATGAGCGGGGATAGAGTGAGAGTGGGGTGGGGGTCTAGGAAAAAAACTTGCTTCTCATTATTTACCTTTTTTGTACAGTTTGAATTTTTCAATATCTTTATATTACTTTTTCATTTAACATTGTGTTAGTCCAGATTAAAAACAAAACAAAAAGTTAACTCACATTTTTTAAAAATAGCAACGTAGCAAAAAAAATAAGTAACTTAATCCATATCAGATGGAGCATTGTAGCTGGTAGTCACACCAAAATATGTAACTTTACATAATTTTTCTAAACATTCACTGCATTCCACCTCCACAGAAGGTGATCAAATAACCCACATTCCTCAAATCAAAGTTGAAACTGCCTCACCACTTGCCAGCCTCTTGTGGTCAGACTGTGTCTCCTTCCTGGTGTTCCGCCCCCCACATTCAACACAGCAGCCTGGAACATAGTAATAGTAAACTTTGAAAATATTTGTCAAATGAAATACTGGATGAAACCCTGATCCAGCTGCACTACACCATTAGACAAATAAAGAGACCCAGAGAGGTTTCTTGACTTGCCAATATAAAATTGTAGAAGAATAACAATTGCATCATACTTTCTTCTAACCTAGATTCGTTTATGCAATTGGCAGAAAAAGAGAGAGAATGAAAATAAATTGCAGCAATTCCACTGGCAGTTTTACTGAGAGTGCATTTGTCTCAGCTGTGGTCAGAGGGTCTTTGTTCTCAAACTCCTAAGTAAGCATCTTTCTGCACTTGTGTCCAGTTTAAGGAACTTTTAAGTAACTTGTTGCACTCAGTTTTTGCTTTACTTGCCTGGCTTTAGAATTTAATTCCCCTGCCACAGTCCCTTGTAACAGTTAAGATTCACAAAATATTTTCAAATGTATGGCTTGATTTATTCCACAGTAAATCTTCAAGGTAGGTGTGATATTCTCACTTTCTTAATGAGGAAACAGGAGCCAGAGTGATAGATGAGCCTGAAGTCATAGGGCTTGAAAAGAACTTATCTTCCTTCTACAGACCCAGTGATTTTTAGACTGGATTGAACTGAATTGTGGTAGTTGCTTCCTCCAGTGAGAGGGAGAGGAGGAGATCCTCTGGGCTTTTCTCTGTGTGAGGGGAAAAGTATAATATCTGACCCTTCACAACCCCCTGCTTAAGAGCTCCTGCATTATGATAGAAACCTTTGGGACTTGATTTTTCAGCTTTCAAGTATCACATTCCAACTTTATTTTGTAAAATCCATTAGCAATTCCTGTGCCCTGGATCTTGCTTCTCCCCCTTCCCCTACCCCGTCATCATCACTCCTAGTCAAACTTACTGAACTCTGTTCTGAGCTAAGACTAAACTGCTAAGAGAAAGCTAATAGGTATGTGTTTTTATCTACCAAACTAACAGGCTTTTTAAAAATTACAATAAATGTTGGTAAGGGTACACAGGAACAGATACATTTATAAACTCTTGGTGGGGATATAATTTGGTGCAATTTTTCTAAAGGGTAGTTGGCATTACATTTTTAAAAATCTTAAAAATATGCATACCCTTGGCCTCAGCTATTTTTCCCTATGATTATTTTCTAAGGAAATAAACACTGATATGTACAGAGCTTTTAGCTTTAACAATGCATCCCACAAAGTTGTGGCTAAAAGGAAATAAGCTTAATGTCCCCCCAAAACATTAATTATAGTTCTTTCTTACAAGGGAATATTATATAAGAATAAAGAACTATGTTGGGAAAGAATATTTAATCATATAGAAGTATATCTCTGTACTATAAAGTAATGAAAGCAGATTCAAGACAGTATGTAAAATATCATAAGTTCACCAAAAAAATATGTGGTTAGGAAAAAAGAAGAAAATACACTATAATATCAGTGCTGACTGCTGATTAGAGGTGCTTTTTATGTTCCTTTTTGGGCTTTTTCATATTTTCCAAATTGTCTCTAATGAACTCATTACTTTTGCAATGAGGAAAAAAAGTTATGTAAAACCGTTAAGTCGCTAATGATTGATAGTGTCCCACTTATCTTGATTTAAGTGGGGCCTGCACTGCTGGCAAATCAAAGGGAGTAATGGAGTAATGTGGAGTTTCAGGCACAGTCCCAAGATGAGTAAGAGGAGGATTAGCAGGAAAGGCAACCTTAGTCACTAGACTAGTAGCCCTTGTGTACTGCACACATTCACAGACTTCTGATGACAGCACAGAACCAAGACCGGAATTTGGTCCCAAGCACACCACTCCCAATATTTGGTGACCTCCAGGCTTTAGGTATGACTCTTTAATACACTTTTAATATTCAATATTATACTTTCATGGGCAACTAATGTATTTGCTTCTGGGTTAGACTGTTTGTGTGTGTGTGTGGCTACCACACTACCCGTACAGATTGAGTGACCACTGAAAATGTCCCTATACTTCCGATATCAACATATATAATCAATATATATAAAATATATATAATCAATTTATTTAAACAAAAACAGTTCATATGTGACCATGCTGAATTCTGGATTTATCCCCTTTTGAAGCTGAATATTTCAGCTTGAATGATAAGATGTCTGGGTGTGTCACTGCAGAATAATCAGGATGACTAGAGAAGGTGGAAACATATATGAAGGTTGACCATGAGTTGATAATTTTTGAGGCTAAGTGATGGGTACTTGGGAATGCATTGTGTTATTCATGCTCCTTTTCTGTATGGTTGAAATTTTCAATAGTAAAAAGTATAAACCTTTAAATTAACTCTGGTTAATTTAACTCGGTAACTCTGGTCAGGTGACTGACCTGTCTGTCTACCTTGTCCACAATCCTCCTCACAGTAAACAGTGTTAAATGTTACTTGGAAACATGTAATTAACCATGAAGGCAGAATGGCTTATTATTAATAAGCCTTAGTGGATGCAAATGAGACTTCCTGGGCTGGTGAATGAACACAAGCTAGAAAATAAAGAAACCCATTGTTCCTCATCAAGCAAAATAGGATATGTTTGTCCGTGTCTCAATAAGTTTCCCAGTATAAAAAATACAACACCTGAATTTTCTGTGTGTATTCTTTATTAAAATAGCAAGGGGAGTTAGAAAGAGAAATTGTTTTACCCAATAATGTGAAACAGTAGAGTTTGCCATAATTCTAATCAGATATCTCGATCTTCTTCCTCCTTCTCTACCTCTACTTCTTCCTCCTCTTCCCCCTTCTTCTTTCTATCTATTCAGACAAATATGCCTTTATTATTTTGGACAAAGTTCATTTTCATTGCACTATCCCTTTATTTCCTATATTTATCAATCAGCTTAGGGTCAAATTTAGTTGTTAGCTGTAACAAACCACTCTGGATTGTTATTGTTATGTATTAGTTTGGGCTTCTGTCTTATTCTCATTCATTATTCTTATCTTTCCACTAGGTTTAATCTGACAACTTCAAGAAGTATAAACCCCAAATGAATCCTGTTCTAGAAATTAACAGGTTCCATGAAATTTTTCTCAAACCAACCTTAATATTAACTGTATAACTGTTATGTTCTGTAACAGTTCAAAATATTATGAAAGGGCAACACTGTTCTTTTTGTTATCACCTTTTTAGAGTTTATGTTCTTCTGTTGTGGGAAACACAAAACATTACATTTACTGTCTTAACCATTTTTAAATATACAGGTAAGTAGCATAATTATATCCACATTGTTGTGAAGCACCAGAGCTGCTTCATCTTGCAGAACTGAAACTCTGTATCAGTCCCTGAGAGCCGCCATTCTGCTTTCTGTTTCTTTACTTTAGATGCCTCAAATAAGTGGAATCATACAATATTTGTCTTTTTATGGACCTGCTTTCTCACTTAGTATAATGTCCTCAGGGTTGTAGCTCATGACAGGATTTTCTTCCTTTTTAAGCCTGAATAATATCCTGTTGTATGTGTGTGGTGTGTGTGTATACCACATTTTGTTTATACATTCATACAGTGATGGCTACATGGGTTGTTTCCACCTTTTGGATATTGTGAATAAAGCTGCTATGAAAATCGGTGTACAAATAACTGCTAAGTTACTGCTTTCAATTCTTTTGGATACATACCCAGGAGTAGGATTGCTGGATTATATGGTGGTTCTATTTTTTTAATTTTTTAAGAACCTCCATACGTTCTCCATAGAGACTGCACCATTTTATAATCCTACCAATAGTGCACAAAGTTTCCAATTTCCCCACATCCTTGCCAACACTTGTTATTTTATGTTGTTTTTATGCTAGCCATTTTGGTGCATATGAAATGATACTGTGGTTTTGATTTGCATAACTGTTATTAGTGATGTTGAACATCTTTTCACATACTAGGCCATTTGTATATCATTCTTTTTTTTAAAGATTTTATTTATTTATCTTTAGAGGGGAAGGGAAAGACAGGAGAGAAATATCAGTGTATGGCTGCCGCTAGTGCATCCCCTGCTGGGAACTGGCCTGCAACCCAGGCATGTGCCCTGACTGGGAATCGAACCGAGATCGTCTGGTTCGCAGGCCCGTGCTCAATCCACTGAGCTATACCAGCCAAGGCTGTATATCATTCTTGAAGAAATGTTATTATTACCTCTGATACAATGTCAGATCAACAGGTGTGCACCAAAAGATAAAGCTCAAAGGCAAAACTTTAAGTCTCAGAGTATGTAACTTCATATTCTCTAACATTTATGAATGTAATTAGTCCTTATGCTCAAAGAATTATAAGAATCTTACAAGTGTGACCTTCTAGTCAGAATGGCCCTGAAATATTATATGGCCCAATTTACAGACCCAACAGAAATATAAGTGAATATCATAGAGTGAATTTAAATATATTTCTAGCATAGAAATAATTTATAAAATCACTAAAGGGTTAATATAAAAGGAACATATCTATTAAATTGAATACTGAATAAACTTAATTATAAGTACCTGAAAAGAGATACAGGAAAGTGGCTGTATGTTTTTTTAAAAAGGATTCAAGGACAGCCAACAAAATATTTGCAATAATCATTGATATGAAGTATAATTATTAATGGTTTTTATATTCTTAGCACTTTCTAATTTGTTCTTTTATAATCAGGAATATAAGTGCTATTATTTATGTATGTATGTATGTATGTATTTTTTTATTTTAGACAGAGGGAAAGGAAGAGAGGGAGAGAAATATCAATGTGTAGTTGCCTCTCACACGCCCCCTACTGGGGACCTGACCTGGCGCACAATCCAGGCATGTGCCCTAGCTAGGAATTGAACCCACAACCCTTTGATTCGTAAACTGGCACTCAAGCCACTGAGCCATACCAGTCAGAGCAAAAATAGTGCTATTTTTAAAAATATTAAACTGTTATTGAGGAGATTAGTCTTCTCATAGTGTGGTATGCTTATCACCTACATCAGAATTACCTGGCAATATATTTAAAAGGCAGATTCCTTGGCCAAGTCTCAGACTTCCTGAATCAGAATTTCCTGATGGTGTGGCCCAAGAATTAGCATTTTCAACAAATACCCTGATGATTTTCATGCATATTAATGAAGTCAATAAAGAGTCGATTAGGAGTAGATAAGCTAAAGTGTACCCTCTTTGTACTCTATATGTGGGCTAGAATCTTTCCACTAAATCTCCCAGTTCTCCTAACATCATGTAAACAAGTCAGAAAGTGCACTGGATTCCTACAAGTGTGGGCATGATTTCTCCTCTGCTATAGAGACCAGATGAGACCAAGTAGTTGAAGTGACCTTAGGTCATTCTGTAGCAACATCATGAATGGGTTGAGCCCATGCTGATAGGCTTCCTGGCCCATGCTGAGCACCTTCATGTGGCCCTGATAGCCTTCTAAGCTGCCCTTAACTGTTCCTCATCTGTAGAGTGGAGATGACAGTACTACCCATCTTACTAGGTTTTTCTTTTATTTTTTTAGTGCTGGAAACTATGCCCTTAGCAGAATATTTCGGATTAGCCACAAAGAACTTCCTAGTGATTGGTGCTGTTATACAAATAATCACAATAATAATAAGTAGTGTTTATTCAGCTTTTACTATATGTAGATACTGCTATAAGCACTTCACATTACTTAATTTTTACCCTCTAAACAATTACATGAAGTAGTTATTTTTATCCCTATTTTTACAAATGAAGACATTGGCACTTAGAGGTGCTCAAGGTTCACAGAGTTAGGAAGTGGTAGAGTCAAAACTTGAACCCAGAACCCCACTACCTAACAGCTTCACTATACTATCTCTTTTCACTAACTAACTAAACTAAATTATTTTCAAACTAACTAAATATACACAATTCGCCCTGGATGGTGTGGCTCAGTGGATTGAGCGTGGGCCTGTGAACCAAACAACTGTGGTTCGATTCCCAGTCAGGGCACATGCCTGGGTTGCGGGCCGGTCCCAGCGGGGTACGCATGAGAGGCAACCACACATTGATGTTTCTCTCCCTCTCTCCTTCCTTCCTTTCTAAAGATAAATAAATAAAATTAAACAAAATATATACACAATTCTTTGTCAGTCTGGCCTATTAACTAATTTTACTTTTAATTCTGAAGAATACATTTTCTTACTGAATCCTTTATGCAGAAAAATTACTCTAAAAAAATGAATGAAAGCCCTGTCTGGGTAGCTTAGATGGTTAAAGCATTGTCCCAGTACAACAAGGTTGTGGGATTGATCCCTGCTCAGGGCACATACAAGAGTCAACCATTGAATCCAAAAGTAAATGGAACAACAAAGCAATGTTACACTCTCTCTCTCTCTCTCTCTCTCTCTCTCCCCCACCCCCCTCTCCAAAAAATCAATTTAAAAAGAGAAATAAGAAAAGAAAATGAATGAATTGGGATTCTTTTTCACATTCACCTGGCATATAAGTTCTTTTGCTTCTCTATTTCCTACACTGTTTTTACCCTCCCCTGACTATTTTGTGCCTGCCAATTATGCTTCATGGTCCCTGTACCTTTCCCCACGTTGTCTCCCTCTCCCTCTCCACTGATAACCCTCCATTTGATTTCCATTTTTGTGAATCTGTTCCTGTTCTACTTGTTTGCTTAGTTTTTGTTTTTTATATTCAGTTGTTGATAGTTGTGGGTCTGTTGTCATTTTACTTGTTTGTAATTTTGATTTTCTTTTTCTCAGATAAGCCCCTTTAACATTTCATACAATAAGGGCTTGGTGATGATGAACTCCTTTAACTTAACCTTATCTGGAAAGCACTTTATCTGCCTTTCCATTCTAAATGAAAGCTTTGCTGAATAGAGTAATCTTGGATGTAGGTCCTTGCCTTTCATGACTTGGAATACTTCTTTCCAGCCCCTTCTTTCCTGTAGGGTTTCTTTTGGGAAAAATCAGCTGACAATCTAATGGGAACTCCTTTATAGGTAACTGTCTCCTTTTTTCTTTCTGCTTTTCAGATTCTCTCCTTATCTTTAACCTTGCATAACTTAATTATGATGTGGCTTGGTGTGCTCCTCCTTGGGTCCAATTTTTTGAGCACTCTCTAGGCTTCCTGGACTTCTGGGAAGTCTATTTCCTTCACCAGATTGGGGAAGCTTTCCTCCATTATTTGTTCAAATAAGTTTTTAATGTCTTGCTCTTCTTCTTCTCCTTCCGGCACTCCCATGATTTGGATGTTGGAATGTTTAAAGTTGTCCCAGAGGTTTCTAAGCCTCTTCTCATTTTTTTTTTTGCATTCTTGTTTGTTCATTCCGTTCCAGTTAGATGCTTGTTTTTTGTTTTGGTTCCAAATCATTGGTCTGAGTTCTGGTTTCCTTCCCTTCACTGTTGGTTCACTGTTGGTTCACTGTATATTTTCCTTTATTTCACTTTGTGTAGCCTTCACTTCTTCCTTTATTTTGTGACTGTACTCAGTCATTTCTGTGAGCATCCTGATTACCAGTGTTTTGAACTCCGAATCTTATAGGTTGGCTATCTTCTCGTCACTTAGTTCTTTTTCTGGAGTTTTGATCTGTTCTTTCATTTGAGCCATATTTCTTTGTCTCGGCACCAAGGAATTAACCCCTTAACAACTGGATAGTATTTTAACACATTAACCCACCATTCAATGTGTGACTCACCCAGTGAAGAATCTCTCCCTACCCTGTCACTTCCTAAAAATACCCAATGTAATGTACTACAGGCTCTTACTTTCCTTCAAAGATCCTGAGAATTCATTTGTGTTCTTGCTTTGTGCTGCATTGCCTGTTGTTTCCCATCACAGGGAAATCTTCTTTTGCAGGTCCTAGAGGAATGGAGCAGCATCCCGCCTTCTCCCCATAACCCATACTTCCCATACCCCAAGCAAGCACATTGTTCTCAGAGGCTGTCTTAGGGTTCTCTGTAGTAAGGACAAAAAAACTGATGGGAATGGCAAGAGCTCCTTCCATGTTTTATCCTGACCAGGTTGGGGGAAACACATGGGTCTAGATCAGCTGGGTGTGTGGATTAGAAAAGGAAGTTGGCCATTGCCTGTGTATACTTTGTTGTTCAGTCCATGTCCTTCCATGATAAAGCTGATAAAAACCAGTTTACCTGGTAAGTATGTTAAAAAGCAGTGAGGTTAAAAAGCATATTTTCCAGCTCTGATTCAAATGTGGCAAGCACACTGGAATAGTTCCAGACTCAAGGAGTGCAGAATGTGTCCCGAGACCCTCTAAAAATTATTTCACTATCACCTACTACTGCTCAAACATTTACCTCTTATGGCTAGAAGAAATATCTTCTTAAGGTTTTATCATCTCTTAATCTAAGATTTTATAAAAATAATGGACATTTCTAAATTTGTTCATCATGAAAACACTAATAACAATACCCCCAAGCAGAAGTTGCAAAACAAGCTTACTTGTTTTGCATATAATAAATTTTAAAGATGTCTGGTCTCAGGCAAAACCTAGTCAATGCAGAAATGAAGCTGAATATATGAAATTAGAGAGTATAGGGATTAAAATGTGTGAATAAGATGGTCAACACTTTACAATGCCATTGACCTTAACAAAGCAAGAGTTTCCCAAAGCCCATGTTAGTGCCTGAAAATGTATTAGCATCACTGGAAGTCCAATGAATAAAAACAGACCACAGAGTCACAAGCAGAGAAACTGCCCTGTAAGTGCAGGAAAGTTGGTTTGGAGCTTGATTCAGTTTCCATTAGTGTGAAACATGGCACAAAGCGTGATTAGACTCAGACTGTCTCCGTAAGATATAAATCCCCCCAAATTAGATATATACTTTTTGCCTTTTATTTACTTATGCTTGCTTCTTCAATGATCTATTGAGAATATGTTGGCATTTCTACTTTGTCTCATTATTCCACTTAGAAATGTTTGCATTTCCTGGATTCTCTTATTTCTTTTCATTTCTCTCTCTCTCTCTCTCTCTCTCTCTCTCTTATTTCTTATCAAATGTTGGACAAGTGTGAATTTAAAAAAAGAATGGAACAAAAGAGAACTTCTGGCCCTGGCTGGCATGGCCCAGTTTGTTGGGCCTCATATGGCAAAGTGAAAGGTCAAAAGGTCACCAGTTGGCTTCCCAGTCAGGGCACATGCCTGGGTTGGGGGCCTGGTCCCTGGTTCAAAGCATGTAAGTGGCAACTGATCAAGGTTTCCCTTGCACATTGATATTTCTCTCCCTCTCTCCCTCTCTTCCCCTCCTTCTAAATAAGTAAATAAATAATTTTTTTAAAGAAGACTTCTGAAAGAAGCTCCACCCAACCAAGCGAAGACCTGTCCAGTGGGTCCAAATTCAATAATCCTCCAAAACCTTCTTCCTGTCTCACAAAGACACTTCACCTTCCACAACAAAACCATCTGTGAGAGCCTATGTCTTACAGGTGCAACCCTGGACTCTCCCTTCCAGCTGTGCAGTAGCCCCTCCTCCTGGGCTCTCCTGCTTCAAAGGCCCACCTTTCTTGAAGCCTGTCTTCACTTTAGTTCCCCTAGAAGCCAGCCTTGAAACAAGGATACACATACAAATAGTTTATTTTGGTGGCGATCTCAGGAAATGCCGCCAGGAGTATCAGAGAAGGAAGGAAAAAAAGGCAATAAAGGAGGAGTTTTCAAGCACCTAAGCACTCTGGGTAAGAGGTGCTTAGTCCCCCTGGGGAATTCTGAAAACCAGCATGGAACCTATGCCTCTTACTTATTCTGCCTGAGAAGCAAGGGAGCTGGTGATTTATACAGGGGTGGGCAAAAGTAGGTTTACAGCTGTGAATACGCAATTAGAGACTTTATTCTTGTATTATTATTTGTTAATTACTGTGTTATCTATTTGTATTACAACTGTAAATCTACTTTTGCCCATCCCAATACACCAACTTCAATCATTAGTTAATGGCTGTTCCTAGGAGGCATTAAGTCTCCACACACCCACTCCCATGCTCACAGCTAGACCTCTCGCCACTAGAGAAAGCCAATGCAAGGTGGTGCAGCTGCTGGCAGTTGGTAAAGCCCCAGGGAGCCATGGACAGGGCCCCAACAGCATCTGCAATACTGGGGTGTGTGATTTCAATCCGGTATGCTGAGACCCATTATCAAATGCCAAGGCTCACAGAGCAGGGAAGAAGATCAAAGGCTCTGGAGACAAACTGGTTTCAAAATCTGGGTCCTTAAAGTCCCTAAGCTTCAAATTCCACAAAGGATTTCTGTGGGGATTGGATAATGTAATTCATATAAAATTACCCCTTACTGTTTGTAAATGGCACATAGTACATATTTCCCCGGGTCTTAGTTATTAATATTATTATTAATACCTGATGACCTCATAGAAACTTAAAACCAAACAGGGCCTTAAAGTGTTCTGCTTGACCAGGGTACCCAGCAGGGACCCCAAAGTTCCAGTCTTGTTGCCGGTGCATCAGTGAGTAGAAGTGACAGAACCTCTGAGTGCCTGTCCAACTCATCCTGGAGACATGGGCAGACCGAGTCATCGCCAGGGGGGACAGAACTGTCTCCTGGGGAGTGCGGCTCCCTGGAGGGGTATGTGGTTCTCCAGAGGAGGGAGGAGGTTCTAAGGCAAGCCCACCTCGTGGTCCTCCTTAGCCTCTCCACACTGTTTTCCCACCCGGACACTCAGCCAGTCTTTAATTTTTATTTTTATGTTTATGAGAAAAAGGAAGGAAGGAAAGAACTAGTACTTATCCCACTCCACAAGTTCCAACACAAAAGTATAACTCCCTTTCAATAAGCAAGTATTTTTGGAATTCCTTAGTTCAGATGAAATTACATGCTTCATACGTTCAAAGCATTTTTTCCGCAACTGTTTTTCCTCCACAGTTGAAAAGACCAGACTTTTGGAAAAACTCAAACTTCCATCAAAGTTCACCCATGCAGGATGTAGAAGCTGGGTGGCTCCTGCTTAGGTTTGTCTTTGTTGCCAAACATCTCTATACAACTAACAGCAAGACCAGATTTGGGGAAGTGATGCAGTGGGCAAGCGGAGCCCTTCGGACAAAAACAAAAGGAGACGCTGAGAGGAAAACTTAGGATATTTTCTAAAAAAACAGAACACACCAATTCTATATTCTAGAATAAATATATAGTTTATTTCCGTACAATGCAGTATTTTTCTAAATCACTCCCTGATAGTCAAGATTATAATTCAAATTGCAAATTTTTAAAAATGTTTAGCTACTAATGTTTACAGGCCATTGATTTTAAAAATGTAGCCTCTCTCAATTAGAACAAACACATCCCCTCCAAAACCAAAGGTGAATCACCACACAGAGGAATAGCTGAATCTTATATCCCCCTTGTTTCATCTTCCCTTTGTGCTGGGGTGAAGGACACTGTTTTCTTTCAACATTGAGCTTAGCCAGGACTGGTTTGATCCCAGGAGCACTTCCTAATAACCTTCCTGTTCCCTGGTTATTCTTCCTGTTCCCAGTTGACTCTGCCTCAGAGTCACCTTCCCAGAGGACTCAATCTGTGGCAGGCGGAAGTCTCTAGATAGTAACTCTTCAGGTCTGAACCCAAGAGAGTGAAGGAAGTCAAAGTAGATTATTATTGTTTCTGTGGAACTGTCTCGTGCTCAGCTGATCACGTGCAGGAGGAAGTTTGCCTGTCTTTTAAGGTCTCTGAATAATAACCATAGCAGAATATAACCCAATAAGCTCAATGTTTGTAAAAATGTGGCTGGTGGGGCATTTTGTTGTAAACTATCTTAGAAATAAAGTCAAAATAAAGTAGTAAAAAGGAATAGAGTGACTTAAATAGAAATGAAAGAAGTACCGATATATCTCACTTTGTAAAAAACACATTCTTGAAAAATAGGACTATGAGTCATATTTTAAAGTCAATATTGGAACTTACCATTTAAAGGTTTTTATGACAAATAGTTTTTCAGAGAAAAAAATGAATATTTAAGTCATTGCCTTCCAATTTGTTATTTTGTAAAACTAGATTTTTCACTCACCGAACTGATTTAAAGTATTTGTTTTTCAAAATCTAAAGCCACAGCAAAAGTTTAATATAAAATTGCATTAAACTCTAATTACTTACTTTTGGTCCAATGTTTTTACATACAGAGAGAAAAGGTCACTTCAAGTTACTTGTTGCTATAGTGTTCCTGAGGAAATTAGCCAGACTTTTTCCCAGTGCTGGAATTTGGTTGTATTATTATTGCTCATAATAAACCTGTCAATAAAGACTTAACAATAATAATTTTAATTCTAATGCATTGTTTTAGTTATGGATTTAAACTTCATCTTGAACGAATAGCCAAAAATAGAGAAATAAAGGTTAAGAACTTATTTATTCTCTTCTGCCCGAGTGCTCCCTTACTCCCCCTCCCCAGATTAGTTGGCACAGAGTAACCATCAATAATTTTGTGCTTGATTTGGATGGAGGATAGAGCACTTGGCCTTAGCTCAAAGCCAGCAAATGACATTTAAATAAAATGAACATTTGGATAAAGTGCTCAAGGTTAGATAAGTTACATAATGAAACATCAGGAAGAAGTCAGTCTGAAAATCAGTGGCATGAAGAACTTCCTTTGGAAAATAAAAAGTTGATCTGTCATTGCAAAACTACCCAAGCTGACTTGTGTGATAAGTTACATAATAAAACATCAGGAAGACGTCAGTCTGAAAATCAGTGGCATGAAGAACTTCCTTTGGAAAATAAAAAGTTGATCTGTCATTGCAAAACCACCCAAGCTTTCTTGTGTGATATCATCAGAGGTAGCAGTCACAAGTACATGGGTCAGGAATGTCCCTTGCAGAGGAAGAATAACATCCAAAATACAAACATGGACTCTCTTCAGAAGAGTTTCAGACGCATAGGAATCTTTCTTTAAAGTCAATTACAAGTCACTTCATTTCTCCGAGCCTCTTGGACTTCTCGTGTGAAAAGACAAGAGGCATCGTGTGCCCATTACAGGAGGCAGGGGTGAAGAAAAGGCTGGGTTTCCTCACATGGAGGTCTGTGCAGGGCCAGAGTTCCTCCAACTCCTTTCAGATCTTTTGCATCAACTTCTCCAGCTCTTGGGTCACGTGTATTTAAGTTTAACTCCATGAATGGCACTACAGGTTTAGAAGTGTTAGAGACTAATGCAGATGCCAGTCTGTCCTTGCTCACCCCACTTCACGGCCTGCCTGCTTGTCCTGTGGACTTAAACTCCAGCACCAGAGAAAGGAACAACAGTCTCACACAGACAGTATGCCAGTTTCCATAATTGCATGTAGCCCAATCCCTATAATTAATCCCTTACTGTGTTTATTTTTCACAGTGGTTCTGCTTCTCTTAACAAACTCTGGCTGATATATTCGGGTGGGATTTTGTTTGGTTTTGGTTTGGCTTGGTTTTTACTATTACAAAAATGCCACTGTGGATGTTCACGTTCATGTTTTCCGCTGTACTTATGCAAAAATTCCTCTACATCACAGGTGGCAAACACAAGGCCTGTGGGTTGAATGCGGCTCTCCACCTTGTTTTATCAGGCCCGGCACCTTGTTTCTACCCAGTGGCATCGCTGAGCTCTTGGTTAACTGTGAAGGAGTTGTTACATGAATATGGTCCTAAAATTACATTTGGCCCTTTGAAGGCAACCGTGAGGCTGATGTGGCCCCTGGTGAAAATGAGTGTGACACCCTTGCTCTACAATATACCAAAGAGTACAGATTGCTGGATGGTAGGGTATTCAAATTTTCAACTTAATGCCAAATTCTATTTTAGAGTGGGTGTGTTGATTTACACTCACACCAGCATTTAACTTGTTAAGAGTTCCCCTTGATCCAAGCCTTTGCAATTACTTAGTATAGTAAATATTATCTTAAGTCCATCTGAAGAGTATAATGTGGTATCTTACTTAAAATTTTTCAAAAATATTTTACCTATTTACTTTCAGAGAGCTGAAGGGAGGGAGAAAGAAAGGGAGAGAAACATAACTGTGTGGTTGCCTTTTGTGTGCCCTCTAATGGGGACCTGGCCTGCAACCCAGGCATGTGCCCTGGTTGAGAATTGAACCGGTAACCCTTTGGTTTACAGGCCAGCACTCGGTCCACTGAGCCACATCAACCAAGGAAGTTTCTTTTCTTTTCTTTTTTAAGATTTTATTTATTTTTCTTTAGAGGGGAAGGGAAGGAGAGAAGGAGAGAAACATCAATGTGTGGTTGCCTCTCGTGAGTCCCCTACTGGGAACTGGCCTGCCACCCAGGCATGTGCCCTGACTGGGAATCGAACTGTGATTGTGTGGTTCACAGGCCCGCGCTCAGTCCACTGAGCTACACCAGCCAGGGCACCAAGGAAGTTTCTTATTAAAATATTAACATTTATATGATTACTAAGAAGATGGAGAATCTTTTCATATGTATTTCTATTCTTCAAATTTTCTCTCCTGCAAAATGGCTATGCCTTTAACCCATTTTTCTATGGCATTGTTTGATATACAGAAGGAATTATTTAAATTTTCTGAAACAAATCCTTCAGGGTTATATGCAGCAGTGTGCTGCAGCTGACTAGTGCAGTTTTACGGGTGATTTTGTGCATCTCTCCTTCACTGTTTAGTGATAGCATGTTGGTAGCTTGAAATAGGCATTGATGGAAGTATCTCCCCCTTGGAAATGATCGAACCCTACAAATCATGACTTTTCCTTCTGGAAAGCTAGTTTCTTAACATTTACCAGCACACCACTCATTATACATGTTGTAAATATTTACTATTGGTTTGTGATTGGACTACAAATTCTTTGGTGGGTCTTTTGAAAAATAGAAATCACTAATTTTAACATAGTAAAATTTGTCAGTCTTCCCAGTTTGGGGTAAGCTTTTTTTGTGCGTTTTATTTAAGAAATTATTTTCCAAAGATATAAAGATACTATCCTATATTTTTAGATGTTTAAAAATGTCAGCTGTTACACCAAAGTCTTTAATACATCAGGAACTGACTTCATACATATTCTGTGAGGAATGAAATCCTCACATATTCTGAAAATATTCTGAGAAATGATATCCAATTTCATTTCTTCCCTATATTATCCCCACACCACTTATCAACTAATCCTTTCCTTCCATGGTGTGTACAAAACCTCTTTTGTCAAATATTATGTCCATGTAACGTGTGGAACTGTTTCCAGAACCTCTGCCATTTGTCTATTGCAGCATCATTACCACGCTTTCTTTATTAATGTAACTTTATTGGGTTGGCCAAAAAGTACATTTGTTTTTTTCTGTAAAATAAAAGATACATTTTTCATTTTCACCCATAACTTTATTGATTTGGATATTTTGAGTATGTCAGCTATCTCCTACATGGTATAACATTGATTGTTCTCAAGTTCTGTCTCAGTTTGATCACTTTCAACTTCAACTGGTGTACCTGGTCACGAAGCATTATCCAGCAAGAAATCTCCAGCATTCACAAACCACTTTTGACACTTTTGACTAGTCAGAGCACCTTCTCCATACCTGGCACAAATCTTTTTTTGTGTTTCAATTACATTTTCAACTTCTTAAAATAATAAAGTATAATGTGCCAAAATGTTGCCTATTTTCTTCCATCTTCAATATTAAAATGGCTACACAAAACTTTATCAAGTTTGATAAGTTTTTAAAAAATGAATGCTGATATGACAGCTGTCACAATACAATCTAACAAAACTATTTCAAATGCAGTTTAAGACAACTAAGCTGTACTACAGTCATCTTATGGAAACAAACAAGCTCTTTGGCTAACTCAGTATAATGGAAGTCTTCTTAACTTATTCTTCTCTAAAAGAGTATTAGTTATATTTTGACCTTTGTTCATCTATACAAACTTTGGAATTGGCTTATCAGTTTCGGGGGAAAAAGCTCATTGAGACTTGGAATTAAATTACATTGAATCTATGGATAAATTGGGGAGAACTAGCAAATTTATAATAGTCTTCCTATTGAACACTCTTCATCATTTATTTCTGTAATAAGTATTCTTTGATGTTTGTCAAATAAAGTTTTATAATTTACCTCATATAGATCCTATACAACTTTCATTAGATGTAGCTTACTGTTTTAACTGTTCTGGTAAGCAGAAGGTTTTTTTTAAAGTATGGTTTTTTTAATTAAATTTGCTGGGATAACATTGGTTAATAAGATTATATAAATTTCAAGTGGATGATTCTATAATATATCATCTGTATATAGCATTGTACACTCACCACCCAAAGTCTAATCTCCTTCTATCACCACATATTTGACCTTCTTTACCCTCTTCAACTTTCTCTCAACCCCCTTCCCCTCTGGCAACTACCATAATGTTTTGTGTCTATGAGTTTTTGTTTGTTTGTTGCCTTTTCATTTTATATCTCTCATATAAATGAAATCATATGAATAGTCCTCAGCTTTTTTGTCTGACTTATTTTGCTTGGCACAATACTTTCAAGATCCATCCATGTTGTTGCAAATGGCAGTATTTTATCTTTTTTTTTATGTCTGACTAGTATTCCACTACACATATCATATCTACTTTATACAGTCATTCATCAAAAAACACAGGTTGTTTCCATGTCTTGGCTACCATAAATAATGTTGCAATGATCATAAGGGTACATGTATATTTATGAATAGATATGTTCAAATTTTTCAGGTAAATACCCAGGAGACAGATTGCTGAGTTATATGGTAGCTCTATTCTTAATTTTGCAAGGAACCTCCATGCTGTTTTCCACAGTGGCTGTACCAATTCAAAAATCCCACCTGAAGTGTATGAGGGTTCTGTTTTATCCATCTCTTTTCTAGCACTATTTCTTGACTTGTTGGTAATAGTCATTCTAAAGGAGTGAGGTGGTATCACGTGGTTTTGATCTGCATTTCTCTTAGAGCTAGTGAAGTTGAACATCTTTTCATAAATCTGTTGGCCATTTGTATGTATTCTTGGGAAAAGTGTCTACTCAAGTCCTCTGCCCATTTTTCAACTGGATTGTTTGTTTTTTTGTTGTTGAGTTATATGAGTTCTTTATACATTTTGGATATAGGACACTTATTATTTGAAAATACCTTCTCCCATTTAGTTGGTTGCCTTTTTGTTTTGTTAATTGTTACTTTTGCTATACAGCAGCTTTTTAGTTTGATATAGTCCCATTCATTTATTTTTGCTTTTACTGACCAGAACTTTGAGGTCAATTTCATAAAATCCAAGTGATGTAGGAGGACTTCAGGTCAAGATGGCAGCATAGATAAACACGGTTCACCTCATCCCACAACTGCATCAAAATTACAACTAAAATATAGAACAACCACCACTTAGAAATTGCAGAAATTGAATTAGATGGAAGTCTGACATCTATGGAATTAGCAAATCCACACCCATCCAGACTGGCAGGAGGGGCAGAATTGCAGAATAGGCTTGTCCTACATCCATGTATGGTGGATGAAAATTCAGGAGAGATATCTCAGGAGCAAGGAGTCCCAGCCCCACACCATGCCCCCAACCAAGGATTCCAGTGCAAGGAAAATAAATGCCCTGGCTGCAAAAATTAGAGGAGACTGAGTCAGCAGAAGAAGTTTCTCAAGTCCCAAGCAGTTCTTAAGGAATACACACACAGACTTATTCAGATTCAAAGCCCTCTGAGCTCCAGCACAAGGGCAGCAGCTTGAATGGAACCAGTGGCATACAAGGAGGACCTGAAGTGTCTAGCATCAAGGTGAGAGACCCATTGTCTCTTTTCTGAAACCTCTGCAAACAGAGCCACGGGGCCAGCAGCCAGGTACCATAGGTGAGACTCCATTGTGCTAGTTAACACTATTTGCCCCACCTTGGAGATCCCCTGAGATTCCGTCCCACCCAATTTACAGGCCCACCCAAGCTGTTTACAGCAACTTCTCTACAATAATGGTTGCTTTTGGCTCATGCTTCACAACTTCCTTAATTCTCTCAAACAAGCAACAGCTGGTCTCAGTGAGCCCCCAGCTCCCATACATCATGCTAAGTGGCCCCAGGCCTGGCATTAGCAACTGCCAACCTAGATTCATAGCTTGGCTTTGCCTGGGAACTTCCAAGTCCAGCACAGTCACAGCCATCTCAGACTGCTTTATAGCTCAGGAACGGTGGCCCCAGGCAAAACACAGGTTCAGACTGACCTTGGCCTCCACCACCTAAAAAACCCCAGGGTCTGCACACCTAATGAACAGCAACAGACCATGTCGGGGCACCACCACCCAGCCCCAAGCTGCTGATCCTTCATGGAGAATGGAGATCAGTAGTTGGTGGACACAGCCAGTCCTGGTAGCTGATTGGCCTGGGTAAATCCCTCCAATTAACCTGCCAACAGTAATCAAGGCTAAACTATGAGAGTAAAGTGTACTCAGCCCACATGAAGGGCATATTTCAAGTCTCCAGCTTGGGTGATAGGGGAGGCTGTGCCACTGGACCCTACAGGACATCTACTACATTAGGCCATGATACCAAGACATGGAATCAAAGAAGCTCTACCTAATACATAGAAACAAACACAGGGAGGTTGCTAAAAGGAGGAGACAAAGAAACATGGCCCAAATGAAAGAACAGAACAAAACTCCAGAAAAAGAGCTAAATGAAATAAAGATAAGTAATCTATCAGATGCAGAGTTCAACACACTGGTTATTAAGGATGCTCAAGGAACTTATTGAGTAACTTAGGGAGGACCTCAGCAGTGTAAAATAGATCCAGTCAGAAACAAGGGATACACTAATTCAAATAAAGAACTATTTATAAGGAAACAACAGTAGAGTGGATGAAGTCAAGAATCAAATCAATGATGTGGAACATAAGGAACCAAAAAACAATCAATCAGAACAATGTGAAGAAAAAAGAATACAAAAACATGAGGATACTGTAAGCATCCTCTGGGACAACTTCAAGAGCTCCAACATTTGCATCATTGGAGTGCCAGAAGGAGAAGAGAAAGAGCAAGAGATTGGAACTCTATTTGAAAAACAAATGAAAGAAAACTTTCCTAAGTTGATGAAGGAAATAGACATGCATGTTCAAGAAGCACAGAGAGCCTCAAACAAGATGGATGCAAAGGGGCCCACTCCAAGACACATTGTAATTAAAATGCCAAAGGTTAAAGATAAAGAGAGAATCTTGAAAGCAGCAAAAGAAAAGCAGTTAGTTACCTACAGGGGCATTCCCATACAACTGTCAGCTGATTTCTCAAAAGAAATTTTGTAGGATAGAAGGGATTGAAGAAATATTCAAAGTCATGAAAAACAGGGACTTACAGTGAAGATTGATCTACCTGGCAAAGCTATCGTGTAGAATCAATGGGCATATAAAGAGCTTCCCAGACAAGAAAAAACTAAGAGTTCGTTATAACCAAACCATTATTATATGAAGTGTTAAAAGTACTTATTGAAGAAAAAGAAGGTCAAACCTATGAACAATGAAATGGCAAAAATACAAATCTATCAGCAATTAAATCTAAAAAACAAACCAAACAAGCAAGAAGAACAGAGGCAGAATCCTGGATACACAGAGGATTTTGATGGTTGCCAAATGGGGGTGGGGTGCACGTATTGAGGAATTGATAGATAGGTGAGGGGATTAAGAAGTACAAATAAATAGCTGCATGACACTCAAACATGAACGGTGGTGTGGGGATTGCTTGAGGGAATGGGGTTGCTGGGTGGAGGGTGGCAAAGGGGAAAATATTGGGACAACTGTAATAGCATAATCAATAACATATAATTAAAAATATTAAAATCTTCTCTGATACCAAGGTCTGTAGGTTTAGTATCAATATTTTCTTCTATGTATTTTATTGTTTCAGGTGTTATATTTAGGTCTCAGCTCCATTTTGACTCAATTTTTTGTGTATGGTATTAAATAGAAGACTAGTTTCTTTTCCTTCTTTTTTTTTCTGTCTGTAGTTTTCCAATTTTCCCAGTACCATTTATTGAAGAGTCTTTCTCTTCTTCATTATGTTTTTGACTCCATCAAAAATTCATTGCCCATATACATGTGAGTTTATTATTTCTGGGCTCTCAATTCTGTTCCTTTGGCTTATGCATCTATTTTTCTGCAAATGCCATACTATTTTTATTATTGTAGCTTTGGAGTATAATTTAAAATCAGCAAGTGTGATATAAATACTCTAAAAACTCCACTGAAGAGCTTCTAGAACAATAAACAAATATAGTTTTAGGATACAAAATCAATGTATTAAAAAAACCACGTGTTCCTATATACTAACAATATACTTTTTAAAAAAGAAAATTTAAAAAATTTTATTTGCAATTGCAACAAAAAAATACCTTGGAATAAGCTTAACAAAGGAAGTGAAGATCCTATGCATAGAAAACTGCAAGACATTATTAAAAGAAATTGAAGAAGGCACAAAGAAATGGAAAGATATTCCATGTTCATGGGTGAAAAAATCAAAATAGTTAAAATGGTCATATTACCCAAAGCAATGTACAGATTTAATGTAGTTCCCATAAAAATCCCAATGGCATTTTACAAAGAAATAGAACAACAGCAACAATAACAACAACAACAAAAACCCCATCAGATTTGTGTAGAACCACAAAGACCCAGGATAGTCAAAGTAATCCTGAGAAAAAGGAACAAAATTATGTTTTCTAACTGTTGCCAATGCTCAGAAATACTTTTGATTGTATTAGTTTCCCCTTTCTGCCATGTTGTTGAGCTATTATTATTACCAATCATTTACCCATAGATTCTTTGGGACTTTCCATGTAGACAATTATACTTTATGAATAAAGACCATTCTAACTTTTACCACTTTTTCCCAGCTTTGTTCTTTGTTGTCTTACAGCACTTGTTAGGAAATCCAGCAAAATGTTCAATAGAAGTAATGGGGTCTTTATCTTGTTCCTGAATTTTTGGCATCTGCTTCTCATTTTTTTATCACTAGCAATATTGGTTGCTATATCTTCTGAGATGATCTTGTGTTTTCCCCCTTTAATCTGTTAATGTAGTAAATTAGATTTGTATATTTTCTAGTATTTAACTACCCTTGCAGTTCTGAATAAATCCAACTTGTTTATGATCTATTATCTTTTAAAAATAAACTCCTGGAGTTTGTTTTTATTCACATGTTATTTGAATTTTGTAGCTGTTTTTTAATTAGCTTCCTTTGGCCCATTTATTGTGTTTCTTTGTTGTATGGTCCTTGATTGGTTTTTGATATAAAGGTTGCATTGACCTCATAGAATGAATTGCATCATAATCCATCTTTTTCTATTCTCTGAGACAGTTTTAAAGATGGGAATGATCTCTTCCTTAAAAGCTTGGTATAAGTCATCTGTAAACATATCCTTTGTGGGAAGACTTTAAAATATTGATGACATTTCGTTGGTAGTAATAAGACAATTCAGGTTCTCTATTTTTTATTAAGTTTTGATGTATTTTGAAAGAAAATTTTCCATTTTACTTAAATTTTCAAATGATTGACCTAAATTGATACACTTAAACATACATTGTCTTATCTTTTATTATGTTCCTTTCACTTGTAATATTGTTTATTTGTACTTTCTTTTTCTTCTTGCTTATTCTCAGTGGAGATTTCTTTGTTTATAAAACAGAACTTTTTATGCATTATCTCTTGTATCATTGTTTACTTTTTTATGAGCCTCTGTGTTTATCTCTTTTATCTGCTTCTTTCTACTTGTTTTTTCTAATTTGTTAAGCTGAACACATAGCTCACTAATTTTCAACCTTTCTTCTTGTCTAGAATAAGAATTTAAATGAATAAATTTCTCTTAAAGAATCATTTTAACTGTATCCTATAGGATAATGTAGGTAGTATTTTATTATCATTAAGTTTTTAGAATTTTAAGCTTTTACTACCATTTCTTTGTTGATACATGGATTATAAAACATGAAATGTTTCAATATTTTCAAATACATGGGGAATTTTCAAAATTTGTCTTTTTATTTTGCCACCCCAGGCCCATCACTTGTAGTTTGCTTTTCTAAAGTCAGTCATTGTTAACAGTTGCTTGTATATCCTTCCAAAGATATTGAATGCATTTGCAAATGTAGATTAATACATATTTATTCTTTTAAAAAAAATGAGAACACTCTATAGCACTATTTCGGATCTCTTTTCTACTCAACAGTGTATCTTAGAACTGCTCTGTATCTGCATCTACAGACGTAGCTCGTGTTTTTTTGATTCACCAGCGTTCCATTGTGTACATGGATTGCATCATGACATTAAACCTCATTAATGAGGTTTAGTAATGAGGCAGACCTCTAGTAATGAGGCAGTTTAGTCATCTCCTATCTTTTAGTGTTATGAACAATGCTGCTGAAAAAACAACTAGTTTCTCTTTTACAGACATTGCGTCTACATGTGTGATTATATGGATAGGATAAATCCCTAGGAGTGGAACTGCTGGGTCAAACAGAATGCACTTTGACTCCTATTGCCAGATTGGCCTTAGGTGGTACACCAATTTACACGCTTATCATACAAGGAGTGCTCATTTTCCTCGCAGAAACATCAGACTTTTGATGGTTGCCAACTTGATATTAAAAAGAATACTCCATCATTACAGTAACTTTTGATTAAGAAAAAAGATCATAGAAGTTATTTTTAAAAATTTTAGGTGTTCCATGGAAGAAAAAACATCTGTGTGGGAACGAGGAGCAGGAGAATTCTCAGAGGAGGTAGCCCTTAAGCAGGGTCTGGAGCAGAAGTCCGCAGTCCAGACAGAGGCAGGAGCAAAGCACTGAAGGCAAGGGCTGTGTAGAGAGTATAGCCTGAGCAAGGCACAGAGGGTGGGAAAATGTCTTATCTAGTTTGTCTAAAGCAGAGAGAGCACATTCTGAGTAGTGAGGGAAGTGCACCTAGTAGGCAGCAAGGAATCATGAAAGCAGGGACTTCCAGGCCAGCTGCCCATTACAACCACTGAAGGTGGGGGCGCTTGCTTTAAAACAAATCAATGCCTGAGTCCCATCTCAGACAAATTGAGAATTTCCTGTAGGAGCTTTGTAAAACTCCCCAGAGGATATTATTGTTTTTTATTTAAATTATTTGTTGTTGTTCAATGATAGTTGTCGGTATTTTCTCCCCACCCCTCCCCCCACCCCTTCTAAACGTCCCTCCCTCCCTTACTTCCACCCTCCTTCTTGGTTTTGTCCATGTGTCCTTTATAGTAGTTCCTGAAAACCCTTCTCCCCACTGTCCCCTTCCCTCTCCCCTCTGGCTATTGTTAGATTCTTCTTAATTTCAATGACTCTGGTTATTTGTTTGACTTTTTCTTTTGTTGATTAGGTCCCTGTTAATGGTGAGATGATATAGTATTTGTCTTTCACCGCCTGGCTTATTTCACTTAGCACAATGCTTTCCAGTTCCATCCATGCTGTTGCAAAGGATAGGAGCTCCTTCTTTCTCTCTGCTACATAGAATTCCATTGTGTATATGTACCATAATTTTTTGATCCACTCATTTGCTGATGGGCACTTAGGTTGCTTCCAGCACTTGACTATTAAGTTGTGCTGCTATGAACATTGGGGTTCATAGATTTTTTTAATTGGTGTTTCAGGGCTCTTAGGATATAATCCCAGCAGCAGAATTGCTGGGTCAAAAGGCAGTTCCATTTTTAGTTTTCTGAGGAAATTCCATACTGTTTTCCACAGTGGCTGCACCAGTCTGCAATCCCATCAACAGTGTACTAGGGTTCCCTTTTCTCCGCATCCTCTCCAACACTTGTTTATTAATTTGTTTATGTTGCCCATTCTGACAGGTGTGAGGTGGTATCTCATTATGGTTTTAATTTGCATCTCTCTGATGGCTAGTGATGCTGAGCATCTTTTCCTGTGTCTCTGGGCCCTCAGAGGGTATTATTTTATAGCAGGAGTTGAGAATCACTGCATTAAGGACTTACAAACAGGGCAGTGACAAGCTCAAAAGTGGGCTTATGGAGGATTTACAGTCTTATATCACAAGCTATTTACCTCAAAGTTTGTTGAGTAGTTGGAAATATGAGGAAAAATTATAACTACTTAGTTCAGAATTGAATTTAAGTAGATTTCCACTCTCACTTTGGGGGAAGAGAGTGTGCAATTCCCACAGCTCCCCTGGGAGGAGACTGTGCTCTGAACTCAGGGAGGCATGCTTTTGCCACTAGGTGGCGCCATGGATTGTTATTTGGTTTAAAATAGGCTTCGAAGAAGTAAAACTTTAGAACTGGGAGAGACACAAACCATCTCCTTTAACCTCTCCTTTTATGTTTTATTTGTAAACTTCTTTTATTGTATGCAAGACTGACTTCTTTTCAAATAAGTTATTTTTTATATAGTTCTAAATTTACAAGGTAAAAAGGGTGTTATAGCCTCTTCAGTAGATATTCTCTTCTTGCCCTCTAAGATCCACTTGGGCTTGGAGAGGCTCATTTCCAAGGCTGCACTGACAGTGTCCTCAAACTTGGGCTTCTGGTCGGGTTAGCCCATGGAGCAGCACTGGCAAGAGACCTGAGGACAGGAGGAGAAGGGTCGGTCAGGGTATTTATTTCCCCAGCTCCTTCCCTGCTGGTGAGGGTTTATCTGGAGAA
This sequence comes from Sturnira hondurensis, assembly GCF_014824575.4. Lineage (NCBI taxonomy): Eukaryota > Metazoa > Chordata > Mammalia > Chiroptera > Phyllostomidae > Sturnira > Sturnira hondurensis. The sequence continues at coordinate 166,368 of NW_028095455.1, read as the reverse complement.
CCCTGTGGCTTTGTCCAGTGGCCCCTCCTATACCTACAGCTCTCTCTTTGGGTTTAGGTAACGATTTATGGTGTCCCGAAGGGCCTAGACATGGTACTTATTCCCCATTGTAGCTAGACCCAGGTTAAGGGTGTATCACCATCCTCTGCTGGGCACCTTAGCCCTGTCCGCAACTTTGTAAGACATTCTTTCATTAAATTACCTTGCATTAACCTTTTGAGGGTACGCTGTATTTCTTGCTGGGATCCTAACTGGTACAGGCCCCTCCTCATTTCTCTGCTCCCCATCTACCCAGTTCTCCTGAAGCAATGAAGTCCATAGGTTTCCTGTATGTGAATATAGATAACCTATGTGATAGGAAACTTCATATCCTATCATCCTTTTTTACTCAATTGTAGCATACTATATACCCCGATCAGCACTGTAGGTTTTTTTTTTCTATGTAATAATATAGTCTAGAGCCCCGACTGGTGTGGTTCAGTTGGTTGGGCATCATCCCACTCAGCAAAAGTTCACTGGTTTGATTCCCAGTCAGAGCACATACCTGGGTTGTGGGTTTGCTCCCCAGTTGGGGTACATACAAGAGGCAACCAATCAATGTTTCTCTTGCATATCGATGTTTCTCTCCCTTTCTTTCTCCCTCCCTTCCACCTCTCTCTTAATATCAATAAATAAAATCATATATATATATCCTAGAAATCATTCTAGAGTAGTTTATAGAGATTTACCTTACTTCTTTTCATGGCTGCATTATATTCCATTTTACGGATGTATAATTCTTTTTTTAGTCAGTTTCCTATCAATAGACATTTAGGCTGAAACTGAAAGAGATTCAGTTATCTGGTCAATTCCTTGCAGAGCACCTGTCACCATGGTGATTTGCATAATGGGATCTGCATCTTGCTGAGGGTCCTCCCACAATATTTACTGCACATTTCCACTCTTCTTCCACCCTTTACACTTTCATTCCCAGGGTAGTTACAATAATGGATTCTAGAGCCGAAGTTCCAGGATATGTTTCCTGATCTATTACTAACTTGACCTTGGACAAGTCACTTAGACTGTTGGTGACTCAGTTTTCTCACCTATAAAATGGTTTCTACCTCAGTGTTGCTGAGACTGTTAAGTGCTTGGAACAGCACCTAATATTTGTTAAGATACATATGAACACTGGTTCTTATTAGTGGTGTTGCCATTGCTTTGGTTTGAGGCTGTGCTCTCGTATTAGCATTCAAGTACAACAGGAGAGAGTAACTCATTGTGTCTCACCAATAGTTTATCTTTTAAACAGAGATTATCAGATTGTTTTGTAAGAGCAGATTTGGATAAAGAAATTTGGGTAGCCCTGGCTGGTGTGGCTCAGTGGACTGAGCACCGGCCTGTGCACCAAAGAGTCGCTGGTTCGATTCCCAGTCAGGGCACATGCCTGGGTTGTGGGCCAGGTCCCCAGTAGGGGGCACATGAAAGACAACCACACATTGATGTTTCTCTCCCTCTCTCCCTCCCTTCCCCTCTGTAAAATAAATAAATAAATAAAATCTTATAAAAAACTAATTTGGGTAAAAATTAGGGAACTGGGGACCTAAAGTGGCTCTAAAATAAAAGTGTTTCTAAAGGTAACTTTGCCCCCTTCACAAGTTCATTTTGGTTTTCCTGTTTGCATGTCCTTAAAATGGTGAGACTCACAAATCCTCCCTCAGATATCTTCCAGATTCCGAACTAGACTCACTGTTCACAAGCCCTCCACCATCTACCATCCTTTACCAGCAAAACCAAGTCCAATCTTCCTCTCACAATCTCACGTCACATTTAGGTCAGTCAATTAAAAAAATCTCAGAACTGTCTTTGACTGCTGTCTTTGACGTCTTTCATGGCAAAATTGTCATCAAGCCTTATGATTTCTTCTTAATAGTTCTCAATTTCATTGCCATCTCTTTTTCTTGATCTTCTCTGAGACTCTTTTTATTTCTATGGGCCATTGCAGTCAGCCTTAACTCCCTTTCCTTTCCTTCTTCTCTCCCTCCCTTCCCCACTCTCTCCTTTTCTTCCCTCTGCAAATATGTTTTGAATGACCCTTATTTACCAGACCTTGAACTGGCACAGAGGATGCAAAAAAATAATAATAAAATACAAGGATTCTAAATATAACTCTTACCTTAACTTAATCCTAATCTTCATTACATGACCTTTATAATCTGGAGCAAGTCAGACATTAACCATACAATTATACAAATAATTGGCTCAGGGATCCTGTTTTCTGCTCTACATACCCCTTGAGAGAATAACCCCAGTGTTTTGTCTTGGAGGTCAGGGCTTCCCAGTATCAGGGAAGCATTATTGCCTTTGCTTTGGAAAGTCTAGGGCAAGGGGTGGGAGCATGGAGTGGGGGGGTATGACCTGGAGTTTTAAAGAAGAAAATAAGTGGCTTGTCCCTGAGGAGAAGGGGGATGCATGAGAATGGCGTGGACAGGGAATTGGCAGGGGCAAATTTGCAGTAGGATCTGTAAGAGTTGACATCTGATTGCAGTTTGCACCGTGATCCAAAGAGGATGAGACTTCTGATGGGAAAGGCATGAATAGATGCTGTTGCTGGTCTGGCCTGAGCATTTGTGCAAGAGCAGTGGCAAAATCCCTCGTGACAGATCTTTGATCAAAAGAGAGGACCTCTGTGGGAGCACCTGTGTGGCCCCCAAGGGCAATAAGGCCCAGCAGATCCTAAAGGACCAGCCAGCAATGGGAAAGAGACCACAGACCATTTCTGTGCCAATATGTGAGCCCTAGGCTCCAGGACGACCCCTTTGTGGGTTAGGGGTGGTAACTGTAGTTTCCTTTGTGCAAAGAAATAAAATGCTGACTTGTGTCACAAGCTTTATTCCATGAACCATTCCCAGAGGGCACAGGCTAATTAATTTTAATTTTTTCTTTTTTAAAAAAATAAGCCAAAAAGGAAATATATATAAAGTATGAAAAATGAGTTGTGTTATTAAGAGCACACTGTGTCCCCTCGGGTCTCAGTTTCCTTATCTGTAATTCATGGAAATGATGTTCCAGCCCTACTATCCCAAGGTTTTATGTTGCCTCATCTGAAGAACAGAATTGGTAATATGATAACTGAGTGTTTCTTTCTTTGTTTTAATCATGTTGGATCCACTCTCAACTGAAAAAATGAAAGCTAGTGAGATTTACCTACATCACCAAGTAGCAAAATATTTATAATTCCTTTTCATTTCTCTAAACTCCTCCTGTAGAAGAAACATGCAGTTAGCAGTAAGGTTGAGAAAAGACGTTGCTGTATCTGGAGCACATCACCTGTCTTTGTTTGAGGCAGATCTTGTGAAACTAATACCCAGGAGACCTTCTCACCTGTAGCTATTTTCACTGAGGGGAAGGGGAAGGAAACTCCAAAACCTAAGAGACTCTGTATGTTAAATGAACAAGAAAACTCACCTCCTCCCCAATGCCTCAGATACAGTGTTAGTCTCTATTTCGCCTCTTCAAATAGGTAGTGAACAAGGCTTCATGCGCAAATAGCCAGCTTCCCCAGTGGACCTTTGGAGTGGGAGTTGTTAAGAGAATGCAGCCACCTTAAACTTAGCATTTAGTTACTCAAGGGGATAAACTGGAAGAGGAGGAGGAGTCAATATGATTTTTTACCTGGGCAAACAGATTGCTAGATGAGACAATCAAGTGTAGAGGTTTGAGATATAGACACTGAAATAGACTGCTGGGTTCCTATCAGGGCTTTGTCACTTACTAGCTCTGCCTCTGAGCAAATTATGCTCTGTTCTTCATACGGAAAATGGGGATAGTAGTGCTATCTAGCGAATGGGAGGTTATGAAGATTAAAAAAATTAAAATAATTGTAAAGCACAAAGCATAGTTACTGGCACCCGGTAAAATTGTATGTGTTTGTTTTTATTATTGTTGCTATTATTATATAGCTTTGAAGGAATATTTTATCACAGAGTAAGACATTTATCAGCCTACTAGGAGTTAGATCACTTCAGATTTCTTGGGAGAACCAGATAAAGAAGTCAAGAAAGAAGAGCTGGGTAAGAAGGGAAAAAATTTTATGGACACTCAAGAGAAATGGTTTCTAACTGACATTATAAGTAATCATATTTCCAGAGTCAATCTTTTTCAAAAGGGTATATCTGAATTGCCAGCTAAATAATGTTCTGTGTTTCTCTAACTTTCTGGAATGGAATTATTTTACTGGTACCAACCAGTATCTGAGAAGTTGCTTTTAGCTTTCCGCCTTAGTGTACAAGCAGCAAACAAGTGTGTCAAAACCTTTTCAACCTGTGTGAGAAAGAAATCATGTGACAGATGATTCACTGAAAGTAATGATCAATATTCACATATTTTCTTATTTTTTGAACTTGACATTTAAGATTTCCAGGTTATTTCACTTACCCAATTCCATTGATGCACAGAGTGTAAGAACACAGCCTGTATTTGGTTCATGTAATGAATATACGAACACAGTCTTTCATGTGCTGATTTTCTTTATGGCCTGACATCAGGATATGAGTAAGGTTGTGCTAGTTGGTGGCATTGGAGTGATCCTTTTTTTAAATAAAGATTTATTTATTTATCTTTAGAGGGGAAGGGAAGGAGAGAGGGAGAGAAATATCGATGTATGGTTGCCTCTCCTGCGTCCCCTGCTGGGAACTGACCTGCAACCCAGGCATGTGCCCTGACTGGGAATCAAACCGAGATCCTCTGGTTCACAGGCTCGTGCTCAATCCACTGAGCTACACCAGCCCTGGAAGGCTAGAGAGATCCTTTTTTGAACCCATGTTTTCTAAATTGAGCTTGCATTTTTAAATAATTGAAAGCCTTCTTTTTTCAAAATTAATGTTTGCTACTTAGCCTATTTTCTCAGGAAAAAAAAAGAGAAAGAAATGAACTAGCCTGTTTTTCTTTGAGATATAAGCCAGGAAATAAATGCATGAAGTCAGCTTTTTTTTTTTTTTGCCTTTAAAAGAGGGAACTTTGCAATTACCCAATTCTTGCCTTCAATATAGCCCATAGGTCCTGGGCAGTTATTAATGGTAAGTCTCATGTTGGTGATAAGGTCAGAAAGACCTTATCTCTCTTCTCTTTTAAATAATTACTCATCATCACAATTATAAAGCTGGTTTTAAATAAGCAGACTAGAAATTTCCTTAGATGAAAAGATCAGACCCAAAGCCCTTCTCATACTCTTAACTGTTTGCTGCAGTGGCTTAAGGTGATGAAGATCTGAGATTAAACTTTGGTAAGAAATAAATGGAAATTTGGAGATCTTACCCTACTTTGTGTGTGTGTGTTTAGTTTAGGTTCTGTTTTGAATAAGGTTTTATCCTAAAGTCACATGACAGCATACAGTATTCAAGATTCTCAGTTCCCCTTATTACAGAGCCACAGGCTTAACTTCAGAAACTGGCATGAATGAGCACTTGATGTAAGAGGCAAAGCAGAGGCTGGATTTTTGCAAGATATCAGTATGTTTCTCGGAGGAATCTCTGTTATAGTCCCATATGAAATTCTGGATATTTTGGCTGAGGATTCCTAGCACTTTGCACTTCCTTATTTTACCATCAATGACAGCTGTAAATTCCCTGCAGGGGAATCCAGTACCTACTTCATTTCACAGAGCATTGCACAGTCCCAGGAAGTTAAAAGGTGTCTCAGTCTAACTTCTGGGATTTCAGTCTTGTCAGAGACACACTGATGTGGAAACGACTCAGGAACTCTTGCAAAGCAGATCAAATAAACTCCATTTAAAAGACTGGATATAGCTTTCCACACTACCCAGAGAGGGGCCCATATAGTGTTGTTCTCAGTTCTCATGTAACTTAAGAGGAAGTTCTCACAATGTCCGGAGGCCTTGATGTCCTGCAAATGAAGAGGATGTCCTCAAATTCCTTGCAGCAGGAATCCACTTAGGTGGCACCAACCTTGACTTCCAAATGGAGCAGTACATCTACAAAAGGAAAAATCTACACCATACATCTGAAGAGAACATGGGGAAAGCTACGGCTGGCAGCTGGTGCCATTGTCGCCATTGAAAACCCTGCTTGATGTCAGTGTCATATCGTCCAGGAACACTGGCCAGCAAGCTGTGCTGAAGTTCACTGCTGCCACTGGAGCCATTTCTGGCTGCTTCACTCCTGGAACCTCCCCTAACCAGATCCAAGAAGCCTTCCTGGAGCCGAGACTTCTAGTGGTTACTGATCTCAGGGCTGACCACCAGCCTCTCACCGAGGCATATTATGTCACCGGCCTCCCACTGCTCTGTGTCACACAGACTCTCCTCCTCTGTGCTATGCAGACATTGCCATTTCTTGCAACAATGAGGAGTCTCTCTCAGTGGGCCTGATGTGGTGGGTGCTGGCCTGGGGAGTTCTGCGCATGTGTGACACCATCTCCCTTGAACACCCACAGAGGTCATTCCTGATCTCTACTTCTACAAGATCCTGTAGAGATTGAGAAGGAAGAGCAGGCTGCTCCTGAAAAGGCTGTGACTAAGCCATTTCTGGGTGAATAGACTGCTCTGGCTCCCAAGTTCACTGCCATGCAGCCTGAGGTCACTGACTGGTCAGAAGGCCCAGGGGACCTCTGTGCCTGTTCAGCAGTTTCCTACTGAGGACTGGGGTGCTCAGCCTGCCACTGGAGACTGGTCTGCAGCCCCCACTGTGCAGACCACTGAATGGGTATGCACAACCACTGAGTGGTCTTCAGCTGTTCTTCCACAAATTCTTAACAGAATGGAAATAAGGTTGATGGAAAATGAATGGTTTCTAAAGAAACAGAAACGATCCGATATAAAACAGAAAGCAACAAATGAATACATAAAACAAAGAAATAAACTCAGACTCAGACAACAGAAGGGTGGTTACCAGACGGGAAGGGGAGTGAGTGCGGGGAGCATGAAGGGGGAACGAGGGTCAAATATGTGGTGACAGGGAGGCCAGACTTTGGGTGGTGAGCACACAGTGCAACATACAGATGATGTATTACAGAATTGCACACCTGAAACTTATATAATGTTATTAACCAGTGATAGCCTAACAAATATAATACAAAATATTGTATCAAGGCTTCTTTCTTTGGGCTATGCCTTTCTCAACCAAGCCTAGGTGCTTAGCAGTTGTGGTCACCTCACTTTCACTATCCTGCACACTGTTTTGCTTCTGACTTCCACCCCTCTGGGTAAATTCAGGGGTTTGTCATCACCTCTTCCTGTTCTCATGATATTTTTACTATAGAAACTGCTGCCTTCAGTAGCCTGTAAATCTTATGACCAAGTAAAATTCTCAGAGTCTCCCTCACCTTCCCCAGATCTGAAAAGACAAGACGGTTCAGTGTTGATTCTGGATGTTATTTATTTATTTATTTTTGCCAGTTCTAATGAGTCTTCCTCAGGTGCTGACTGTAGCCTTTACACCTTTTTTCACTCATACCTGTGACAGTACTTTTAGTGAAATGGGGCTTTAGGACCTTACCTCTTCAGCAGCTCATTACCAAATCCCAAACCTCTTGCTCAAATTCAGTTGATTTTCCTTTATAACTGATTGAAATTATTCTCTCTGCATTCCTCTCCATGGCTCTTCATTGTTTTCTCTTATCATTTATTTATTCAAACATCTCATTGACAGGCACCAAACTAGGAGGTGGAGTGATAAAGATGGATGTGACCTGATTCCTTCTTTAAGGGCCCCACATTTGGTAGAAAAGACAGGTAATCTGCTCACATGGCGCCTTTGTGTGAATTAGAAAAAGTCATCCCTTGCTCCTGATGGAGGCAGTTCTGCACCAGCGCTCCAACATGGCAAGTGGAGAACAGGATGGATTTCGGGCCTCTCTTGCCTCCTTGCCAGGGACCCTTGTGTAGGGCATAACCTAAGCAACCCTATGCTATGACCCTGGACATGTAAATAGCATATTACATGGTACAGTGTGATGAGCACCCAGGAGAAAGCACCTGACTGCCTCGTAGGACGGGGAGTCAGGGAAGGTGTCCTGGAGCTGAGGTAACATGTGAGCTAAGGCATGGAGGAGCTTCTCCCATGAAGGGTGGCGAAGGGAAGATATGGAAAGTCACACAGGTTGGAAGAACATGGCATGTTTGGGGCTCTGCAAGTCATTTAAAGCTGGAATATCCGATAGCAATGATCTCAGACCCACATGCTATGTACCTGCTACTGAAAGTGTAGCTCTGTAGAGCAGCTTTGGTATTATCAGGCAACTTGTTAGAAGTGTAGACTCTTGGGCCCCACCCAAGACCTTCCAAATCAAACCTGCCTTTTAATTAGCTCCCTGGTGAATTCATGGGCATGTTAAAACCCCAGTGGCACTGGTTCAGGCAGGAGCTAATGAGAGCTAAGGGTTTGCTTTGAAGGCATATCCTCCAGATATTACCAACTATGGTATTTTTCTTATGCTTCCACAAATCTACCATCAACAGATCTACCTTCAGGGTGCCTCAGTGATATTACCTATAATTCACAGCTATGGGAAACAGAGGTGTGAAGAACCCATACACACCAGCAAAATTAAAATGGAAGGAAGAGAGTGCAGACTTCTCTGTTTACTCTTCCTTTCTCTCTCTCTCTCTCTTTTCATCTTCACCCAAGGACATGCTTATTGATTGTACAGCAAGGCAGAGGAGGAAGAAAGAGGGAGAGAAACATCAATGTGAGAGAAAAACATCAATCGTCTCCTGCACGTGCCCTGATTGGGGACCAAATCCACAATCTAGGCGTGCACCCTGGTGTGCCGGACAACACTCCAGCCAACTGAGCCTCACTGGCAAGGGCACTCTCTCTTTTTTCTTACTCCCCAGGCTTGCTTATCTCAAGCCTCCTGGGAGAGTGAAATGATCAAGGACCTGTCAGCTTGGAGGTAGTGCCTGGACATCATCCTGGAGCAAATAGGAAAAATGAAAACAACCCTAAAGAAGATTCCAGAACTAAAGGAAGGTTGAGTGTCATCTGTACGCAGCCCTGCTTCACCCTCATTTCTCCTGCTTCTTCCCTATTGCCCTTTCAGTGGTTGCACCGCATATATTGAGCACCTATTGTCTGCCAGGCAAGATGTTTGCATTTTCCTAGTAACTGCAGGGCTTTCTACAGATCTCTCTTCAGTTTTTCTGAGAGATTCCCAGACATCCCTCCCCCAAAGCTTTTAAAAGCCACAGTCCTTCCTCTGCCAGATCTCCCTCTCCAGCCCTCGGCAGCTCATCACAACAGTGGGAACCACTGAAGATGGAATATTCTAGAGTTTCTGTTCTCTGCTCAGCCCTCAGCCTGTGAACTTCCCTGATTCTTTTTCAACAAGGGGAATCCTAAGGGGGAATGCAGGTTCAAAAAGGCTTCAGCACCTGTGGAAGATCATTACTGAACTTGACTGAGTGAAGAGACTGACTCTGGCTCTGGTGAGCCACTGAGGTCAAAGCTGGGGTGTCTCCCTACAAAGCACTGACTAATTTCCTCTCAAAAAAGGACTGGGTTGAAGAGTAAGTTTGAGGTGCACAGAAGGGACCTTCGGGGGAGAGGAAGCAAAAGAGAAACACTATTCCCTTAAACTGTTTCTGGTAATTCAGCCCAGAAACCCCTTAGAGTTGTAATGGTATCATAACTTTGTGATAGAAAATGATGTTACCACAAAACAGAGATGACAAAGGGAAGGTCCAGAAGGTGATATGGTGGTGTCTGATTTGGCTTTTAAGTCACATTCCACAAGAAGACTGGAAACAGACCCATTTAGATACCACAAGTTGGTAACTGCTTACGTGTTCTCTCTACCTTATTCCCACTCGTCTGGTTCCTCTAAAAATGTGGGTGCAGGATCAGGAAAGGGGAAATTAGGAGAAACATGCAAATACTGAGGTTCTACTCTAGTGTTGTCAGAGGCAACTTTAATCTTTGAGATGATAAAAATTACAACCCGATGATAAAAAATTACCCCAAAAAGGGTCGCTGGTTCAGTTCCCAGTCAGGGCACATACCTGGATTGCAGGCCAGGTCCCCTGTGAGGAATGTGCATGAGGCAACCTCATACATTGATGTTTCTCTCCCTCTCTTTCTCTCTCCCTCCCCCTCTCTCTAAAAATAAATAAATAAAATCTTTAGAAAAATAATTTAAAAAATCATAACAGCCCTATCAAGAGTTACACAGACATCATCAGAAAGAATATAAAATCTAGACCTCCCATCTCTTATTCCCTTCAGAAAGTCTGCAATAATTAAAGACTGCTTTAAGCAGGCCTGCAGGTTGTTTGAATTTAAAAAAAGAGAAAAAGGAAAGAAAAATTGCAATGAATTGATAGGTTGAGATGTCATTGTGGGTCGGATGGCTACATTTATTTTAGAAGGTACCCACCATACAGCTGCCACATGGGAAAGGGAAGCAGTACAGCTTCTCAAGTTTAACCTGTGCAGTTGTGCCAATCCACACACCATTACCAGTCTACAAGGACCTCCTTGGCCAGTCCTTCTTCCTAAGAGGGCTGTGGATCACCCAGCTGGGGACCAGAGATATCCCTCTATATGTAAACATGATTTGTGCATGAGTGACAGATACATCTTTTGAGTATAAACTGTTGGGTCAGATGTACAAAAACAAGTTGTGTTTGAAACCACAGATTTCTGTTAACATCTGTTTGATTCCTCAGGACAGATAACTATGGCCCCTTTGCTCCTCCTATCATCTGAGATTGTTGAGTTGATTTGTCCATGAACTGCCAGCAGCTGCCTTTCACCACTTTTTTTTCCCTTTGGGGTAATTTTCTAGATGAGAGGAAGCGTCTTCACCTGAGCGCCCCACAGCTCTGGTTTCAGCTACAACTGGAAGTCGGTGCCCACTGAGAGGCAATTACTTTTCTTAGCCTAATCCTAAAATACATTTTCCTCTGAGATGTTTGTAAAGAGCGTTGGAGTTAGACAAATCTGTGTTAGGACCCCAGGCCTTTACCTACTTACTGGCTGTATTACTTTGGACATAGGACTCAGCTTCTGTTTGTCATTAGAACACTGGGGAGAATCCTACCTATCTCACCAAGTTGTTGTAGGAGGTTAAACAAAATAATTTATGCAGAGCAGCCCACACAGTGTTTAGCATAGCAGATTTCCATACATGTTAATTTCTTCTTCACTTTCACTTGGGTGTCTGGGCCCAAGACAGAGCCTGGGAGAAGCATGGGTGGGAGGTAAAGAGGGAAAAGACAGGAATCAGAGGTTGGCTGGTTCAGGTCGTTTTTTACTCCATCATGTGAAGTAACTTGCATTTTTAATATTATTCACATTAGTGGGAAGTGAGCTGCTCTAGCTTGATCCCTTGGGTACTGTGCCCAGTCACTCTGTGAGGATCATTCAAGCCCCGCACAAGCATAAACATGTAGCAGAGGTGACCGACCTTCAAAGGGTCCCACTTCTAATTAATATCCAAATAACTCTGAGGTGCATCCCCTCACACGACTGCAGGAAAGCCAGCCACGTCTACTGCCCAAGGATTTCTGGGGATTGCTCAGGCAACCTGGGGCCCCAGTGGCAGCACATCTTAGAATTCCTCTCACCAGAAAACTCAATGTCACATTTAACCAAAACGTCACATTTTACTGACAGAGATGTGGAAACAACACAAAGAAACAGCAATGCAGAAAACAAGACTATCAACCTGGGCCCTGAAAAGCCTTTCCTACCCTGACCTCACGAGAAGGATATCTCCCCTCAGTCCCTACTCTGCTCCCATGTGGGGAGGATCAATTTTCCTGCAGACAGAATCCATGGACCGTGACCTCAAGGAAACCCAGTCTCAGGGCTACAGTTCTACCCACAAGAAACACAACCATTTTACATGATCAGTGCCTTTTATGTACAGTGCCTTGTGTGAATGCAGCAGGTGCTCAATAAATATTTGTTCAGCGAATGAATACGTGAATAGTTTCAGCCCTCCCATTCTAGATTAGAATTTTGGTTTTACATTTATGTGATTAAAAAAATGATTAGTTTTTAAAATTTTTAAAATTCACACTTGAGACAGACTCAGGGAAAAAATATGCACACACACACACACAATGGAATACTTCTTAGCCATCAAAAGATGAAATAATATCGCCATTTGTGACAACATGGATGGACCTTGAGGTTATTAAGTGAAATAGTCAATTGGAAAATGACAAAAAACCATGTATTTTCATTCACATATGAAATATACAACAAAAAAGAAAGAAACAAACAAACAAAACAAAAACAAACTCACAGATACAGACATACAGTGGTAGTTACCACAGGGAAGGTGGGTACGAGGAGGGTGAAAGGGGTGAAGGCGGTTAAATGTGTGGTGACTGAGGGAAGCCAGACTTACGGTGGTGAGCACATTAGTGTACACAAGATATCAAATGACAATGTTGTAAATCTAAAAGTTATATAATGTTATTAAGCAATGTTACTTCAGTAATTAAAAAGGAAATAAACACATGAAAACTTCTGAAAAATAGAATTTTCCTATAAAGAAAAATCTTGGCAGTGCCCTTGGCAGGTCCCCAGATCTGTCTCTCGCTTCACCAGTTTGGATGGAAAAGACCCAGGGGTGCCCCTTCTTCCAGCCTCCAACCACACTCCAACCTCTTTTCCAGTCATCACCAGAACCACCTCAGCCTCCCAGACCAGCCAACACCAGTTTTTGACCTTAACTCCCTATTGTCAGAATTACTCCACTGAGGTGGAGGCTGCCTTCAACCGCCTGGCCGACCTGCATCTGCGGGCCTCCTACACCTACCTCTCTCTGGGCTGCTATTTCCACCAAGATTATGTGGCTCTGGAGAGCGTGGGCCGCTTTATCCTCGAGTTGGTAGAGGAGAATCTCAAGGGCACTGAGCCTCTCTTAAAGCTGCAGGACCAGCCCAGTGGCCGCATTCTCGTCCAGGACGTGCAGAAGCCTCCTCAGGTGAGTGGGGTGACACTCGGGACGCCATGGAAGCTGCCCTGGTCTTTGAGCAGAACCCGAACCAGGCCCTTTTGGATCCGCACGCCCTGGGCTCTACCCGCAGGGACCCTCATCGCTGTGACTTCCCAGAGAACGCTTCCTGGATGGAGAGGTGAAACTCATCAGTTTCACCTGATGAGGGACCGCCTGACTAACCAACATCCGCAGGCTGGCCGGCGGAGCTGGGCTGGGTGAGTGTCTCTTGTAAGGCTCACCCTCAAGCACGACTAGGAGCCTTTGGTGCCCAGAGACTTTGAGGCGCCCATCTGCATTTCCCCAGTATCCAGCTTCTGCCTAAGCCTCTCTCTCTCAACCTCTGAGGCATCCTTTTAATCACCCTGGAGCCCTCTCCCATGCATCGGACCACATGGAAACAACAAAACTTTGTGCAGTGAAAAGAAAAGAGAAAAGAAAGACTTCATGGCTTGAAAAAAAGCAGCTTTTCCTGCCTTTGCAGCCCAACTTTCTATATTTAGCAATTAAAATTTCATGAAATATTTTTTCCCCAATCTAAACTGGTACGCCTAATCACACAGGGCGTTTACTGTTAAGAGCATACTTCCTGCAAATCCCAGGATGTCTCTGCTGCCTGGAGGCCAGCTGAACAGACTCTACTGTCCACAATATAATTTTTAAGACAGATTACTATACTAGGAGCTAATCATTCATTAAGCTCTGGCTATGTCTTTATATTAACTGTGATAGGCACTTTACTATATTATCGTTAATTCCTTCAATAATACTGCTAGGTAACATTCACTATGTTATATATGAGGAAAGTATGGCTTAAGGTGAGTGACCCACCTATGGTTATATAGCTGGTTACTGGCTTTAATTCAGGCCTATATCTATAAGCCTAAAAAGAGCTTACAGAGTCAACAAGGAAGCTATGAAATTACTGTACTCCCCACGCCCTGCTTCCCCACGATGTTCTGCCGTTCACCCTGAGTGGTTGTGAATATCTGCAGAAATTAGCCATTGTTACTCATGAAGAATATTAAATTGTCCTTTGGTGTTTGGGGGTAAGAAGTCCGAGAACCACCACAACGCAGTACTTCTGTCTTCTGCCTTTCTCTGTCTGAGGCTCCAAAAGAAAGTTCTAAGAAATTTTAGTTCTTCACCCTTACCAACATTGCCCAAGATGACTCCTACGTAATTCTGTAAATGACTGCCAGAAGACGTAAAACACTACGGCAGAAATTCATGGCCTGACACTTCACTGAGAAGTTCTGTTTGACTTCCCTATAGTCATTGTCAGATCACTTTTCCCTCCCTGTGTTGGATACTCTCCACTGAGCAAAGCTGGGGTTCCCGCCACTCCCCTTAGAGACTAAAGGAACTGGCATCATCGCCGGGGTAAAGGCCTTGCTGTGGGCTGCCCCATCCCACACATACCCCAGCTGCTTTCCCCACTGTAGTCATCTGGTGACATTTCTTCTTTTCGCCTCGAGTATCACCTATGGAAAAGGTTAGAGAGAAGGCTTCTGTGATCTGCAAGTTACCTGAGGACAGAGATGGTGTTTCACTATCACTGTATCCCTAGTGTCTAGTACAGTGCTTAACACTAAGTCAGTGGTTAAATAAAGGAACCAGGTTAACAGCTTGGTTTTCCCATGGCTGTAGCTTCCAAAGGTATCCCTGGACCCTACCCCCCTAAAAAAGGCCCTTCCTCTCAAGTCTTAGTGTATTGCTCTGGTTGAACTAATAAACAAATAGCCCCTAAAGAACTGTACATTCTAAAACAGCATTGAGGCCCACACAAAATTCTCTCTAAAGGTGAGTCTTTAGGCAGGAGGATGGAGAAATGGGGAAGGTGTGTGTAGGGGATGTGTAAGGACTTCCTAGCACCTCTCTTGGCATACCCAGAGGCAGCCCTTAGTGATCCTATCCAGAGGCGATTTTTTTGAGGCAATGTAATCCCCAGTTACTGCATCAAAACAAAACCCAGGATTTCACACTGGCCCCTTTGTATCCCGACATTAACCAGAAGGTAAATGGCAACCCTTTACAGGTTTCTCGTCCTGTGTCATTAGCCTCACTCTGTTTTTAGAAACAAAGAGTTTTGAAAAACAAGATGTTTGAGTTTAAAAACAGAGTTTAGAAAACATATAATAGTATTGAGAGAGGAATTTAGTAAGTTGACATAGTTCTCAAGAAACCATACTAATGAGGTTTGGAGACCTGTTTCCTTTGATGATATAATGCCTAGAAGATTGTTAAGGACTTGTTTCAGTTGGTAGAGAAAAGTTCCTTTGAGGGTAAGATATTGGGAGCCAAGCTGTGGATGAAAGAGTCTGGTCTGTGATACTGGTGTGAGACGTGAATGAGGCTACAGTTACTTCACAGAAGGGTAGAGCTGGAAGGGAATTCAAGAGTCGTTTCATTCCACCCCCACCCCACCCCACCCCACCCCTTCCCAAAATAACTAAAGTGACTAGTTCGAAAAAGCATAGAATCTTAGGCAGAAGGGAGATAAATGTTCACCTCCTATGGGGTGAGTCCCTGATAGTCCCATGCTGCACCAATACAGAGGTGGGCAAAAGTAGGATTGCAATTGTGGGTACGCAAAACACAGTTTATTCTTGTACTATTACTTATTTCTATTATTTGTCTTATTTTTTGTTATTATTTTGTGTCCTTACTTATGCTTTATCTTTTAGGTAAAGATGGCTGGTAAATTAACCTACTTTTGCTCACTCCTGTATTTTGAGCAATGGGGTGATTAACCTTTGATGAATAGCTCTAATTGTTAGTGGTTTATTTCTAGTTCTTGGACAAAACTCTACTTCAATGTAATGTGTGCCCATTGACCTTGGCTTTCATGTCTTGCCTTAATCATTCTTCTCTGGGTGAACTATCCCTAGCTTCTTCAGGTCTTCCTGGTCTGTGATGGTTTCCAGCTCCATCACCATCTTGGGCGGCTCCCCGGGATATGTTCCCACTTATCAATGTCCCAGTTAGCACGCGGGGCTCAGGATAGAACAAACTATGCTACATGCAGGCTGGTCTAGACTTCGTAGGTAGAGCCAGACTGTTTGTTCCCAGTTCCGAATAGTACCCTATTGTAGTGGTGGTGAAGTTCTCCTTCATTTTTTAGCGTTTGGATTTCAAGTCAACCTGCATTTGTATTTGTGGCACATTTGTAGTTTATGAGTATGCTATCACTCATATTACTTTATATTAAGCCCCCTTTTCCTATTAACTCCTAACAAAACAAGCTTCTCCCATCTTAGGTTGTGTGAATCAAAAGCAAGACTTTATTTTCTACCTTCTTGGTCTTGACCCGGAGACTCAACCTGGGCTCTTAACTTAGAAAACTCTCCTATGTCTAACTGAATATTCTCCCTGCTTCATTAATCTTCAAATAGTATGAGCTAATCTACTATGTCTTCATCCCAGTCACCACCAGTAAGAGAGAGGCAAACAGAAACAAGACAACTTTTTAACAGTTGCTTTGTCAGCCTGAGCTCTTCTCCCCGTTAACTTTGTCACATGTATATAAACCCAGCCCTTTGCTATGTGCTGTGATAAAAAATCAAGACTCTGAAAGATCCTGAGGACCTTTCCCCACTACAGCCCTGAAAAGAAGGAGGTCCTGTGCCTGTCAGATCTCCCTGAGCTACCAAACTGTTAATGCTACTTCAAAAGTTATGGGCAAGTTACTTAGCTTCCCTAAACCCATTTCCTTATCTACCAAAGGAGAACATTTGCCCTACTCCCTTTACCAGCTGTTAGTAAGGCTCCACTGGCACAAGAGGACATTTGAAAATGCTTTGCAAATTTTAACTTGCCACAGAAATCTAAATGATGATGACGATGATGATGATTTGTTACTCATGTTGAGTGCAAGTAATTTAGGCCTGACGGGTTTCCTTCTTACTGCTGTGTGCAGTGTCTGTTAGCCCATCAGTGCCTGATTCAGCACTGAATCTAGGTTTCTGATCTGCCCTTGCCTTCCTGTTGGACTTACCTCTTCGGACACCTAACATAGAACCATACTGAGACTGTGGTTTTCTCCTTGCCTTCTGTTGCCATTTTCAGTTTTGGACCTTATACACATCAGGGTTTGTTGCACAATACTCAGTTCTCATGTGACAGTTCCAACCCTGGGCAGCCTCCTCATTTCAGTGCCCAGCTGGGTGTCCAACACCCAGGGACACTTAGTTTGTTAGACGAATGGCTGAATACCTGAATGAAAAATAAAAGAAGGCTGCCTTCACTCTCATTTCTGTACCTTTAGTGTGTTTTCATTCTCTCGTAGACAGACAGAAAAACAGACATACAAATACATTCACAGATAGACAGATGGCCAGTTAGACAGATTGGTAGGTAGACAGAATGACAGATATGTAGATCCAGTGAAACACCACATGCTAAAGCAGGTTTTAGATGTTCTTGTTACACCAGTTGCCCTCCTTCAAGGCTGACTTTCGACAGATCCTCACTGGCATGACTGCATAATTGTGGCAGATAGAACTGGATAGAAAACAACCGCTGCCCCAAACACCCTAAGTGCTTCACCATTCTGCCACTTCCTGAAATTTGTCCCTCCTCCGGGGCTCCCTGAGAGTCCCATAACAACTTAGGAGTGACTCCAGGCTCAGCAAGCAGCTTCGGGGAAGATTCCCCAGCATTTGGATTCAGTGTCCATTCTGATTGGCCAATGCCACTGCAGGGCAGGATGGTGATGTTTTTTGAGTATCAGCTCTGCCCTTATTATTTATCTACTCTCTACCCACCCTGAAAATCTCCCAGGCCCCCAGTGATTCTTGTTCCCTCCCTGCTCCAACCCACTCTGAATTCCTTTGAGTCTTATGTCTATTCCCATTCATCAGACACTTAATTGTATGTGGCCTTGTTTTGTAGACAACTTCTCCTGTGTATGATGTATTTTTCCAGCTCCTTATAAATTCCTCAAGCTGGAGCATCTCTGAAAGAGGCTTTGTAGCCTTCACAACATCTCACACAGTGTTAAATGAGGGTTCAAAGTCCGAAGACAGACTCCGATAGCTCCTGGGGACCTTTCTCTACTACAGCCCTGAAAGGGAGGAGATACTGTTGGGACGATCCAATGACTGCCCCCGCACCCACTCCCAACCATCTCAGGGATGACCACTCAGGTAAGCAGAGCCTCTGTCAACGCAGGCTTGAGCTTTTTATTTTGCCTCTTGGGGATGATTACTGCCTGTCAGACTGCCATTTCCCCTAATGCCTTTCAAACATCACATTCCAGTCCTGTCCTTGTTCTTATTTTAGAAAACTCAGAAAAGATTTTGTGCTTTAGAAAAACCTTCTCCCTCCCTCCCCTTGAATTTTCTGCTTTCAGGAAAGTGGTTCTTGAGGACGGCTCCCCAGAGCATTGCTTGAAAAGACACAAGTGGCTCATCCTATCACATGTGCGTCAGATGCCCAGTCGCAGCCCAGTCATGCGTTGCCTGCAGAAGCCGAGGTGACGTTTGATTAAGCAGGCAGGATGCTGGCAACCCCTGTACTTTTTCAGATTTTCACTTAGTAAGCTTGTCTTTTATTTTCTTTTCAGACTCACTTGAAAACACAGGTGAAACTTTGCACCTGACCTAAGGGAAAAAACATGGGCTGTACATAGGAAAACTTTGGCTGAAATACCACTATACTTGGTATTTGAGTGACTTTTGATTTTCAATAGATAGACAATACAATTCTAAAGTTTCAAAATATTAAATAAGTTTGCAACTTAAATTAAGATAATTTAAGACATTAATTTTAAATATTATTTTTCAAATTTAAAGTGTTAAATGTGGTTTAAATCCTTTCAAATACAGGAAATGCACAAACAAAATAAAAATTCCTCATAATCTCATGGTTACTGTTCGTACCATTCTAACTTTACAGTTGAGAAAGCAAAGGAGAGGAAGGAAGGAAAAAAAGGAAGGATATGAGCTCTTAGATTTTTCCCAAATGTGTAAAAACAAAGTGGGGAACTCTGTAAAAGTAATCCCAACATTTTTCTAAAGAAATGACACATATTTATATTCCTAATGACACTTTTATTGCCAGGAGTACCACTGCTGTTTCAGGACATCACAGTGTCTCATCGATCACCAAGCTGTACAGAGCTCCAGTTTTCATATCCCAGAGGACAAACACTTCAAACAGCATGTACATATTTTTAACATGGAATGGTTCATGAATTTGCCTGTCATCCTTCAGCAGGGGTCATGCCAGTCTTCTCTGTATCCTTCCAATATGTGTTGCCCAAGCAAGCAGTATAAAATAATATTTTACAAAAGTATGATACATTACCAACAATCTTACACAATAGAAAAAAAGAGGAAATTACACACAACCCCACCACTTTAACAAAGTCATAAAGTCTTCCCAGACTTTAGTCCTATTCTCACTTTTTTCTTCTTATTTATTTATTCATTTGGATTTAACATTATAATTTAAAGCAAACAATTATTATAAGACCATTGACACTATTGCCCCATTCTGACTCTCTCTCTCCTCTCCTTACCATCACTTATTGTCCTCAGGGGTTTAGAGCTTTTATAGAATTTCAGATACAGAGAAGTGACTTTGGTATCAGTTTGCTTAGGTTTGACTCTGGGCTCCACTGTACGGACTTGGGAAAATTACTAAGCAACTTTGTCTCAATTTTCTCATCTGTATGAATTTCTCATCCCTACTCATTGGGTGCTGTGAGCATGAAAAGAGATAATGTATGTAAATTGAGTAATGCAGTGATAAACTCAGAGTAAGTACTCAATATACAGAAACTACTTTTCCACTTAAAATTATAGCAATGATTTCATACTTCTATAGTCTTCATTGCTATCATTTTATGGCTAGATAGTATGGTAATGCAAATATAAATCACTGACTAGTTCATTTTCATTTTGTTTGACAGATTATTTCCAGTTTGGGAATTCTACATAATACTGTAATTAATGTATTATTTTTCATATAATACATGTTTCACTTTAGTCTATAGACTTCCATTAGAAAAATCCTTGGAATGGTATTTTGGGGTAAAAGTATGAAGCTTGATGTGGTTTTTGCTACACATCCAAGCATGTATTTTTGAGCAAATTTTTGTACCTTGTTTTTTTTCATTCATAGTTATGTCAAAGCTTTCTTTTTAAAAATCATATATTTGTATGTGCAATGGACTTCCATGTTGTTGACCTTTTCTAAATGTTTTGGATTATTTTCTTAGAGTAGATTTATGCACCGAATTTTTCCAACTGTAAGATGCACCAGGCCATAAGATGCACCAAGGTTTTAGAGGAAGAAAATAGAAAAAAAATTTTGAAGCAAAAAATGTGGTAAAATATTTAATAACATGAATACCATAGGTTGCTGGTCCCCTGCCCCATAGCGAGCCA
This sequence comes from Sturnira hondurensis, assembly GCF_014824575.4. NCBI lineage: Eukaryota > Metazoa > Chordata > Mammalia > Chiroptera > Phyllostomidae > Sturnira > Sturnira hondurensis. Next base: position 146,026 of record NW_028095455.1, on the reverse strand, counting down.
GGTAAGCTACATTCAGACTATAAGATGCATCCCCCTTTGCCTCCCAGATTTGAGAGGAAAAGTGCCTCTTATAGCCCAAAAAACACGGTAAGTGTAATTACTCGAACAAATGGTATGACAAATCATATGGCCTCTTATCTATAGACAAGTTACCCTCCAAAATAGTTGTATGTACTGATTTATATGACCACTAACAATTTATGAATGTACCACTTTAACAACATATTCTGTTATGATTTCAAAAGCTTCCCCATTATAATGATTGAAAAGACCTACTTAAGTTTTGTTTGATTTAAAATTTTAAATTACCTGTGAGTTCAGCATTTTATTTTCTGAAATTTGAAGCAAGGAGAACTAGACCCTGGGCAGCTGCCTGTTTTGATTGTGCCTGATTCCATTTCTCCTCAATCGGAACTACTCAAAATTCCAGGCATCTGTTGCTTCCTCTGGACTTCTTGCAGATGTTCTGTTTTAACAGAGAATTCTATTTTTATAGAACAAACAGAACTAAGCAGAAAACATGCTACTCTCTTTGAGTTTACTTCTCCTAAGAGGAGCCTGCTGTTGAGAATACACAATTACAGACACGATGTTATGGGAAGCAGCTGATGGCCACCAGAAGCACCCTTATAAGAGACAGTTCTTTGTTGGCATCACTGAGGTCTTATCTTAAAAGTTCAGAAATGTGATTCTGTATACTGAGAATTAGACTAAAAGACTGGATGGTGCAAACCAAACTTTGAAAACACTTTTCTACAGTTAAAAAATAAAATACCATTAACCTGCAGATCGGAAATTTGCTTCAAAACATTCTATTCCCATAGAAAAGCCTACGTGAGAAGTGAAATTATAATCAGGTTCTTGGTAACCATACAGTTAAGATGGGGCAGGGAGTGGGAATGGTGGCTGGAATGATTTCAGTGACTGATATCATCAAGCTGTGTGAATCTGATGTGTTCATTGCCACTAGAGGGATAGACCCGATAACTGATAGGAATGCATGGGCCAAGGATACTTCTCCATTGGACAGACTTGGGATTCACTAACACACCTTGCCATGCTGACTTCTTTATCCTAGACTTAGTGCACATCACCTTCATTTCAATTCCACAATATTTGTTAAGTATTATGTATGTACCAATTTTTGTATTGGGTTCTGGAACTACTTAAATACATAAAAATCTACTTCTGCTCCCAGGTACCACATAGGCTTTTGGAGAAAACCGAATACATATATAATTTTAAAATACCATATGACAAGAGCTTGACTGTGTAACAGGTCTAGGATCTGATTTCTTGTCACATGGCTGGCTTGCAGAACTTTAAGACTAGCTCTGCTATGTAACATGAGCAATTTATCAAATTTCACTGAGCCTTAGTGTGCTTACATGTAAGATGGAGACAAGAATAGTCCCTACTTTATTGAATTGTGAAGTTTAAATGAGATAATACAGGTAAAGCAATTAGAACAATGTCTGGCACATGGTATGAAAGTTACCTATAATGGTCCTGGGTGGTGTGGCTCCATGGATTGAATGCCAGCCTGCAAACCAAAGTGTCGCTGGTTGGATTCCCAGTCAGGGCACCTACCTGGGTTGTGGGCCAGGTCTCCAGTTGTGGGCACATGAGAAGCAACCATCATTGATGTTTCTCTCCCTCTCTTTTTCCCTCCCTTCCCCTCTATAAAAAAATAAATAAATAAAATCTTTTTTTAAAAGTTAGCTATAATGATAACCACAATTAACCTTGTGATGGCTACTGGCAATATGACATGGGCAATCTGATATTTCAAGATCAACAGAAGGAGGAATGTATAGTCTAACCCTCCCTAGAACTTTAACACATTTATATGCCACGAGAGTCAGAAATAAACTATCAAGAAAGATGGGATGAGGCCCTGGCTGGTGTAGCTCAGTGGATTGAGCACAGGCCTGCGAACCACACGATCGCAGTTCGATTCCCAGTCAGGGCACATGCTTGGGTTGCAGGCTGGTTCCCTGCAGGCCAACTCCCAGCAGGGGACGCAAGAAAGGCAACCATACATTGATGTTTCTCTCCCTCTCCTTCCTCTCTAAAGATAAATAAATAAATAAAAATCTTTAAAAAAATAAAATAAAATTATTTTAAAAAAAAAGAAAGAAAGATGGGATGATTAACTTCTGAAAATGTGACATTTTATCTCAAAGTTGGAAGTGCTTTTCCTCATGGTCTTATATAATAGTGATTTTTAAAAAAAGAATAGGCTCCTGACATCCTGTGCTCTACATTCCAGGAAAAGTCCATAAATGCATTTTGACACTTTCAGGACCTCAGAACAAAGGTTATCACTTTGATTCGATGCATCTGTCCCAACATTTAGCACACACCAGGGTTACATTCAGTTTTGATTTCCTAGGCTAGTTGTGAATTCCTTGAAACTAAGACCATGACATAGCCATCTTTGATTCTTAGCCCCTAACGTAGAGTCCTGTGTATAGTAAGAGCTCATCCATTGTCCACTGATTAAATAAATGGCGTTGGTAGTGGACATTGGTGTCTACCTCTCCAGCATCCATTCCTGCTTTGGGGACCTATTAGACATTCCCACTGTGGTTCAATGTTGTAAATGGAGCTCCAGACTTAAGACATTACTCACATATTCTTTCTTTTTGTTTCAGTGACTGGTTTAGGAAAGAGCAGATGATGGAAACTTATCCAGAGCACATGTTTGAATTTTTTTTTGAATTCTCAAGAAAATACTCTCTCTTTTTTTGGTGAATTTGAACATAGAAGGTTTTGTAACTCCTGACAGCCATCCTGTAATCATGAAGACAGACTAACTGTCATGGCCTTCAGGTTTTGTCTAGGCTCAGATTCAAGCATATTTGCAGGTATAGGGGCAGAATCTAGCTGAGGAGTAAGAGGCTTATACTCCAAAAAACTTATAATATTTTCTTTTTTTCTTCTACACCAAGTTTAATTTTTTATTTTGTTATTATTATTTTTATTGTTGTTCTCTTACAGTTGCCCCGATTTTCCCCATTGTGCTCCCCTGCCCCACCCATCCCCCACTCCCACAGTCAAGCCCCTTCCGGTTGTCCACGTCCATGGGTCATTTGTATTTGTTCTTCAACTAGGCCCTTCCCCTTCTTTCCTCCCTTACCCCCCTCCTTTCTTAAACTTATATTAGAAGAAACCTAGCTCATATACATGTGGATGGATTCTAAGGGTATTAGATACCCTCAGAACAGAACATTGGGTTGGGGCCAAATTTAGGGAACCTAGATATAATACAGCTTTCATAGATTTTTGGATTTAATGCTATGACAGATTGTTATAGTAATAGTCCCCAGGGAATCGGGCCACTTTGGTTCCCACATGGCTCTCTGACTTTCTTTGGCCAATGGGACATTAGCAAATGTGATGCCAACAGAAACCTGAAAAGCACTTGCACACTGGGGCTTGCCCTCTTTTGTGCCATGTATGGACCAGCTTTCATGTCGAAGAATAGACTAACCTGATGGAGACACATGGCTCAGCCAGTCGCCTGAACCAGCTCTAAGACATGTGAGTCATCTAAGACCAGCATCCTCCAGCCAATCTGTCAACTGATTGCAAATGCATAAGCAAGCCCATGTAAGGCAAAAATGACTCCCACCAGCTGAGCCCAGCACAAATTGCTTAATCTATAAAATCATAAAAACACAAATGATAAATGTAAGCCACTAAGTTTTGTTATACAGCAAGAGCTAGCTGAAACACATGTATTCTTAAACAGATAGGGGTGGCTCTATTGGCTTACTTAGTTGCCTGAAACCTGTGCTCTACTGTAGGCTATATTCAATGATGTTCAATGGACAGAATTTCTCTGGCATAATGTACAGGAAGAATTCTAAAGGGTTAGAGAGGTATAAATAACGGAGTAATTTATCATGTGTAACCTGTGCATCTTTCCTTACCCCACTAGGCTCTAAAAGTGTCCAAGGAATATTCCCTTCACCAAAGCACTGAGAAATGCATTACCAAGAGAGCCAAGCAATTATAAATATCTCCAGCTGGCTGTTTTCTGTAGGCCAATGATGATAGTGGGGAATGCTGCTATTGAGATGGGCTTCCTGATTTCAGTGGGTAAGATGAAGTCCCAGAGTGACAATTGGAATTTGTTACTCAAAGGGGTCTCTGGTGGTAACTGACCCTAACAATTAAACATATGGCCAGACTACCAAAGCATTATTTGATCTATGGAATAGAAATCTGACTTGAGTTCTCACAGCTGAGAATCAAAGCTTTTTCAATTCCTGGACTTTATCGGTTCACAGATCTGAACTGATCTGGTTGAAGAGAAAGATGGGACCCCTTAAGAAAGGACCCTGCAATTATGCCACAGAGACTTATGGTAGATCTTCCTCCAAGCCATCCCCAAAGGGGCTTGAAGTCATTTACTAAGGTGTCTATGCATTGGGAGAAGTGGAAATACCCAGACTTTTCAGGGATTCCTAAGCACTACTCTGAAATGACACTAATGTTTAGGAACACCCAAGTGCCAATGTGGTCCACTGGTCAAAATAGGCACTTACGATAGTCCTCCTTATCTGTGGTTTCACTTCCCACAGTTTTAGTTACCTGCAGTGATCTATGGTATGAAAATATTAAATGGGAAATTTCAGACATAAATACTTCATAAGTTTTTGGTTGTGAACCCTTTTGAGTACCATGATAAAATGTCACCCTGACCTGCAATTTCCTGTCACATCCATTAATCCTTTGTCCATTGTATCTTTGTTGTATTTGCTCCCTGCTGATATGTCACTTAGTAGCCATCTCAGTTATGGGATTGACTGTCATAGTACCTCAGGAATTGTGTTCAAGTAACCTTATTTTACTGTCATAGTACCTCAGTAATTGTGTTCAAGTAACCTTATTTTACTTAATAACAGCCCTCGAATAAGAGATGTGATGATGGAAATTAGGACATGCCAAATAAAACCTGTAAAATGTTTCCTTTAAGTGAAAAAAAGCGAACAATAAGATCTTTTCAAGAGAGACTGCATTCACATAAATTTTATTAGAGTATATTGATATAATTGTTGTTTTACTTTCTTTTTAATGCATTTTGTTGATTATGCTATTATGGTCTTCCCAATCTTTTCCCCTTTACCCACCTCCACCCAGCCCCACCAACCCTTCAGGCAATTCCCACACCATTGTTCATGTCCATAGGTCATGCATATATGTTCTTTGGCTACTTCATTTCCTATTCTGTATTTTACATCCCCATGACTCTTCTGTAACTACCAATTTGTACTTCTTATCCCTGCACCCTTTTTGCCCATTCCTCTGACCCTCCTCTCATCTGGTAACCATCAAAATGCTTTCTGTATTTATTAGTCTATTTCTGTTCTGTTTGTTTGCTTATTTTGTTTTTTGGATATGTACTTATTGACATTTTATTGATCACAGTTTTGATCATGTTTTTCTTAAATAATTTCCTTTAACATTTAATATTAATAGTTTGGTGATGATGAACTAACTCCTTTAGCTTTTTCTGGCCTGGGAAGCTCTTTATCTGCCCTTTGATTCTAAATGATAGCTTTGCTGGGTAGAGCAGTCTTTGCTGTAGGTCCCTGCTTTCATGACTTTGAATATTTCTTGCCAATCCCTATTAGCCTGCAAAGTTACTTTTGAAAAATCAGCTGACAGTCTTATGGGAACTCCACTGTAGGTAACTAACTTCTTTTCTCTTTTAAGATTCTCTCTTTGTCTTTAACCTTTGTGATTTTAATTATGTGTTTTGGTGTGGGTCTTTTTAGGTTCACCTTGTTTGGGATTTTCTGTGCTTTCTGGACTTGTATGTCTACTTCCTTCACCATTTTAGGGAATTTTTTTGTCATTATTTTTTCAAAAAGGCTTTCAATTTCTCATTCTCTCTAACCTCATTTTGGCACCCCTGTGATGTGAATGTTGGAATACCTGAAATTGTCCCAGAGGCTCTTTACACTATCCTCATTTTTTGGAGTCTTTTTTCTATTTGTTTTTCTGATTGGGTATTTTTATATTGCTTTCTTATATTCCAAAAACACTGATTTGATTCTCGGCTTCATTCATTTTACTGTTGATTCCCTATACATTATTCTTCATTTCAGTTAGTGTATCCTTCATTTCTGACTGGTTCTTTTTCATGGTTTCCATGACCTTTTTTGTGCTGTCGAAGTTCTCTCTGAGTTCATCTGCTTTTCTCCTGAGATCATTGAGCATCCGTATAACCATTGTTTTTAACTCTGTGGCTAATAGATTGCTTATCTAAATTTTGTTTAGCTCTTTCTCTGGAGTTTTGATCTGTTCTTTCATTTGGGCCATGTTTCTTTGTCTCCTCATTTTGGCAGCTTCCCTGTTTTTGTTTTGATGTGTTAGGCAGAGCTGCTATAGTAGGTGTCCTCCTGCAGAGTCCAGTGGCACACCCTTCCTTATCACCCAAGCTGGATACTTGAGGTGCATGCACCCACTGTGTGGGCTGTGTACACCATCCTCTTGTAGTCAAGCCTTGATTGCTGTTGGCAGGTCAATGGGAGTGATTTACCCAGGCCAATCAGCTGCAAGGACTGGCTGTGACCATTGGCCACCGACCTCTGACCACTGTGGAAAATCAACTGCCCAGGGGCCCACTCTCCAGAGCAGAACTTACTTTAGCCAGGCTCTGGTTCCTGCTGAGTCTACCTCTTGAGTGTGTCACTTGTGGAGGTGATTGGTGGTATTGCTCTCACATGGTCTGTGTCTATCTCCTGGGTATGCTGGCTCTGGGGCTTCCTGGGAGGTGCAGGCCAAGGTCAGCCACTGCTTGTGTTCTGTTTGAGTCTACCTGGCATAAGCTACAAAGCAATCTGCAAATGTCTGCTACTTTTGCTGGGTTTAGAGGTGCCCAAGTGAGGCCAAGCTATGAACCAAAACCAGCAGCTTTACCAAAACCAGCAGCTTCTAGTGTCGAGCCTGGGACCACTTATCAAGAGGTATGGGGCTTTCTAAGGTTAGATGCTGCTTATGTGAAAGGATTTAGGAAAATCTGAAGCATGAGCCAAGACAAGCTGTATGGAAAAGCCACTGGAAACAGCTTGGGTGGGCCTGAAAATTGGGTGGCATAGAGACTCAGGGAATCACCAGAGTTGGGCAAATAGTATGAACAAGGTTAATGGAGACTCAGAAATGTCACCCACCTGCTGGCTCTGTGGGGGAGCTGGGGGGTGGGGAGGGCTCAGAGAAGGAATAATGGCTTCTGCCAGCAGTACTATCTTGGAGAAAGCTGTCCCCCAGCTCTTGCCCTGATGTCAGACACTTCAGTTCTTTCTCATATGCCTCTGGTGCCTTTCAAACTGCTGCTCTGGTGCTGGAGCTCAAGAGGGAATGAGTCCAAGTAAGTTTGGGCATGGGCCCTTTAAGAGGAACTGCCAGGGAGTTCAGCAGTTTGTCTTCCAAAACCTAAATCCCCACTGGTTTTTATAGCCAAAGTTATGGGGACTTATCTTCCTGGCACTGGAACCTTAGGATGGGGGGCATGTTGTGGAGCTGGGACCTCTCACTCCTCAGATATCCCTCCCAATTTTTACTGGCCATATGTGGATGTGGGACCAGCCTGTTGCACCCCCTCTTACCAGTCTCAATGTGGTTTCTTCAATTCTGTAGTTGTAGGACTTCCATTCATCTTGATATCTGGTGTTTCCAATAATGGTTGTTCTATACTTTAGTTGTAATTTCTTACTGTGCCTACTTTATAAATTAAACTTCATCATAGTTGTGTTTGTGTAGGAAAAAAGTGGTAAATATCAGCACTATTTGTGGTTTCAGGCATCCACGTGGCATCTTCCACAGATAAGGAAAGAATAGTGTATAGTGGCCAGGTGTTAAGTGGAGTTTGGGCCCAATTTGATTTCATCATCATGGATCATTAAAAATGGTAATTAGGAAGACCAGTCAGCAACATAGGTGTGAGCTTATGATACAATGACAAATCTGAAAACAGGATAGAAGATTACATGTTACAGCTATAGCTGAAATTATATACATGTCTGGATGAAGAACAAATACTGACAACAAAAGTGAAAATATATTTGCTTGCATGATGAGATCATAGGTGATTTTTGTTTGTAGGCTCTTTCTCAATTCCTTAGACTCTCCCAAATGCCATTTTTGCTTCCTCTGTAAAAGGTACTTTTTTTTTTACTTAAAACTCATCTAGTTCTTTTGTTTTAAAGATGGCCATTTATATTCCATTTATATGCTTTTTAACCAATCATATTGAGATAAAAAAGTGTAGCCATACACAATATTATAATGATTCTCATAGCCAATCATGCATGAGGTATCTATCACATACAAGATGTCCCACAAATGACAAAATCCCACAATTTCCCTGCTTTCCAGGAACTTACATTCCAAGAGGGAAACAGAACAAGTGATTAAATGCACATGATTTAAAACTGAGAAAGAAGCTCTCCAGAGAAGAACAGAGAAAACATTGCTCTGCCCAAAGTAAGAGTTCATATTGGGGAAAATCAGAAAATATTCACTGGCAGAACTCGCATCTGAAGGGTGGATAGAATTTTGCCAGGGAGAAGTGAGGTCCCAGAAAGGAGGTGTTCTGTGTAGAGCAGAGCCCGTACATGGGACTTGAAACTGATGCTGGTATAACTTGGCTGGAAATTCCTTGGAAATCCCTTAGGAGTAGGATTCAGGAAAAACATTCTGCAGCTCTGATAGGGTCCGGGCACTGTCTGCTTAGCAAAGGAGAGTGGCTGGCACATAAGGGATTACCAAAGAATCCCCTTTATACACACACGCGCACACACACATACACACATATATGGATGGTTCATGGGTCAATTAATGCCTTGAGTTTCATGGCCCCATCACAGATGTGAAATTTAACATGAATAAACTGTTGATGCTATGCCCAGTTACCCACCCCATCTTGACATATACACAATGGGATTTCTATAGTGCCAACAATCAAAGGCCTTGACTAGCTGTTTTCACATATGTGGAAACTGAACTACTCAAGGGTAAGTTTAAAGTCATATACCCCAATAGATGGTTATCTTGTGGTTACATGGGAGAATGTTCTTTCATGTCAGAAGTGCACACTAACTCAGCCAGTGCTGATATTTTGAATGGTTCAGGGGGAAAAAAAGATCTTTGTATACTTAGAAATTTGTGGTAAATTTGAAATTATTTTAAAATTTTAAAAGTACTTAAATATTAAACCTTAAAAGTAAAATCTGATATGGCACTTAAAAAATAAAGTCATATACAGGGCCAGGAAATAAGCCTTTGTTTGGGGCTTTGACCATTATGGCTATTCATCTGAGATCCTTGCAGCATAATTGCATACCAAAAATTTTAAATGTGTATCACTGTTTTCCAAGGTTAATAAAAAACCCCAGTATTTATGGAAAGAAAGATGTAGTTTAGAACAACAACAAAAAGTCACCAGTCAACATGGTGCCATTACAGGCAAAATAAATGCTCTGTGATTTAGACATCACAAAGATGCTCAATGACTTTTCTCCACAATTTGTAGTTGGCCACTCTGTGTACTTACATGCTTCCTGTTAATTAGAACAACTCAAATGCATTCAGGATTCTGGTAAGCCATAAAACATGTCAATTATGGCTTGACTTTGTATAAAGCCTTATCTGTGAGCTGATAGTCTTGACAGGTTTTTCCGGTATACAGAGGGAACAACATATAAAAATAACTCTATTGGCAATCTGTCCCCTTCTGTAATGAAAATTTCCACTTATCTCTGCTTCTGGAAATTACTTTGGAATTCTTCAGTCTGACAGCAAGAAGGAGCCTCAGGACACTCACTGGGGTCCAGGATCCAAAGTGGTCATTTTCTAAAGTGCAACAGTGCTTACTCCGTCACAGGCTACAGAGATGAGAGCCGGAGAGCTGCCTGCTTCCTCTAAGCACACCATGGCCATGGGCTGACTAGTTGTGTTGCAGTCTCCAGATTAAAGTGCTGGGTCATACAAGGCATTTGAAAATTACACACATGTTCTGTGGGCCAGAGGATTCTCATCCAAGGTCCAGAAGCTTCTTGAGGATGTCCCATCAACTCATCTCAGCTCTGGAGACACAGGTTCAAATCTGAGGAGAAAAGTCCATAAATAGGAAAATTACTTTTCTGATAAAAAAATAAAGGACTGCTTTCCTTTGATCCTGCCCCCACATACAGCGTCACAACCCAGCACCTGAGTTGCCCCGCCCTGGTGAACACCTAGGGCTCCACTCCTCATATGTAACAGGCAAGAACAGTCCAAAATATGGCTCAAGAAGAACTCAAAGCCCCAGAGCCGATAACTCTAAGCAAAAAAGAAATAGCGAACCTCCAGATGCACAATTCAAAAGACTGGTGATCAGGATGCTCACAGAACTGGTTGATTATAGTCACAAATTAGAGGAACATATGAAGGCTAAACTAATTGAAATGAAGGGAAATGCACAGGAAACCAATAGTGATGGAAAGGAAACTGGAACTAAAATCAAAGGAGTGGACCAGAAGGAAGAATGAAACATCTAACCTGAAAAGAATGAAGAAACAAGAATTCGAAAAAATGAGGAGAGGCTTAGGAACCTCCAGGACATCTTGAAATGTTCCAACATCCAAATTATAGGGGTACCAGAAGGGGAAAAGAAACAGCCACAAGTGGAAAACTTATTTGAACAAATAATAAAGGAGAACTTTCCCAGTCTGGCAAAGGAAATAGACTTCCAGGAAATCCAGGAAGCTCAGAGAGTGCCAAAGAAGTTGGACCCAGGAAGGAACACACCAAGGCACATCAGAATTACATTAGCCAAGATTAAAATGAAGGAGAGAATTCTAGAAGCAGCAAGAGATAAAGGGACAGTCAGTCACCTACAAAGGAGTTGTCAGCTGATTTCTCAAAAGAGACCTTACAGGCAAGAAGGGGCTGGAAAGAAGTATTCTAAGACATGAAATCCACAGACCTACATCCAAGATTGCTCTATCCAGCAAAGCTTTCATTTAGAATGGAAGGACAGATAAAGTGCTTCTCAGATAAGGTCAAGTTCAAGGAGTTCATCACCACCAAGTCCTTATTATATGAAATGTTAAAGGGATTTATATAAGAAAAAGAAAATGAAAAATATGAACAGTGAAAGAACAGCAAACTCACAGTTATTAACAACCACACCTAAAACAAAAGCAAACTAAGAGGACAGCTAGATCAGGAGCGGAACCATAGAAATGAAGAACACATGGAGGGTTAGCAACAGGGGAGTGGGAGGAGGAGAAGGGGGGAGAAGGTACAGAAAATAGTATAGACAGTAGGTAGGAAATAGGTAGAGGGGAGGGCAAGAATAGTAGGGGAAAGATAGAATCTAAAGAACTTGAGACATGTGGTCATAAACTAAAGGGGGGAATGGTGGGGGAGAGGGTGTGCTGGGTGGAGGGGAATAAAGGGGGGGAATAGAACAACTGTAATGGTATAATCAATAAAATATATTTAAAAAAATAAAAGTCTTCTCAAAAAACCAGACTGGAGTGAAGGAGAAACTACTTCAGGAAAAAAAGCTCATCTATTTGGAGGCAGCATGGTTCAAAACCTTTCTTTCTACCTCCTCTACTGTTGCCCTAAGTCCAAGTCTTCAACCTCTCTCTCCAGACCTATCACAAGAGCCTTCTTCCCTCCGTCCTCTGGACTGCAGACAGCTCAGTGCTACTGAAGCATAGTTCACAGGGCTCCCCTGTTTAGAATCATTTATAGTTCCTCACTGTGCCAGATATTTGTTTGTTCCCAGAGACTCCGCCTGCACCCTGCTCTATGCTGCTCATGTCCCAGGAGGATGACATTGTGGAATTCGACACTGGGCTCTCTTCCCCCTGGCTTTCAACCCACTCTTTTCCTCAGCCTAGGAGAGAAAGGAGATCACAGTGGGTGGCAGAGTGAGGCTGGGGTATGACGTATTTCTCCTCAGCAACCTCCCAGACAGTTTGCAGGTTGAGTTTATCCCTCTGTTCGAGTCCATAGCTCCTTTCGGTATCCTTTTCCTCTTGCTGTCCTCACCAGGGTTCTGGTAACTGCACCCTTCTTTTTCTGCTTCAGGCTTAGGGATGGTTAAGTGTTTCCTGCTTTTGTTAATTCCAGAGTATTCAATATCTCTTGTTGATCTTGCCTAACCCTGCTGTCTTTATAAGTAGTAAAAACTTGTAAAATGCTTTGTCACCCCTTCTGTAAACCCTGTTTCCTGCTGAGACCTGACTGAGGCACCCGCGCCCAGTGTGTAAAATCTAATCTCCTTTGCCTGAAATTCATGGCTCATAATCTAGCCCCTAGAAGTCTTTCCTGTAATGTTACACATGGTTCTTTTCCAAGTAGGATGACATGCCTTTTCCTACAGATCCCACCTGTCTCCCTGCTTCTCCGCCTTATCTCCTATGTCCCCTCTACCTAGACAAAGGGCTCATGAAAAAACACACAAACAAAAACACTGTAGAGACTGGATCCGTTGCTGGGGGATATATAGAAAGATGGTGTCTTTTATTTTAACTTTAACATGCCAGTAAGAACAGTTTTTTGAGTACCTTATCTCCAACACTCAATTGTATGGATCTTGGATGATTATTGTTGTACTTAATTTATTCTTACAATTCCCAAATAGTCTACCTGACACAGAATCTTGAAAATAGCAGACACTTAATACATGTTTGAGAGTGGATGATTGAATAAATGAGAAGCATTATACTGGGAATAACAAGATATTGTGTTTTTCTTTTTTTAAAGTATATTTTATTGATTAGGCTATTATAGTTGCCCATTTTTCCCCCTTTCCTCCTCTGCCTGGTATTCCCCTTCCTTCCAGCAATTCCCCACCTTTAGGCCATGTTCATAGGTTGTGCAATATAAGTTCTTTGGCTTCTCCATCTTCTATACTATTCTTAACCTCCCCCTGGCTATTTTGTACCTACCAATTATGCTTCTTAATCCCTGTACCCTTACCCCCATTCCCCCCCCTTCCCACTGATTACCCTCCAAATGATCTCCATATCTATGATACTGTTTCTGTTCCAGTTTTTGCTTAGTATTTGTTTTTTAGAATAGGTTGTTGATAGTTGTAAGTTTGTTGTACTTTTAATGTTCATCGTTGTGATCTTTTTCTTAAATAAGTCACTTCAACATTTCATGTAATAATGGCTTAGTGGTGATGAACTCCTTTAGTTTTTTTCTTGTCTGGGTAGCACTTTATCTGTCCTTCCACTCTAAATGATAGCTCTGTTGGATAGAGTAATCTTAGTTGTAGTTCCTTGCTTTTCATCACTTTGAATACTTCCTAGTAGTTTCTTCTTGGCCTGCAAAATCTCTTTTGAGAAATTAGCTAATAGTTTTATGGGAACTCCTTTGTAGGTAACTCTCTACTTTTCTCTTGCTGCTTTTAAGATATCTCTTTATCTTTAACCTTTGGCACCTTAATTATGATATGTCTTGGTGTGGTCCTCTTTGGGTCCAACTTGTTTGGTATTCTCTGTGCTTCCTGGGCTTGTATGACTATTTCCTTTGCCAAATTAGTTTTTAATTTCTTGCTCTTCTTCTTCTCCTTTTGGCACCCCTATGATTCAAATGTTGGACCTTTTGGAGAGGTCCCAGAGTCTTATTCCCTCCTTGTTTTTTTTTTTGAACACTTGTTTCTTCATTCTGTTCTGGTTAATTGTTTATTTTTTCCTTGAGTTCCAAATCGTTCATTTGAATCCCAGCTTCTTTCCCTTTACCATTGGTTCCCTGTGAATTTATCTTTCACTTAGTGTAGACTTCACTTCTTTTATGCTTTTGTCATACTCAGTGAGTTCTCTGAGTATCCTTATCACCAGTGTTTTGAACTCTGCATCTGCTAGGTTGGCTACCTCTGTTTGGTTTAGTTCTTTTTCTGGGGTTTTGTTCTGTTCTTTCATTTGGGCCATATTTCTTCATCTTCTTGTTTTGGTATCCCGGTGTCTGTTTCTGTGTACTAGGCAGAGCTGCTTTGACTCCCTGTTTTAGCACACCTGTTAAGTTATATAGGGCAGAGCCTTAGGTATTCACCAGGGTGTGGTAACCCACTTCACCACTTTGTGGCTTTGTATGTGGGGGAGGGGTTGGCAAGGGGACAGTGCGGCTGCCTGGCTGCTGGAGGCTTGCTCAGCTCTCATCCTATTTCCTGTCACTTCACCCACTTCCATATGGGACTGGCACCCTTCTAGCTCTTGCCCTGGTGGTGGTTCACAGAGTGGGTAGATTTGCATACATTTTAGGACCATGTGGGCCCTTTAAATGGACTCTTCTGAGAAACCAGCAGTTTCTTCCACTGCCCCAACCCCTAGTGGTTTTTATAGCCAGAAGCTATAGGCTTTATTTTCCTGGCACTGGAAGCCTGGGCTACGCAGTCTGTCCTAGGGCTGTGATCCCTTGTTCCCAAGGTATCCCTCCCAATTTTTATCCACCACACATGAGTGTGGGAACCCCTGTTCTGCTGGTTGCTGCCTTTCAGCCTCCACCTAGCCACCGCCACACCATGTCCCTCTTGGCTCCCCGCCTCTGCCCCTCCTACCCATCTGGATGAATATGACTTTTTTAAATCTTTGGTTGTTGGACTACCATACAGTTTGATTTTCTGACAGTTCTGGGTATTTCTTGTTTTGAGGTTATTTGTGATCCTTCTTATGATTGTGCAAGGATACAAAGCATGTCTGCCTATGCCTCCACCTTGACGAGAAGTCCTGTGTTTTTCTTAACATCCCTTAGCTTCAATCTCACTATCTCTAAAATGAGGAAGTCAGGTATGTAGGCTCTAACAAACCACAGCTTGTTGACTAAAATAAATCTTTTTTAAAGGCAGCATGATATATACCTATGGCATCAGAATCCACGACTACAGTTTTACTGGTTGACGGCTTGGTTGCTTGTATAAGAGCAGGAAGCCATGAGCCCAAGTTGTAGCACATTGAGCAAGGTTAGCTGCAAGAATAATTTATACAAATGGAAAGGGCAATGTGCCGTATACAAGGACTCAGGTGTCCTTAGTCCTACCCCTAAGTTATAAGATGACCTTGTGCAGTCACCTCATCTTTTACATCCTTGCAGTATATATTCATCCCTTCCAGGCTGGCTGGGCTAAAAATCTGTGAAAGGCAACTAAGACATCGGTAGGTGTCATTGAAAGGGCATATAGTGTTTCCCTTCTTAAAATTGACTAGGGCCCAGTGAAGAGTCTTATGTAATGCATCTGACTACAGGATATAGAGAGGTGAGGCAGCAAGGGGAAGTGATTAAAAGGGCTTCAGAAAGTTAGTTCTTTATCTACTAAGCATCTGTGGGTAATTAAAAGTGATACATTGGAACAGTTAAAGATGTATTAAACTATAGACAAAGTTCAGGAAACATACAAGAAGAAATCAATACATGGTTCCATAACATAAAGATAATAATTATGGGCATTTTAATGTTTTTGTTTTACTTTTTCAGGGGAGAAAGGAGGTGTGGTAGGTATATTAAAACCATTTTTTAGGACTCCTGGCCAAGGTGGAGGCACAGGTAGACACTGTGCTTCGTTGCACAACCAAAAGGATGATGACAATTTAAAAACAAAACAACCAGAACTGACAGAAAATCGAACTGTATGGATGTCCAACAACCATGAAGTTAAAGTAGACACATTCATCCAGACCAGTAGGAGGGGCAGAAATGGGCACTCAGAGAAGACTCTTGGCAAAGCAGTGGTGGAGGACCAGGGTGGGCAAGGCAGTGGCTTGCGGACCCAGCGCCGGATTGTGGAGCAGAGTGTGCAAGGCTGCAGCTGGCTGGTAAGACTACAGTGGTGGTTGATGGAGCGGGCAGTCCCACATTAGCACGCAGATAAACCAGGAGGAACAACTGGGGAGTGAGACAGACCCCACAACCCACGGCTCCAGCATGGGGAAATAAAGCCTCAACCACTGACTTAAAACACCTGTGGGGGTTGAGGCAGCAGCAAGAGAAACTCCCAGCCTTATAGGAGAATTCATTAGAGAGACCCACAGGGGGTCTAGAACATACACAAGCCCACCCACTCAGGAATCAGCACCAGAAAGGCCAAATTTGCTTGTGGGAAGCAGGAGAGACTGAAAGCCGGCAGAGAGAAGAGCAAGTGCCATTGTTCCCTCTCACTTCCCCACATACAGAGGCATGATGAAGCAATGTGGGTTCCCCTCCTGGGTGAATATATAAGGCTCCACCACTCACTAAGTAATAAGCACATCAAAACAAAAAAAAAGGCCCAAATGAAAGAACAGATCAAAGCTCCAGAACAAATACAACTAAGTGACAAAGTGATAGCCAACCTATCAGATACACAGTTGAAAGCACTGGTGATCAGGATGCTCACAGAATTGGTTGAATTTGGTAGCAAATTAGATGAAAAAAATGAAGGCTATGCTAAGTGAAATAAAGGACAATGTACAGGGAACCAATAGTGATGGGAAGGAAACTGGAACTCAAAAAAGTGGTGTGGAAGGAAGAAAGAAACAACCAAACAGAAAAGAATGAAGAAACAAAAATTCAAAAAAAATTAGAAGCTTAGGAACCTCTAGGACATCTTTAAACGTTCTAACATCCAAATTATAGGGTACCAGAAAGAGAAGAGGAAGAGCAATAAGTGGAAATGTTATTTGAACAAATAATAAAGGAGAACTTCCCCAGTCTGGCAAAGGAAATAGACTTCCAGGAAGT
This sequence comes from Sturnira hondurensis, assembly GCF_014824575.4. Classification (NCBI taxonomy): domain Eukaryota; kingdom Metazoa; phylum Chordata; class Mammalia; order Chiroptera; family Phyllostomidae; genus Sturnira; species Sturnira hondurensis. The sequence continues at coordinate 129,295 of NW_028095455.1, read as the reverse complement.
CCAGGAACTCAGAGAGTCCCAAAGAAGATGGACCCAAGGAGGAACACACCAAGGCACATCATAATTACATTACCCAAGATTAAAATGAAGGAGAGAATCCTAGAAGCAGCAAGAGATAAGGGGACAGTCACCTACAAAGGAGTTCCCATAAGACTGTCAGCTGATCTCTCAAAAGAGACCTTACAGGAAGAAGGGGCTGGAAAGAAGTATTCCAAGTCATGAAAGGCAAGGACCTACATTCAAGATTGCTCCATCCAGCAAAGTTTTCATTTAGAATGGAAGGGCAGATAAAGTGCTTCTCAGGTAAGGTTAAATTCAAGGAATTCATCATCACCAAGCCCTTATTATATGAAATGTTAAAAGGATTTATCTAAAAAAAGAAGATAAAAAATATGAACAGTAAAATGACAGCAAACTCACAATGATTAACAACCATACCTAAAACAAAAACAAAAACAAACTAAGCAAACACCTGGAACAGAAACAGAACCACAGGAATGGAGATCACATGGAGGGTTAGCAAGAGGGGAGTGGGAGGGGGAGAGAAGGGAAAAAGGTACAGAGAATAAGTAGCATAGATGGTAGGTAGAAAATAGACAGGGGGAGGGTAAGAACAGTATAGGAAATGTAGAAGCCAAAGAACATATATGTACAACCCATGGACATGAACTAAATGGGGGGAATGTGGATGGGGGAGAGTATGCAGGGTGGAGGGGAACGAAGGGGAGAAAATGGGAAAACTGTAATAGCATAATCAATAAAATACATTAAAAAATAAAACAAAAATAAAACCATTTTAAAATAGAACAATAATGATGTGGTAAGTATATTTTCATATCTTACCTTTTCTTTTTAATTTATAGAAAGCATTCTCCCATATTATTAGTCCTCAGAAACAGAATTATAAATGGTAGCATATGGCCTATTGAGTAGAGGTTCCAGTTATATTAGTCAGGGTAGACTAGATTATGCTGCAATGACAAACAACTCCAATATAATACACAAAGGTATATTCATGCTCATAGTCCATGTCCACTGTGGCTCAGCAGGGGCCTCTGTTATTTGTAGTTACTCAGAGACCCAGGGTGATATAGCAATCACTAGCTCAAATGTTGCTCGTTACCATGCCAGATGTAAAAAGAAAATATGGCAAAGTACACACTAGCTCTTATACCTTCTACCCAGAAGTAATGTACATCACTTAGGCTTACATTTAGTTGACTAAAGCAAGTCACATGACCACACTTAACTACCAATTAATTGCAGAGAAGTACAAACTTATTGTGCACACAAAAGTAAGAGATCCAAGAAATATGTGAAATAACTCCAATGACCACCACAAAGGACAAGGATGAGAATAAGCTATCTCTTTGGTCAGTTAGTTTGACCCGAGTCTTTTTATTTTATACTGTTAAAGTTTTGAAGACCCACCTGGGGATATGGAGAAGTCTGGATTTCCAGAAGAATAACAATAGGCAGCACCTTCCCCAGAGTTACTCAGAAAATTAGGGGCAGAGACATGGAGTGGAAAACCCAGTCCTGAGCAGCTGTTATTTGAGCTTCCAAGCCCTGCTGGGCACTCCCACAGTAATCACATCTCACTTAAGTCTCTGGTCAGTGAAGCAAAACCAACAAGCCCTTCCCTGCTTAAGTAGAAAGGGACAATATTTATCTGAATAAAGTCTCATTACAAGTGAGTGCAATGGACATGCTCTGGGCAAGTCCCAAGATTCCATCTCCCAAGGCAATGCTACGTAAGAAAGTGAGAGCCCAGAATGGCTTCTGAACAGCCTGGAACTCAACACTGTCACCACACAGTGTTTGGGGGTGAGGTAGAGCTGTTGTGGCAGAGAATGGGTATGGGAGAGTGAGAACCCTGAGCTGGTTGGGCCTAATTACTTTCTAGTGGGGCCTGTCCTCAGACTTCAAGAAGCTAAGGTAGGAGTGGGCTGGCATTAGATCATTTAGTACAGAAACAAGTACATCTACTATGGGGGAAGGTAGAAAGCCAGGGAGAACCTCTAGGTTATGAGTCAGCAAACTTTCTCTGTAAAGGGCCAGATTGTAAAAACTTTAGATATATTGTAAAAAATTACACACACACACACACACACACACACACACACACACACACTTCTCTATTGGAATTATTCAACTCTGCCAGCAAAGGCAAGGGAGAGGGTATGGATGTTTTGTGGGGTCGGGGAGGACACAATGAGCATGGCTGTGTTTCAGTAAGATTTTCTTTTACAAAAATTATAGGCCCCCTTTTAGTTGATACATATCGCTGAATAGTAGAGTTAACTCTGGCTGATTCCCATTTAATAGGTGCTTAATGAAAATACAATATTTCCTAAGATGTAATAGGCTTTCAAAGGAAGAGAAAGGCCCTTGCTTACTTTCTACAAATTTATAATTTAGTACTTTGGAAGCTGCAGATGTTAATTATGTGAGCTTTTTATTCAGCATAGATACTATAATTAATACATTTATTTTCCTTTATTAGATGTATGCCATACAGGACATTAATGTTTATAATCTGGTCCCATGAACCCAATTTTAATAAATCCAATACCTGTTTTTTCAGGATAAGAAAAAACAATTTAAAAGTAAATGACAAATCAGAGAAAAACTTATATAAAATATATAGCAGGCAATGGGTTAACTGTAAGGAAAGGCATATTAAAAAGATATATAAGCCCTGGCTGGTGTAGCTCAGTGGATTGAGTGTGGGCCTGTGAACCAAAGGATCATGGTTCAATTCCCAGTCAGGGCACATGCCCGGGTTGTGGGCCATTTACCAGCAGGGGATGCACGAGAAGCAACCATCCATTGATATTTCTCTCCCTCTCTCCTTCCTTTACCCTCTAAAGATAAATAAAATCTTTTAAAAATTTAAAAATCAAAAAAAATATACAAAAGATGTGCACAAGCAATTCCCAAGGAAAGTAAAACCTATAAATATGTGAAAAATGTTTTATCTCACTAATAATTTTAAAACCCAAATTAAAATAACAATGACTTACAATTTTCAAATTAGCAAAATTTAAAAATAATACCCTGCATTAGGACAACTGAGAAAACTAGTTCTTTCATATGTTGCTAATATAAATAAGTACAACTTTTTAGAGGGCAATTCAGCAATACATTTTGAGCCTATAGTTTTACCCCAGTAATTCTACATCTTAGATTTTTATCGTATGGTAATAATCATAGTTGCACATAAAAATTTATATACAAGGCTATTAATTATGATAATGTTTAAATAACTAAAATATAAAATAACTCTATGAGGTAGGTACTAAATATCTAATAATAGGGAAATAGTTAGATAAATCCTGGTACATGTGTACAATAAAACATCATAGAGCCATTAATTATATTTTTGGTACATAGGTAATACTAATAATATAAATTAAGTTCAAAAACCAAGGCACACCTGGCTAGTGTAGCTCAGTGGATTGAGCATAGGCCTGAGAGCCAGAGGATCGCAGTTCAATTCCCAGTCAGGGCACATGCCTGGGTTGCAGGCCAGTTCCCTGCAGGCCAACTCCCAGCAGGGGACGCACAAAAGGCAACCATACATTGATGTTTCTCTCCCTCTCTCCTTTCCCTCTAAAGGTAAATAACTAAATAAAATCTTAAAAAAAACAACAAGGCACAGATATAATTTAATTTTGTAAAAATTTAAATATGGAAATATTAAAAATTAAATAGGAATATTAAATATTAACCATGGTAATCTCTATGCAATGGGTTATAAATCATTATTTTTAAAATATTTTATTTATTTATTTTTAGACAGAGGGGACAGGAAGGAGAAAGAGTGGGAGAGAAACATCAATGTGTGGTTGCCTCACATGTATCCCCTACTGGGGACCTGGCCTGCAACCAAGGCATGTGCCCTGACTGGGAATCAAACCAGCAATCCTTTGCCTCACAGGCCCGTGCTCAATCCACTGAGATACACCAGCCAGGGCTATTTTTAATTTCTTTATACTTTCTATACTCAGAAAAAATATATACATAATTTTTAAATGTTCTAAAAATTATTATATGTTATTCTTTTTTGAGCTGGCAGATGTAATTAAAATTAAACAAGATTTATCTTTTGGTAGTGAGCCAAATTTGGCCAAAATCAGTTACATTTTTAAAAATTTATCACAGAATAAATTTATCACAGAATAAATGACTGTATTTTTTGGACCATAAGACACACACAGGTTTAAGAGGAAAACAGGAAAAAAATTTTTGAAGCAAAAAATGTGGTAAAATATTTAATAACATAAGTAACATAATATTTCACCAATGTAAATGTAAACAGAACTCAACAGCAGCATTAAGAACCTTTATTCCTCCCAAATTTTGGGGAAAAACAAACAAACAAAAAAGTGTGTGTCTTATAGTCCAAAAAATACAGTGAATGAAGAACAGACAAATGGACATTAAGACAAACATCAAATACCCATAGTCGCATTAGCTTTAATATCTCACTTCATTACCTTGACTAGGTAGACTAAAATATGGACACATGGAAGGAGCCAGAAAATAATGCTGTGATCATGTGCATTAAGAGTGGCACATACTGTGAGTACAATACAGAGGGAACATAAAGAGGGGTGGGTTGGGGAGACAGTCTGACAGATTAAGCAAGGGAGTAAAGTGTAGTATATAGGTGTGGGCTCTGGACCTGGATACCTGGGTCCATGTAAGCCTACAGAGGAGGTGGGACTTAGTTAAGAGTATGTATCTAGCTCACAGAAACACTTGAATCTAAATCTCTTTAATTTTAGTTATGATTTTTTAAATAAAAATAAATATTTCAGGCATAAAACAAAGTATAGAGAATAACACAATGGAACACCTATATATTCAGCACCCAGTTTAAGAGGTTAAATGTGGTGTTTATCATTTCTATGCTGTTTTTGTACTCTTACTTCACATGACTGTTTCCATAAACACTGCTTAGCAATTGTTTGCATGTGTTTAAAAATCTCTATAATATAGTCCTGGCTGGTGTGGCTCAGTGGATTGAGCACCAGCCTATGAACCAAAGGGTCACTGACTGGATTCCCAGTCAGGGTACACGCCTGGGTTGAGGGCCAGGTCCCCAGTAGGGGGTACAAGAGGCAACCACACACTGATATTTTTCTCCCTCTCTTTCTCCCTCCCTTCCCCTCTAGTAATAAATAAATAAAATCTTTAAAAAAAAATCTCTGTAATAGGTCATATGTTGCCTATATCTTTCTGCAATTTATCTTTCCCCTCAACATTATATTATTCAGATTTATCCATCTCAAAAATATTTCTGGTTTTGGTGCTTTCATTTTTATCATTGTATGGTCTTATTCATCTATTCTCTTATTGGTTTATATTTGATTATGTCTAATTTGTTGCTATTACACATACAGTACCAAGCATATCCCAGTGTGATTTCTGTGATGTCTGTGTTAAGTGGTGACCTGACCTCTTTACCACATATTCTCAAGTAAGCGAGTCAGAGAGGGGAGCTTTACTCTCTCACCTCTCAGGCTCTCCCTTCTCCAGGCTGGAAAGTACAGAGGGTGACTGTAATTGGTTGAAGGGGGGCAGGAATTAGTCCCATTACTTTAATTTGATTTTTGATTAAGATAGTTACTTTATTTTCAACTTTATATGCCATTAAAAGAGGGTGTGCAATTTTTCTGTTTATAAGGAGCTGCATTGGTTAAAAATGGTTCTTATATCCTGTTAATCCAGAGAAGTCACTCTAAAATAGTGCAATATTCAGACAGCGTGGCAGGTTACAGAGCAAAACATTTAGGATGGCAGCAAGCCTTTGAGCATTTCTCAACTCCCCAAATAGATGCTCTGACTTTATTACTCAAATCATAAGCTGGTTCCTGACTATATTCTCTCTGGGAAAGAGATTGCAAACTAGCCAATGACATATTCAGTTAGCCCATAGGCATATTTTATTTGCTTTGTTTGGTATTTGAAACACTTTCCGCCAGCATTTAATAACTAGGACACTTTATATAAAAGTCTAAATTTGTATCTTCTCTGGCAATGTTAGGTTAGTGAAAAATTGACAGGGAATAGTCTCTCCAATTTGTTGCTGTCCCTACTGCTCCCTATTTTATTACATTAGGCCTTTTCTACTCATTCCATCACCTACCTGGCCCTGGTGGGCAAGTGAGTTTTCCACCTCTCCCCTCAGGCCTTTTGTTATTTCTTCCTTATGCCAAACAGATGAAGGAGTCACTTATACAAAGACTTCAAGCTAATGAAACTCAAGACACATACTAGGGTTTCTCCAATAGAAACTTAACTGTAGGCCAAGTAGACCAATTTACAGGAATGAAGGACTTTTTGTTTCCTGGAAAATAGATGTTTTAGTCAGGACTGCCAGTGTTGAAATTTCTCTGAGCCAACAAAATTTTACTGCTGATTCAGAGAAGTTCAGTGTAACTGGACCTCAGGCCCAGGCCTGTGCTGCATATGTTTCCATCTTTTTATGCACAGGGATGAGTAACAGGGACAGTGCATATTTTCACAAACGTCTTTCAAGGAAGCGGTGAGGGATAGGAAGGGGATAGGAGCAAATTTCACTCCTTTGAGTCCTATTTTGTGCCTATGAGATGCCATATTTTATGTTTAAGCCAGATGCAGACCCTGTTATTTGAAGATATTTTCGGGCTGTTTTCATAATTGGTGCCTCTGGAATTTGGGAAATATATTCAGCAAAATTCTGAAGTGAGTAATATTCTGAGTAGTTGTCTGAATATTCTGAGTAGTTGATACAAATTTACTTAGAAATCTCTATGATTTGCCTATCATCATTTTAGCGAACTCATGAACTCATGTGTCACAACATGTGACTTTTAGACTACAAAAGGAGAGGCAACTTTCCTAAGTAAGCTAAAAATACCCATTTTACAACATGAGCCAGACCTGTCAGCCCCAACAAACAGTGTTTCCACAGTCTAAGCTTTTCACCCAACCAGGCTGAATGATCTCAACAATCTTACTTCTCCTGACCTCCAGATCACATCTGTTTTCTTCCTCAAATTCTAGCTCCAGGTCTGTCAACCCCATAAGGAGCCTTCTATTCCCTTAGCATTACCCTTGATCCACAGCCCCCACCTTAATAAGTACTGCAAAAACAACAGTTGTTGATTGCATCACAGCTGAATATCTTCCCCTTGGCATTAAATTTTGACCATGTTTCTAAACACATGACCTCACATGTCCTGTGAGGTATTCTCTGGGAGTCTTTGGCCACACAGACAGACCAAAGCTACATAATTCTTCTGTACCTGTACAGCAGACGCCATCTTTGTTCTCCAAGAAAGGTATGGAACAATGCAACATTGTGAGAACAACTAGCTGAAATGTCACTGAACAAGAAATTTTTGTACAGGCCCAAACTATTCAGTTACCTTTCGTGATAATAGAACAGTGGCTATTTCTTAATGCAAGCTGGGAGAAACAAATAGGTGAAGAAGAAAAGTCATGACTACTCAATAATTTCATTGACTTCACACCTGTTTGTGGTGACATATCTTTTTGTCATGTTTAAAAAAGGAAAATCTCAGTGATGGAATAAAACTAACAAGACAATTGTTCTGTTTATAGGTTAAAAGGTGGAAGAACAAAGTAAATTGAAAACAGACTAACAGTCAAGATGATGTCATAGGTTAACACTGTACCCACATCCTCCTATGGACAACCACATCAAAATCACAACTGAACTACAGAACCATCATTGACAACCACCTGAAGTCTTACTGAGGAGAAGAAGCCCTATGAGGATATAAAGAAAAAGCCACATTGAGACTGGTAGGAGGGACAGAGATGCAAATGGGCTGGTCAGACCCCCCATGTGTGGTGAGTATTGTACAGAGCAGGTTTAGCATCCGTATCTGCCAGGTAATTCTTTAGACACTGGACATATATTGGTGAATAAGAGAAATACAGTCCCTGTACTTGTGAAACTTAAAGACTCATAGATGAAAGAGAACTTGACATTATTTTTGTAGTAATGTCAACATCACCCTGGAGCCCTAATCTGTTGAATAGTTCCACTTACAGGGAAATGGTGAACAGAACCTTTAATGGGCTGACAGCATCTGCCCTCCCAATACACCTTGATGTGCAGAGTTGGTCACTGAGGCATAGGTAGATAAATCTGTCTAGGAGCCAAGGAACTTTCTGAACAGAAAGGAACTAAAATCAACTCTCCCTGATGAACTGAGAAGTTCATAAAAGTAATGGCTCAAGAGAAGGAAGTTAGGAGTGGTGTCCCAAGTTCACCATAAAGGCTGAGAGCAGAAGAGGCTGGCTGGACACAGCTGAGGCTGAGGCAGGAAGGGCCTCCTCTCTTATCATCCCTGGTGGGTCCCGCTTTGGGTGCAATGCCAGAGCATGTGAGGGGAGCCAGGAGAGTTGTCATCTTGCAACACTCTGATCTGTATGGGTACTGAATCAGCAAGTGTACCTATGGGTGGTGGATGGAGACACCTGGAGGGAACAGGGATGTTGCATGGCAGGAGTAGAAACAGCAGCAGCTTAAAACCAGGGCCCTCTGGTGACCTGACCTAGCTCCCCAGTAGCCTTATTAGAAGTAGCACTAGCCTAGCCCTGTGGGCTAAGTAAATCTCCTGGAAGTTTGTGGAAGGTGAGGAAGTACCTGCAGTAAGAGGGAAACATTGGACTTCTTACTAAGAGGGACAGGTGGATGCTTGATAAATTAATTGGAAAATTGAAAGATATGCAATTGCATTTATACCCCACTATTAAAATAGAACCTATATGTGCAATTGTGTGCTGAGTATATTGAAAGAAGTAGGTGGTATCATAGCATCTGACAAGGAGATTTAATGTAATTGGTGGGATAAGGGGGTAGATTCAGGGGAGACTTGATGAAATATAAGCTTAGCTGAGATTTAATGGTTGACCCCAACTCTGGTACACAATAAAAAAAAGTATTTTAAGAAGGACAAATAGTATTTGAAAAAAACTCATATTTGAAAGAGGGGGATGTCTTTTAAGACTAGAAAATCCTGTATGGCTAAAGCTTGGATAACAAAGGTGATGGTGATACAGTACAAAGCTAGAGACATGAGTCACACCACTCAGTGAACAATAGGAAACCGTGGAAGAAATATAAACAGAGGATAGGTGATAGATTTGAGAATTTAAAAGACCATGCTAGCTAAAATTAAAAATCAACCATAGTGGAGGCAGCAGGAGCAGATGCAGGGAACTGAGTTAGGAGGCTTCTGCTCTCATCCAGGTCAACTCAACTATACAATGTTCATTTGCATGTCACTTCCCATTTTACAGAGAGGAAAATCATCCTGAAGAATTTAAGTGATTTGTTCAAGACCATACAACCAATAAACAGCAGCATCATGTCCAGACCTAACCTTCTGAGCTTGGATTAAAGCTCTGTCCGCAGTATCAGGTGTTCTCAAACTTTTTCCGTCACCCGTGAGTTCACGCACATGACCACTGCGCTTCCACACCGGTATCCGTGCATCTCCTATGTAAGAAGGCAGATCCCAAAGCATAAGAGTTAGAGAGGGGGATTAGTATAGTACATAGACAACCATTGTTTCAATATCATTCATTAAAAACAAAAAAGGAATCATTTGCAAATTTATTCATTTAATCCTTATTAGCAACAAATGTCTCCGCCACTGCAGTTGGTATCTGAGCCTTACACCCAGGATTGGAATGAGGGGGAGAGGAGGATTTTTTTCCTGCTCTAATTTTGAGTATAACTCCATTTCAGTCTCCCAAAGGGAGAATGACAGAAGGCTCTGCTGCTTATTTCTATAGTGTCTAGAGGGTTCTCAGCCCCAGGCCTGGTAACTTGGTATAAAGCTATTTCTGAGAGGGAAGTGAAAAAAGGAATGGAAGAAGATTAGAGTCTATTGAGCTGCATCTGCCATGACTCTCCAGTCACAGATTTGCAGAAGTGATTCTGTTTAGTCAAAGTTCTGTCAAAGGACCTTGTAGTGAAGGTCCTCCTTTATAGTGAAGCGCCCTTGACCTACATGTCTGTCACTTTTCTCTCTCTCTTTTCTTTCTTATTCCTCCTTTCCTCTCTGTTTTCCCCCCTTTTCTTCTCTTCCCCTTGTTTTGACAATAGCTCCTTGGGTTCAACAGTAGGGGGAATTAGTTCTTGGGGTCAACAGAAACCTAATACATACATATGGCAATGGGCAAAAGTAGAGTATGACAATATTTCATGGCAGATGGGAATATAGAAGTTAGACTATAAAAGCAGGAAAACAACCACTTAAAATCCCCCCGATCCTCAAATGGTGACCACTTGAAGTTCCTACTGAGTTATTCCAAGATGTCTTTCTTTTTTTAAAGACAAAGTCAATTTCCAGTCAAGTTGGTGGCATTAGCAGACATGGCTCACCTCTTTACACAACCACATCAAAATTACAACTTACTATAGAACAGCCATCACTCAGAACCATCAGAAATCAAGTTGAATGGAAGTCTGACAGCTACAGAATTAAAGAAACCATATCTATCCAGACTGGTAGGAGGGGCATAGACTCAGAATGGGCTGGTCTCATACCCATGCATGGTGGATAAATATTCAGGAGGGGTATCTTGGGAGTGAGGAGTCCCAGTCTCACACCAGACTCCCAACCCAGGTGCCAGTGCCAGAAAAATAAGTTCCCACAACGTCTGGCAGCAAAAACCTGTGGGGATTGGGTTGGTAGAAGAAACTTTTGGAGTCCCAAGAAGTTCTTCTTAAACAACCCACACACAGACTCACCTACTCAGACTCACTCCCTCTGAGCTCCAGAACTGGATTACCAGCTTGAAAAACACCAGTGGTATACGGGGAATAACTGAAGCATCTGGAATCAAGGGGAGTAGAGGCCATTCTCCCTTTTCTAAACCCACCACAGAGCCAGCAAGCTGGTGCCACATCTGAGACTCCATAAATCTGGCTAACACTGTTCAACCCGCCCTGGAGATGCCCAGAGATTCCACCCCAACCAAGCTGTTTTTCCATATGAATGGCTGGTCTTGGTTCATGATTTACAACTTCATAAATCCCCACAAACAACAGCTGGTCTCAGTGAGCCCCAGGCCCAGCGCTAGCAACAACCAGCTTAACTTCATACTTTGGCTTAGCCTGGTGATCTCCAAACCCAGCACAAGTAGCAGCCATCTTAGATTGCTTTGTAGCTCAGGAGGGGAGGCACTGGGCAAAACACTGGTGGGGACTGACCTTGGCCTGCACCAGCTGGGAAACCCCAGGGCTTGTGTACCTAGTGAACAGCTACAGACCATATCAGAGCACTACCACCCTGCCCCTGCACAGCTGATCCTCCACGAAGGACAAAGGTTGGTGGTCAGTGGTCACAGCCAATCTTTGCAGCTGGCTGGCCTGGATAAATCCCTCCCATTGACCTGCCAACAGCAATCAAGGCTAAACTACAAGAGGAGAGTGTACTCAGCCCACACGAAGGGCATACCTTGAATATTCAGTTTAGGTGATAGGGGACATTGTGCCAGTGGACCCTAAAGGACACCTACTACATTAGGCCACACTAACAAGATACAGAGTCAAAAGTAGCTCTACCCAATACATAGAAACAAACACAGGGAGGCTGCTAAAATGAGGTGACAAAGAAACATGGCCCAAATGAAAGAACAGATCAAAACTCCAGAAGAAGAGCTAAATTAAATAGAAATAAGCAATCTGTCAGATGCAGAGTTCAAAACACTGGTTATAAGGATGCTCAAGGAACTTAGTAAGGAACTCAGCAGTATAAAATAGATCTAGTCAGAAGTGAAGGATATACTAATTGAAATGAAGAACTATTTATAGGGAAACAACAGTAGCATGGATGAAGCCAAGAATAAAATCAATGAAATGGAACATAAGAAACAAAAAAATCAACCAATCAGGACAAGAAAAAGAAAAGAATCCAAAGAAAATGAGGATAGCATAAGCAGCCTCTGGGACAACTTCAAGTATTTCAACATTTGCATCATAGGAGTGCCAGAGGGAAAAGAGAAAGAGCAAGAAACTGGAAATCTATTTTAAAATATAATGAAAGAAAACTTCCCTAAGTTGATGAAAGAAATAGACATGCAAGTACAGGAGGCACAGAGAGTCCCACACAAGATGGATGCAAAGAGGCCCACTCCAAAACACATCATAATCAAAATGCCAAAGGTTTAAGATAAAGAGAGAATCTTAAAAGCAGCAAGATAAAAGCAGTTAATTAATTACCTACAGGGGAGTTCCTATAAGACTGTCAGCTGATTTTTCAAAAGAAACTTTGCAGGCTATAAGGGACTGGCAAGATATATTCAAAGTCATGAAAGCAGGGACTTATAGCCAAGATTGTTCTACCCAGCAAAGTTATCATTTAGAATCAAAGGGTAGAAAAAGAGCTTCCCAGACAAGCAAAAACTAAAGGAGTTCATCATAACCAAACCATTATTATATGAAATGTTACAGGGACTTATTAAAGAAATAGATGAAGATCATAACTATTGAGAATAAAATGGCAATAAATACCTACCCATCGACAACTGAAATTAAAAACCAAACCAAGCAAATGAAACAGAAACAAAACTATGGATACAGAGAGCATTTTGATGGTTGCCAAACAGGAGGGTGCCTGTGGGGGAATGGGTGAGGAAGTGAGGGGAATAAGAAGTAAAAATAGGTAGTTACAGGATAGCCATGAGGATGTAAAGTACAGTATAGGAAATGGAGTAGCCAAAGAACTTATACTCATGACCCGTGGACATGAACAATGGTGGGGGAATTGCCTAAGGGAGTGGGGTGTACTGGGTTGAGAGTATCCAAAGGAGGTAAAGTCAGGAGAAGTGTAAGAGCATAATCAATAAGATATAATTAAAAAATAAAAATAAAAAATAAAGACAAAGCCATGTACATCTTGGGAGGAGTTCACTGGGTGCTGAAAAAGTGACAGTTTATGAAAGCACCAGATAGGACTGCTAATATTTGGGCCAGGACTCAAACGAAACAGGCAAGCTCTGTCCCCGTTGGTGCAATAGGAGTGGGAAGCTGCTGAAAGACCTCAGGGCACCACCAAACAGGTGCTTTCTCACCCCCCAATGGCCTCACACACTTTTCTCCTTTACTTACCCAACTAGGAGAATAAGATTCCTGAGGGTAGGGAGAGGGCATAGCCTAGCTCATGCCCAGAATGAAGAAAGAGGAGAAAAGAACTGAAGAAATCATCATGAAGGATCCTGGCATCCTCCCACCAGTGAACTCTGACCTCATAGCTGTCCAACGTTGCCAAAATAACACCAGGCTTGTGAGGCTGATGGCACTTCTCCGTTCAAAGAACAAAGCAAACAATTCCTGCCACAGGAACAAAATGTTCCTTTTAAAAATATTCCATGTAAGAGTTTTAGATCACTGAAGATTAGAGCCATTTTTTGAAGGAAAAAATATCATCAAAACAAACCCAAAGCAATTCGTAAGCACTGAGTGGATTTAGTGTGAAGTTGGGACGCCGTAGGCCTGTGGTACAAAGCAGAGTCTCACACTGCAGACACCCAGTCCACATGGTTACCATGAATAAAAGTCACTTACCTTTTCTTGAATAAAGCTTTCGGCAGAGTTGTTTTCTTAGGATTATCACTATAGCTATGACCATTAAAACAATGATAAAGGAAGGGATGAAAACATGAAGCAACAAAGGTGAAGGGACACTGGGTGTCATCTGACCTGGGTGAAAGAAAAGCACCAGAATCAAATACATGGTAGCTTAGAGGTAAACCAACAAGTTGGCCTTCTGAGTGAGTTATAAACAACAGGGCCAACTTACATCGAGCATTTATTTCATGCTAGGTACTGTCCTGGGACACTGTATGTATTAGCTCATTTACTCTTCACAACCACCCATGAGGAAGGCTCTGCTATGATCCCCATTTACTGGTAAAGAAAACTTCCCCAAAGTTATCAGTAAGTGACAGCTGATATGCAATTCAATCTGTCTAGTTCTAGATTCCGTGCTTTGCATCATTCTGACACATCCACCATATTCTTTGAATGTCTATCTATCTGTCTGTCTATCTATCTATCTATCTATCTATCTACCTATCTACCTATCACTGCTCTCTTTCCATTTGGAGTGTCTCAGCCTAAAACTATTCCCCAGTCCTCTGCACTTACAGTGCTTATTCTAAGTGCTTAGAATCTATATAATTACTTATCCAATTTCAGGAGCTCACAGGATCATTTAAAAATATATAAAATATTATAGATAGTATTAATATACAAACCCCAGTCATTGTGAATTACAGTAACTAGTCCTTTTCCTCCTTATTCCAGTGAATCGAGGTCCTGGCACTGAAGAAAAGATGAGTTTAGTAGAGAGGTGGGTGAGAAGAGTAATTTTGGAGCCTGGGGAAAAGCTTGTAAAGGAGAGCTCCAGATGTCTAAAGGTTAGAATGAGGGCCCCAGACTGACAAAGGACAGGGTTGGAGTGGGGTTCGCTGCAGGGAGATGGTAGGGGACCCAAGGTAAGCTGTACCTTTTCCAAAAGTCTGATTTTTGCCTCATGGAGTAACTTATACAGAATAAACATAACAGCCTGGTTCTAGAAACACCTGACAAAATGGCTCAGGAGGCAAGGCTCAATCCTGCCAACTGCCTTCCCCCTCCCCCAATATAGTGCTTTCTGAGAACCATAGACAGTTTTAGCTGAGAAGGGAGGAGGCATTATCTAATCTGAGCCCCTCATCTCAGAGTTGAGAAAGTAAAGCTTAAAGATGCCAAATACTCTATCTAAGGCCATCATTACTAAGTAAATGGCAAAGCCAGGATAGCAAACCCAGATCTCTCTGATCCAAAGCTCACGCCCAGCAGATATTTGTCTCTATCCAAGAGTGTGGTGAACACTAAGGAGAGGTCCCTACCTCAATATCTTTATGCAAACACCTGTTTTGTCCATGTTCTCTCAGAGTCCTTTCCACATACAAAAGCCTACTCATCCCTGAAGACTTTCTAATGTTGAACATCCAATAGGATATCAGTCTGCTTAGACTGTAAGTATTTGAAACGCAAAGACTTTATTTAAGTCACCTCCGACTCCCCTACAAAGCCAACCACCAACTATGTGAATGGTGTCAGTAAGCATTTATTGGACTAAATTGACCATTTAGTCCATCTAACTCAATCTTACTTCTCATTGGTAACCTTGTGGCAGACTGCTGCTTATTCCTTAAATCCACACTCCTTTTCTTCCCCAGTATTAGCTAGGTGTTAGCTGGACAATGTTTCTCAGACACTACATTCTAAGCCTCCTTGGTAGTTAGGTGTGGTCAGACATGTAAATTAACTTCAGGCCAAGAGAATGGGTCTTCTGAGTCTTGACCTTAAAACATCAAATGTGTTTCTTTTTCCTTTCTGAAGGCTGAAACAAGGCTGTGACCCAGCTTTAGCAATTCAATAGGGATAACACCTGTAAAATGTCAAAGCAAGATAGAAAGAACCTCAGTCACTGAGTGCCTGTATGGAATATAGCCACTCACCTGCTCTGAACCACGTTCTCTCTGAATATTAGAGAGAAATATACTTTTATCATGTTAGAGTCTCTATATGTTGAGGTCTTTTAGCCCATGTCCTAATACATATTCTTCTAAATTGTTTTCTAATATGTGCATGCTACTTAACAATAATATGGTGCTGTAATGGGAAAGCTACCTGTTTTATCCTTACCCACAGTCCTACCACTCACAAGGAAGCCATACCTCTTGCTAAAGGTGCCATATTCTTTTTTCTTGTTTCCATCCTTTCTGAGTGCTAAGGACTTTATAAGTGTATTTCATTTAATCTTCACCATAATCCTATAAGGTAGCTACCATCATTTACCCCATTTCACAAATGAGACAGGAGACAGTTCTAGGGTGGCTCAAGTCCTTAGAGCTAGTAGGTAGCAGAGAGGATTTGAAATAAAAGTTTATCTGACTTTAGAGTCCATGCATTTGACCACTGCCAGAGTCACCGCCAGGCCTCCTGGAAGGGCTTCCCTGGCAGCCCTGTAAGAATCTGTGCTCTAGTCCCACTGTATTTCCTATGAAAATACAACAGCTGACTGAGTAGAAGAAACTGTCTCAAAAGGAAAATCATCTCACTGCTCCTTAATTTCTGATTGAAAGTTAGGATGTTCAGTCACCATCTTAGAGTTCTGGGAGCACCCCCCCATGCCCAGAATGTCATTGCTGTATTTGTTTGATTCATTAACTTCTGAAGAAGCTTGTGGTGGGTCAGGGAAATCAGGAGTGAGCTGCTGAACTTATGAGAAACAACAGAAAAGGAACAGTCATAAGACAACAAAATGCTTTTGAGAACTAGAAGCCAGGAACCCATGTGTGGGAAGATGTGTGAATTTTTGTTATTTTGTTTATTTGTATCACAAGCTAGTGCATCTTTGCCTGTTCAGACCTGCCTGTCCACCTAGTCTGGCTGCAGGGGTAATGGGTCTGGGATGTCTAAGACTAAGTCTTCAACCCCTTAATGTGACCTTTATTGAGCACTTATTATGAGCAGAATACTCTGCTTTTGCTTTAGTCTGAGTATAAAGACACGTGTGAATAATTAAAATACCTGGAAAATAAAATTGCAATGAAAGAGAAAAGATAAGTATAGTCACAAACAAAGTGGTACAATTGGTCCTAGGAGGCGAGATGAGGGAACACTGCTTGTATCCAGGAGTTTCCTGAGCTGCCCTGGAGATTGGGTGGGCTTGAGATGGTGAATAATGATATTTTATGTGGCAGAAAGTGCCTGAGCAATGAAGTCATGGAGATGGGAGAGGGTCAAGCAAGTTCAGAGGGGACATGGTGAGGAAGGGGAGCTGACTACAGCAGAGGATCCATGTCAGGGGACAGTAGGGCTGGGAATGATGGGTAAATCTAGGCTGAGAATTTCTAATTGCACTAAGATTTCTCCATCTCCCTGCTGGTTGCATTCATGAGCAATATCCCACACTTTGAGCTGACTCTGCGGCCCCTCTCACAACTGTTGACTATTTAGTCAGCTATGTTGGCTTCCAGTCAGATAGGGATTATCTTAGTTCATTCTTAACTTCTCATAGCCTCATGGCTTCCAGAGAAATTATCAGTCTGCCCTTCCACTTCTCTATCATGAAAAAAACCTCTGATGTAATCAGTAATGCAAAGGGCAGAGTCTAGTCATTTCCAAGTTCATTCTTCCCAGGCCCATATTTCTTTGTGGAGATCCTCATATAAGTGTTCTTCTAGAAAACCACATTTCATCTAAAGTATTGGCCTACACTTAACCAGGCATTCCTTGCATATTTAAGCTCCTGTTGTCCACATCAACTTTGATAATGTAGCCTTGTATTTGCTTTTCCTTTTTTCCTCCTAAACATCTAATTTCTACTCCTTGGAATCACTAACTGAATTCTTGCATGCCAACAAGTCCTTTTCATAGGCTCTGTTTTGTCTAAGACAAAGAAAAATATAATGACAGCATAGTGAATGTTCTATAAAGTCAAATTATTCAATACTAGGGACTGTTCTTTATTCTGAGATGATAGTCTTTGTGTGGTAGAATAATGGCTCCCATCAAAGGCATCCGTGTTCTAATTCCTGAGACCTGTGACTATGTTACCCTATAGCGCAAAAGGACTTTGCAGATGTGATTACATTAAGTAACTTGAAATGGGTAAAGTATCCTGAATTATTGAGTTGAGGTTGGGGGCCAGCATCTACCGTAGTTACAAATGTCCCTACAAGGTAGAAAAGGGAGGCAAGAAGTCAAAGAAAGAGATGTGATGACAGAAGCAGAGGTCTGAGTAATGCATTTGCTGGCTTTGAAAGTGGAGGAGCAGCCCATGAGCCAAGGAGTACATGTGGCCACGAGAAGCTGGAAAAACCAAGAAGATGAATTCTCCCTTAGAGGTTCTGCTATCCTCTTGACACCTTTGATTTGAACTTGATGAAGCTCCTTTCAGACTTCTGACTCCCAGAAGTGTGCGTCAATAAATCTGTGCTATCGTAAGCCCACAAACTTTGTGGTAATTTTTTATAGGAGCAATAGGAAACTTATATACTTGGCGATAAAATGAAATGATTGTGATACTAGAAGTTAGTTGATCTTCTTGGGCAAATAAATGTTCCAACCTGGTACATAAAAAATGGTCAGATTTCCAAAACTTGAAACTTTGCTAGTGTAGGAAGTTCAAAAGTACAGGATTCAGCATAGCCAGTGAAAGCTCTGCAGGATTTTGTAAGAGGTTACTTTTCCTGTGAGACCACCAAACCATGCAACTGGCCAGCAAAGTGATATTCACCCTGCTGACTTAGGACACTGTGCCTGAGTCGAATGACGAGCTTTTGTGCTAGGTATTTTCTGTTTCCTCTTCTGATCCATTATGTACACTTCAACACTCTGCTCTGAGCTCTGCGAGGTTGATCTCTATGGACCATATCAGTGGACTCCCTTGTTCTCTAACTTCCAGCTGGGTTCAGCCAATGGTGGGGCACCAGCAGGACATCAGAGGGTGGGAGGAGAGTGAGGTTAGTGTATTCACTCATCAGCTCCCACCCTTTGGAGTTGCTGTGGGCAGCAACACCCTCCCACTAGAGGCCATGGTTCCTGTCAAGAGGTGCTCTCCCCACAGCCCCCTTCTCCAGGTTTTAGTCACCTTCCCAATAGTGGTAATGGCTCTCCCATTGTAGAAGCCCCAGGGTCTGTCACTATCCTCAATAGTTTCTCTAAATCCTGACCACAACTTCATAAATAGTCCTTTATTACGTTCTCCTCAAATTACTCATTCTGAGTGTGCCATCAGTTTCTCACCTGAACCCTGACCAACACAGTCAGGAAGGGCAGGCAGCTCTTACCTGGAGAGACAATGAAGGCTGATGTAAGCTCCTTCACATTTGCATTCCAGAACTCACAGGAGAAGTTTCTGCCAGGGAGTGGCTTTACGCGCAGAACACTAGTCACCTGGTAGAGGCCATCAGAAGTCTCCATGTGGCTTGTGTTGGCAGAAACATTGATATTTGGCCAGGATACTTCTGCCAGGGGATAACCTTTAGCCTCGCAGGTGAGCTCTACCTCATCTGTCCTTGGGACCTGAACCACTCGAGTGTGTATTTTCTTATAGGAAGCTGGACAATAGAAGAAAAAAATTAATGTCTTTCTTTTCTGATTCCTGCAGAGCTCTGTCCCCAATGTCACGTGAATAAAATGATCATTAACAATATTACATAATAATGGTTTAAATTTTTAAAAAACATTTCTTTCATCTCAGATGTTATGCTATTCTACACACATCGAATTATTTAATTTGTACAACAAAAGTGGCATTGTTGATATTCCAAATTTTTGTGGGAGGTAATTGAAGAGTCAGGGGTGGAAGCTGGTGGAGTCGATGTTTGTGCAATACAAGTTCGGTTTCTAATCTCAGCAGTACTTTATTCCACCACAGTTTGTGCACTCCTACATTACTGCACATTATCTGACAACTGAAAACTAGAGAAAAAGGGTGCATAGATACAATTACTAGCTAACCCCATATCTCACTTTAGATTTTTTTCCTTATATCTTCAGGAGAAATTTTTCTTTCCACTTCCTCCTTGCTTCTGTTCTCTTTGAGATTAGGAGGAGGAAAAGACCTAGATTATATGTATAAATAGTCAGAAATTGGGTATATTTATTTATTTCTCTCCAACACACATACACACACACACAGTTCTGTGCAGTGTATGCTGAGTGAGTTAAACCAATATGGCTGCCTGCCCTCTAGAAAACAGATCTAAAATAGACACAGGTGATGAGAGCAAGGACACAGAGAGAAATTGTCCAATTATCTTAGATGGTAGCTAAAAATAAGTATGTATTAACATGTGCAGATACCAGGAAGTGTGGAAAATAACCTGTTGATTTTTGGAGAAGGGAAGAGGGAATGATCAGTAGCTTTTATTAAGCAGAAAATACTTCCTAAAGAAACAGAATTTCAATACAATCTTTGAAGTCAAGATCGATAGACAGATGGCACATGTGTGATAAAACTTATTTTTCCTTAAATTGTTGGGAGAAGTATAAATGGGCACAATCTTTGAGAAGCAAATTTGCATGAAAATAGTCATAACGGCTATACGGACAAAAATAGAACATGTATGACTTACTGTTTTCTAGGTACTGAGTGTCATGCCCTGTGCTTTTACATTCTGCAGGAAGCATGTTCATGCTCCTCTCCAGTTCCTGCTCATTGAGCACCTTCCCTGTGCATCCCTAAATTATGAGTAGCTAATTTGACTAGTTATAGCCAAAGACACTCACTGTGTTATGCATGGGTCACTGGAGAGCAGGGTGACCACACCTTCAAATGCTGTTATAAACCTGTGGCCCTCTGTTGGAGTTTTTGTCTCCATATGACAAAGCACACACAGCTGGCCCTGCTGGCCTGCCTCCCTCAAAAAGCTCTGATGTCTTCCCAGCTCACAGTATTCCAGCTCCAGCTGGGGATTGGTAGGTGGGGCAGATCTTATCCATGAGGCTGAATGGATGAGTGACCTCAAGGTCTGATCTGCAAACCTGAAATCCTAGGTTAAAGATGAAGGAACAAGAAAGAGGCCCCTGTTCCAAGTCATGTTCTCCAGTGTAATCACCAGAGAAGCCCCAAAATTGGGAGCAAGGAAAGGGAAAAATCATATGTTCATCCAGCTATTAATGTAAAAATTGGAGCTCATTTCCCATTTGGTATTGATTCTTATGTATATATAGCTCACTTAATCTAGATCTTAGAGAGGAGCAGAGGTGACTGGCTCTAAAACCTGACTCCCTCCCCTTAACATACATTATGCTATTTAAACTACACAAGGACCCTATGAGAGGTAAAATTCATTCCCATTTTGTAAATAAGAAGACAGTTGGACTGGGGTAGTTGGGGAGAGAGGGACTTGAACTCATCCTTTCTGAATTCTGCATTGGATTCTCAATGTAACTGCAAAAGTCTGGGGATGGGACAATATAGAAGGGCATGTTTTCCTGGGGGACTTAGGAGTACCCAGAGCTAGTACATGAGGAGAATCAGGCTCTGAACCAGCCTACTGAAGAGCTTGAGCTGGCTAGACTCGCCAGTCTTCTTGAAGCCAAATTTTGGTCTGTCTCTAGCAATCAAACAGTGTCTCAGTCATGCATTCTGAATACTCATTTTATTTATCTATACTTTCCCTGCTTGGTACAATAATCATTTTATTCTATTATATTGTAGGTTATTTCTGAAGCTGTGGGTCTTAGAGGGAGATGGAGGAGAATAAATAGATTCATAGGAGTTGTGTTATGTGGGTGAAGCTCTGGTCTGCTCCCACAGGGTAGGTTGGGATAAGAAGTTGATCTTCATGGCCAAGTTGAAAGGTGATTTCAGCAATAAGAGGGGTCAGGAATCAGGACTGGACTTAGGACTTAGTCCTAAGGCTTGGACTTAGAGATATATAAATGAGCAAGCCGATGGGAGAGGTGTTCAACTAAAAAAATCAGCAAGTTTTGGGGTAGGGACAGGAGACTACATCTATATTTATACAACCTAAAGCCACCTCTACAGCTTCTTTTCTATTTGGGAAGTGGCTAAAATGGAATCATTATCAGCAACACACAATGGGGAAGCTGGATTGAGGGTATTATTCTTAGAAAAAGATGACTAAATTTTAGAATTTCAGAGGTGGGAGTGGTTTGGAAATTCAACTAGCCCAACTTCCTGCTTAATGAAAAATATCTTCTTTAACAACTTTGCTAGATACTTTGATGATTGTTTCACGTGCATTTGGAAATAATGTATATTCTGTAGTTGTTGGGTATAAGTTTTATGTATGTCAATTAGGTCAAGACAGCTGTGTTGTTCAACTCTCGTATTTTCTTTTTTGTTTGTTTAATCAATTATAATAGAAATGAGTTCAAGTCTCCAAATATGATTTTGGCTTTGTTTTTTCTCCTATTAAGCCTGTCAACTTTTGTTTTACATATTTTGAAGCTGTGTTGTTAGATGTACATACATTTAGGATTATTATGTCTTCCTGTTGAATTGTCTTTTTTAGCATTATAAAATATCCCTTTTTATCTTTAATAATATTTCTCTTCTAATGTTAGTAACTTTCTAGATAACTAACTTTTCATTAGTACCTCTATGAATGGAAGCTCCTAGTTCCAGAAGTAGTCTTTGCCACTATTAGACAATAAAAAATTAAACTTTCATTGGAAAAGTCATCCTCATGCCAAGCCAAACTTTGCCTCATGGTAGCTTCAGCCATGGGCTCTTGTCTGGTTTAGTAAAACAACATGTGATATAGTTGCTGAGAACATTGGCTTCATAGTCTGGAAGGTGTGGGCTGGTTACATGACCTTCAGGGTTTTCATTTATAATATAGTTACAATACTACTTATCCTTTAATAGGAGTGTTAGAAAGACTAAATGAGTTATGTGCCTAACACGTAGTAAATACTCAATATTAATTGAGTTAGTAATTATTATTACCTCATTCATATGAGAAGACAACCCTTCAGGTATTTGAGGATAATTGGTGAGACTCCATATAGTCTTTTCACCTTTAGATAAAACATGTGACTTTCTTTCCTTTTTTGAAATAATATCTTTATTTTTCATTGAGATATAATGGACCCATAATATTATATTAGTTTCAGGTGTACAACAAAATCATTCGATATTTATATATATTGTGAAATGATCACCATAACAAGTCTAGTTAATATCCATCACCACACAGCTACAATTTTTTTCTTGTGATGAGATTATGATGATTTACCCTCTTAGCAACTATCCAATACACTATTAACTATAGTCATCATGCTTTACATTACATCCCAATAACTTATTTTATAACTGGCAGTTTGTATCTTTTGACACTCTCTTTACCCATTTCTCCCCTCCAGCAACCATCAATTTGTTCCCTGTACATATGAAGTAGGGGATGGTGGTTGGTTGGCTGGCTAATTAGCTAGTTTTGAGAGTCCACATATAAATGAGATGATGTGGTTTTTGTCTTTCTATATCTGACTTGATAGTTAACTCAGATATTAAGGGGGGGTAGTCATAAAACTGTTGATTTTGTATTATCAGGGGAAATCACCAAATGGAAGAAAAGCCAATAAGAAATATATGATTGTTTAGGCAGCTTTGATTGAGGTGAAGTAAAACAAAGTGGCAAGAAGTACTGGACATTCTGAAAACTTCTGCATATGGCCTCTCCTTTGGGAAGATGTCATATTTAAAGGTTTACTTGCAATTCTTTGAAGTAACTAGCTGTTTAGTCATTAAACAAAGGGCCCGTAGACACATAAAAATGTGTTAACATCACTAGCCATTAGAAAGATGCAAATTAAAACCACGAGATACCACTTCATACCAGTCAGAATGGCCATCATTAATAAATCAATAAACAAGTGCTGGTGAGGTTGTGGAGGAAAGGGAACCCTAGTGCACTGTTGGTGGGGATGCAGATGGCTGGAATTTCCTCAGAAAACTAAATATGGGACTGCCTTTTGATCCAGCTATCCCACTGTTGAAACTATGTCCTAAGAATCCTGAATCACCATTCAGAACAACCTATGTACCCCAATGTTCATAGCAGCACAAGTGACAATAGCCAAGTGCCAGAAACAGCCTAAGTACCCATCAGTAAATGAGTGGATCAAAAAACTGTGGTACTGCCCTGGCTGGTGTAGCTCAGTGGATTGAGCGCGAGCCTGTGAACCAGACGCTCAAGGTTCGATTCCCAGTCAGGGCACATGCCTGGGTTGCAGGCAAGTTCCCCCGCAGGGGCCAGTTCCCAGCAGGGGATGCACGAGAAGCAACCATACATTGATGTTTCTCTTCCTCTCTCCCTCCCTTCCCCTCTAAAGATAAATAAATAAAATATTTAAAAAAAAACTGTGGTACATTTACACAATGAAATCCTATGCATAAGAAAGAAAGAAGGAACTCCTGCTCTTCACAACAGCATGGATTGAACTGGAGAGTATTTTGCTAAGTAAAATAAGCCAGGTGGTGGAAGACAAATACCATATGACCTCACCTATAAGTGGAACCTAATCAAAAAACAAACAAATGAGAAAAATATAGGCAAAAGACAAAATTATTGTGAACTCTTTCCCATTGTAGGTTATTAACCAGAACTATTTTTAATTATATTTTGACTATGCTATTCCAGTTGTCCCAATTTTTCCCCATTTGCGCCCTTCCAACCAGCACTCCCTACTCCCTCAGGCAATTCCCACAAAATTGTTCATGTCCATGGGTCATTGGTACAAGTTCTCTGGCTACTCCATTTTCTGTACTGTACTTTATATCTCCATGCCTATTCTGTAACTACTTATTTGTACTTCTTAATCCCCTCACCTTTTCACCCATTCCCCCACATTTTTTTCCTTTTTGGCAACCATCAAAATGCTCTCTGTATCCATGATTCTGTCTGTTGTTGTTTGCTTAGTTGTTTTTTAGATTCAATTGTTGATAGATTTGGGGGGGGGGTTGCCATTTTATCTTTCATAGTTATGATCTTCATATTTTTCTTTAATAAGTCCCTTTAACATTTCATATAATAATGGTTTGGTGATGATGAACTCCTTCAGTTATTTCTTATTAGGGAAATTCTTTATCTGCCCTTCAATTTTAAGTGATAACTTTGCTGGATACAGCAATCTTGGTTGTAGGTCCCTGCTTTTCATAACTTTGAATATTTCTTGCCAATCCCCTCTAGCCGGCAAAGTTTCTTTTGAAAAGTCAGCTGACAGTGTTATGGGAACTTCCCTGAATATAAGTAACTGCTTTTCTCTTGCTGCTTTTGAGATTCTCTCTTTATCTTAAGCCTTTGGCATTTTGATTATGATGTGTGTTGGAGTGGGCCTCTTTGCATCCATCTTGTATGGAACACTTTGTGCTTCCTGGACTTGCATGTCTATTTCCTTCATCAACTTAGGGAAGTTTTTTCATTATTTTTTTAAAATAGATTTCCAATTTCTTGCTCTTTCTCTTCTCTCTCTGGCACCCCTATGATGTAAATGTTGAGATACTTAAAGTTGTCCCAGAGGCTGCTTACACTTATCCTGATTTGTAAAAAGTTTTCTTCTTGTTCTGATTGGTTGATTTTTTTTGTTCCTTATGTTCCATATTATTGATTTGATTTTTGGCTTTACTCTACTATTGGCTCCACTCTACTATTGTTTCCTTGTAAACTATTTTTTATTTCAATTAGTGTATCCTTCATTTCTCACTGGAACTTTTTTATGCTGCTGAGGTCCTCACTTGGTTCCTTGAGCATCCTTATGACCAGTGTTTTGAACTCTACATCTGATTGCTTTTCTCTATTTCACTTAGTTCCTTTTCTGGAGTGTTGATCTGTTCTTTCATCTGGGCCTTGTTTCTTTGTCTTCTCATTTTGACAGCCTCCCTGCATTTGTTTCTATGTATTAGGTAGAGCTGCTTTGACTCTGTATCTTGGTAGTGTGACCTAATGTAGTAGGTGTCCTGTAGGGTACAGTGGCACAGTGTCCCCTATCACCCAAACTGGATACTTGAGATGTGCCCTTCATTCAGGCTGAGTATACCCTCCTCTTGAGTTAAGCCTTGATTGCTGTTGGCAGGTCAATGGGAGGGATTGAACCAGGCCAGTCAGCTGTGAGGACTGTCTCTGTCCACTGACCGCCAACCTCCACACTCTGTGATAAGCTGTGCAGGATTAGGGTGGTGGTACTCCAACATGGTCTATAGCTGTCCCGTGAGTGCACGGGCTCTTGATTTCCCAGGTGGTGAAGGCCAAGTTCAGCCCCTACCTGTGTTCTGCCTGAGGCCATCCTGCATGAGCTATAAAGCAATCAGGTGGCTGCTACTTGTGCTGGGTTTGGAGATTCTCAGGCAAAGCCATGCTGTGAATCTAGGCTGGTTATTGCTAGGGCCAAGCCTGGGGCTACTTAGCGGGAGATATAGGGGCTAGGGCCTCACCGAGGCTGGCTGTTGCTTGTTTGACAGAATTTAGGAAGTTGTGAAGCATGAGCCAAGGCCAGGCATTCACATAGAAAAGTCACTGTTAACAGCTTGGTTGGGCCCATTAAGTTGGGTGGAATGGAATATCAGGGGATTTCCAGGGTAGTGAAAACTGTTTTAGCCACGTTGATGGAGTCTCAGTTATTGCACCCATCTGCCAGCTCTGTGGCTCTGTTGGGGGAGGGTTCAGAAAAGAAACAATGGCCTCTGCCTGTCTTTCTGTCTAGGAGAAAGCTGTCCCCCAGCCCTTGCGTTGATGCCGGGCATTTCAGTTCCTCCCTGTATGCCACTAGTGCCTTTTAATTTGCTATACCTGTACTGGAGCTCGAGGGAGTGAGTCTGAGTAAGTCTGTGTATCTCTTCTTTAAGAGATACTGCTTGGGACTCCAGAAGCTTCTTTTACCAATTCAGTCCCAGCTGGTTTTTTGTAGCCTGAAGTTATAGGGACTTATCTCCCTGGCACTGGAACCCTGGGCTGGAAAGCCTGGTATAGGGCTGGCACTCCGCACTTCCAAAATACCCTCCTAGATTTTTATCCACCACACATGGATGTGGGTCCAGCCCATTCCATGTCTGCACCCCTCCTACCAGTCTGTATGAATGAGGTTTCTTTAATTCCATACTTGTCAGACTTCCATTCAACTCTATTTCTAATGGTTCTGAGTGATGGTTGTTCTATAGTTTAGTTGTAATTTTGATGTGGTTGAGTTAGGTGGTGAGCCATGTCTACCTATGCTGCCATCTTTACTGGAGGTCAAATCATGTCTACTTTCATTCATTTTCACAGGACATTATCGCTAAACCCAGTTCTAGTTACCAGTCTTCTTATTCACTTTATTCTTCCCAATGTAACATGAGCTATATTCCAGATATTATCCAAGCACCCAAAACAGGGTTTTAACACAGCCTAAGGTCATAAGATCAATTTTGTTAAGTGAAAGAACTACTGCCCATCTGGGCTGGCTTGAAGAGACCCCTTGGCAATTGGAGAGCATCTCCAGGTGACTTAAGACCACCAATCACCCTTTGTTGGCCCTGTGTCAACAAATACTAGTTTTTAGTCTATTATAGTTACAGTTAATTATACATTATTCAGCCCACATTTTGCTACTTTATGAACAAGTTGTGTGCTGTGTGGGTCCTGGTCATGTTTGTGCTCAGATCCATCCCTCGGCTTTACTTTGCTTGTTATTACAGGAAGTCTGGCTTGCCAGCTGTGTATTCCAGATTCTTGACAGCCAACAGGAACGTGGTGGGAAGAATGCAGGATGAGAAAGAGGGTAAAGTTAGGGTATTTCTCCCATATGCTGTGTGCTACCATGGGCTCTCCAGTTACAACTATCTTTCATCCCTAGCTCCAGCTACCACCAGACAGGCCCACTGGGATTCCAGTATCCATCATGTCACTCTGCCCTGGGCTCAGTTAATACTGCCTTCCTATTTTCCCTCCAACCCAGGGTGGTGTCGGCTTCCTGATATTGCAAATTGCTGATTTGCCTCCCTGTTCCCAGGTTGGCTTCTTCGTTTATTCCATTAAAATAATTACTATTACTTGATTAACATTCCACTAGTTTAAATGGTTTCCATTTTTTCTGATTATACAGTTCATAAATTACTGGCAACACTAGCAGTTCTGAAAGAAAGATTAAGCTGTACATAATATTATCTACTTTATCATCATAAGGACAGTGGCTAAGGTTTTTTAAAAATGTAGTTCTACGTGCCTTGGCCTTAGAGAAGCCAGGCAGGTTACTATCAATTTGTCTGTTAAAGAGCCTGGAGAGGAACATCAGGTTATAAACAGGTTATAATTCCCAGGAGTTCCCCACCCCCCATTTTTGAAATTCATCGTTTTCTTTCCTTATTACCTTCTATTTCCCCAATGGAGAAAAGATACCAAGAGCAAAGTTCCATCAGCAAATGTTTCGTCTGGGCCTACAGGCTGAATTCAGTTATTTTTTCATTACCAGCATCCTTCCCTCGGGCTGTTTCCCCCTATACCCTTTGCCTTCCCTTCTTAGGGTGAAAACAATTTCTCTTGAAAGGAACAATGGAAGCCATGCTGCCTCCTTCCTCCACTTGCTAAAGCTGCACTCTCTGGCCCTTGGGCCTTTCTGTTGGTGTGAAGAATTACTGTAAGTCTCAGCTCATTCCATCCTCACCCTCATGCTTTACCCAGGCCTCTAGGTTGATTTGATCCTTCCATTCCTATTACTTGCTCTGTGTCTGTTGGGAATTCTTTACAGGCCAGTTCTCAACCTGTGGGCTTGATTCCTGGGCTCTCGAGTCCCTCAGGGCCACTGTGCTCTTTTCCTCAGCCATTTCCCTGCCCTTCCTTAGACCGATTACTCCTAGTTTTGCACTTGCAACCTGGCTTTTCAAAAGCTGCAGTTTTCCCCTACTCACTCTCTGGACTCTCTAGCCATTGTAACTCATATTTTTCCCCTATGCTTTTGAAATCAGTTAATCAGTTCTCTTTTCATTATATGCAATATGAACAGTTGCCCAGACATTAAAGAAGGTGCTAAAAACCCTACCTTCAAGGTTTATGCTAGAGTGCAGGCATTTTAAGAAAAAAGTTCATTTTTCCTCTAGTGCTACTTCATTTAAGCAAACCCTAACTAGGGCCCGGGATCTCTCCTGCTTTGTTCAGAGATCCCTGATCAGAGTAAAATACTTCTTTGATCTTCAACCTTTATTTTTTTGCTTTTACTGCTCCTAAAAGAATTGTGATGCAGTATGTACCCTGTCTTATGTTAATTTGATTCTTAAAGTTTTTCATGCTTCTAGGTTGGAAAATATATGACATTTATCAATTTAGAAACACATATTTTTAGTAAAACAATTATTTCACTCTTACATATGCATCCAATGTCATCTAGATTTCAAAGAAGGTGTCTTTTATACACACCACCATCCATTAAAAAATACATACAAAAATTCTTCCCTAATGGTAAGAACTTTACTGTTTCTTTTTATTATTTTAATAAAAAGATATCTTTATATTATTATTTTATTATTACTATTTTTATTATTTTTTGAACCCCAGATCCCATTCCACTTTTTCTATACGATTTGATCTTAATGCAAAATGTTTAAAAGTTCTTTTATTGATTAACCCATGTTTCTTTGCAGCAACAAAATATGTATGGCTATTGAAATTAATTTTTTTTTCTTGTGACCTTAAGGCTTTAAGTGTTCAAAGCTTTCTTCTGTGTTGAAATCTAATTTCCATTATTATTGGTACATGTAAAATCAAAACATAAAGTATGAATACTGATAATTATTAAACATTAAAAAAATTACTTGAAATGTATCTCTTAATGAGATGGATGGGGCTTTTTTTCTATTTGTTCGTGAATCTGAGAGTGTATATGACTTATTGAAATGAGACAGATTCAGCATCAATTCTATTTCTATTTTTCATTTTTTGTAGCAATAAGGGCTAAGGGATCTTATACATAAGAATAAGCTGATGGGGGGAAAGTAATGTATCTCATTCTTTGAAAGCCTTATGATTTATATGGCAAAATTATTTCATCTTTTATTATCAGCTGCTCACTCTATTAGGGCCTCCTTCAGTGAGAAAAATATTTTACACCATAAGCCAACATACATACACCCCCTGAAACAAGAGTTTCACAAGACAACACTCAGCCCTACTATGTGATACCCTCTGGATATATTCTATTCTACTTATTTTAAGTAGAATAACTCTGGTTTAAATAACTACCATGGTTTAAATAACTCTGGACTGGAGGAGTAAGTTGTTCTTAGAGAGCAACTTAATAATCAAGTTAGTGTTGGTCCTTGCAAAAACTATGAATTAAGCACAGCCAATCTTTGGCACCCTCTCACGTTTCAAGGTCTCATTTCCTGGCTTCCTTTAGCCCCATTTATTTCTGTAACTCCTGCCCCCATTTGCCCTTACCTCAGCTGCTTTATACTCATTTGTCGAAAATTACTTTAGAATTTACTTTTCTTTTCTTCGAGATAGCTCTATCTCCTTATAACCATCCTTCCAGCTTTTGCTTGAGCTCACTGTAGGTCTACGGATCCCAGTCCCTGAAACTACTCACCTTTGACTTTTAGAGTCAGGTACTTGTAGTCCCAGGTGGTCCCGAAGCCGATCACACAGCGGTACTTCCCCGCGTCGCTCATTTGCACTTGGGAGAAGTGGAATAAGGCCTTCCCCTTCAGCTCCTCCTTCAGCAAAGTGGTACTGGGCAAGGATGTGTTGTTTTCCACCTTTTGTAAAGTGGCTGTTACATGTTCAACTTCCAGATAATTTTCAGAGTAAAAGTCACACTCCAAGGTCACATTGCTGCCGTGTTCTACTATGTACAGATCCTTAGGGACTGTCACTGTGAATAAAGCTGAACAGAAAACAAGATGTTCTCCCATTGTCTGCCTTCACATTTCAGTTCTGTACAGAGTAGGAGCTGAGGAGACTCAGTCCACCCCTGTTTTCTAGAAAATACCTGTCATTATCTGGGCGTCGCTTGGGCTTTCTTCTCTCCTCTCCTCATCCAATCTGGGCAAGAGTGGACATCTTGATCCACTGCTCTGAAATAGTTCTCTTCCCTCAACACACCCCACCCGTACAGCTGACTGTCTTTTTACCACCTATCACCCAGGCTCAACTGTTTTCATGTGGATCAGATTACATCTTTCTCTGCAAAATATCACCTACCTTGCACCAGTGATTATAATAATAACAACTATCACATGTTGAGTTCTTACTATGTGTTAGGCCTCTGCTAACACATGACCTCAGTCTTCCCAGTAAATCAGTGAAGTAGAACCATCCTCTTTTTTAGAAAAGGAAACAGACACAGAAAAGTTAAGCAACTTGCCTAAGATTGCACAGCCAGGATCAGACCCAGGCATTGCTAAATCCCAATTGCTCTTAACCACTACGTCATACAAGTCTATCATAGAAGCTTATTTTCTATCAACAATGGGAAAGGAAAAATACAACTAATATTAAGTATGCACCTACTACATGCCAGGTACATACTACTAGAAGCATGAAAAATGATTTTAGATGGAGCAGAATGACAGCCTAAAAGGAGTTGGATTATTCAGAAATTCAGGAAATTCCAGGAGGAATTTATTTCTTCTTCAGTTTTATTTCAACCTTCGAAATTATACATAATTTACAACCAGACTCTCCAACTTCTAACAAGAATATTTTTCTTTTTGATAAAACAGGCTGCTCCCAGGCAGGTAATAGATCTGGGTAGACTTGAATGACACCACTTTACCTTCACTGCATTTACATTTGCTCTTATCCTCTATGTACCAGTGCCAGTGACGCTGGTTTTCAGTTTACCACGGGGCATGTCATTTTGTTCAAAAAATAAAAGCTGCGTTGATTTAAAGAATTTTACAAAAACAATAACATAAAGTGTAGTCAAACATGGCAAACTAATGAAGGTAGTGCATGCACAAATAAAGTGTGAGAAACTGTACAAAATTATTCTATTTCCATCATTAATGAATGGATATTCATTAGGACTGAGGTATAGCAAGATATTGGGGAGGCTTCTAAGCATATGCTATTCAAGGAGTTGTTTCCATGTAAAATGTGGTATGAAGAGCATTGGATTTAGTGACAGATGAACCGGGGTTCACATTCTGACTGCACTGGGATCTTGAGCCCTTTGATCTTGATCCTGTTATTTAACCTTTATGTCTCTCTACCTATAAAGGCACAAGATTAATACCTACCTCCCAATATTGGAAAAACTAAGAGAAATGGTACATGTGAAGTACCTTATTTTGATAGGTAGTAGGTGGTCAGCAAACACTGGTTCCTTTCTCTTGTACCCTGTTTTAATTCTTGGGACAGTGGTAATCTACATATGGAATACTTGGCCAATCTTTATTAACTATAGTATTTTTTTTAACCAGGAAAGCTCATTCCCTGACCATCCTAGGCAACAGATTTCGTGGTATAAGCAATTTCTGGGTTTCTCTAAGGTGCTTAAATGATTCGCATTGCAATTCTCTTCTTACTCATGGTTTTCCTTCTGCTATCTTACAAGTCTTTGAAGGCAGTGACCAGATTGAGTCTGTTTTGATACCTCCCGTGGCTAGCACATACTAAGTTCCAGTTAAGGTTTTGGCAAATAAAGGACAGAAAGAGGGAGATGGAGAAAGAAAAGATGAGCATAATCATACGACTTCTGTTTTTTTCTCATCAGAAGATGACTTGCCCAATGTCACACAAACTGGTATTCTTAATTACTGCACAGCATACTTGATTGTAAGTGCTATCCACAAACTTGAGATTTATCAAAAACAACTGACAAATTTACATCTTGCCTCCAACCCCTGTTATAACCATTATTGGAACATTAATGTGCCTTTGTAACAGAGATCTCTGGTACAGAAAGGAGTTACATCTGCCCAGCCTTTTTTTGTGCAGGATAGGGGTGAGGCAGGGTGCTTTTATAACATGAGTGCTTTTGTGTAAAACAATGCCAATCACACCTGCATATGCTTCGCCAGGTCAAGAATACTCTGAGATGATATATGTGAAAAGAGATGTTGTGCTTCCAAATTTCCTGGATGACTCCATTTTCTGGAATCCACTGAGCACTTGTTATAATTCTCACCCCAAGTCTCCCAAATCAGAACCTCTTAAAGGTATATCCCTCTACAATGAGAATCATCTTCAAATACTTGAGTTAGGGAGTTCTCTTAAAACTAAGATAGCATTGCCCTGGCTAGTGTGACTCAGTTGGTTGGGGTGTCATCCAGTAAACCAAAAGGTCGAAAGTTCAATCCCCAGTCAGGGCACATGCCTGGGCTGCAGGTTCGGTCCCTGTTGAGGTGCATGTGAGAGGCAACCAATTGATGTTCCTTACATCAATGTTTTTCTCCCTCCCTTCCTCTCTCTTTAAAATTAATGAGCATGAACTTGGGTGAGGAATAAAATAGATATCTATATATATTTATAGATATAAATATAGACAGAGGTACTTGACACCAAATCTGCCCTTCCTTGAAGATTAATATTTATAAATTTATTCATTTATCAAATATGTATTAACCATCTTTTATGTACCAGGTTCAAGAATTTACACTACTTTTACTCTCTTCATAGCACTCCCTTCTTTTATCTTATTACACATGGTAAGAGAGGACACAGGAAAGAGAAATAGGGCTTGCAAGGAAGATTAATTGCTGAGTCTGAGCTATAAGAAGAAGTAGACTATGGTACCTTTACATGATGGAATACTATGCAGCAGAAAGAAAAAAAAGGAGCTTCTACCCTTTGTGACAGCATGGATGAAACATGGAGAGCATTATGCTAAGTGAAATGAGCCAGGTGGTAAAAGACAAATACCATATGCTCTCACCTTTAAGTGGAACTTAATCAACAAAACAAACAAGCAAGCAAAATATAACCAGATACATTGAAATTAAGAACAAACTGACAGTAACAAGAGGGGAGGTGGGAGTAGATAATGAGGGGGAAAGAGGGAGGGGTTTTCAGGAACAACTACGAAGGACACATGGACAAAACCAAGAGAGGGGGGTGGGATCAGGGGAGGCAGGTGGGAATGGCTGGGTTGGGGGTACCAATGCGAGAAAAATGCAGACATCTGTACTTGAACAACAATTTTAAAAAGAAAAATAAATAAAAGTAATACAAATTTTTAAAAAAAGAAACCAAAATAAGATAGCGTGGATCAGTAACTATAATAATTGTGAATAAATCTGCTTATTTAAAAAAAGAAGAAGAAGAATTAGAGGACTTTGGGTGTAGTCTCTACAGAATTTATTTAACAAATTATTTATCACACTTATGCTTTCCTTGCATGAGAAGAACGCCTGTAACTTCCTCTGGAACTCCCCGTAGCATACAGCAGAACTCCCCTCTTTACTGTCTGGGCCTTTGGCAAAAATCCATTTTCTGCTTGCTTCCTCCATCTGCCTTGTACAGGGTGTGTGAGTACAAGGTTTGCAGGCATAAGTATGCCACCTCTCTGACAGGTGACATATTTCAGCTAATGTTCACAGAGAAAAGAGCAATTAGCAAACATGAATCGTGTATCTGAGTAGCTCAGAATAACTAGAACAGTAATTGTTATTTGGGGAGGCTTTTAAAACAAACTAATGCCTTGGCCCCACTTAGGATCCCTTAAATTAAATTCTAATTCTTTTGTAAGGCCAGCATCAATTTGTTTTTTATTTCCTTGGAAGCTTCTGATGGGCAGAGAACATTGAGAACCATTGGTCAGACAACTAAAACACCTGCACCTGCAAACATCTTTTATCATCCTGCCATTCAAAGTGTCCTCAGTTTTGCCTAGGAGCTAGTTAAGAATGCAGAATGTCAGGTCCAGCCCTAGACCTAGAGAAGCAGAATCTACATCTTAACGTCATTAGCGTGATCATGTGCACATTGACATTTAAGAAGCAGAGTTATACACTGGCCTGCATTTGGACTTTTAATAGGATGTAAAGTAATGGTTAACATTTATTAAATACAATGAGCCTGACACTGGGCTAGCCTTTATACATCATCATCTCATTTGATGTTTCCAAAAGTCTGCAAGGTGGAAGTTACTACTCCCATTTTACGGATGGGGAAACTGACACTTAAAAAGTGATATACTTGCCCAAGGTCAAAGAGTGGTACTCATGGAGATGGAATTCAAATTCATCTCTATGACTTGAAAACCTATACTCCTAACAACTTTACAGATATGACTATGTATCCACTGGCATGTTCTGCATCCATGAATGAGGTAGATATACTTTTCATCTTCATGCTAAGGAAAAGACATTTGTTTTCTATTTTATATGCCTCATGGTTATTAAAATAAGCTTCAACCTAGCAGTGAACTCCTGAAGTTATCAAACAAAGGAGAAAATTGGAAAGTTTCCACAACTACAAAATTAAGCAGAGAAAACCAGATTTCCCCATTCATTTGGGGCCCTTGACTATATTCAAGAGTAAAGGACCTTCCAAGGCATGAAAAATTCATACATGTTGGTTCTTTAGACACATTAAAGCAGATGCTTTGAGTAATGTTTCTGGAGCCTTTTAAAATTTTATATAATATATACATAATTTTATATTATATTGGTCCACTGAATCTACATATTTTAACAAAAAATATTCACTATATAACCCAGTGAAACATACATAGGATTAGGGTACATCAATAACACTGGCATCTTTTTGACAGTTCTTAGGGTAACTTTGGTTTTTATTTGCAGTCAGGCATCACTGGGAGTCAACACCAGACACAGCTCCAGGAACAACAAAATGAATCATTTGCATCACCTCTGAAGATAGCTTCCTCTTTAAGCTAATTTTATCTATTTTTCCATTTAACAACAGAACCATAGGCTTGTTTATACTCCCTACCTAATGTACTCGGGGGCTGCTTTACATAGCCATGGTTTTCAGAAAACTCTAGTTTCTGAAGACAGACATCTGCCTTGGGCACCTGACTCATGCACTGCTTTGTAGGTACTCTGCATGGAGGCATCTCATCTCTTAGAAATCCTTTCCCACCCTGATTCTTCTGCTGTGTGTACCTCAGGGGTCAGCAGAAGTAGTGTTGGAGGCTGAAGATGGGGGGAGTGGGGTGACCCCTGCCCCAGAGGGGCCTCAAGCATCACCATGGGCACGTGTCCCCCTGGTGTTTATTCATCTTCGGAGGATGAAGAAAGAAGGAAATGTCAATGAAAAGAGTAAAATTTGGGTTACGTTTTCCTCCAAGACATGATAAAATACAAAACTAAATATTTTTCCCTTAAATGTTTTACAAGATGGTTTACAAGATGTCATTAGATTTTGAAATAAAACTATAAGAAACTACAAGAAAAAATAAACTATAATGCTACAATATTAAAAGAGTGCGATATATGTGGAAGATATATTCATAGGTCAAAAGAACGGAATAGATGGTCCAGAAATGGGCCCGCACAAATATAGCCTATTGATTTTTGACAACTGTGCAGTCAATTCAGTGGAAGAAGGATAGTATTTTCAACAAATGGGGCTGGGCAACTCAATGTCCAGATGCAAAAAATAATCCCCCTAAAACAAACAAAAAAAAACCCTTCACGCCTTATATAAAAATTAACTCAAGATGGATTATTAACCTAAATGTAAAATATACCACTATACAGTGTTTAGAAGAAAACAAGAAGAAAGTCTTTTGAGCTTCAGTTAAACTGTTCTTCAGATATGACACCAAAAACACAATCCATAAAAGAAAGCACTGACATGCTGAACTTCATTAAATTAAAACCTGTGCTCTGCAGAAGACATTGTGAAAAGATGAAAGAGTGAGCTACAAATAGGGAGAAGTATTTGTATATTGCATAGTTCATAAAGTACTTATACTCAAATTCATAACAAACTCTTAAAACTTAACAATAAGAAAATAAAAAACCCAATTAAAATTGGTCAAATAATTTGAATACACACTTCACCAGAGAAGATCTATAAATGGTCAACAAGCATGTAAAAATGTGCTCATCAGCCCTGGCTAGTGTGGCTCAGTGGATTGAGCTCCGGCCTGTGAATCAGCAGGTTGCTGATTCTATTCCTGGTCAGGACACATGCCTGGCTTATAGGCTAGGTCAAGAAGCAACCAACTGATGTTTCTCTCACACATCAATGTTTCTCTCTTTTTCTCCCTCCCTTCCACATTCTTGAAAACTAAATTTTAAAAAATAAAATCTTTAGCCCTCGCTGGTGTAACTCAGTGGATTGAGCACGGGCCTGCGAACCACACGATCATGGTTCGATTCCCAGTCAGGGCACATGCCTGGGTTGCAGGCCAGTTCCCAGCAGGGGACTCATGAGAGGCAACCATACATTGATATTCCTCTCCTTCTCTCCTTCCCTTCCCCTCTAAAGATAAATAAATAAAATCTTTAAAAAATAAAATAAAATAACATCTTCAGAAACAAAGGTTGCACAATTCTCAAGGTTTCTCCCGGAGTCCCCAGTCCTGTCGGTAGCCTGGGAACAGCAGCTTCAGACCCTTCTTTTGGTTTTCTTATCACTTTATGGAAACTGAAAGCTCTTTGGTAGCAAGGAAGCAGTTGCCCTTTTAGATGTCTCTAAATCTGAGCCAGGCAGGGTGTCTTAGAAAAGAAACATGAAGTGTTTCTTTAGCTGTCAGTGCAGGGCAGGACTGGAGTAAGCAGAATGTTCGGGTGGTCTCCAAGGATGGCCCCCTACTACCGACCAGCCCAGGCTGCCAGCCCAAGGGAGGAAGAGGGATGTGACTGGGCAAAGAACAGTTCAGAACCACATGGAAGGGAAGGAGAAGCTCTTCAAACGGTTACCAGTGCCAAAGAAGCCATTCTTTCTCAATAGAAGGCAGAATGTGGGATGGCTTCCCATGGGATTGGAGCTGCTATCATCGAGGACTTAATCCCCTGTGCCCACTTCTGTCTTCCTCTCCTATCTCCTGGTTTTCACCCAAAGTAATACACTCACGATCCTGAGAGCACATTTGAATGGTTTGAACTAACTTGCCTAGCAGGTCAACAAACTGAAACTGCTTTCCTTCCTGTCCATTCACACCTTTAGGTAGAACTCCTTTCTTTGATATCCTGAAGGCAGTGCATTAAGGTTCATTACACACTGAGAGGGTAGAAAGACTGATTTTCCAATTCAAGTAATCCACAATTAGTGTGTGAATGGCAAACGGCTATTACTGTTGCTTTTTAAAAGAGGAACTCCAATGAATATTTAATAATCAGCGGAATGTCTGCAAAAGACTCTTTAGAGTAATAGGGTCCTCTAGGTGTCCCCCTGACCTTTGTCTCCTCATTCTCCCTTTCAGAAGAGAAGGGGACAGGTACTGGGCACCTCACTTTTCAGGACAAACAGCCAATGCCCTCTTATACCAGTCCAGAGGTGCATGGTCTGAGTGGTTCTCTCTCCTTGTCACCACCTTCATTGAAGGGTGGGTCTAGGTAGACCAATATGCTCAGTCTCTGTTTTTATAAGACAGGAACATGGGCATGCACAAGCCACCATTCCTTTTGCTGTGCTTGTAACAAGCAGTAATCACACCTCCCCTCAAAGAAAGCCTTCAGCCTCAGGACCACATTCAAATCATTGGCTTCAGCTAGGGGCCATCACCTGCTCCTCTTTCTCAGGCCCCTCCCCTTGTCCATTCTTACCTGTTGTCTGATGAAGCTGCGTTCCCAGGCTCAAAATTAGCAGAAGGAGGAACATGTTCTGTATCGGATCTGAAACAGACAATTGAAAGCCTCAGGACCTTCTGAAATTTCTGTGTCATGATATGCTTACTCATAAAAACGGAAACGACTTGTAAACAAATCTTTAGGGGAGACAGTGGGCCCTGGCAGAGAGGGAATGTAGGATAAGAGGAAGCCAGGCACTCCATTAGTCTGAATTAGAAGCTCTATCTGTTTTTCTAACAGCCTTTACTGAATGTGAAGCAGTCCTCTGACTTACACACACTGGTAGTTATCTTTGTCTCTCCCATGGAGCCTTTCACGGTTTCGGTAGTAGGCCCTTGAAAATCACTCTTGTTTGTCAAATTAACAATCCATACCATCTGTCCCAGGTGGACCAGAACTCTGGGCATCAGACACTTGAAGATAGTGCTCAGTAGCACAGAGCTAGGTTCTCGATAAATATCTGATAGCTAATTGAGCAGGTAAAGTAGTCAAGCTCTTCTGAGTGCTGTGACCAAATGTGCCCATCACTTGAACTACCTGTTACTAAGAGGTTTAGACAGAGGGAGCAAAGAACTGACTCTGTTGAGTGGGCATCCAATCTTGGGTCTTCTTTCATCTACATTTCCACCTTTGTTCCCAGGTTTTTTCCCCCCACCTAAGAACTTTTCATGGTTGAAGGCAAAAAGGGACAGGATACATGACTATCAGCAATTTTGTCCTCCAAGAGGCTTTCAAAATTGTGTGAGCCATGGAACCATTTCTTCAAGGTGAATTGGTCAGAGGCATACCTGTAAATCTGGTAAAAGCAAAGCAGCTGAGTATGATGAAAAGCCAGCAGAGATCCAAATCAAAATGGCATAATCTCAGTTACATTTTTATTTTTTAAAGATTTTAACACTTTATTTATTTTTAGAGAGAGAGGAAGGGAGAAAGAAAAAGAGAAACAATGATTGGTTGCCTCTCGCATGTCCCCAGCTGGAGATTGGGCCACAACCCAGGGGGAAATTGAACTTGTGAACTTTTGCTTTGCTGGAAGATGCTCAGCCAACTGAGCCACACCACGCTGGTCAGGGGTCACTTACATTTTTAAAGGAGGACTCAGATTTGGTGTAGATCATAGACTGTTGTTGGGAACAAGAGTGGGTGGAGCAAGATTAGAAGCAGGATGATCAGTGAGGAATATTTTTGCAGGATGTGGATAGTTTGGATTAGAATTGTGGGGCTAATAGAGGTGAGAAGTAGTCTATTGAGGGTTTCATATATGTGCAAAATTTGTCCTTTAAATTTGTTAGCTTTTTTCAACATTTTATTGAAGTATAGTGGACATATAGAGAATTATGTGTGTATGTGAGTGTATGTATATGTATATATTTAAAGCACAGATGATTGTATGGTACGATTCAGTGGGTTTTAATATATTCACAAAATTGTGCAACCCAAAACCACTATGTAATTCTAGGTCATTTTTATCACCCAAAAAAGGAACCCTATACCATTAGCATTAACTTCCCAATTCCCCTTCCCTGTCCCTCCACACCCTGACAACTGCTAATCTACTTTCTATCTATCAGTTTTTTTATTCAAGATATTTCATATAAATGGAATCAGATGATATAGGGCATTTTGTGTCTAGTTTCTTTCACCAGGCATACTATTGTAAGATTCATTTGTGTTGTAGCACATAATGAGCACTTCATTCTTTTTCACAGTCAAATAATATTCCATTGTGTGGCTATACCACATCTTGTTTATTCATTCAACAGTTGATGGACATTTGGATTGTTGCCACTTATTGGCTATTCTGAGTAATTCTATTTATATACAAGTTTTGGGGTAGACATGTTTTCAGTTCTCTTGGCTATATACATAGGAGTTGCGTGGTAAAATGGTATTAATAACTCTATGTTTAAGGTTTTGAGGAACTGCCAAGCTGTTTGTCAAATACATGCTTAGCAAATACTTTCTCCCAGTCTGCAGACTGTCTTTTCAGCGTCTTGATAGGTTTTTGAAGCCTAAATGTTCTAATGTAATTTAATCTCAAAGCACAGTTCACACTGATGGAGTTGATTTATCTATTTTGTCTTTTGTTGCTTGTACTTGAGGTGTCATATATAAGAAACCATTGACTAATCCAAAGTAACAAAAGATTTTACATCTATGTTTTCTTCTGAGAATTTTATGGCTTTTGTCCTTATATTTAGGTCTTTGATACATTCTGAGATAACGTTTGTATATGATATGAGGTATATGATCTGAAGAACACCCCTCCAGATGTGTTCTTTTACATGAGGACATCCAATTGTCCCTGAACAATTCGTTTAAAAGATTATTCATTCTTCATTAAATTGTCTTGGCATACTTACCAAAAGTCAGTTAACCATAGATGTATGGGTTTATTTTTAGACTCTAATTCTATTCCATTGAATTATATGTCTATTTTGTGTCAGTACCATAAACTTAATTACAGTAGCTTCACGGTAAGTTTTAAAAATAAAAATGTCAATATTCCAATTTTGGCCTTTTTAAAGATTTTGTGCATGTGTACCTGTGTCTCTATTGTGTCTCCGTGCATGTGGGGGGGGGGGTGTGGCTATTCTGGCTCCCTTTCATTTCCATATGAATTTTAGGATCTGCTTATTCATTTACACACACACACACACACACACGCACACACACTGGCACCTGGAATTTTTATAAGAACTGCACTGTGTGTGTATAGTCATCAGAAAATACTGCCATCTAGCAATATTTAGTCTTCTAGTCCACGAACACATAATGTCTTTCCACCTAAAT
The DNA here is from genome assembly GCF_014824575.4 of Sturnira hondurensis. Lineage (NCBI taxonomy): Eukaryota > Metazoa > Chordata > Mammalia > Chiroptera > Phyllostomidae > Sturnira > Sturnira hondurensis. Next base: position 88,256 of record NW_028095455.1, on the reverse strand, counting down.
TCTCAAAAAAAGACCTTATGGGAATTATTCTCAAGTTAGATATGTAGTTTGACAAAAACAGAAAAATCTAGTAAAATTTCTAGGGCTTGAGTCACTAGGGCAATGCAGGTGCTATTTATTTAAGTGGAGAGATGAAGACTAGGGAGTAGAATTATGTTTGGAATATGTTTGGTTTGAGATGCCTATTAGACGTGCAAGTGAAGATATGGCGTAGGCAGTTGGATAATAGATGGTCTAGAGTTTGAGGGTAGAAATACAAATTTGGGAGTCATCGATGTGTGTTACTGAAAGCTGTGGGGATGCATGACACCATCTAAAGAGAGATGGGGAAGAGGAAGTGTCGAAGGACTGAGACGTGGAGCATTCCAGCGATTATCGATGAGAGGGAGGCTACTAGCAAAAGAGGACTGAGAGTAAAGGGAAAAGGGAAAATGAGCTGTGCCTTTTACTTTCTGTGTTCCGATGCCAAGAGCATTTGACATGCAGAGCATAATGACGACTCTGGAGGGATGGCCCCTCCTCAGATTAACCAATTCCTAACAAAGAAGTTTGTCTTTCAAATGTGCAGCAGCCAGTTCAGAACCCATACCTCTAACCACCTTTTTTACTGGGTTCTCATACTCTGTGCCACTACTTACCTGCCCTAACCACCCCAGAGCCAGGTACCAGATAATAAGGGACAGCCCCAACGCCCCAGGGCCTGCTGAAATGATTCAAACCAGCCAATCCTCAGCCTGCTCACCCCGTGTTGCCCGGTCCTCCCTGTGAAAGCCACAATAAAAGGTGCCTGCTCTCATTTCCCCCTTCTCTCTCTGCCTCCGGTCTGACCCGGATGCTTCTCTGTGTGGCCGCCGTGGTGTGGCCGGCCCCTTTCTCCTGGGAAAGAGTATAAAAAACATTTTTAATGGCAGTCACTTTGTGATTTCTTGGCTTTATCAAAGCTAAATAACAGTAAAACCTAGAGTTTCAAACAAAGTGCTACAAGGAGGGAGTGGCCAGTTGAGCCAAAAGCTCCTGACAGTTGAACTTAGCAGTATAGAGGTCACAGACGGCCTGACAGTGGATCTGGAGCCGATGAAAGCCCATGTGGGTTCAAAAGAAAAGAGCAGGTAAAGACAGGGAGACAGCAGAACATAGGCCACTTCTCAGAGAAGCGTGATGAGGCAGTAGCTGGACAGGAATGTAATTCGAGGTCCACAGCAGGCTGTCTCCCTGCTTTCATTTTAGGAAAGGAGGTATTACGGGAGGGGCAGGAATGGAGTCAAGGGCTTTCCTTGGGAAGAAGCTCAAGGCACACCTGAGCTAGACTTGAGGATCCCCTTCCTTATTAAATCCAAGAAGATATCATCTTTAGCGGCACCTGAAAGCCTGGGACTTGTCTAGCGTTCTTATTTCTAGAGCACGAAGCACAGCACATAACATGTAGTTCTGGCAACAAAGGGACTCCTGGCTAAACTACTGGCCTAACTTCCCCTTCTGTCTTGACTGTCTTGAGGGGACTGTCCTTACACACAGCCTATCTGAGCTAACTGAGAGACAAAGACAGTGTTGTGAAACACTGTCCAAGCTGCAGCCTCGTTTATTCTAGATCAGCCCCATGCAACGGTTAGGAGCTCAGGCTGTAAGGTCAAACACATCCGAGTTCAAATCCTGATTCTAGAAATTATTGTACTAACCTCTGAGACCTTGCACAGTTTATAGAAACTCTTTGTGTCCCATTTTCCTGTGATGCCAGTAATAATAGTACCCACTTCAAGCCAGAGTCTTGGATGTCATCTTAAACCTGCTCATCTCTCACCTTGCAAATCCAGTTCAGCCCCCAGTCCTGTTAACTCTGCTTCCTGGATGCTTTTTGGACGATGCCTGCTATTTCTACCACCCTACTGCCATTACCTTAATTCAGCTCCTCTCATTTATCCTATTCCATAGCACAGCCTCCTCACTATAATTTTTACCTTCCAGTTTTGCCTCCTTTAGCTCCGTCTTCCACTTGTCAGGATGGAACATAAACCTCGGCATCTTCTACTCCTTTCTTCTCTCACCTGCTTTCAACTCATTACCAAATCCTATGGGCCCTTCCCTCAAATGCATCTAGAATCTCACAGCTTCCACAACAGCCTGAGCCATTATCATCTCTCGTGGTGACTCCTGCAATAGCCAGATAACTGGACTCTGTTATTCTGACCATGCCTTCCTGCAGTTTCTCAAAACAGCAGCCACAAAAAAACCTTCAAAAATAAAAATCATGTATGCTCAAAACCTTTTGATGGCTCAATATTTCACCGAGAGTAAAATTCTAAGTCCTTCCAAAAGTCCAGGTAAGAGAACTGTTTTGAGCCTCATTCTTTAGAGGACCCCACTGTGGCCATGAGTCTTGGAACCCTTGGCCGCTCCCCACTACCCATCTCAACCTAGGTCCTTGCGTTGCTGGAATTTCCTGCCCAATGGTCCTAAGCCCACTTCTAGTCCTGTGCACCTTCTTTCCCAGATCCATTTATTTATTTTTAGAAAGAAGGGAAGAGAGGGGGAAAGAGAGGGAAAGAACATCAACATGTGCTTGCCTCTCATGCATCTCTATGTTGCCACCCTTCAAAGCCAGGCAGGTTCATGCTATTCACACAGATGGAATAATATTCATGGAGCCATTGGGATGTCTGGTATGCTTTTATTTATGGGTGGGCAAGCAGCACATGCTGCAAGCTACCTGTCTGTCTACAGGTCTCATGTCATGGCCCTTGCTCCCCAGCGTGGCACCCACTGTGGCACATGTCTCCTTGAGTGTCTCACATCATCACTGCCCCCCAGCAGGGAGTCCCTATCTTTTTAAGTATTAGCGGGGAGCAAAACCAGTAAGATGCCAGAAATTATACAACATAATCTTGCACATGTGAGCCCACTTCATGTTATGGGAACAGTTTATTGGACCCAGTTTCAAAGCTGTGAGAACACTGGTTATCAGGCCCCCTCCAAGGCTATGGAAACACTGCTTCCCTTAGCTACCCAGTCACCTGGGTGAAGAAGCCAGAGTGCCTCCACTTACCCTACAGTCCCCTGCTGGGGACCTGGCCTGCAGCCCAGGCATGTGACCTGACAGGGAATCGAACCTGAGACCCTTTGATTTGCAGGCCGGTTCTCAATCCACTGAGCCACACCAGGCAGGGCTAATATTTGTTGAATAAATTATCCCTTTACCTAGCAGACCGAATAATCTCCTGAATACTGGACAGTCAAATCTGGCCAAGTCACTCCTGCTTAAAGACTTCAACAGCTTCCATTATTCACAAGATAAAGAACTCCTTAGTGTGGCTCCCAGAACCTTCCCTGATCTCACCCCTCTTGCCTCAGGCACAGAAAAATACTTGTGCATTTCATGACAAGGAACTCACAAGTTCTTTAAGAATTCTAATCTCTTATGTCTGATCTCATTTTTGTCTAATCTTATTTTTCCTCTATCTCAGTTTCTTCGTCCGCTTACAAAAATAGTATCGTATCTTAAGTATCTCCTTAAGTAGCCTACATTCTTACTCACTTAATACAAGAGAATAAGCCTCTTTCAAGTGTCTTAAGCTGTTCCTCTGCCTCAACTGTATCCTCTACTCACCTCTAGTGCTAGCACTTAACCCATTACTGGTATCTTAAATGGCTACATTTCCCTTTCCCTGCTAGAACAAGAGCTCTTTGTGCTTTATTAGGTCCTTATAAGTGTTTGCTAAACTTCTGATAATTTAGGAACTTTGTTACTCGTAACACAAAACAATATGGAGATTTGCATAACTGTTGTTGCCCAGGTTCTGGCAGATCCAGTGTCCGGAAATGACAAGTTCTGCCTGCAACATTCTCACCTAAGAAGGAGAGGACAAGGAAAAGAAACTTAGTAAGAAAATTGACAGCAACAGTGACAAAAACAAACGAACAAACAAAAAACTGATGAGTGATCAGCCATAAGAGAAAGAAAGAGAAGCAATGTAGTTCTGAGGTCAGACTATCAAAACGATATGGATGCCATGGGGAGTAAAAGAAAAAAAGACAGAAAGAAAGAAAGAAATACACGAGAAAATCAGAGGACCCAAGACGGCGGCAGAGTAACGGGCTGGTCTGTTCATCTGCTCTCAGACAAGGGCCAGATTTAAAGTCAGAACACAGAACAGAGAGCAAGTGAAAGCATCTGTGAGTTAAGAGCATGTGTGGAGGAGAGCGTGGGGAGCGCACAGGAGTACACAGGAACCAACCCTCCTGCCAGGCGCCTAGGGGCCGATGAACTGAGCTTTCTCGGGGGACCACCACTGCTGCCCAGCCCAGCACCGCCGGCTGCACAGAGTCGCGGCTGAAGATGGGCTCAGGACCCGCAAGCTACTGGGGCAGCGAGGGAAGGCCTGGGAGATGTGGCCTCCAGAAACAGCACAGCGGGAACAGACAGGCCAGCGGCTGAAGAAGATCTCTGGAGGGAGAAAGGACAGCATGCCATCATCGCCTTGTTATAGTAGAGCTGGGGGGAATCTTCCCCACACCACACGGGAAGGATTCAGAGAGAAACTTTAAAATTTTTGGAGGCCCTATGAGGAGGTCGTCAGCCTTGACCAGGAGAAACTGTGCGATTTTGGGGAAGAGGAAGCATGTGGAGAACAGGATCCCCAGGGACTCGCGCTACAGCGTGAGGGCCATAGAGACACTTTTAAAAGAGGAGCTGAGACATCCCAGAAGCTTGGCAGGAACCCAAGCACGCAGGCCTGTGTGGGGGCAGGATGCAGCAGCTTTGCTAAACAAAACACGCAGAGTCTGCACTGAAGGAACTGGAGGACCAGCCCCAACACAAGCAGAGGGCAGAGCAGAGTGGAGAATTCCGCTGAACTTGTGAGAGAGCAGCAGGCTTAGGTCTGGGATGCGGGGGCTGAATGCCTGAGAGTTGCTCGAGTCAGCCAGAGCCTTTCACAGACAGACGAATACAACATCCACCCGTGGAATTAGGGCTCCGCAAAATGGGGAGGTCAGGCCCAGGAGTGTCCTGTTGATGTGTACACATTTCCTCAGGCAAAAGAAGAAAAAGCCCCTGTGCCAGACACGGCCTGCTCCGCAGCTCCCCAGGCCCTAATGTACCAAACCCAGCACAGCAGAGAAAACAGATACAGTCACAAGAAGGCACTGTCTTCTCTCCTGCAAAGCTGTTTACCCTAAAAGCTTGGGCATAATATGGCACCAGGTTTTATAATTCAGTTTATTTCAAGTCTCATGTATTGCTCATCCCTTCTCTTACTCCATACCTCCTCTTTCCTTCTCTTTCATACATTTGTTTTAAATTCCATTTTCTCTCTTGCTACAACTTATTTCTATAGCACACTATTACTATTGCTCCCTGCTCCAGCCTCTCAGAACCCTTTGTGACTGTTAGTAGTCATCTCACGTCCCTCGTTCTGTTCTTACAATACCCTTATTCTCTCTCCACCTTTATCAATCTTTGCTCACACATAGTAGATAAGGTAGTTGTTATTTATAGTCCTTCAATCTTATTTCTAGATAGTGACTATCCTTGTATTTCAAATCTCAGATTTCACTGTTTGCCTCTCCTACTCCATTTTGCCTTTCTCCTGCCCTTTTTTTTCATTTTAAACATTAATTTTTCCTGTCTTAGCCGGGTTTTCATCCCGCACTCTTAGTATTCCTTCTCCCTCTCAAAATAACTTTTCTTTCCTCTGGACATCTTCTAAGTTCTTCTTTCTTTCCTTTTGCCCCCGTATTCCCACCTCACTTGTACACGTCTTAGCTCATTGGTTGTTGGTATCTCTGTGGTGGAGATTTTTCTGCAATTAGGGCCATATTATTTCATATATATATATATATATATATATATATATACACACACACATATATATATATATTGGTCATTGTTGTCTGTTTTTTCTCTCACTAAATATATACAAATATACATATTTTCTTCACATTTTGGTTTTAACCAAATACTACACACTTCTCCACTCTTACTCCATTACACTTTCCCTCCTCCCTTTTTTAGTTATAGAGTAAACTTTATTTTCTTTCCTACTTTGCCTTGCCTCTATTCTCTACTCTTATTATTGCCCTTTCCCCTATCCTCCCAACATTTTTTTCAGTTAGTCATCTCATATTTATTTTTCCTTTCTTATAATATAGTCTTAATCTCTTTACAACTTTATTACTATTGGTGCATTGGCTGTTGATAGTGTAATTGTGGGTAAGGGATATCTGTGTGGGTGTGGGTCTGTTTCTTGGGCTGTTTGGTGTTTGTTCCGGCAGCACCTGTGCGGCAGCACACAAGATGTGGAGGGCAGAATGGCTCTCAGTCAGCCAGCCAGAGAGAAGGACCCACCAAAGAATGACCCACAACAACCAAAACCCTAAACAAATAAAAGGTATTAAGGACAGTGCAAGAGCATCAAGCACAGGTGATCAAGGATATTGCACCATTGAGTCCCCCAGGTCTCCTATCACAGAAGACCACACCAGTAAGACAGGGAGTCAGAGCAGATAAATCTAACAAGCAGGAAAAAAACAAGAAATGGGGACACAAAGAAACAACCCCCAATGGAAGGAAACGAGGAATCCCCAGAAAGACTGCTAAAAAAATTGAGGCAACTGAACTACCAGACATTGAGTTCAAAATATTGGTTATAAGGATGATCAAAGAGCTCAGTGAGAACTTTGGAGAACTCCATGGGATCTTCAAGGAACTTACTGCGAACTACACCAACAAGAAAAAGGGCACAGAAAAAAAGGGGGGGGGAAGGACATAGAAACTATCAGTAAGAGACAAGAAGAAATGAAATATACAATATCTGAAATGAAGAACACAATAGAAAGAATTAAAAACAAGCTAGATTAAGCAGATGATAGAATAAGCCAGCTGAAGGACAAGGTAGAAAAAAATTCCCAGACAGAGCAAAAAAATTCCAAGACAGAGGGAAAAAATGAAAAAAGTCCTGCACTGCAAGACATGCTAAAAGGACTGCTTTAAGAAGACCAAGAAAAAGAGTGAGACAAAGAACACAGATGCAAAGGGGAAAACTGTCAATGAATAAGTATCTATCAATAATAATCTTAAGTGTAAATGGATTAAATGTTTCAATCAAAAGACATAGAGTAGCTGAATGAATAAAAAAACATGACTCACCATATAGGGTAGCTGAATGGATTAAAAAAATGTGGCCCACATATAAGCTGCCTACAAGAGACCCACCTCAGAAAAAAAGACCTACACAGACTGAAAGTGAAGAGTTGGAGAAAAAATATTCCAAACAAACGGACAGGGAAAAAAAGCCAGGTTAGCAATACTTATAGCAAAGAAAATAGATTTCAACACAAAGGCCATAAACTGACAGAGAAGGAGGTCACTTCATAATACTGAAGGGAAGAATTCATCAAGAAGACATAAACATTGTAAACATACATGCACCCAACATAGGAGCACCCAAATATATAAGGAAAATCTTGGAGGACTTCAAGAAAATACAGATAGCAACATACTTACACCAGGGGCCTTTAACACTCCACTGTCAACAATGGATAGATCTTCCAAATAAAGAATCAACAAGGACACTGTGGCAATGAACACACTCTAGATCCAATGAACTTAACTGAGTCCAATGTGTATATAATACATATATATATACTCAAAAACTTTCATCCCTAAGAAGCAAAATATGTATTCTTTTCAAATGCACATGGCACATTTCCAAAGACAGACCACATGACAGGACACAAAACAAGCCTCAACAAATTCAAGAAAATTGAAATCATATCAACTATTTTCTCAGATCACAATGGCTTGAAACTAGAAACCATCCTCAAGGAAAAAAACTCAAAAACATTCAAATTCATAAAGACTAAATAACATGCTATTAAACAATGAATGGGTTACCAGCGAGATCAAGAAAGAAATCAAAAAGTTCTGAAAACAAAGGAAAATGAACTCACAACAGTTCAAAACCTGTGGGACACAGCAAAGACAGTCCTAAGAGGGAAGTTCATAGCAATTCAGGCCTACCTAAAAAACAGAAAAATTTCAAATAAGCAACCTAACCCTTCAACTATAAGAACTGGAGAAACAACAAGCATAGCCCAGCAAAATTAGAAACAAGAAAATAATCAAAATTAGAACAGAATTAAATGGTATAGAGACTAAAAGAACAATTCAAAGGATCAATAAATCCAGGAACTGGTTCTCTGAAAACATAAACAAAATTGACAAGCTTTTAACCAGACTCTATAAGAAAAAAAGATAGAGGACCCAAATAAATAAAATCAGAAATGAAAGAGGAGAAACTACAACTGATACCACAGAAATATGAAGGATTGTAAGAAATTACTATGAACAACCATATGCCAAGAAAATTGAAAACGGGTGAAATGGACAAATTTCTAGAAACATACAATCTTCTAAAACTGAATCAGAAAGACACATAAAGCTTGAATAAGCCAATAACAGCTAGTGAAGTGAAAGCAGTGATCCAAAAACTCCCAGCACACAGGAGCCTTGGACCAGATGGCTTCATGAGAGAATTTTATACAACATTTAGGGAAGAGCTAACCCCTATCCTGCTCAAACTATTACAAAAAAATCCAAGAAAAGGGAAGACTCCTGACCTCCTAATTCCAAAACCAGATAAAGACACAGCAAAGAAATAAAACTACAGGCCAATATCACTGATGAACATAGATGCTAAAATCCTCAACAAAATATTGGCAAAACACACCCAGCAATACATTAAAAATATCATACACCATGATCAAGTGGGATTCACCCTAGGAATGCAATGATGGTACAATAGTCACAATCAATAAATGTAATATATCACAAACAAAATGAAAAACAAAAATCACATGATTATAGCAATAGATGTGGGAAAAGATTTGATAAAGTGCTGCACTCATTTATGATAAAAACACTCAGCAAAGTGGGAGTAGAGGGAGCATTCCTCAACATAATAAAGTCCATATACGAGAAACCTACAGCCAACATCATATTCAACAGACAAAAACTAAAAGCTTTCCCCTAAGATCAGGCACAAAACAAGGGTGTCCACTTTCACCACTTCTAGTGAACATAGTGTTGGAAGTTCTCATCACCGGGATCAGAAAAGAAAAAGAAGTAAAAGACACCCAAATTGGAAAGGAGGAAGCAAAACTGTCACTGTTGGCAGACGACATGACAGTGTGCACAGAAAACCTTATGGACTCCATCAAAAAACTACTCAACCTAATAAGTGAATTTGGCAAAATGGCAGATACAAAGTCCATATTCAGAAATTAAGGGCATTTTTGTACACCAACAATGGAATATCGGAAACACAAATTAGGTAAAAAATCCCATTTACTATAGCAACAAGAAAAATAAAGACACTAGGAATAAACTTCACCAAGGAGGTAAAAACCTATACTCAGAAAACTATGCAATGCTGAAGAAAGAAATTAAGGAAGACACAAACAAATGGAAGCACGTACCATGCTCATGGATTAGAAGAATTAAGAACATTAAAATACCCATACTACCCAAAGCAATTTATAGATTTAACACAATCCCATTAAAATATTAGTAACATGTTTCACAGATCTAAAACAAATATTTCAAAAATTTTTATGGAACCATAAATGACCCCAAATAGCCTCAGCAATTTTGAGAAGAAGAACAAAGTAGGGGGGATCAAATACCTGATATCAAACTATACTACAAGGCCACTGTAATCAAAAGAGCCTGGTATTGGCATAAGAACACACATAGATCAATGGAACAGAACAGAGAGCCCAGAAATAAACCCAAGTGTATATGATCAATTAATATTTGACAAAGGGGGCAGGAGCATAAAATGGAGTAAAATTAGCCTCTTCAATAAATGGTGTTGGGAGATCTGGGCAGGTATATGCAGAAAAATGAAACTCGACCACCAACTTACACCATATATGAAAATAAACTCAAGAGGGATAAAAGACTTAAATATAAATTGTGACACCATAAAAGTCCTAGAGGAGAACCCAGACAGGTAAATATTTTCAGAAATATTTTATCCCCATGCAGAAATATTTTCACCAATGTGTCCCCCAGGGCAAGGGATATAAAGGAAAGAATAAACAAATGGGACTATATCAAATTAAAAACCTTCTGCATGGCTAAAGAAAATATTAGCAAAAAAGAGAACAAACCATATGGGAAAACATATTTGCCAATGATACCTGGGACAAGGGTTTGATCTCCAAAATATATAAAGAACTCACATGACTCTACACCAGGAAGACAAACAATCCAATTAAACAATGGGCAAAGGACCTGAACAGACACTTCTCTCCAAGGAAGACATACAGAGGGCCCAGAGACATAAAAGGATGCTCAGCATCACTAGTCAGCAGAGAGATGCAAATTAAAACCACAATGAGATATCACTTCACACGGGTCAGAATGGCCATTATAAACAAATCAACAAACAAGTGCTGGTGGGGTTGTGAAGAAAAAGGAACCCTAGTATATTGTTGCTGGGAATGCAGACTGGTGTAGCCACTGTGGGAAACAGTATGGAATTTTCTCAGAAAACTAAACATGGAACTGCCTTTTGATCCAGCAATTCCACTTCTGGGATTGTACCCTAAGAATCCTGAAACACCTATTCAAAAGAACCTATGCACCCCAATGATCACAGCAGCATTATTTACAATAGCCAAGCGCTGGAAACAGCCTAAGTACCCATCAGTAAGAGTGGATCAAAAAACTGTGGTAGATTTACACAATGGAATTCTATGCAGCAGCAAGAAAGAAGGAGCTCCTACCCTTCATCACAGCGTGGATGGAATTGGAGAGCATTATGCTAAGTGATTAAGCCAGATGGCAAAAGACAAATACCATAAGATCTCACCTGTAAGTGGAACCTATTCAACAAAACAAACAAATGAGCGAAAAAGAACTAGAGACGTGGAAATAAAGAACAAACTGATAAGGACCAGAAAGGTTGGAGAAGGGGGATAACGGAAAAGAAGAGGAACATGTACAAAGGACCCATGGACAAGGACAATGGGGAGGGCATTGTCTTTGGGAGTGGGTGTGGATGGGGCAAGGGAGATCAAGGGGTGAAAAATAGGGACAACTGTAACTGAACAGCAATTTAAAAAAAACATAAAAAAATGGAAGTAAATCATTTGCAAAAGAAAGAGAGAAAATAAGATATAAGAGCTAATTTTTTAGAGGAAAGATGAGTTAGGTTTGAGTCATGAAGTAATGCAAGGCATTCAAGAAAAACGTATGTATAGTTTGGGACACAATTTAGGGCTAGAGATAAAGATGAACAAGTTATTTCAAACATTCAGATGTTGCCCTGACCAGTGTGGCTTTGTTGGTTGGGCATCAACCCACAAAGCGAAAGGTCACCAGTTTGATTCCAGTTTAGGACACATTTTTGGGTTGCAGGTTTTGTCCTCAGTCAGGGAAAGTATGAGAGGCAACTGATCTATGTTTCTCTCTCACATTGATGTTTCTCTGCCTTTTCCCCTCCCTTTCCCTCTTTCTAAAAATCAATAAATAAAATCGTTAAAAAATATGTAGATGTTAATTGATGTTACAAAATGCATTATCTTTCTGAGGGGGAGACTATAAAATGTGAAACTAGAAAGAAAAGGTCTGAATTCTGAGGAATGCCCCCAAAAGTTGGAGAGCAGAAGTAGGAGACAAGGGAAGGCAGAGAAGAAATGGTCTCAGTCCCTGGCCAAGTAGCTCAGTTAGAGTGCCATCCTGATATGCCAAGGTTTGTCCGTTTGCTCTCTGGTCAGGGCACATACAAGGAAAGCAAAGATAAGTGGAACAACAAAATCAGTGTTTTGTTTGTTTCTCATTCTCTCTCTCTCTGACTAAAAATCAATAAATAAAAATTTAAAAAATGGCCCTAGGAGTATGAGAAGCTCCCTCATCACAGTGTTGCAGACTCCAGGGAGAAAAATCCTGACAATAGTGACGTCTGGAGAATAAGAACAGGGAATAAGCTCCCGGAAGTGATAGACAGCTGGAAGGCATTCCGGTGACTGGGGCTGGATAACCTTTCAAATTCCTTTATCTGTCTTGCAGTTCTGTGAGTCATTTGAAGACTAGAGGAACACAAATGACCTAAAAGGAGCCCTGCTGCAGGAGGTCAGGGTGTGACAATAGAAGGTCAGGCTGCTTCATTACTTGGTAACTTAAGTACGAAGCAGTTAAGGCATGCGGTGTATTTGGGTATTGCCATGCGGAATAAAAATGACAGACAACAATCTACGTCCAATGCATTGTAAAGTGAATCAACCCTGAATGTGACCAATAATACTATCTCCAAAGACATTAGCATCAACCCCAAACTGCCTCCTGTATGTTACACAAATATCTCACATCTGGTGATTCAACTGCCATTTCATCAGATCAATTAATTCAACAACTCAGCACCTGTGTGTGTGGCGAGGCATTGTCCTAGGTGCTTGGGATTCAGAGAACCTACAAAAGGTTGCTTGTAAGGGACTCCAGTTTAATGGAAAGGCCCACGAACAGACGAAATCCAGGAATAAGACAAGGAAGGTCCTTCTGATAGTGAGAGGTTAGGTAATGAAGGCGAATAAACCAGTTTTGAATGGCAAAAGCTATATGGTTCATTTAGTCATAAAATCTTGGACTTGGGAGGGAGGGAGCTGGAGAACACTCAGGTCTAGGAGCAGTTGACTCCTGATGCAACAGTTACTGCTCACACTGAATACGCTTACTGTGCATTTTGTCATTTTTGTCTATGATTCTCTTCCATCAAACCAGAGGATTTCAGTGTTAGAAGAACCTATTTAATAGGCAATTTCACTCAAACTTGACTTCCTCACTTCAACCCCCTCTTACATGAGACCGCTGTCATCTCGTTTCTACTATGTGCACCCAGGTGGTGAGCAATAATTGCACTTCTCTTTCATTTAGTTAATCTTCCTCTCTACACTTCATATAAAAAATGAGCCTTTTAGTAGGCCCCCAAAACACACTATTTTAAAATAGTAGTTGGCTATAGTATAAGTTAATGCAGTTATCATTTTTAAACAACTTACTTTTAGAGCATGGCTTGTAAACACAGGCTAGCTTGTAAACACAGGCTAGACTGCCTGCCAAAGGGATTGATTCAAAACAGATGTCAGATGTAGAAAAAACAATTTTTTGGCTTCCATTATCCCTACAAAAATTCCAAGCTGAAAGATAATCTCAAAATTAGTTAATTTTTTTTTCAGTGCACATTTATTGGGTTGGCCAAAAAGTCAGTATTTTTTTCCATAAAATAAAAGATGCATTTTTCATTTTCACCTGTAACTTTATTGATTTGGATACTTTGAGTGTGTTGGCTACCTCCCATGTTGTATAATGTTCATTGTTTTTAATTAGTATCTTGTTTTGATCACTATCAACTTCAACTGGTCTACCCGACGGTGGAGCATCATCCAGTGAAAAATCTACAGCACGAAACTTTGCAAACAACTTTTGACACATTTGATCAGTCATAGCACCTTCTCCATACACTGCACAAACCCATTTTTGCATTTCAGTTGTGTTTTCACCTTTCTTGAAATAATAAAGCATAACATGCTAAAAATGTTACTTATTCTCTTCCACCTTCAATATTAAAATGTCTACACAAAATTTCACCAATTCTGATAAGGTTTTTTAAAAGTGCATGCTGAGATTTCCAGTCAAGATGGAGGCATAGGTAAACATCGCTCGTCTCCTTGCACAACCACAGCAAAAGTTACAACTGAACTACAAAACAACTCTCACCCAGAATCATCAGAAAATCAAGCTGTACAGAAGTGCACCAACCAAGGAATTAAAGAAGTCGCATTTATCCAGATAGATAGAAGGAGCAGAGATGTAGAGACTTGAAGATGAGGGATGGGCAGTCCTACATCTATGTGTGGGGGACAAAAATCAGGGATACCTCAGGAGTGAAGGATCCCAGCCCCACACCAGACCATCCAAACCCAGGGTTCCAAGGCAAAACTTTACTCTACCCAGCAAAACTATCCTTTAGAATCAAAGTGCAGATAAACAGCTTCCCAGACAAGGCAAAGCTAAAGGAGTTCATTATCACCAACACTTTATCATATAAAATGTTAAAGGCAATTATTTAAGTGCCTTTAAAGAAGGAGATCAAAATTATGGACATTAAAATGGCAATAAATTCACAACTATCAACAATTAAATCTAAAAAACAAACTAAGCAAACAAGCAGAATGGAAACAGATCTATCTATCATAGATATGGAAATCATTTGGAGGGTTATCTGTTGGGAGGGGGGTGGGGCAGAATCAGGGAAAAGGTTCAGGGATTAGGAAGTACAAATTGGTAGGTACAGAATAGGCAGGGGGATGTTAAGAATAGTATCGGAAATGGAGAAGCCACAAAACTTATATGCATGACCCATAAACATGAATTAAGGGAGGGGGGATTGCTGGAGGGAATGGGGTGTGCTTGGTGGAACAGGCAAAGGGGGAAAATTGGGACAACTGTAAGAGCATAATCAATAAAATACATTTTTTAAAAAAGAAAAAAAATGATCTCATAGTTTAGAAAATGATCACACTCCACCAGAAACATTCCTGTGAGAGGTGACCCTTCAAGTCAGTGGCTCCAGCCCTGGGGCCCCTGGGCATCCAGATGTGTGAGGATAACAATAGGGCCTGCAAGTTATTTTCAGGATGTGCCTTTCAAACACTCTGACAAAAACTGCAATTAGGCTACACAAGCAAATGAAGTGTCAACTAGCGGCTATATCAACAATCAACTAAATAACTATCAACTAGTTATCGGATGATGATTAGAAATTTTATTAGCATTTCCATGACACTTTGAGAAATGAAATAGAAAAATGAATTAAAGAAATGTTTCGGAAGGGCACTCTGGCCCACTGTTGGTGGGATTGCAGACTGGTACAACCATTATGGAAAACAGTATGGAATTTTCTCAGAAAACTAAAATTGGACCTGCCTTTTGACCCAGCAATTCCACTGCTAGGATTGTATCCTAAGAACCCTAAAACACCAATCCCAAAGAACCTATGCACACCAATGTTCATAGCAGCACAGTTTACAATAGCCAAAAGTTGGAAGCAACTTAGGTGCCCATCAGTAAATGAATGGATCAAAAAACTATGGTACATATACACAATGGAATTCTATGCTGCAGAAAGAAGGAGCTCCTACCTTTTGCAACAACATGGATGGAACTGGAAAGCATTATGCTGAGTGAAATAAGCCAGGTGTTGAAGGACAAATACCATATGATCTCACCTTTAACAGGAAGCTAAACAACAAAACAAACAAGCAAGCAAGCAAAATATAACCAAAGACAATGAAATAGAGAACAGGCTGACAGTGACCAGAGGGGAGAGGGGAGGGAATTTCAGGGGAAATAGGGGAGGGATTTAGAGGAACATACATAAAGGATACATGGACAACAACTGAGAAGGGTAGAAATGGGAGGGAGGGGGAGCATGGGGGGTGGGATGGGATGGGAGTAATAGACAGAAAACTGTACCTGAAAAATAATTAAATACATTTTAAAAAAAGAAATGTTTCGGTATGGTTTGCTAAACAAACTTTTGAAAACACAAGAGAAATAACTAAAATATCACTATGAAAATTACACCTTAAAATGTCTCTGATAATATGTTAAGTTAAAATAAAGATAAATGGTGGTATTGTAGCTGTTACTATAAACATGTAAAATAGGGTTTCATAACTGGAAGGTAGTATAAAAATATAGTCAGTTGACAAATTGAAAAAATACATACATAGAAAATGCACAACGATATGACAGCTGTCACAATACAATCTAACAAAATTGTTTCCAATGAAGTTAAAGATAACTAAGTACTACTAGAGCCATCTTACAAAAAAATACCAAAACAAAACAACAAACTCTTTGGCCAATTGAATAGCTCACCTCATGACACCACCCAACAATAATAATAAGCAGCCCTGGCTGGTGTAGCCCAGTGGATTGAGTGTGGGCCTGCAAACCACATGATCGAGGTTCGATTCCCAGTCTGGGCACATGCCTGGGTTGCAGGCCAGTTCCCAGCAGGAGACTCACCAGAGGCAACCATACATTGATGTTTCTCTCCTTCTCTCCTTCCTTTCCTCCCTAAAGATAAATAAAATCTTTTTAAAAAATAATAATAATAAGCATAAGGACAAGCAAGATAAATGCTGTTATTTTGGGAACAGGAGGAAATTAGCTTGTTTCTGCCCTGAGCCCAATGTTTGAAGCAGAATTTCTCCTGCCTCCAGTGATGTGGAGAGAAAGTGTGTCCACACTTACCCCACTGTGGCAGCCTCTTCATTTTTTACAAGACCAACACAAAGTACCAGAGAATGTCAACCCATTTGATACTCACTTCAGGGCTTGGCACTTGCTCCTCAGGCAAAGAAAAAGAAAACAGAAGTTGCTCTTTGCATCAGATTCCTTTTTAGATGCCAACTAAACAAACAGCCAAAAGAAAACAAAACATAAACAAAAAAACCCAGGTTGCCCCCTAGATCACTGCAACAACCAGTAATTCCAAGCCAGGATTCCTTCTAGCTGGCAGAGACACGCGAGGAACAAGGGCACGTAGGTAAAAGTCATCGGATAGTCCTCGTGGTCAGGAGCACATTAAACAAGAATAAATGACATCATTACCTTCTAACGTGGAACTGCTTTTAAGGAACTAGTTGAAGCCCAGCCTACTGAGTTTCGATTTTGCTTTCGGAATCGCTTTGAGGCAGGAGACAGCATAGGAAGAACTCGGGGAATGCGCTGCTGCTGCTGGTCAGCGTGACTCTAGTGTAGTTGCTGTGTAAGCTCCCCCGGGCTGTCACGAGTTCCTAAATGCTCTCAGAATCAGGTACATCTTTTGCCTTGGGCGGCAGTCCTCTCTCCTTCAAGAAAGGTATGGCTATTAACTTGTCATTGTTATGCAAAATATCTCCCCCGCTTCCTCCTTCCCCCAGTCAAGGTTTGTGGGACATATGCTCTGCTATTTTCAGGAGCCCCCTGCTCTGCACCCCATTTACTATAAGAGTTGCAGTCTGGAGGCAATTTTCCTGGTTCTTCTTTATCTGTTGATCAGCAAGTCAGATACCATCTCCACAAAAGCAGACCCCGTTTGGGCACAAAGTTTGGAGTCAGGCATTCCAGTTCCTGGAGTCACAGCTTTCCTCATGCATTACTTACTTAACCCTATCAACTATGGCTAAAATCTTTCACTCTTGAGTTCGCCTATCAATTTTACACGGAAAGAAACAGTTGTCATGGAGTAATCTTTTGTCAGTTGCACAGACACAGCCCCATTCTTGGCATTTAGGCAGTCACTCCCAATTGTAGCTACAAGTTTCAATGTTTCTTCTTTGAGGGATGGAGTAAAAACACTAAGAAGGAAGAAAGAAGAATGCTGCTTTTTCAGAAGAAAAACAGTTAGGCAGGTGACTTGGAGGCAACATGGAGAAAAGACAAGAAAACATTAAGGAGATGTGGTTAAGTACACACACTCTGTCTGAGCGTCAGAGTCCCATCTCTGCTGACTCCACTTCTACGAGCCCAGGGGGATTGTAGGGGAGTGTTATTGAAGATATTGGTGGTGTCCTGGCACCAGCTGTTACAGGCAAGTTTGGACCTCTGTTCTGTAAGACAAAGTTTATTTGGAAAGTTGCAGAGGTAACTGTAACCCCAGTTGGGCTGCACAGGCTCAGGAAACAAGTTACAAAAACCAAAAGAGGGCCCTTGGAGCTTAGAAGAGGGAAAGGACAAAGGTAGCATGTCTGGGGAGAAGAACAGAAGGAAGGGAAAGGCACAGCCATGCTCCTGAGAGGAGAGGAAAAGCCCACTGTGTCCTTTGTTGTAAAGATTTTCAAGGCTGGGTGTTCGGGGAGATTTTAGGGGAGGATCTCCATAGAATATTCACCAGCTTTATGCTGATGAGCCAAAGTGAGATTTATCCCCTGACTTCATTCTCAGGGGTGATTGGCTCAAAATACACCAGTTGGATTTTTGTTATCTTCTCCCTGAGTGGGTGATTTCAGCCATTTACCCTCTGGTTGGGAAGAGAAGTGTAAACCATTTATTTTTAAGTGTGCTTGGTGAGAGAAGATAAGATTTTGAGATTTACTAGATGACTGTAAACTGCTTGGCCATTGAATTATAGTGACCCCTCACCTATCTCGGGAGTTACGTTCCAGAGACCCTCTCGATAGGTGAGAATCTGAGAAGTAGTGGCGTTATATTTATTTTATTATTTATATATATTTTAAGGCTTTATAAACCCTTCCCACACTCCTATAAACCTTTCCCACTCTCTTATTAACCTTTCCCACACTGTTATAAACACTTCATATGCTCTTAAACACCTTCTACACTCTTAAACCTACATAATTTTAACAACATACAAAATTCTATATGGGTACTCACCAGTGAAGTATACAGTCATCCCTCGCTAAAAAACCCATGATACAGTGAAGCCGCAATAAGTGAACTGCGATATAGCAAGGGATGACTGTATCTCCATTTCCTTATTTCGTTTGTCCTAGCTTACCAGCTTACTTCATTAGAAATGAGACTGGTCATCTAGGTTCATATTCAAGTTGACCTTTCCTTGCCACCTGGTTTTAGTCTTACCACTGAAAAGCCCCTTTCTGTAGTGGAAACACAGAAGCCTGAGGAATGGGCACAGGTTTCTTGCAGAGCTCTGAGAGTTCAGTGTCTACAGAGCATCCCGCACTGCCCACCAGAGTGCCTGTTCCTCTTTGGCAGGGAGATATCCACGCCCTGTTCCCCTTCCCTATCCCATCTGCCGTATTTTGCCGTGTATAATGTGCACCTCTTTGCCCAAAATTTTGAGGGAAAAATAAGGATATGCATCTACATGAGTAGTACTAATTCTGTATCTATATAAATGTTTTTAATTGTTGTATTTGGGCTTATGTGTTAAAAGTGTCACTCTAGAAAGCAATAACAATGATTGTATGAACATAATACCCTGGAATACGATAATCGGTTTTGTTTCTAAATATAAATAAATAAATAACTGAATTAAAAAATTAAAATGAAAGGGTTTTTTCCCCTGAAAGTTTGGGTCAAAAATGTGGGTGTACATTATACACAGCAAATATGATAAGTTCCCTTGCCCCTCCTCACCTTCTTCACCTTTTCCTTTGGGTTCTTTCTTTAGGAGAAAATACTCAGTTTGGAACAAAAGTGCTCTTGCAACAAGACTCTAGGTGTTTTCACAACAGGGCCCAAATAAAACTCAGACTAGTGTCCTGCCTCGTGAATCTGTATGAAGATACAGATTGAGAAAATACTGGAGGGGGAGATACTGAGATGTTAGCAGGGGTATCTAGGTAGAGGACTTATAGGTGATTCTTTGGTTTCTTCTTCTTGCTTGTATTTTATTTTCTAATAAGTTTCCATGAACACAAATTATTTTTGTAAAGACATGGAAATAGTTTTTAAAAATCAGTAATGGAGTGTATAGTTATATTGCTAAACAACAGCAACAAGAAAACATTTATTCCATTGTGTAAATAAATGTACCATAGTTTTTTGATCCACTCGTTTACTGATGGGCACCTACGTTGCTTCCAGCTCTTGGCTATTGTAAATTGTGCTGCTATGAACATTGGTGTGCATAGGTTCTTTTGGATTGACGTTTCAGGGTTCTTAGGGTATAATCCCAGAAGTGGAATTGCTGAGTCAAATTTTTAGTTTTCTGAGGAAATTCCATGCTGTTTTCCACAGTGGCTGCACCAGTCTGCATTCCAAAGAACTTGGCAAATGACTATGTTTGTTTCTAATTTATTTAATTTAGATTTGTCCCCTTGATCATAAAAGATCACTGAGAGGCATAGCTAAATTGTGTGTGCGTGTGTGTGTTCATAAAAACAAGATGACAGTCTCAAAATGGAGTCAGTTATTAATGAAACAAAGAAACACACAAACAAAACATTGGAGTCAGTCAAGCTATGACTCCCAGCCACCAAATCCAGATTTGACTTCATTATAGTTTTGGCTTCCCCCAAATGGAATCTTAAACCAGCCAGTCACGAATTGCTTTTTGAGCACTAGTTAGATCATCTGCGTGCCAGACCCGCCATCCCCTTGACTTTAGGGCCTAAAGGAAAGTGGCCTTGTCCTAGACATTTGCTTTTTCGTCTGGTATAATCTCTTTGTTCCTGCTCCTTCCTGCCCAGGAGAATCTGTCATTTCTTACAGCGCCTCAGAGCCCCTTTCAATTTGCAAAATTGGATACTGCAGGATTCGTGAATAATTGAATAAAGCCAGTAAGATTTACTCAGTTGATTTAAAAAAATTTTTTCAGAACCTATTTAAAATTTATTTTTAAAAATGCTATTCTCATTACAATGGTCTATCTCAGAAGACAGATCCATATTAAGCTTTTTCAACAGAAGTTCAGGTTTAGGGTAGGATCATTGTAGACATGAATTTTGTTTTTAACAGTGTGTAGGATGACATTGATAACAGCAAACTGGAACTCAGGTCATAAATACTGTACTATATTAAATGTAGCAATGATCTTACCAGTGTATACAAGCAGTCTGCAATGCCCCCTCCATTTTATAGAAGAAAAAGTTGCTTAACCAGAATTACGCAGCTTAACCGGGATCACCTTGTGAGTACAAGGCAGAGGGGGGTAAGAACTACTCCAACCGTTTCTATACTTTCTTCCCGGAATAGTTTCCTCCAAATGCAATGTCATGCAATGTACATAATGCAATGCAATGTAATGTAAATGTTCACATAAAGCACCTAGAACAGCGTTTTCAACAAAGCAGGTGCTAAATCAGTGTTAACTATTTCAGGACCCCAAAATAAGTCCTCTCTTAGCCCTTATAGGAGGGAAAACAATAAAAAAAATCCACAGCACAGACTGAGAAAGAAATGCACCCAGGGTTCTGAAATATGGGCCAAAAGGAGGAGCTCAAGAAGGAGTGAGAACCACAAGGAGCTAGCAGTTTATCTAGAACTGTACTCAGCAACCTTCCCAAACATAGGAACCAAGGTTTTGATAGGCATTTATCTGGAATGGGATGATAAAGGGAAGGATGACAGACCCCCTCTCTGAAAAATGGGAATAAGGGATTCAGAGGTGGGAGCAAGTCATAGACAGCCAGAAGGGAGAGAGGTGAGAGGAGTCCACGTGGGGCCACCCTGAAAATTGCCCTCCCTTGAGTCATCGTCAGCCCATGCTAAGGATGGACTCTCCTTAACATAAGGGAAGGGAAGGTGTGAAAACAGAGTCGAGCCAGAGCCACTGTGGTGGTCATTTGTTTTTAAGAAGAAAGGAGGATGGGGTATAGTCCATTTCCTGAAAAGAAGTCAGATAAGAGGGTGGTTCATTGTAACACAAGTAGGTTGGTGTAAGCTACGGATTAGGTCTGATTCCTGCCCCAGCATCCCCCAGGTTACTGAATAGGAAAGAAATGACTGGGAAGATAGTACCGTGTTGAGAAAAAAAAGTTACTTTCATGTTTCATTAAGCTCTAATTCCTCAGGTGAATCCCCCAGGTGTAGGACTGGGTCAGGAAAGAGTAGGGGAAGGAAGGGAGTGAAAGATGTTGACCTGGTCCAGTGGCCTTTAACAATGAAAAATGAGAAAGGGATTCAAGTTAAGGAGGAAGTTCTGGGGGCCTGGAGGGAACCTATACTATCCTCTTTCCCTCGCATTCCTGGGTAGAGGAGGACGCTAGATAAACATCCTTGGAGTCTGAGAGTGTCCTTACATAGAGATGAATATCTGCTTCTTGCCTGAGTTTCTGAATGGGGGAGATTCACTGAAATATATCGGGGTGGGGGGGCGGTGAAGAGCTGTAGGGTTGTTTTTAGGGGTGAAGAAAACGGGGGGCACTCCAGCTCCCTGCGCCCTCAACAACCACTGAAGCCCCCAACAGTTTCTGTGGCTGCAGATGAAGCAGAGGAAGGGAAGTGTCCTGGGCCCTCATTGAGCCTCTGACTTCAGAGGAAGCAGATGGAGCCTGGGGCTACGCCCCTCCCCCACTCCAAGAGGGCAGAACCAAAAGTTTAGCCTGTTCTGGGAGAAGAATGAGGAGATCTTAAAAGGATACACGACTGGAATTTCAAATGGGACTGGGCTCTGGCAGTTCTCCAAAACGTCATGTATAGAGTTACTGTATGACCCAGCGTTCTACTTTGAGTTGTAGATCCAGGAGGGAAAAAACTGTCCCCACAAAAACTCGTACATGAATGGTTACAGCAGCATCATTCATAGTAGCCAAAAATAGAAAGGATTCAACTTTTCAGCAACTGATGAGTGAATGGACAAATACATTTTGGTGTCCCCATGGAGTGGAATATAATTCAGCCTTACAAAGGAATGAAGTACTGACACAGGCTACAATGTGGATTAACCTTGAAAACACTATGCTCAGTGAAAGAAGCCAGTCGAAAAGACCACATATTATATAATTCCATTGATATGAAATGTCCATATGGAATAGACAAATCTATAGAGACAGAAAATAATTATGGTTGCCTAGGACTGGAGGTATGTGGGGAGTTAGAGGGGGAATAATAAAGGGTATGGGGTTTTGTTTAGCATTTTCGGTGTGATGAAAATGTCTTTAAACCGTTGTCATTGCTGCATGACTGTGCATATACTGAAAACCACCGGACGATGCGCTTTAGATGGGTGTGTTGTAGGGTATGTGAATTAGGTCTCAAGAAGCTTTCAGGAAACACGGGACTGGACTGAGCCATAAGTGACCTGCACATTGTGAAACTGAGCTGAGACCATGATGAGTCACTCTCTTCCCCACAGGCTGGGAGGTTTAACAGAATATTGTTGACAAAGGGCACTAGAAAAGTAAAACGTCTCAATGAACTCAGTCTCCTCAACAAATTTGCCTGCTTAAGGATGGATGAGGCTCTGGAATCCTCAAACCTCAGAAGCAAGATAACACCAGCACCAGCTGCTTTCTTTGCCACCTCATGGAGCTATCTCTCCCTCTGCCTCTGCTTCTCTCTGCCTTCCTCACCTGGTGACCTCTCACTTCGGATTTCCTCATTCCTTCCCTCTTGTCTGAACCTCTTTCCCCCCCCTTGTTGATTTTGCTCTCCCTGAGTCTCTGCTGCCTCAACACCCCGTCTCCCATGATGAGTCTCATAACCTCCTAACTGCTTCTGCCTCGAGCATCTGATGGGCTGACTCAGTTTCCTGAAGCAGCCATATCCTGCATCATGAACCCACCTAGAAGTCGGCTGCTTTTTGGCCCACTGAGCAGGTGGGGGAGGTGGGTCACACAGAATGAAACCTGGCTTTCTAGGGTGCCCTCCCGGACAAAAGGAGAAGGCAGGGAAATTCTCTCAGAAAGGGGACAGGTACTCTGAAACTTGACTCAAAGAGGTAGTGGGGAGGAAGCAGAGACCTCTGACCAGGGCCTAGGCCTGGTCGACAGCCCCGGGCTGGAGCTGCAGTTCAGATTCTCATGAAAAATTCTGACATTGCAGCTGCTCTTCTGGTTTAGAGCACAAGATCAGGCATCTGTCCCCTCCTCCCCATCCAAGATAAAAAGATACCTTTGTGTCTTGTTAGGACACAATGATCCACTTCTTCTCTGGAAACTTCTCCAGATGATAAAAATTGGTTTTGAGTGGCCATATCTGTGCTCTGTCACCTTACTTCCAAACCCCCTTGGGCATTTGACCCCAAGCCTACCCGATTCTTTTCCTCCGGACATTTGAAGTAGATCTAAGAGATAGCAAGTTAGTGACTTCATGTGAAAGAAGATATAGAATATAACTGTGGAAGCCGATGTGTATGTGGAAAGGCAGAGAGCATTTTTAACCATGTAGTCCAGAGAAGTAAATGAAGAAAGAAGCAAACAAGAGAGAGACAACCTCAACTGGCATCCTGGTCCTTGTTCTAGTCCCTTCCACACTCTGAGTTGTGGTCTTAGCCTCAGATTTGGCTAGATACCTCTGTAGAATTATGTTTTCTGTCCAAGTGGGTCTCTGTTCCCTCAGACAGTTCTGAAACACACACACACACAAAATGTATAAGTGCCTGAGATGTGCCTACTGCTTAATGCTGACTCAGGCTTGACCTCATTTTTCAGGTAGCTGGGGGACAAGGACAAGGCAGACCTAGGGCACTAAATCATCTACATGCTCCCCAAGGTCTCTTCTTTTTCCTGATCCTGGCTCATCTCTCTTGGACCCAGACACCTGGACTGACTGTAATATGAACCTGGTATAGTCCCAGCAACTTGGAACCAAAGGATCCATTCCCAGATCCAGCCCAAAATTCTGCACCCAATGCCAGTGTCTGTGTGGGGGGGGTGGATTTTTCTCATACCACCAATGAAGCAACTTTTGGACACCAGCTGTGTGTCTCACAATTCTACTCAATTCTGACATTATCTTTCTGGAAATAGAATCAGATTCCACAGGTTGAGGATTCAGACCAACATGGCTGCCTTCCACTTCAGATGTCAATTACAAGTCCAGACTGTGATCTGTGCTTCTGATTGACCAGCTACAGACAGAAGCTTTCCACAGCCCCGCCCTTGTGTTTGATTAATTTTCTACAGCTGCTCACAGAACTCAGGAAAACCATTTCCTTACGAGAGTACTGGTTTGTTAAAAAGGGTAGTAAAGGATTGGAATCACCAGCCAGATGAAGAGACATGTGGGGCAACCTCCCAAACCAAAGTGCTTCCCACACAGTGAAGACTGGGCCCAGCACAGTGGCACATGGAAGTGTTCTCACCCCCCAACCTGGAAGCTCTCTGAACCCTTTCAGGTTCTTATGGAGGCTTCACTAACAGCTCTGACTGATTAAATCACTGGCCACTGGTCACTGATTCAACCTCCAGCCCTGATGCCCTCCCTGGAGGTCAGGGGGGTGGGACTGAAAGTTCCAACCCTTTAATCTCATGGTTGGTTCTTTCAGCAACCAGTCCCCTACCTTAGGTGTGTCCAGCTGTGCTACCTCATTAAAAGAATGAAAAGCACCTTTACACCTCTCAACCTTTAGGAAATTCCAAGGGTTTTAAGAGCTTCATACCAGAAATGAAGACCAAAAAAACAAATATATATGTCTTATTATAAAGCATAGTATCATGCCCTGGCCAGGTGGCTCAGGTGGATGGAGTGGCCTGCTGCACACCAAAAGCTTTTGGGTTCAGTCCTCGGTCAGGGGGTCAGGGTGTGTACAGGAGGCAACTGATCAATGTTTCTTTCACATTGATGTTTCTCTCCCCCTCCTCTGAAATCAATAAACATATCCTCAAGTGAGGATTAAAAAAATAAAAAGTAAATCACAATATTATATAGCTGCTTTACCCAGGGACTCTGTAACCAGGACTGATGAGGACAACAACACGTTCCCAGGACTAAATGAAGAGGGGAATCTACCTCCTGAAGCCTGAACCAGTGTCCTCTGGCCTTCAGATTTGGGGAAGCAGACGCATTGCTGGGTCCAAATGGAGGGGACGCCAGAACGCGATCTCAGGTGAGAGAAATCCGCAGTTCTCACGCGGATTCAGATGAGGTTTCGTCTCCTCAGATACAGTCCGTAGCAGAAGAAAAAAGCAGTCTTGTGTTGTGGAGTCAGATAAGTGGTTCTCAAACCTGCCTGCACCTCAGAACCCCCTGGGGAACTTTAAAACCAGAGAAACATCTAGGCAGTACCCCAGACAGCATGATTCAAAATCTCCATGGGTGGAGTCCAGACATCTGCATTTTTTTAAACTCTGATCAGGTGGTTCTGAAGTAACATGCCCTAATTGGTAGCTCAGCCTTTGGGAATCCCTGGGTTTGATAACACTGGTCATATTGATCCTTACATAGAAAAATGAGTAAAAGGGAGAAAGGGAAGGAGAGAACCCAAAGACAAATAGTGGTATTTCAACATGGCCTTACGTTGGTGGTAAAATGCCTGAACTGAGAAAGGAAGTTTGACATTTTACAATTTATACAGAATGCCAAGAATTTCTTGAAGTAACATAAAATAGGGCCTCCTTGTCCTTTTTGCTTGAGTGATATGTGTGACCTCCAAAGGGGTCACATACTAAACCTGAAAGCTTAGGGGAGGCCTGCATAGTGGTGTTAGGGGGTAAAGAACCGGGGTCTCCTGAAGATAGCAGAAGGTATCCCCCACAATTCTTGACTGGAGGAGGGTGGAAGTGGATGATACAGCATTTAAGATACTTTGCATAACAATGGCAAGTTAATAGCTGTGCCTTTCCTGAAGGGAAGAGGGTGATAGGTGTACGTCACCCAGGCCCAGTCTGCTCAGTTACAGTGGGACGTGCAAACTCAGAGACCTAAAGTAAACAAATATAAGGTTGCCTGAACATAAAAATTTCTAACTAAAAGTGGGCCACGGTGGTAGTCACAACTTAGGCAAGGAATTGTGGCAATGCTAACAAAGAAGCACCTGCCTTTGACCCAGCAATCCCACTTCTAGAAGTCTACCTTGAAGATATACCTCCAACAGTACAAAAGTATAAAAGCAAAGGTTATTCATTGTAGCACTGTTTATAATAGTAACTATTGGAAATAATAAGTGCCCGTGGTAGGCAGAATAGCCTTCCCACCCCCGTGAGAAATCCATATCCTGAACCTGGGGATACATCAACTTAATGGAAGAAAAGGACTTTGCAGGTGTGGTTAACTAAAGGATTTTGAGATGGGGAGATTGTCTGGAATTACCCAGATGGGCCAAATGTAATCCAAAAGGTCCCTTTAAGTGAAAGATAGAGGCAAGAGAGTCAGAGTTAGAGACACATGAAGATGCTACACTGTTGGCTTAGACAAGGAGGAACGGAACATGAGCCAAGGAATTCAGGGGGCCTCCAAGAAATGCTTCTCACTATCTGAGAAAGAACTTGCAAATAAAGAAAGGGGAAGGACTGGGAGGAAATATCATACTGGGTTGGAATCAGAGGTATCAGTATGAACTCATAGTTTAGCATACAGGTTGGGTCAAAAGTAGGTTACGGTTGTGAGTATGCAAGCCACAGAGTTTATTCTTGCATTATTTATTAATTATATTACTTTTGATAAATAACTGTAAACCTACTTTTGACCCCACCCTATATATATACTTACAGGTAGACATAGCACAGGTATGAGTTACCTGCATAGCATGGTTATTCAAGGACACACATGTCCTTGCCGAGAAGATCTGGGAACAAGGGACAAAGCAATGAGCAAAACTAGAGCCCAGAAACTGATTTCTAAATGCCATTTTCTAGCAAAAGGAATCAGAACCCCTTGAATAAGTGGTTAATTCCAGGCCTGGGGCAGGGCAAATATATGTGAATATCTTAAGACAACAGAAAATGAGCAAGTATTCAATAAAAGATGGAGTGTGTCAAAAGGACATAGGAGCCAACTGGAAGGAGATCCCAATAGCCAAAATAATTTAAGCCATAAAATAAATGATGGTGGTACTAGACTATAACCATAGATTATAATGTCCATGACACCATATTCATGTAAAAATTTAAATAAATAAATATATAAAACAATAAAATATTTCAATGAACAAATATAGATGAAATGAAGGAGATAAAAAATCATGATTAGGCAACCACCACAGTAACAATTGTTGCATGTAAGACCCCACCAATGGATACCAAAATGAGTGGGCAAAAGATTAAGAAAAGCAAGATATTGACAGTCTCAAAGTATTTACCCAAATATATTTACCAGTTAAAAAAGAAAAAACTGTAACTTTACAGTGAAGGAAACTGGTGGACACCACCTTAACCGAGAGATCAAGACTGATATCACCAGAAATACATCATGCAAAATATTATCTGGGGTCTTTGATGTGATGCAATGACAAAAACACAGTAGCATTCTGTGGCTTAAGAACAATATGCCAAAAAACCCCCACAATCTCAAACTAATCATGAGAAAACACTGGAGAGACCCAAAATGAGAGAACTTCTAAATAACTGACCAGTACTTATCAAAAGTACCCATTGTGAAAGCCAAGGAAAGAATGAGGAACATCGCAGACTGGAGGAAACTAGTGAGACACAACAATTAACTGCAATATAAGATCTTGGGTTGGATCCTGAAACATAAAAGGGACAGTATGAGAACAACTCGTGAAGTTCCAGGAAGCTCAGTGATTTAGTTAGTAGTATTATACTGATGCTGAATTCCTGGTTTTGATCACTATAAATTGTTAGCATCAGCTGAACAAGGCTACCCATAAACTTTCTGCACTAGTTTTGCAACTTTTCTGCAAACCTAAAATTATTTCAACTAAAACATTTCTTAAAATGTAGATTCATTATTACTCGGCATTTAGTAAATTTATTCAAGAATAAAGACACTTGGGATTTGCCCCCTTATGTTAAATATTAAAGATTCTTATACAGGCTACTCTTTCTCTCCCCGCTGCCCTATAGTCTTAATTGTCTTAGGGAAGAAAACAAAGTGGAAACAAGACACATGTAGAAGTCTAAAAATTTAACAGCAGCCTGCCTGAAATCCTTTTACGAAAAACGTGGGGTACATGTGCATGTGTACATATTATGAAGATTTCTAGGGAAAACAAATAATTGTTAGAGCTACACTATAATCTCTTAATAGTTTTGTGCCCCAACTCTATATACACTAAACATTCAGTAAATGCTCTACTGAGTTAAAAAATAAGGTACCGTTCTTGCTGAGGCAATGATGAACTGAATATGAATTAAAATTCACCCTGTTCAGATTTATGAAAATAGAGTTATAGTTGAGGGAGGAAAAGAAAAAGAAAATCGTCCTGCCAGTCTGTAATTGGATTTGTTGGTCTCACTGAAGTTTGTGGACAAACCTAACACCAGTGTGGGCCCCTTGGAGGATGGAGTGTGGAGAGGGTCCTGGGCCCACTGTTAGCAAGGAGGGCTGGGAGCAGAGGTTCAACGTGGGGACTTGACCTTTCTTTATCATTTGTTTACCTTTGCAGAAGTAAGTGCCTATGGCACCGACAACCTTTCTTAATTATTTTATTTACATTTCCTACCATGCCTCAACCTATAGTATATACAGAACACTAAGTCTGAAGAGTTTTGTCATTAACTCCTCAAAGTATTTCCAGACATGTTAAGACTTGCCCCCCACCTTTAAAGAGACTTGCCGAACGTTTTTANGTGGGGGCTTGACCTTTCTTTATCATTTGTTTACCTTTGTAGAAGTAAGTGCCTATGACACCAACAACCTTTCTTAATTATTTTATTTACATTTCCTACCATGCCTCAACCTATAGTATATACAGAACACTAAATCTGAAGAGTTTTGTCATTAACTCCTCAAGGTGTTTCCAAACATGTTAAGACTTGCCCCCCACCTTTAAAGAGACTTGCCGAACGTTTTTAGCAGCCTCCTTAAAAACCAAGTGACTCATTATATTCTTGGCAAGTAGACCCAGTGCTTCACGATGCAGTTAAATGAACTTATTTTCATCTATTCCAACTTTGGTAGAGAAAGATACCAGCAGGCTGGTACTGTTTTGAATATTTTGGTGGTTCCTCAGTAAGTTAACATGAAATTATTACATGATTGTGCAATGCCACTCCTTAGTATATACTCAAAAGAACTGAAAAGCAAGTGTTCAAACAAAAATCAGTCCAAGAATTTCCATGACAACACTATTCTGAATAAGCAAAAGGTGAAAAGAACCTTAATCTCTACAAACCAATGAATGGGTAAATAAAGTGGTATATCCATACAATGTGATGTTATTTAGCCATAGATAGGAATAGAAACTGACACATGCTACAATATAGATGGACCTTGGAAAGATTATGCCATGCGAAAGAAGTCAGACACAAAAGACCTTATGTTATATGAATCCATGTATGTAAAATGCCTGGAACAGGCAAATTCACAGAAACAGAAAGCAGATTCCTGGTTGCCAGTTCCTGGGGGAAGAGGAAGGATGGGAGGTGACTGCTTAATGGGTACAGAGTTTCCTCTTGGGCTGATGATAATGTTAATGGAATTTAATAGTGGGGATGGTTGCACAACAGTGTATATACAATAAATGCCACTGAATCGCACACTTTAAAATGGTAAATTTTACATTATCTGGGTTTTACCAAAATAAAAAACAACTGAACCTCAGGAGAATGATTCCTGGTGCGGGACAGGGGGTGGCGACCAGCAGGCAGTGAGGATGGGAAGATGACTGGGATGGCAGGCAAGAGAGCTAGGTCATTGTAGCCTTCCTTGTAGGTGAACTTGTGTTGGTCATTCCACCCTACTGTGAGTGAACTTGTGTTGGGCATTCTACCTCCTTACTCAAGGCACGTCCTGGGTGAGTCCCCTGACACTTCCAGTTCTTGAACCAACTCCAGGCTGCTTATCCCACTACCTGCAGATACAGAGTTGCCTGCTTTCCTCTCCTCTTCACTGCCTGCTCTAATCCTGGGGTTCCCTTTCACCACAAGACTGCCTAGAAAGCCAACACTGTACTATCTTGCCTTACTTATTCTATTTACCCTTTTTATTCAGGTGCTATATATTGAGGAAAAGAGCCCAAGATCACAGTAGGCTAAAGGTATTAGTACACATGCTGTTCAGTTGGAATTTTTAAAAATCTCCTCTTTGAAGAACTGAAAAGACATGTTGTCTTCCACGGGCTCTGGGATGTGAGGTCAATTCCAGCCCAGCTTTAGCTGTTTGGGTTCACTCAACACGTCTGGAGGAACCCAGAGATAGCTTCAGGGGTATTGTGAGGCTATAATTCTTGAGTGTAGTGATGGGTTCATTGTTGTTCATTTTATTATGCTTCAGAAGTTATAACTATAGTCTCTTATATGTATCAAATAATTCATGATACTTTTTTTTTCAAAAAGAAGAGTAGCTTAAACCCTAAGAGTGAGGCTAGAAGTTTAATTCCTTTACATGGGGAACATTCAAGGACACACCTGATCCTCCCTCATGGCTGCGGATGAGTATGTTTCTCTCTAGGCTTTCCCAGGCAGGTTCAGAACTCAGGCAGCTAGCTTTAGGGTTGGAAAGCTGCTTCAACCATGTTGATCTGTATTCTCTTTGTCTCCTTCCTTGAAATCAGAGAATTCATCTTAACCTGCACATATGTTGAGAGAATCAGTCAGCATGGACGCTGAGCATTCCTATACTTTTCTGCTTGATGGGCCGAGGAGCAGACCCTGACACCTCCTCCTTGGGGCCATTTCTCAGGGTTGTGTTTGCATTGAGCCCCCTGAGGGGTGAAGTAACCTCTTACCAAAGAGCAGCCTCGCTGACCACTCACCATCAAAGTGGTAGATTCCACAGCTCACTGTTCCTCAGTTAAGTCACCAACCTGCTGCATCCACCTCAGCGTCCAACTAGGCCTATCTGCACGCCCTCCACGGGACTTCGGGGCACACAGAAAACATCTCATGCTCATCAGAAGCCTGCTGGTGCTGCTTGCTGCCCAGAGCAACAAGGTCTTCTGCCTGCATCCCAGAAACAGTAATAGGCTAACTCGTTATCTTGCGAATAGGGTGAAATCCCAGACCCTTCACAGTGCCTGCCTGTGATGGTGCCCAAGCTGAGATGCTGACGGGGGTATGGCACCCTGACAGGGCAAGGACAAGAGCCCTCACAGGAGAGTTACTGGAAACAAGAAGACTTCCTGTGAGCAGGCAGAAAATGCTCTCACCTAGGTGGTGGTGAGGGTGCCAGGGGAGAGTAGGGTCTCTCACTCTCCTCTCTGTTCAATGAGGCTGAGCTACGAAAGGCAGGGTCAAAACAGGTCACCCAGGTGGTACCTTGGTTGTGGCACATTCTCCTGTGGGTGGAGAGAGAAGAATAGGACCAGGACAATGCAGCCTCAACTCCATACCTCAGCCCAAAGGTACACAGAGTGGCTGTGGCTGATGGGTCAAGGGGTCTCCAAAGCTGAAATAATGGCATCAGCAGTGAGGTCACAGAACTTTGGGCAGGCTAAAAACATTGGAAAGTTATTGTTGAGCCTGGTGGTGGGAGGCCTGTGAAACAGAGGGTAATAAATTCAAAAGCTAGCTGACTGGCACCAAGCTGTCTTTCTTCCAACTTCAATTGCTTTAGCAAAGAAAACTGAGTGTTCTGGGGCACTTCAGGCAGGGGAGGGGAGGGACTCAAATGTTTATGTCTCTCTTAGATGTAGGTACCCAAATCTGCTTATTCCCATGCAGATGGAGTGTGAGCTAAGCCCTAGGTTGGCCCAGATTGCTGGGAATATAGGTTTGGATGAGAAAGGGCCTGGGCCGCTTACTATACCTTACAAGCTCTGGGGAGGCCTGCATAGTGGTCTGACCAACTCAGAGACCAGAAATAACCACATAGGACAGACTGAATGTACGAATTCCTAACTAAAAACAGGCCATGGTGTTAGTCACGTACTAGGCCAGTATCTTCCTTGACAAAGGTCAGTCTTTGCCTTAATTGAGCCTTCCTGTCGTCTTTTTGCATCTAAGATAACATACCTTTGAGTATTCAGAGTAACCATCCCTTTCAGACCCCACAGGACATACCCACCTCAGAACCCCTCATTGTCCCCTGGTTTCCTGTACCCCCATCACTATGTGCTATAAATGTTAATTATTAACTACCCTATATCCACCAAGGTAGGTCTCTGCATTTTGCTTTTTATCCAATGCCCCAGATTTCTTCACTTTGCTTTCTCCTTCTCTTTCAATTAAG
Organism: Sturnira hondurensis; assembly: GCF_014824575.4. Classification (NCBI taxonomy): domain Eukaryota; kingdom Metazoa; phylum Chordata; class Mammalia; order Chiroptera; family Phyllostomidae; genus Sturnira; species Sturnira hondurensis. The sequence goes on along the minus strand of NW_028095455.1, from coordinate 55,549 downwards.
CACCAATGGATTTCACTTAACCCTACTTACATCTCCTTTTTTCATTCTAATGTGTAAAATACACTGCAAAACTGCCATACATGGAGTACTTTTCTCAATTTGTTGAGATTTGGCTTCCAGATAATTGTCCTCATTTTGGCTCAAATGAACTCATAAAAATTCTCTACTGATTTGGACATTTTTTAGGTAGACACATATAAGAATGAGCGATTTTTTAATGTAATGGCAATTCTTCTCTAAACTTGTTGCTAGATGTGGTAGAAAATAGAAAATAAAAAATAAAGAAATTAATGTATAAGTATTGTTTTCATTAACTCTTCCTGTGGAATAATAAGGCATGTGGCTTTAATTTCCAGTTAAACTCCACAAATGACATTTATTAACTGAACATGTTATTTCCCAGGCACTGGAATGCAGAATCACACAAGACGTTGTCTCTGCTTTGACGTGCTCATGTCCAGTGTGGAGGGATGGCAAAGGAACAGAATTATTGTATAAGCTGGGGCATGGAGATGCAGAAAATGACCACTGTCTTCCCGCCACTCTGAGGACAATCGCACTGGGTTAGTAGGGGCCAGTCTCTCAGCCTGAGACAAGATGTTGGTAATGAAAGTGGGGCAAATATAAGCACCATGAAATAAGTTGCTACTATGTCCAGGTATGGAGTAGAGAGTGGACGAATTAATCCTAAATTGGGTGGCCTAACAAGGCTTCCCTGTTTTACAAAAGAGACACGGGAGCTTCGAGGGGTTAAGTAAATAGGTGGCCAGTGGTTCAGCTTTAGAGCTTTTGGGAAGGGCAAGGAGAAGGGTATAAACTCCTGCTTTCATCACTCCCTCACCCGCTTCCACACCTCCCTGAGGTAAGGATAAGGTGAACTGCATGTGGAACAGCACAGAGGCCACAATCAGAGACCTCTGTCCAAATCTCTGTTTCAGCTTTTAGCAGCTCTGAGATCTTCAACTAATAACTTTCTCTTGATGCCTGTTTCATCTGTAAAACAGGGGTCACAAAAGACTTGCCTCAGCATTGTCATATAAATGATCTGAGACATGGAAGGTGCTTCAAACAGGGCCTGTTGGCATGTAGTATGTGTTCAAGAAATTTTAATTGCTATAACCTGATTGGTGTGGCCAATACAAGATTACACTCCCAAAACATGATTAAAATCTAGCTCAAAGAAGGGGATAAATGGTGATGGAAAGGGACTTGACTTGGAGTGGCAAATACACAATGCAATCTACAGATGATTTACTATAAAGTTGAAACCAATATAATTTTATTAACCAATGTCACACAATAAATTCAATAAAAAGTAAAAAAACCCCACAAACCTAAACACCTAGCTCATTTTCTTCTCAGAATTAAAATGTAAAAAGCTTAGTTTTTTTTCAGATTAAAATGACACTATATTATTATAAAATTATTTTTAAATTAGAAAAAAAGAAAACCAAAAATGATCCAAATAACTAACCCTAGAGATAACTGTTATTAATATTACAGTGAACATAATTATCTGTAGGTCTCTGGATACAGTGCAACTTTAATTTAAAGTGACATTATATTGTCCTGGCCGGTGTGGCTCAGTGGGTTGGGCATTATCCTGCAAACTGATAGGTTGCTGGCAAGGTTCCCAGTCAGAACACATACTTATAATGCAGGGCTCAGTCCCCAGCTGGGGGTGTGCGAGAGGCAACTAATCGATGTTCACACATCAATTTTTCTTTCCCTTTCTTTCTCCCTCCCTTCCCCCTTCTCTAAACATAAATAAATAAGTAAATCTTAAAGAAATAAGGAATAAAGTGTCATTGTATCAGAATGCTGCTCACTGAACTGCTTTTATCACTCATCAAAGATATTGTGGGCATCTTTCCATGTAAATAATTATAGACCCCATGATTATTTATAAATACTAATTAGTATATCATTGTATGGTTATACCATAATTTATTGAAGCCATCCCCTAGTGATGGCCACTTAGATTATTTCCAATATTTTTGATATTATAAGATAATAGCACCATAAATGACCCTGTATAACTGGTTCTGAACCCTGGTCAAATTATTTCCTTGGAAAAAGTTGCTGTAAGTGGACTCTCTGGATCAAAGGGTGTGCACCTGAAGACCCATGTTCCTGTAGAGTAAGTCATATTGTGGGGAAATAGACTGGTTAGTCAGCTGAGGCTCGACAGGCCTCAGATAAATTTGGCTTTTGCAGGAACTCAAGATCTAATTGTGGCAGGGTAACTAAGCGAATGATCAGTTTGTGGAGGGCAAATAGTTGGAGCCTCTCCCTGACAACAGATTTGATTATGTTCCTATGCTGGCAGGTAATTTTTCAGGCCTGAGAAGGGGCTCCGTGGGAGAATTGTCTGACCTCTTCGTTAGATCACCAGTGCCCTACAACTTCTCTGAATATCTAGCTTTTCTAGGAAATCAGGTTAAGGAAGTTCAACTGGCTGAAAATGTTACTTAACTTTTGAGGAACCTGATAAAGATATAATGTACCAGGGAATTTTGCTGTAATGAGGCTTGGGGAAGATTTTTTCTGGCCCCAGAGTTTCCTCATTCCTTGGCCTGTGATCCTGAGCATTTTCCTTAGCAAATAAAGCTGGAATATGAGGCAACCTAAGAGTGGTGGCCATGACACCAGCACCTTCTATTGGCTGGAAAGTGATGAAAGATGAATAGAGAATGCAGAGGCTTTCTGCATTGGACACAGGCTTGGCCAATTTGCTGGCTCCTGTCATAGGCGGGGGAAGGTGAGGAAGTACCTGGCCCCACACCCTGAACTTGAGGTCAGCTGTGCTACACATTTCACTCCAGCCTCCCTTCCTGATGCTGTTCTGGGGTGGAACATTCTATTACACAGATCGATGTGGGAGAAGAGTGACCAGGAGGGATTAGTGGAATGTGCAGTCTATTCTTACTTGCAGCAATTATCTTTTAAAATTATTGTTGACACTATTACAGATGCCCCCTGTCTCCCCTTTATAAGAGGTAGGTTATACTCATTGGGCCTATTTTATAAATAGGAAAACTGAGGCAAAGAGAGAGTAGACAATTTGCTGAAGATTTACATGCTGAATAAATAACAGAACTGATATTTAACCCCCATCACCTGGCTCTGGGTTTCCTTTGTTTACTATTGCTTCTCTTAATGTCTGTAATAATGAGATCTGTGATTTTATCTCCAACCAGACATTCTTGAAATAATCATGAAAAAAATAATAAATGTATGTATCAGGAGTAACCTTAGAGAAGCTAATGGAAGTTTTAAAGCCTGTTGTAAAAAGTGAAACCTCTTTAGATGATCAAAAACTGATCAACAAGAAGACTGAATGAATCCTCTCCAGATCTGGAAATGGGAAAGAAAACAACTTCTTCAGTGGCAGAACCCTGGGGATTCTTGCTAGGGGATTTATGACATTATCTGACAGTGACATGCTTTGCATTAAAAGTAGAAGATAGGTGAGCATCTTTGCTTTTACTCTTTGTCAACTCTAGTTCTTTTACTTTTCCCTCCCCGCTTCTTCTCTCCCTTCCTCGTAGGCTGCAACTGCTTTGTAATCAATAGACATGCACAGAATTCATCTCTCTTGTATGCAGATGTTTTCTCTGTGTGTATATATCTATATCTCTATCTATGTCTATTTTATACATGCACATTTATTTCCACAAATGGTTAATTTTCTAGAAATATTATTAAGTAATCAGAGTTAATAAACATTTTACTCCATGTAATATATGTCCAAGTTTGTGAAATTACAACCTGACTCCTGAAGAAAAGAGTTGGGTCAAATGAGGTACTAAAGATTGCCAGAGGCCCAGTCAGAAGGCCCAGTCTTGGTATGATAGTAAGAAGGAAGAGATGGGGATGCCTGAGAAAGTGACCAGGGTGGATAAGCCATCATGCAGTGGCTGAAAAGAAAAGAAACTGGGAGGGTTGGGAGGACTGGCCTGAAGAAGGGAGCAGCACATTTCTGCCATGGGTGTCACAGCCAGGATGTTCACTCCTTGTCCACATCTGTAGCTGGGAGGCAATACCCCTTCTTTCTCAGCAGGAGAGTTTAAGGATAATCATCATATTTTAACTTGGCACCAGCCCACTTGCAAAAGACATTTGTTATGTTTTTTCTTTTCAATAGATGCATGCATGCATATATTTGTGTATGTGTGAAGTTATTCATTTCCAGTAAATTCTTGAAGGTCAAACCAGAGAATTTTCATAACCATCCTGATTTGAGTAAGTAGTCTCCTGCCTTACTTCACCCTCTCCACACTCACCTATTGGCCCCCAGTTGTAATTCTTCTCTTCATAGCAAACAGGCTCAAGACTTCCCTGAGTGTTCACAGAATTTCCCAGTGTCTTCCTTTCACTCAATCCTTAAGAAATACCAAAAAGAAACTTCTTTCAGAGCTTCATGACCTACATTCATAAATTGTTCTTAGTAGCAATTTGGGTTCTGTGGACCCACTTTCTCTAAAAGTCCCAACTGTCTTCACAACTTAATCATCTTAATTAATCCACCCAGAATCACCAACCCCCTAGGAAAACAACAAGAAATAATATTTCTTCTCTCTAGACAATATAATAAAATTATTTTTGGAATGAAGAGGGATCTATATCCTTGGATTCAATGACTATCCAGGATATTGAGAAAGGATTTAAGGCTGTCAACAGTATTTTAGATGAAGCAGAGGATCAAATAAGCAGTTTGGAAAATACCATAGCAGATAACACCCAATCAAAATAGCAAAAAGAAAACAGAATTCAAAAAAATAAGAATAGCTAAAGGGCCTCTGGGATAACATCAAACATGACAACATTCAAATCATAGGGGTACAAGAAGGAAAAAGAAGAGAACAAGAAATTGAAAACCTACTACTCAGTGGTAAAAAAAGAAGGAAATCTTAACATTATGGATGGACCTAGAGGGTATTACACCAAGTGAAATAAGCCAGTCAGAGAAGATCAAATACCACACAATTTCACTTATATGTGGAATCTAGTGAGTAAAGTAAATAAATAAGCAAACAAAATAAAAACATTCATAGATACAGAGAACAGACTGACAACTGTCAGAGGGGAGGGGAGTTGGGCAGCTGGGTAAAATAGGTGAAGTGATTAAGAAAAATAAGACATTCACAGACACAAACAATAGTATACAGATTATCAGAGAAAAGGGGGGCTGGAGGCAGGTAGAAAAGGATAAAGGAGGGATAAATTGTAATGGAAAAAGACTTGACTCGGGGTAGGAACATACAATAAAATATAGAGATGATGTATTATAGAATTGTACACTTGAAACCTATATAATTTTACTTACCAATGAAATCACAATACATTCAGTAAATATATTAAAATATTAAAAATAAATAAATGCTACTTAAAAAAATAATAATGTAAAACTTCCCTAACCTGGCAAAAAAAATAGACATACAACCCCATGAAGCACACAGTTCCAAACAAGATGAACCGGAAAAGGGCCACACTAAGACACATCATTATTAAAGTGCCAAAGGTTAAAGACAAAGACAGATCTTAAAAGCAGCAAAAGAAAAGCAGTTAGTTACATACAAGATAGCTCCTGTGAGACTATCACTGGATTTCTCAGAAGAAACTTTGCAGGCCAGAAAGGACTGGCACAAAATATTCAAAGTGATGAAAATCAAGGACCTATAACCAAGATTCCTCTACCCAGCAAAGCCATCATTTACTATCAAAGGACAGATAAAGGGCTTCCCAGACAAGAAAAAGCTGAAGGAGTTCATCACCACAAATCAGTAGTATAAGAAATGTTAAAGGGTCTTCTTTAAGAAGAAGGAAAAAAGATAAATATATAAATAATAAAATAACAATAACTATATATCTATCAATAATTATTTTAAATGTAAAAAATTAAATGATCCAATAAAAAGACAAGATGGCTAAATAGATAATGAGACCCTTACATATGTTATCTACAACAGAATCAAGATCAAGACACACACAGACTGACTTCTGCCAAGATGGAGGCATAGGTGGAAACACTGTGCCTTCTCCCACAACCAAGTTTGAATACAACAAAGGTTTGGAGAAACAAAGACACAACCAAAGGACAGAAAATTGAATTATACGGAAGTCCAACTACATCTAACCGTTCAACGGGGACGGTAAGAGGGGCGGAGCCAGCGAGCAGGGTCGGGCAGGACAGGGCCCCTGACCCAGGCGCGCAGGCAGACTGGAACCAGTTGGGGTGCCGGGCAGACCGCGGGCGTATATTCACGCATAGTGAGACAGACCACGCAGGCCCCAGGGGGCGAGGGCTGACGGCGGTGGCACACTCGCATGCAGTGGGACAAAATGCGTGGGCCCGGTGACGGCAGCAACTGCGGCACCGGTGAGGGCCATGGCGGCAGGCGGCGGACAGGACGCCAGAGTCCTTCTTTGACCCCCCCCCCCACATATAGCGTCACAACCCAGCGACTTAGTTGCCCTGCAATACCAGTGAGAGCCATTGTCCCTCTTTGACCCCGCCCCCACATACAACGTCACAACCCAGTGACTTAGTTGCCCTGTTCTAGTGAACACTTTAGGGCTCTGATCCTGCTATGGAACAGGCACGAACAACCCGAAAGGTGGCGCAAGAAGAACTCAAAGTCCCAGAGCTAATAACTCTAAGCAACCGAGAAATTGCCAGCCTCTCAGAAGCACAATTCACGACACTATTTATCAGGATGCTCACAGAACTGGTAGATTATAGTCACATATTAGAGGAACAAAGTCACAAATTAGAGGAACATATGAAGGCTAAACTAATTGAAATGAAGGGAGATGCACAGGAAACCAATAGTGATGGAAAGGAAACTGGGACTCAAATCAATGGAATGGACCAGAAGGAAGAACAAAACATCCCACCAGAAAGGAATGAAGAAATGAGAATTCAAAAAAATGAGGAGAGGCTTAGGAACCTCCAGGACATCTTTAAACGTTCCAACATCCGAATTATAGGGGTACCAGAAGGGGGAAAGAAACTGCCACGAGTGGAAAACTTATTTGAACAAATAATAAAGGAGAATTTCCCCAGTTTGGCAAAGGAAATAGACTTCCAGGAAATCCAGGAAGCTCAGAGAGTGCGAAAGAAGTTGGACCCAAGAAGGAACACACAAAGGCACATCATCATTACATTAGCCAAGACTAAAATGAAGGAGAGAATCCTAGAAGCATCAAGGGATAAGGGGACAGTCACCTACAAAGGAGTACCCATCAGACTGTCAGCTGATTTCTCAAAAGAGACCTTACAGGCAAGAAGGGGCTGGGAAGAAGTATTCCAAGTCATGAAATCCAAAGACCTACAGCCACGATTGCTTTATCCAGCAAAACTTTCATTTAGAATGGAAGGACAGATAAAGTGCTTCTCAGATAAGGTCAAGTTCAAGGAGTCCATCATCCCCAAGCCCTTATTATATGAAATGCTAAAGGGACTTATATAAGAAAAAGAAGATGAAAAATATGAACAGTGAAAGGACAGCAAACACACAGTTATTAACAACCACACCTAAAACAAAAGCAAACCAAGAGGACAGCTAGATCAGGAGCTGAAGCATAGAAACGGAGATCACATGGAGGGTTAGAAACAGGGAAGTGAGAGGAGGAGAAGGGGGGAGAAGGCACAGAAAATAGCATAGATGGTAGGTAGAAAATAGACAGGGGGGAGGGCGAGAATAGTGGGGGAAATATAGAATCCAAAGAACTTGAGACAGGTGGTTATAAACTACATGGGGGAGAATGGTGGGGGAGGGAGTGTGTGGGGGGAGGGAGTGTGTGGGTGGAGGGGAATGAAGGGGGGGAATAGAACAACTGTAATGGTATAATCAATAAAATATATTTTAAAAAAAAGACACACACAGACTAAAATTAAAGGGATGAAAAAAGGTATTTCATAAAAATGGAAACAAATTCTGGGGTAACAATACTTATACCAGACATAATAGACTTTAAAACAAAGGCTATAACAAGAGACAAAGACTCAGCAATTCTACTTCTGTGTATCTATCCAAAGAAGAAATCTATAACACTAATTCAAAAAGACATATGTATGCATATGTTCACTGCAACATTATTTATGATAGCTAATATAGGCAAGTAACTCAAGTGTCCATCAGTAGATGGATAGAGAAGTAGTGCAGATAGACAAGAAAGTATGACTCATCTCTAAAACAACAATGAAATGTTGCCATCTTCAACAACATGGATGGACTTAGAAGGTGTTGTGCTGAGTGAAATAAGTCAGACAGAGAAAGACAAATAACATATGATTTCACTTACACGTGGAATCTAAAAATCAAAACAAACCAATAAGCAAAATAGAAACAAACAGAGAGAACATATTGATGATTGCCAAACAGGAGGGGGGTTGGTAGGATTGGTGAAAAGTGGGGAAATGATTAAGAAGTAAAAATTGATACAATCATGGGGATGTTTAGGGAGTATCGTCAATAATATTATAATAGCTATGTATGGTATCAGATGAGTCCTAGATTTATCAGGGTGCTCACCTTCTAATCACTATGTTGCGTACCTGAAACTAATATAATATTGTATGTCAACTGTAATTGAAAAACAAAATATTATTAACCAATCAATCAAAAAATTTTTAAAGAAAGTATAAGATTGGAAAAACATTCCATGAATATAGTATCCAAAAAGGAACGGGCAATACTAATATCAGACAAAAACAACTTTAAAACCAAGAAACTTATAATAACAAAGAAGAACATCATATTTTAATGAGATTCAATGCAGCAAGAAGATATAACAATTATTAATGTTTACACATCTAATGACAGACCATCAAAATATCTGAAGCAAAAACTGACAGAATTAAAGGGGGAAATAGACAGTCCTGTAAGAATAGCTGGTCACTTTAATACCCCATTTGAACTAATGGACAGAACAACCATATAGAAGATGAGTAAGGAATAGAGGACTTGAACAACACAACAAATCAACTAGATATAGCAGACATATGCAGAATACTATACCCAACAACAACAGAATATATTCATCTTATATGTACATGGGACATTTTCTAGGAGAGGTATATTACATGATAAGTATATTTATATGATCAGTATACAAAGTATCTTCTCTGACTACCATGAATGATGTTAGAAATCAAAAACAAAAATAAAACTGGAAATTAGCAAATTTATGGAAATTAAGTAATAAACTCTTAAATAACTAATGGATCAAAGAAGAAATCACAGGGAAATTAGAAAATACTTAGAGATGAATGAAAAAAAACAGCATACCAAAACTTGTGGTATGCAGTAAAAGCAGTGGTAAGGGAGAAATTTATAGCTATAAACACATACTAAAAAAATATTTCAAATCAACATTCCAGCTACACAACTCAAGGAACTAGAGAAAGAAGAACAAACAAAACCCAAAGCTCGCAGAAAGAAGAAAATAATAGAGATTGGAGCAGAGATAAACAAAATACAGAATAGAAAATAATAGAGAAAATCAATAAAAACAAAATTTTGTTTTTTGAAAAGGTCAACAAAATTGACAACCCTTGACTAGATGGACTAAAAAAAAGAGAAAGAGAGAAAGAGGATTCAAATTACTAAAATCAGAAATCAAAATGGAGACATTACTACCAATTCTACAGAAAAAAAGGAGATTATAAGATAGTACTATCAACAATTGGATGCCAATAAATTAGATAAGCTAGAGGAAATGGACAAATTTCTAGAAACATAAAACCTCCCAAGATTACATAAAAGTAAATAAGAAAATCTAACTAGGGGGTGGGTAACAGGAGAAAGAAGGGGAAGGGTCATCAAGGAACATGTATAAAGGACCCATGGACAAAGCCAAAGGGGGAAGGATTGAGGGTGGGAGGTGGAGGTGGGTAGGGCAGGAGTAAGTGCTGGTGGGAAAATGGAGACAACCATACTTGAACAATAAATAAATAAGAAAATTTGAATTGACCTATAATTAGTAAGAGGATTGAATCAATAATCAAAAATCTCCTAACAAAGAAAAATTCTGGACCTCATGGTCTCACTGGTAAATTCTACCAAACATTTAAAAAAGAACTAATACCAATCCTTCTCGGGATTTTGGAAAATATTGATGAGAAGGGAACACATTATAACTCATTCTAGGAGGCCATTATTAACTACTCAGATATCAAAGTCAGAGAAAGACCCTACAGGAAATGAAAATAACAAATCAATACCTCTTAGGAACTTTGATGCAAAAATCCTCAACAGAATTTCAGCAGACTGAATTCAACAACATATTGAAAGGATTCTGCATCATAACTAACTGGAATTTATTCCTGGAATGCAGGAATAGTTCAACATATGAAAATCAATCAGTGTAATACACCATGAATTGAAGGGGGGAAAAGCTACATGATTGTTTCAATCATGCAGAAAAAGCATTTGACAATATTCAACACTGTTTCACAACAAAAAATACTCAACAAACTAGGAATAGAAGGAAACTTCCTAAATATAACACAAGCAATGTGTGAAAAACCCACTGTAAATGTCACAAACAATGGTGAAAGACTGAAAGTTCTAGCCAGAGAAATTAGGCAAGAAAAAGAAATAAAAAGTGCCAAAATTGGAAAGGAAGAAGTAAAATCATCTCTTTTCACAGATGATATAATCTCATATGTAGAAAACCCTAAAGATTCCACACACCAAAAAAAGCGTGTTATAACTATAAAATGTGCTCATTCTGGCAACACACATACTAAAAACTAATACATGAACTCGGCACAGTAGCAGAATACAAAGTCAACACACAAAAATTAGTTACATTTGTATATAGTAACAAGGCACAATCTTAAAAGAAAATTATTCTTTTAAATCCCATTTGCAATAGCTTCAAAAAGAATAAAATATTTAGAAATTAACCAAGAAGGTGAAAGATATATACAATGAAAACTACAAAACATTGCTGAAAAATTAAATAAGACATAAATAAGTGAAAACACATCCCATGTTCATTAACAAGAAGACTTAATATTTTATTAAGATGTTAGTACTATGGTTTCACTTACATGTGGAATCTAACTAACAAAATAGAATCAGACTCATAGATACAGAGAAAAGACTGACAGCTGTCAGAGGGGAGGGGGTAGGAGGCAGGGTGGAAAAGGTGAAGGAATTAGCAAGACAAAATAAAACAAACTGCATAGACAGACAATATGGTGATTACCAGAGCAAAAAGGGGATGGGGTCGGTAGGAAAGGGTAAAGAGGATAAATGGTGATGGAAGGAAGCTTGACTTGTAGGGAACACACAATACAGCATACAGATAATGTATTACAGATCTGTACCCCTGAAACCTATATAATTTTGTTAAACAAAGTCAACCCAATAAATTTTAAAAAAATAAAAAAGAGATGGCAATGCAGAGAATAATTTTCTCATAAAAATGTTAATACTACTCAAAGTGATCTTACAGATTCAATTCAATCTCTATCAAAATCTCGATAATGTTTTTCGGAAAAAATCATCCTAATATCCATATGGAATATCAAGGGACCCCAAATAGACAAGGCAACCTTGAAAAGGGAGAGCAAAGCTGAAGGACTCACACTTCCTGATTTCAAAACTTACTACAATATAAATTTTAGAAAAAAAACATGGAAGAGGTTTTCATGACCTTGGAGTAGGCAAAGTATGCTTAAATGGGACATGAACAAAATACCAATCAAACAGAAAAATTGACAAATAGGATTTTAGTATTAAGAACTTTTGTTCATCAAAAGATCCCATTATGAGAGGAAATAGACAACCCACAGAGTAGATACTTTCAATTCATATAACTGACAAAGGACTTACGTCTAGAATCTGTTAAGAATTCCTACAAAATCAATAAGATAGACAATCCAATAGAAAAATGGGCAAAACACTTGAAAAGACACTCATAGAAGTTTATTGCCAAATGGCTGATAAATATATGAAAAAGGAACTCAACTCCATCAGTCATTAGGGTAATGAAAATTAAAACCATAATGTGATTCCTTTACATACAGATCCACCTGAATGCCTAAAATAAAAGAAACACAATTCCAAATGTTGGTGAGAAGGTGGAGCAACTGGAAGTCCCATACAGTGATGGTAGGAATGCAAACTGGTACACTTTCCAGCAGTTCCACACTATGCCCCAGAAATTCCACTCCTTGGTACGTACCAATGATAAAGCAACTGAACTAACTATCTGGTATACACTGACCAGAAATGATTCAAAGATACCAAGATTCAAAGATTGAATCTTTTGATTCAAAGATTTATCGAAAACATACTAGAATATCTATAGCAGCACTAGTCAAATTAGCTCCTGTTGCCTGGAAAAAAAACACAAAAATATACGGGCAGACAACATCAGACTTCCTCTGGAGCTGTCCAACCTAAGCAGTCATCAGTACATACTACATTGCTCCCATCGTATTAATCTCTGAAACCTCTTAGTTGACAGTGTGGAGTTTAAGAGCATGGGTTCTGATGCCAAACTGTGTTTGCATCCTGGGGCCACAGTTTCACTAGACACTTTTACTAGACGCTTTCTGTTCCTCTATTTCTTCATTTGTCAAGAGGAGATGATAATGACAGCACTTTCCTGATGGGGTTTTTAGGAAGACTAAATGAATTAATAAAGCATTCAGAACATTGCCCAGCATGTAGTAAAACTAAAAAAAGTCAATACTATTTACTATACCTCTTCCATATGTTCTAGTGCTGTAACATGGAATCAGAACAGATGGAACTACAAAAATACTATGTTTGTTTTAGTCTCGGTGAGGCACCAAAATACATGAACTAACTCTCAAAAGTTTGATAAATTCTAACTCCACTGGTAGAGAATATAAACACTGAGTTCAAACTGCTTTAATTATTTTCTGGTGATTCAGTGGTTTGCGTCTATATTTCTGACCAAACCTGTTGTTTGTATATTATGTTTTCTTTTGTTTTGTTTTGGGAGGCAGAGGAGTTATGCCCATAATTAATGACATTATGTGATGATACCAATCTTTGTGTTTTTAAGGGTAGTGTGAATGTCTGAGTCATCTCTTTATTCTCCATAATACTTAGAGTATATGGTAGTTGCTCAACAAATGTAATGAAAAGGGCAGGTACTCATTTATGGTGTGCTCTTATGGCTAGCAGCTGACTTCTGAACAGAAACATTACAAGCCAGAAGAAAATGGCAAGAAATATTCCAAGTAATGAAAAGCAAAGGCCTGCAACTGAGACTACTCTANTTATGCCCATAATTAATGACATTATGTGATGATACCAATCTTTGTGTTTTTAAGGGTAGTGTGAATGTCTGAGTCATCTCTTTATTCTCCATAATACTTAGAGTATATGGTAGTTGCTCAACAAATGTAATGAAAAGGGCAGGTACTCATTTATGGTGTGCTCTTATGGCTAGCAGCTGACTTCCGAACAGAAACATTACAAGCCAGAAGAAAATGGCAAGAAATATTCCAAGTAATGAAAGCAAAGGCTTGCAACTGAGACTACTCTACCCAGCAAGGCTCTCAATTAAAATGGAAGGTGAAATAAGGAGCTTCCCAGACAAAAGAAGGCTAAGAGAATACACCTCCACCAAACCAGCATTGCAAGATATGCTAAAGGGACTCCTTTAAGAAACAGAAGAAAAAGAATGAGAGAGAAAGGAACAAAGGTACGAAGGGAGTAAAATGGCAATAAATAAGTACCTATCAATAATAACCTTAAATGTAAATAGATTAAATGTTCCAATCAAAAGACATAGGGTAGCTGAATGGATTAGAAAACATGACCTGCACATATGCTGCCTACAAGAGACCCACTTCAGAACAAAAGACCTACGCAAACTGAAGGTGAAGTGTTGGAAACAAATATTCCAAGCAAATGGACAGAAAATAAAAGCCTGGGTGGCAATGTTAATATCTGAAAAAATAAACTTCAAAACAAAGGCCATAAAAAGAGGCTCAGAAGGACATTTCATAATGATAAAGAGAAGAATCCATCAAGAAGACATAATAAACATTATAAACATATATGCACCCAACATAGGAACACCCAAATATATAAGAAAAATCCTGGAGGACTTCAAGAAAGATACAGATAGCAACATACTTATACTAGGGGATTTTAACACCCCATTGTCAAAAATGACTTAAATATGTCATTATACCATGAAAGTCCTGGAGGAGAAGATAGTCAGGAAAATCTCAGATATTCTGCACAGCAATATTTTCACTGGTATGTCCCCTAAAGTAAGGGATATAAAGGAACAAATAAACAAATGGGACTTTATCACAATAAAAATCTTCTGTACAGCTGAAGAAAACATTAGCAAAATGAAAAGGGAACCAACTGTATGGGAAAATATTCTTGCTAATGATATCTCAGACAAGGGTTTGATCTACAAATTATATAAAGAACTCACACAACTCCATACTAGGAAGACAAACAATCCAATTGAAACATGGGCAAAGGACCTGAATAGACACTTCTCCAAGGAGGGCATACAATACAGATGGCCCATTGACATATGAATAAATGCTCAACATCACTAGCCATCAAAGAGAAGCAAATTATAATCACAATGATATATCACCTCATACCAGTCAAAATGCCATCATTAATAAATCAACAAAGAACAAGTGCTGGCGAGGATGATGAGAAAAGGGAACCCTAGAGCACTGTTGGTGGGAATGCAGACTGGTGCAGCCACTGTGGAAAACAGTATGGAATTTCTTCTAAAAATTAAAAATGAAATTGCCTTTGACCTAGGAATTCTACTGCTGGGATTATACTCTAAGAATTCTGAAACTCTAATTCAAAAGAATCTATGCACCCCAATGTTCATAGCGGCACAATTTACAATAGCCAAGTGCTAGAAACAGCCTAAGTGCCCATCAGTAAATGAGTGGATCAAAAAACTGTGGTACATTTACACAATGGAATCTTATGCAGCAGAACGAAAGAAGGAGCTCCTGTTCTTCCCAACAGCATGGAAGGATCGAGAGAGCATTATGCTAAGTGAAATAGGCTAGGCGGTAAAAGAAAAGTACCATACGATCTCACCTATAAGGGGAACCTAATTAACAAAACAAACAAGTGAGCAAAATATAACCAGAGACGTTGAAATCAAGAACAAACTGACAGTAGCCAGAGGGGAGTGGGGAGGGAAATAATGGGGAAAGAAGAGAAAAGGTCATCAATGAATGTGTATAAAGGACCCATGGACAAAGCCAAAGAGGGGTAGGATTGAGGGTGGGAGGTGAGGTTGGGTGGGGCAGGGGAAAGTGGTAATGGGAAAATGGAGACAATTGTTTTCAAATATTGATAAAAATGATTAAAAAGAAAAAAGAATCGAATTTTTAATTTGATATTTTATTGTTTATGCTATAAAGTTATGCCACTTTTTCCCCTTCACTGCACCTCCACCCAGCTCACTCCACAATTCCATAATCACTCCCCTCACCATTGTCCATGTCCATGAACTTTCGTATATGTTCCATGACTAATCCCTCATCTTTCAATCAGTCCCCACCTCCCCTCTCCCCTTTTCTTACAGTTGTCAGTCTGTTCTATGTTTCTATGCCTCTGGTTCTATTTTGCTTGTCAGCTCATTCTGTTCATTAGATTTCTCTTATAAGTGAAGTTATATGGTGTTTGTCTTTCACCAATAGGCTTATTTCAGGGACTGGCTTTTGCTGTCACACAGGTAGGAATTCCTTCTTTCTGCTGTGCAGGATTCCATTGTGTGAATGTACCACAGTTTTTTTACCCACTCATCCACTGATGGGCACTTCAGGCTGTTTCCAAATCTTGGCTATTGTAAATTGCACTGCTATGGATGTGGGGGTGCATAAACTCTTTTGAACTGACATTTTTGGATTCTTTAGGTGTATTCCCAGCAGCAGAATTGCTGAGTCAAAAGACATTTCCATTTTTAGTTTTTTCCAGGAAATTCCATACTGTTTCCACAGTGGTTGTACCAGTCTGCATTCCTACCAACAGTGCAAAGGGGGTTCCTTTTCTCATCATCCTCGCCAGCGCTTGTTCTTTGTTGATTTATTAATGATGGCCATTTTGACTGGTACGAGGTGATATATCATTGTGGTTATTGCTTTTCTCTGATGGCTAGTGATGTTGAGCATTTATTCATCTGTCCATGGGCCATCTGTATGTCCTCCTTGGAGAACTGTCTATTCAGGTCCTTTAGCCATGTTTTAATTGGATCGTTTTCCTGGTAAGTTCTTTAAATGTTTTGGAGATTAAACCCTTGTCTGATGTATCGTTGGCACGTAAGTTCTCTCATACAGTCGGTTCCTTTTTTATTTTGATAATGGTTTCTTTAGCTCTGCAGAAGCTTTTTAATTTGATGTAATCCCATTTATTTATTTTTTCCTTTATTTCCCTTGCCCTTGGAGATATATCAGCAAGAATATTACTGCATGACATATCTAAAATTTTACTGCCTATGTTTTCCTCTGGAATTTTTATGGTATCACAACTTATTTTTAAGTCTTTTATCCATCTTGAGTTTACTCTGGTGTAAGTTGGTGGTCTATTTTCACTTTTTTGCATATATCAGCCCAGTTCTCCTAACACTATTTACTGAAAAGACTGAGACAGATAGAAATTGAATTTGAGGTATAGAAAGAGAAATTGCTTTCCACTAGAAAGCGGTTTGTTCTAAAATTAGTAAAGAATGACACATTTTTCTTTAAAAACAAAATATTATTTATCAAAAAAATTTACAAAATTATTCCTAAGTAGGTGATGGTATGCTACACAATTTCTGTTTTATAGTAGCTCAACATTAACTGACATTAATTCCTTTTTTTAAACCAAAAAGGAATTAATACCAGAATTTTAAATGTGCAAATTGAAAAAGAAAAGAAATTCTAGTTAAACATTATTTAAAAATCCCAAATTATTAAGATGATCAACTTGGACCATCAAACCAGCACAACTTTAATTCATAGTTATTTTAACATTTAAAATAGAAAGAAAACTTAAACATTTTAACCTAGACATTTTTAATGTTTAATAATACATAACATTTTAATAATACAAAACTAACTTTAATTTAAAATAGTTCTTAAGCCTTCATAACAATAACAGTCTAGCTGGATTTGTAGCTCTTAGACTTTAAAATAATTTAATAAACCATCCCTTGGCATCAATAATATCAATGAACAGATTGATATTGTTCTGAGCACTTTAGATATGCTGCCTCATTTAGACCTTCTTCTATTTTACCCATTAACAAAAATGAGTATAGTGAAGTTAAACTACATTCCCAAAGTCACAAAGTTAATAAAATTGCAACTCGGGTCTGACCAACTGTAGGTCTGTAAAGCAAATCCCCATTCTTCCCCCAAATATACATACATTTCTCAATACAGCTGGATTTTTCCCCTCATTGTCACCCAGAATGAAGCAACTTTTACAGTAATGTTTCTTTATTTCAGTTTTCTACTAGAAGCCTGAATTATTTTAATCAAGTTTTAGAGTCCCCAATCACCCTTAGTGTCCTAAAAAGAGATCATTTTATTTGATCTCATATACGTTAGCATTCACACTTACCCTGAGCTTGCTAAGTCATCCACGTCCAGAAAGGAAGAAAGGTAGTTGACAGATGGAGCCTGCTCTCAGTCATTGTTGTTGCTGATATTAGTTTTTCTTTTTATTACTCAAGCTTGCCATGGCATTTTCTTTCATTGTCACAATAAAAGTTCTTCTAATCAGTTTCAGTTATGTAAATTTTGTTGTCTATTGAGCAACTTCTCCATGATCTTTCCCTTTTCAGCTTTCACCATTGCAGATCATTGGGGCAAAAATAACTTATTGTATCTTGTCAAAGGGATGCTTGATTTGGGGGCAGGCAGCCAAAGTTTCCCAAGGAGAAGCCAAGATGCTAAGAGGGGAAGCCTAGGTTGGGGAATTTCGACAGTCAGCAATATCCCCTAAAGTGCTGACCAAAAGGCTTCATCTCACTCTTACACAAAAACTTCACATGTTAAACTCAGTTCTCAGACTGCATAAATATAAGCTGGGATCATTTTCGTAAGCTCCCCCAAGGTCCAAATATTTATTTCATATCTATGGAGGCATCTTTCATGTCTATGGCAACGTAAACAGTGGGTTGACCCAGCAGTTCCAATGCTGGGAATGTACCCTAAGAATCCTGAAACACCAGTTCAAAAGAACTTATGCATTCCTATGTTTATAACAGTGCTATTTACAATAGCCAAGCACTGGAAACAGCCTAGGTGCCCATCAGTAAATAAATGGATCAAAAAACTGTTGGTCCATTAGAAATAGAAAACTGTGCAGCAGAAAGAAAGAAGGAACTCCTACCCTCTGACAGCATGGATGGAACTGGAGAATATTATGCTAAGTGAATAAGCCAGTCAGTGAAAGACAAATGTGATGTGATCTCATTTATAAGAAAAATCTAATGAACAAAATAAACTAATGAGCAAAATAGAACCAGAGATATGGAAACATGGGACAGACTGAGAGCAGCCAGAGGGGAAGGGAATAATGGTGGAAAGAAGGGGAAGGAATGAAAGGACTAGTCAAAGGACAGGCATGACAAGCATTTTTTCTACTCAAAAATGCAAAATGTATATCTAGAAGAACACATAGTGTACATAATATACTAAATTAATGAGTATACATACTAAGTACCTAGTATGCAAAGTAAGTGTTCCCAGCATACACATTGTATGCACAATATAGTGTACAGTAGCATATCGTACTCTGTTCTATAACTTCCTTTTTTAATAATAAATATATCTTGGAGATCTATTTCATATCAGTACAGAATTTCCTTACCTGTTCACATGGATAACTAATATAGTAATTTATTGCTTTGATGTGCTACCACATTGAATCAGTTCCCTATTGATGGGCATTTGGGTTGTTTCCAGTGTTTTGCTACTATAAATAAAGCTGTAATGAATATCCTTATACATAAGTCACATTGTGTGTATAAGAATATAGCTGTAGGGTTAATTCCTACAAGTGGTATTGCTCTGGCATTTGTAATTTTGATAGATATTGTCAAATTATCCTTTTCAGAGGTTGTGCTAATTTATATTTCCACTAGACATATAAGGGAATCAAAGATTTCCTTCAATCATTAAATTTATCTTTTATGAAAAGAAGAAATGCTGTTTTCTATACTGCTATGGTCTGAATGGTTTGGCCCACCCTTCCCCCCAAATTCACATGTTGAAATCCTAAACCCAAAGATGGTGATGGTATTAGGACAATGGGCCCTTTAGTAAGTGCTTAGGTCATGAGGGTGGAGCTCTCATGAATGGGATTATTGTTCTCATGAATGAGACCCTCATAGAGATCCCTTGCTCCATCCCCCCACGTGAGTACACATGAGACAGGAAAAGGGTCCTGAGCAAACACAACCCTGCTCATGCCTTGATCTTGGGTTTCCTAAACTCCAAAAATGTGAGAAATAAAATCTTCTGCTGTTTACAAGCCGCCTAGTCTGTGCTGTCTCCTTAAGGCAGCCTGACTGGACCAGGACACACCTCATCAGAAGCAGGCATCTTCGCCATTCTCCAGGGTCCAGGTAGAATCTGGATTCCTTGCCAAAGGTTTCCCAGCACCTAGGGTTTCCTCCTTCCTCTCTCTCACAGCATTTCTTGTCATCTCTTTTCCGTTCTGAGACATTTTCTTAAAGTTTCATATTCTCTAACACTTGAGCTATTACTTAATTTTTCATAAATGCATGTGTCATCTCCTCAGACTAAAGCTCCATGACTAGATGAGACACATTAATATTTCTTTAACTTTTCCCACAATGCACTGTAAATGCCTGACCTAGAGAAGATGCCCAAACGTTACTGTGACCCACTGGGCTGTCTGTAGAGAAGTGTGGGAAATGTGAATGGACTTTCAAGTATTAAAGTATTTTTTACGTCTCAGCTCTGACATGGGGCTGGACAGGGAAACTGACCCTCAGGCTACAGAGAGAGAGAGCAGAGGTAAAGGGAAATACACGGAGAAAAATTACATTAATGTGTCAAGAACTACTGCAATCCTGCCACAAAGCCCTCTTCTGGTAAACCCATTTACTTCTTACCTTAAAAATTATCCACCCTCAAAATGTAGGCACCAGAACCCTGTGTGAACTCATTACACCACAGTTGTAATCATCCCCAGGAATCTCAAAGCAGTGAAAGTGAAAATGTGGGATCCTTTGGTTGGTCCCCAGCATAGAGATAATGCAAGTTCAGAGACTGGGTGGATCTTCACCTCCCTTCACCTTGTAACAGGGTGCAGCCAAGAGGGGGGCCCCAAATAGGGATTTGCAGTGGGGTTCAGAAGAGCTTGGAGAGGACTGGTCCACACCCCAGGGCCACACCTGCCTGGAAGGCTGGCAACTGTGGTCAATTTTGGGAGGAGCCAGATATAAGGAAGAGGAAGATTGCAGAGGAAGATTGGTGCTGGAATTTACACCCAAGTGAGGCAGGCATTTGGTGTTTCTTTGGGATGTATCTTTTCAGGGGCCACCTGGCTTTGGAAGTGCTCCCTTTTTGCCACGTGGATGGTTCCCCGGAGCCTGAATCTCGGAGTTCTACTTCTTTCCTGAGATATGGTACCCCAGACTGGGCAGAGGGAGGAGGAAGGACTATGTGCATTTCTGGGTATTCTAAAGAACTTCAGTCTGTATCACTTTTAAATAAATAATAATGCCTTTCCTTCTCACCAATCTCTGGCATGTGAGAGACATCTCTCTTCTGGCGGTGGGCAAAGCAAACGTCATACAAGGGAGGAACCCCTGGAGAAAAAGGGGGGATCTTTTAGATCGTGCAGCCCCCGCACCCCGGTGTGTTCTGTAACAACCTTGCCTTCAACCAGGTTGCTGCTGCTCACTTCCTCAGGCCTGTCTTTGCAGTGGCTGTCCCTTAACATCTCTGAACTACCCCGAACCCCGAACCATCCCTTTTTTGCATCTGGCCTGGAAGGCTCTGAGGAGGGATTGAATCCTGGAGTTGTGGGTGAGATTTCACTCCATAGTCCAGACAGCTGCCCATGTCCCCAGCCTGACTCCTCAGCAAGACAGAATTAGATGCTCGCATGTTCTGCAAGAAGAGATCTCCTACAGAGGTCATACTGATTGGACAGAGGAGATGGGGAATCTGTGTTTACTGATGTTTCCTTCAGTGGACATGGATATTCTAAACTTCCTGTCCATCCACTAATGTTTTCTACTGTAGAATCTGCAATCAGATCATCAATTAGTGGATCAATGGAGCCAAAATATGATAGCTTCACAACAATTAGGAAACTAAGAAGTGTACATTTCAGCTAATGCTTGGCTACTTACTGTCCATTCAAAATTAATGTCACAGTCTTATATGTAATACTCTTAAATGGCCACTTTATATTTTTTCTGTTGAGGGAAAGACATAATAATCAGCCAGAATTATAATAAAAAAAGTATTTTAAAGCTTCCCCGTAATATCACTGTAATTATGCTGTCATATTTATTTTTGCCTATTTAATGCTCCAATTTTCCTTAACTTTGCTGATTTGGCAACCATCCAGGTAAATGTGATTCCCTTGTTTGCTACACCTCATTGCTGGTTCATGGCATTAAATGAGATACTGGATGTAAATTTCAGTACCTGGCATAGAGTACATGTTCAATAAATGGTAATTATCATGAGTATTAATGATAGACCCCAACCATTAACAATTGCTTCTAAACTGCCAAAGTTTAGCTTTTTAAAAACATAAATTATGGAAACATTTAATTTGTAATAGGAATATGTTGGTTTATTATATTGATTTTCTTGAAACTTTGGAGTCCTGGGGTAGGAAAAAATTATAAAAACAAAATGTGTCTTCACAAATTTGGCCAAGGAGATCAATGGTGCAAAAATTAATTTAAAATTCTAAGTTTTAAAGTAGTAATAATCTGTGTTTTCTAAAATATTGAGACAAAAATACATTTGGTCCATTGTGGCAGATGAACCAAACATATTTTTGTAAAAAGGAACTGAAGTCAAAGTTTAATGAAAGTTTGCCATCCGATCTCAGGCTACCTCTTTAACACAGACTCCCTCCAACGTGACAAAATTCCAGCCAGAGCCATGACCACCAAAGTCAGCCAGAAAGACTAGTCAGAAAGCTGGTACAGCCTGATGTCCAGCATCTGGCATGAATATTACACCTTCATACTTTCTACAAGGACGCTGATACTCTTGAAAAAACATGTAGAATCTGACATACATTCTAACAGATGATGATCACCTTTTGAGAGTGTCTGATTCAGAGAAATGATTAAAAATCTATTTAGCCCTGGCTGGCGTAGCTTAGTGGATTGAGCGCAGGCCTGCGAACCAGACGATCCTGGTTCGATTCCCAGTCAGGGCACATGCCTGGGTTGCAGGTCAGTTCCCGGCAGGGGATGCAGGAGAAGCAACCATACATTGATGTTTCTCTTCCTCTCTCCTTCCCTTCCCCTCTAAAGATAAATAAATAAAATGTTTTAAAAATCTATTTAAAGTGAACCTGAAGACTAATTAAGCTGGATGATATATTAAAAGTTCTATACTTTCTTGAATGACAAGTGTTTTCATTTTGTTTTAAAACTGAATCTTCTTGTGATGTCACACTGTACCAGGCCTCAATTGTCAACTTGGCCTTGTTCTAGGTTTCTCACTTCCTCTTCAGAAACCGAAGACTGAAATACATCCAGCTTCATGTGCGTTGGCCTACACACCCGTGTTCACTGATCCGAGAAGAGCACTCTCACAAAGGAAAGCCCCTTTGTTTCCCTACAGTTCTCCTGATCACTCCTTCTCTTCCACACTCAGATCTTCAATTTGATTGACACAATTTTGACTTTTTCTTCTTCTTTTTGGGGTGGGGGGTGGGGTTTGTCCTAAAAGAAACTATTGAGTGAGGAAGAATAAAAATGTTTAATATGTTCTTTCAAAAATAACTTTTTGCTGTTTTTCATCATGCAGAATTCAGGAGTGTGCTGTGTAAATACAGAAGCTATGAAAAGAAAAGAACTAGGAAGGTGGCTGTAGGTCTTTCAAGTAACTGTTTCCACTGGGAAGTTAAACTGGGAGTGGTTCTCTAAAACATGCAGGAAATAAGAAAATAGTCACGCTGGCACACTGGTAACAAAATAAATAAGAGTATTTTATTAAATTAATAAAGGTGTATACAGTGACAATCAAATGCAGAACTAGGTATCATCTCTGCCTATAGCATTTACAATGAAACACAAGACAAAGGGATAAAGTGCTTTATGAATCCAACATCATGAGATGACATTAATACACAGGAATGGGCTGAATGGCTACATGTCTTGCTCAGCTGGGATCCTTGCTTGTACTTCATACCAACAAGAGATAGTGTACATATAAACACACGCTAAATAACAGAAGACATTCTGTTGGAGATTCTGTGTCTTCGGCCTTCACACATTAAAAAGCAAAGGTTTTCCTTATCATCAATCTAGATAAATCATTAAGAGTGAAGGAATATTCTGGGAGCTCCAAAATACCTTTGGAAGGTTACTTTTAAGAGGCCTGAGTAGTGATGAGAACTGGCAGGACTCAAGGGTTTCAAGGGCCCAGACCACGGGCCTTCCCTTGCACAGCTGAGGATCTAGGGTCAAACAGTCTACCGGAATTTCCAAAAAGAATGTGCAATTTTATAAGTGCAACATCAAAGTCAAGTTTATACTCAAGAGAAAACAGAAAACAAAATAAATAAACAAGTTCTGGGCATAATTCTGTCATACAAGACAAATAATAAAATTACCCTTCAGGACTAAGTGGACCCAGTGGACCCTAGAGAACCCACGAGTCCCATTTTGAGAAAGACAAAATAAACCAAATCCAAACTCAGTCATAAAGCAGGTACTCAATGAATGCTGGTTGTCTACATGTTGATGTAGTACATATATAGCAGGCACTAAGTCTTATGAAAGATACTAAGAGGCTATAGAAAATACGGCCTAGAAACTAACAAGCCATAATGCATGACCTCTGGGAACTTCAGATTTGTTCCGGCTGCTATATAAGAAATAATATGTAAATAAAAATAGCAAAGTGCACAGCAGACACATAATGTGTTACCACTTATGTGAAAAAGGGTAAAACATAAAATATATAGTGTATATGCATAAATATTTCCACATATGCTCATAGGATATTTTCAGGAGAAAAATAAACAAAAGGCAAGAGTGATTACTTCTAGAAAGGGAGACTGATGACCACAAGGATAGAATGGAGATGTTTCATTGTCTCCTGGTGAACCTTCTGAATTTTGAATAATATTTGAAAGGTATAAACTCAAAATTCAAATGCGTTTAAATAAAAAAAGAACTGCTAAGTAATACCAGACTCTATGTATATAAAGAGGCATCAGGTTGTATGGCAAAGGCAAATAAATCACGGGTAAATATAATGAGAGAAAACTAATTCTAGTCACTTTCTACAGTTTTTTAAAATATTGACATCTTATAAATCTAAAAATATTTGCATCTCATAAACTAAAATTGCTTTGTTAAAATATTTTCCATTGTCCAGGAGCATATTGGGTAGAGTGGCCACCCAGTGACCTCACTTGTTTTGGCAGCACGTCTAGACTTCATCCCTCACACTCTCATTCTCCTCTAACACCTTATGCTGTGACACTGCACGGAAGTGTAACAATAAATCCTCTTGTCAACCTCCCCATTAGGCTCGGAGCTCCTTTAGGGATGGTACTTTATCTTGTTCACATCTGTGCACTCACTGCCTGGCACAATAACGGACATGTAATGGCATTTCCCAAATGTTTGCTGAATGAATGAATTTCTTCTTTTTTTTTGTTTTTGAATGAATTTCTTAAAGTAAAACACAGCTGCAGACTGTATTCTAAAAGGGCAGTGATGACAGTCCCGGAAATCTGAGGTTTGCTATTTATCAACCCCTCAGCTGTGAAATGGGTAAAAATTGAGTTTTCCACAACACATTTGTTACAGAGATTAAATAAAATTATGCCTGTAGGCTACCATATAGTTGTAAAGCTGATATTTAAATGCAACAGATACTGTGGTAATGTATCTTACCTCGAGGTCTAAGAATAAGATTATTGAAACATTTGAGGTTTCATAGTACGATTATTCAAGTCATCCAAAGTATCAATGAGTTAACTAGGGTAATATCCTATACAAACCAATGGTTTGTTCCATATGCTTCTTGTATACAAATAATTACAAAGGATACAAGCACCTTACAAATACTATATATTCTACTGGACACATACAAGCGGTGCGTTTAGTTTGGTGACACTATTTTAACTTATGCTACAATATATCTTCAAAAGAAACCACACTCACATGACAAGACCCCAAAGACGCAAAATAAATAGAAATAACTCATATTCAAACACTGTGGCAACACTGGGACTCTCATTCACACAGATCATTCAAGACATTGAGTAAAGGCAAAGGGCACCTCTGCAGGAATCGACCTTTAAATCAGGGAATCTCAACTTGTTTTCCTAGGATGAGCGATGGACAATTTGCATGGAGACCCATCACTCAGAAGTGTTCTTTCTCCCTTTCACATGCACCACTGAGTCTCCCAGTCATTTTGAGGTATTGAGGTTTCCTTCCAGGCCATAGTTTCTAACTCCATCTTTCTTTTAAGCCCTACATTGTCTGCAGCCCACTGGCCCACTGCATGCTCTGGTCATCCTCCGCCCGGCAAACCGGAACCACGGGCCGAGCAGCCCTGCTTTCAGATCAGAAGTTTCAATGCTGGATTACGTCTCCTCAAATTGTGTATCTGGAGAGTAATAAGGAGAAGCATTTTATATTCGCTAGATGATATAATACATTTGCAAGAAGATAAAGAAGCATATTATATTTTTGCCCAAATATCTTTACTTGGCAAAGGGTGGATAACCATCCTAGTTTGCTCAGGACTCTCCTGATTTTAAAACCAAAGTCCCATGTCCTGAGAAAACACTTAGTCCTGGGCAAATGGGAATGGCTGGTCACCCTAGGATAACCCCAACAGCATTCACTAATTGGCTTTACAACACAGAGCAGTGCTATGAAACCACATAATGAACACTTCCTGAGCTTGTCCAAGCTAATTAGACTACTTTAAACTTAGGCTTCTTGTGAAGTTTAGTTTCTAACTACATTAACAAGAATTGAAAACCTTAATATAAATTTCTTCTTTATTCAATCAGCTGGGTGAGGTCTTTCTGACCTTTTATAAATGTAGTTTTGTGGCAAAATGGAATTAAGCAGGTAGATTAAGACTAAGGTTCTATGGTCAAGATAGTGGGCCTCAAAGCCTTACTTTTTCATTTACCAGCTGTGTGTTTGGGGGCAATTTTCATTATTTTCTTGGCCCTGCATTCTCTCCTAGAAAATGGGGATAATTCTAGTAAATGGGGATAATTCTAGTATTTATCTCCTTGATTTGAGCGGTGGGAGGGAATGAAATGAGGTGCTTCACATGAAGCAATTAACACTGTTCCTTAAATACAACACAACTTCTATTTATCTGTTTATCTCCCATCTACATAAGTCAGCTTGGTCCCCAGATGCAGGGAGAAGTGAGGATACAAAGCAAGAGAAACCTACCAGAGAGAAACTGTCTCCTCCCCAGCTCAAGCCTCCCCAGTGCCCCTCCCCACCAACACCCCACCCCAACACACAGCAAAGCTGCTTGCTCATCATTCTTTACTCTCCAGGGCCATCCCTAAATCTCCTCAGACTGTGGGAAAAGCTTTTATATTAGAGTGGTGAGGCAAAAAGAAGCTAGCAGTTCCAACAAAGAGAAGAGGGATTATGACTGACAGATTCCTCCTTGTCATTACTTTAGCTTTTTGTTTCCTTGTCCTTCAACTTCTCAATCCCTGCTAATATTCTTACCATTTTGTTTCTTTGAGTTCATGTCTCCAGTGGCACATTTTTCCACATCCATCATTCTCACTTGAAAAAAAAAATCATTTTTATTTCCACAAAACACAACTCTACATCCTACATAGTGACTCAAGTTTAAATTCCAGGTTCCTAGAACATTTTTAATCCCCTGGGAAATTGAGTAGACTTCCTTATTTCATAGGTCTCAACCCCTGAGGTTAATTCAACAGTTTGGGGCATGTGCTTTTGCTCCTAAACTTCTTTAGGAGTATATACTTTTATTTTCCATCCTTTCCTCAGAGATGGACCATATACTGAGGTGCTTTATCATGCATTGGTTTTCTAGCCATTTCTAATGCCAACTAATTATATTCCATAGGAAAATATTCAAAATGTAAGTTGGTAACAGTTATTTCCTTGGACAAATCAACTCCATGTCAGGATCTTGCTATTATTAAAAGTTGATCCTTATATTCTGGCTGTCTCTGTTCTGCTAACTATCTATTTAGTCTTTAGAATCAGCAACCTTCACTCCCTCAATTACACTGCTTTCCCAGATCAAACCACCCTCTTAAGGGGTTGGGGGAATTTCTCAACAACTACTGAAATTCCCTTCTATTTTCTACTTCCCTATTTGATATCAGATAACTCTATGCAAACTATCATTGGATCATTTGCTATATTAAAGCACTGGAGAAATGTTTTCTCTGAGTCATCTTAAAATGGGAAGAAATGATTTGAACAGGCTCATGTTCCTGCACTTTAATTGTTGCCAGAGGTAAAAAGAGAGACAAACACATACAAATTATTTCAAAAATCACATTAACACCCTGCAAAACACTCTATGATAAAGTATCACAGCTCTACAGAAGGAACTGCTTTTTTAACTTAAGGTGCCCAGAAACCAGCTCAGGATAACAGTGCAACTAACGAAAGACTCATATCCAATCAAATGGGTATTTTTGCTTTTTCTCTCCTCTAAGTCTGTGGTTACTTGCATAATAGGAAGAAACGAAATGACACCGTTCTTCTTCAACCTCTTATACACTCCTGTACACATGGATCTTCACCCGGCAATCCTGCTCAGCTTCACTGTAACTGCTACTAAACAGTGGAGTGTTTTGTGCCACCCTGAAAAGGCTAGTCAGGCTCCCCAGTAGTCATAATCTAACTGTCACTCCCTCAAAAATGCTACCATACCACACTGTTCATGGCTGCCCCCCCCAACACAGGTGATGCTGCTGAGCAGCAGAATGAGCAGGACTGGAGGAAGAGAAGGCACACAGGTTCACGTGGTGGCATGGCTAAAATCCACCTTGCATAATTGAAAATTGGCCCTGAACAAAAAAAGGCTAATAGGAAGGCAGCATTTTGTAAGTCAGTGTTTCTTGGTGGAGGCACCACTAGCATTTTGGGTAGAACTGTTCCCTGTTATGTGGGACTGCCCTGCACATTACAGCAGATTTAGCATTCTTGGCTCTGCCCAGTAAGTACCACTGTGATAACAATAGCACTCCCATATAAGTCCCCACATCCCCAGTAAAGACCATTGCAATAAAAGAAATACCATCTCTTCGTAGACAGAAGATGACCGTCAGGACTATAAGTAACACAAGGACAGTTCCCAGAATTACCAAGTGAGTCCTTCCTGGAACTCTACCTCGTTCTGAAAAGCAAAACAAAAAGAAACTAAAAATAAAATTTTGATGTAAAGGGAGGAATCAAGAGAATAATCATCCTTGAAATTAATTGAGGTTAGCTTTAGGTTAATTTTTTTAATTTTTAAAATTGATTTGACAGAAAGAAGGGAGAGAGAGAGAGAGATCAGTTTGTTGTTCCATTTATTCCTGTATTCATTGGTTGATTCTTGTACCTGATCTGACCAGGGATTGAACCCGCAACCTTGGTGTATTAGGACAATACTCTAACCAAGTGAGCTACCTGGCCAGGCCCTACATTAATTTTCTTAAATACCAAAAATATCAGGCTGTAAATACCAAAAGTTCCCGGCCAGTGAGTGGCTGAAATGGTGAGACACTTCCAATATGAAGATGAGAGCAGCACGGAAAAGTGGAAGAAGTCCAAGCTGTGGAGAGATGGACTTGGGGTTGAATTCTGCTGCCATTGACTAGCTTTGGCATCTCCTGACAAGTCCTCTAACCAGCCTACAAAATGGAAAACAATCCTTTTGAAAGGCTTATGCTTGTAAAGTGCTTGGCGCAGTACCACGGGGAGTGGCTGCCCAATACTAAACAGTAGCCTTGATTATTTCCCTCACTTTTGCATTATTTTTTTATTGTTGTTCAAGTACAATTTTCTGCCTTTTCCTCCTACCCTTACTTACCACCCTAGCCCTCCCCACCTCCCTCCCATTTCCACGCCCCTCATATTGTCCATGTGTCCTGTATAATGGTTTTTTAACACAGAAGTTAAGAGCGTACTGTACATGGCAGAGATGGAACATGAAGGCCAACTAGCACTGCCAAAGGATGAACCTCCCTATGTCTGTGGTAATGATCAGGGATCGATATTTGTTATCTTTTCTTTCTCCCCAGTCTGAAACTCAGGACTTCTAATCACTGGAACCTCTCACCAGTCTCCTCCTCTCTCTGTCCGCAGCCCCATGGCACACGATGCTCAGAGCTGCTAACCTCCCACCATCAGTCACGGTCCCTGACTACCTAGTTCACGTTTTAAAGCCACAGCAGCAATCGGCCTTTGTCTAACAGCTTATAGTCTGTAAAACCTGTTCCTATCTATTTTGAGCCTCCAAATAAGTTTATGAGTTAGATGTGCCAGGCATTTCTGGAAAATCTCCAGGTTGTGAGGTAATAGACTCCAAGCAGTTAGGTGAGTTATCCCACGTCATCCCACAAAGAGTTATCATAAACAGCTCTTCAAGGGCAGGGACCCACCCATGCAGCTCCTACCGAACTGACTCATACCCCAGGAAGAGCATCTCTCATTATCTAAACACTTTTTCTGTTCTTTTCATTCATAGGACTACCATGGATTGTATTTTCCTATTGCTTCACTTTCTGCCCATTTTTGGGTTGTTTTCTCTGAAGTACCTGAAACTTTACTGTCAACACCTACTGGGGGAAAGGGCGGTGAGAAGAGCTTCTCAGAATACCTCTGGTTTTATATTAACATCATGCTTACCTACCTCACTTTTTCTAAAGGTCTGAGCCTTTCACCAGGCTGTATCCTGCCTTATCCACTTTATCCACTTCTGCAGGGTAAGGAGAGGGAAAAAAGCTGAATCTGTGCAGGCGAGAGTCTCAAATCATCGCCATACACTGTAGCTTGTTTATTCCTATGATAATCTTGTCCAATAGATTATAACCATATAGGGAAAGTGAAGCATGTAGAAGTTGAGTAACTCGCAAAGGGACACACAGCCTTCTGTCCTGTGCACTAAGCAGACCACCTTGAATTGAATGTCATAGACTACGCTGGGGAAGGCAGATGGGGAGGAAGGACCTCTCCCATTGGGAATAAAATAGGAAAGTCCACTTGCTTCTTGCCATAGAAACCCTGGAAAGAAAGAAGTTGCTTTATACCCTCAGCTTTGAATTCCTGAAACATGGTCTGAATTGAGTATTTCTCTCAGGTGCCGCCCCAGAGCTCCCAATCACAAGACCATTTCTTACTCGGATGAGATTGAGATAGCCTGTGTTTTTATCTGTTCCCTGAAGAATGTGAATTTACTCATCTATGGGCCCCCAGTGCCTGGAATGTAGGCCATATTCTATAACTATATCCTGAGTGTTTATTAAATAGCAATATGACTTGGCTGAATGGAGGTAAGGAAGCAGGATGCATTTGGTACATATAGTGCTAGTCACTCAACAAACAGTGAATGCCTTTGACGAGCAGACACCATGCTCGGTGCCAGGGGAGAGCACTAGGCACATTTTTAGTTGAAACACTCAGAATATTACCTGGGATGACCAACTCAGCTGTACTGTTGTCTTCAAGACCTGATCTCCGAAAAGTGCAGTAGAAAACCTCATTAGCCGTCGTGTTGATTTTGAGCGTGCTGGTCACATTGAAAAGTTTCTCCTCCCTGCTGGAACTGGTGATAGTGGTTTTACCATTCAGGACTTGGTGGTCACTGCTTGTCCAGATGACGTCAGCCTTGGGGTAACCCTCAGCCTGACAGGTTAGCTCGTGTTCAGACGTGACTTCATCCACAGAAATTCTTCGGTTGATTTTGCGGTATGGGGCTACGTCATGAGCAAAAGAAAAGAAGTCAGGGCTTTCACTCAGCACAGAACTGGATGTGTGGCTTGGTGTTGTCCACACTAGAAAGAATCGAAATCCAGGCTGGTTCTCATAGAAACAAGCTCAACGTTCAGGTGTCTCGGCAGTGGAGAAGCCGTGTTAGTTTTGCTTCACCTCTTCTACTCATGCTTGGGCCAAGGTTGGGCTTAAAAAACAACTGTCTTGCTATAAATATCCTATTGCTATTTGGATTGGGCTCAGAGTAAATATGTAGATTAATTTAAAAAGCATTTTCATCTTTAAACCAGTAGTCTTTCTATCCAAATATAAATATGTCTGTCCACTTACTCAAGTCTTCATATGTTTCTCAGTAAAGTTTTATAGTTTTCAAATACATGGGGCACCTTCTTCTTCAATTTATTTCTGGATATTTTGTTCTTGTTGTTATAATGCTGTCTTCATAAACACGACTCTGCAGCTGGCCATTACTGTTTCTTAGACTAATGAATAAACAAAAAGTCCAATTCTGATGGCCACTCTCTCAACTTTAGGTCAATAATCAGAAACTAGGTATGAAAACAGTATGATGTCACTGTGAAAACTGATACATGTTCTTGTATAAAATTTTTAAGGTCTAAATATATAGTTATTTAAAAAGTTTTAGATTTATGGAAAAGTTGCAAAAGTAGTACAGAGCTCCCGCACATTTTCTACCCAGTTTTCCCCACTGTTAACATCACCCTTCGCCACAGCGCATGTCTAACCAATGAACCGACATTAGTATGTTGCTATTAAGTAAACTTCACACTTTGTTCCATTTCACTAGTTTTTCTCTAATGTCTTTTTCTGTTCTAGGGTCTCCTCCAGAATAACACATTAGAATACTTATTTTTTAAACTTTTATTATGCTGGCAATTTTAATAAATCATTTAAATAATTATTCGCATGGAAGAAAGTTTGATTACATTTTAGATCATTGGTTTGGGACCCTTTTAGGATTAAGATACCCAGGGTACTTACTATATTGTTCAGTGAGTGCATTTATATCACCCAAGATCTTCACTCCTGTTCATCCATTACAAGCATGTTAACATGTCATTATTCTGTTGCTATAATCTTTATGTTACTCCTAATACTTCAATGTAACCACCACTGGTCCACTTGGAGCCTTAACTCTGTATTCCCTTATCACAGTCATAACAATAGTTTTGTGATACAATATATTCACAGAGATTTAATACAGCCAGGAACAAGAAAAACGGATAATGATGTGATATTTCTGTGCTCTTAAATCAATAAAACCACAAATGAAAACATTGAAAAATCAACATAATCACAGTTTGAAGGTACATGAATAATGGTTCCTATGAATACTTGAGTCCTCAACCTTGTATCTACTACATTTAAGATCATAAAAAACAAATCCACTTATTCACTTCATCAAATAACATTACCAAAACAGACTCTAGTTCATATAGCACATAGCTTGATTTCCAGACAATTAAACTTTCAAGCCTAAAATCACAGTTAGTGATAAAGGGTTAAATGTAAAACATTTGCTTGATCACTCTGGCACTTTGAATGGTATAAGAATAAAGGAGAAGGTTGTTTCATGACTAGGCATATATATAAATATGGTACACCTATAAGGGCCCAATAAATGAGTGGATTCATTCTACTCATTGATTAAACATCTACTACATTAGTCTCAGAAGTGGGACACATGTATTGGAGTACAGAAAGAAAATATTAGAATGTCCATTTATATATATTTTTATAACAATTAAGAAGTAATTTAAGCTTCATAAACATAGCTGACTGACACTGGCCCTCACTTTGTGTGCCATCTGAGGGTCTTGTGGGAAGAGAGGAGTTTTATAATATCAAAGGGAGAGGAGTGACTTATTTGGACTTAGAGCTTTTCCGATTCTCTTGACTAATTTTAACTTAACTAATCTGCTTATAAAATAAACAACTAAATAAAAATTTTCCCTACTGAAACTGGGGATTAGAGATAATGCTAACAATTCAGGCACAAACCAAAAGGAAATGTCAGAGTGACACTTTCTACCATCACCTCATTAAGTTAAAATAATAAATACCTAATTGAGCCTGATAAGGTATTGGTTAAAATAAAACCTCAAAGTTATCAAGACCTTTATTAATGATGAATTTCATCTAAGGAATATTATACCTTAAAATATTGGTTAATGACAGTGAAGCATCATCATTAGCAAGAAATTTTAAATATTTCTTATTAAATTTTTTCATCCTTCTAAATTTCTATTTTTGTACATTATAGAATATATATTGTTTGAACTACATGCAATTGGTGATGTTCAATTTCTTCCACCTTTTAAAAATATTAATTTCTTATAAATAATCTATGTACTAGCACAATATATTCCCTATCACTATATACACATGCACACGCTAGTTTAACACACTTTACTGATGGGATAGATAATCAAAAACATTTGCAGACTCTGGGTTTACTGGATCAAGAGCACTAAATCCAATGCAATGGTCACGTCAAGACCAAGAATAGGTTGTGGTAGTTTTGAAGTGAAAACACAACTCTACACACACTCGGGAAGTATAAACACAGGCAGTACAACTTGATTGTTAAGGGCACTGATGTTAGAGCCAGGTTGCTTGAGTTTAAAGCCTGGCTTTACCACTTGATAGCTGAGTGACCTTGGGCAAATTACTGAATTTCTCTGGACCTCAGTTTTCTCATCCATAAAACAAGAACAACATCACATATCCTTGAATCTAAGATGACATATTGACACTCAGATTTCACAGATATAAAATGTAAAAAAACACGCATCTCAGACATGATGAAGCCCCTACTCCATGGAGTCATTTGAGGATCAAGAGTTAACACAAGCAAAGTGTTTAGGACAGGGCCTGGCGCATGCAAAGCACCACAGAGGGTTCGCCACCGCTCTATCAGCACCAGAGCTGCCCTGCCTCCGCTTAGTGCTGCCACTCACGTGCACTCATTAGAAAGCACGGACAGCTCCTGATGAAGCAGTCTTGGAAATGAATTTTCATGTGCCCACACCTATTCACGTTTCAAAACATTGAGGTTTATCCTACTTGAGAAAATATTTCATTCATTCCTTCAACAATTTTTTGTGTGCTCTTTTCATGCTGCTACGCTTATATGCCAAGTCCTAGGGATACAGCAATGAATAAAACAGACCAAAATCTCTGCCTTTGCAGAGTATATATTCTAGGAGGAGGAGAGAGACAATAAACAAAACAGATTCACTTACATGATATGTTACATGATATATTAGATGGGGAATAAATGCTATACAGAAAACTTGCAAAGTTCTGGTCGATAAATTTGGGGGGCAGATGGCGCTGGTGAGGAATGACAGCTCTCGACCCTTGGTCCACGGGAACAAAGTAGCTTTATCAAGTTAACTACACAGTATTTGTTCTTTCAGATGCCCAATCCCAGTAAAGGTCTTGAGAGTATAAAAGGGCACTTCATCTTCTCTGCTATTATGTTCAATGATTAAGGTAAAACACTTTCAATTGTAAGTCAGATGCCTGGAAGTCTGGTATTTAAACTAAAGAACACAAAAGGTGCGATAATACTCACACCTGACATGATAATAACCGAGTTTATCCAAAATGAAACTCTTTCTAATTGCAGTTTTGAAATGTCTCACTTGTAAAATGCCGTGGCAAGTAAACTCCCTGTGGGGAAGCTGTGTTACCACATGCTAGCAGTGATGGGAAGAGAAGCTGATAGTGTTACTCTGAAATCATTTGCATGTGGAGGTGACTCAGAAGTTCTACTTCCTTGAATCATCTAGCTCATGACCTAAACACCAAATGTCTATTGGTGACACCGCCTCAGTTGAAACTTGGAGGCTGGCTTGCTCTCAGTGCAGCTCAATTCATTCCCAAGACCACTGTATGACAGCAAGATGGATGGGGAGTAGAATGTCAATCTAGTAACTTACAATACAAAATAGAATAGTCAAACAAATCAGATGCTGGTTATCTGCATCACTCCATCAGACACCCCTCCTTGGAAAAACCATCAGAGTCAGAGATTTCCTATTGTGTTAAACCACAGGAAAGGAAATTGCAGGTTCACATGGGGCATTACAGAGCCCAGGTAACCTGGAAAAACAGGTTCTTCACTACAGACAGCTGTCCCACTCTGCACACTCCCTACAGTCTAATGTGAGACCTTTTCTGAAAGCAGAAACTTACACTCTGCACTTCCTTTTACCTGGCGGCCAGGGGGTGCTCTCCCTCCCCAACCCCGATCCAGCTTTGCTGGCAGATTATAGGGTTCAGTTTCGGTGATTTCTTTCATACATTGAAACACAGTAAGTGCCTGATATTTGCTGATGGACTGAAAAAAAGTTGAAAATCCCAACTTGGAATCCCACTATTCAGAAGCATATGGTAAAATATAATTAAAATTAAATCTACTTCACAGCACAAGTGACATTTTCCTAACAACAGTCGCATTAACTGAGTCAGAATCAGCAATGTACCATAAAATAGATGCATTTCTCCTAGTTCTTATATAATTTTGACTTTGGGTTTATATTGATCAGTTATCCCTTTATAATAATTTCAAACTTTTTTACTTGTTGACCTTATTAAGACTGATGGCAGTTATCCCAGATATGGAAAGACCAGGGGATGATGATCAAACTCTAGTCATTTAATAAAAAGTGGAAAGAAAAAAAAACCCAAGCAGATAAGTCCAAAACTGTAAGAGGGCAGATTTCAGTTCAATATCAGAAAGTAATTTCAATAGGCTAGGGAAGGATGATCCAAATGACAGTAGAGTCATTGTGGGAAGTATGTGAGCAGAATACCCGCTGGGGAATTTCTGTTCTGTTCCTTGGATTAGCTGTTCTTGCCTAGGATGCTTTCAGCTCTCAATTCTAGAAATCTTAACAGCGAAAGCAGAGATAGTCAGCTAAGGTGTTTTCCTTTGCTTAGCTAGCAGTTGCCCATAGTTTGAACCCAGATGATCTGATGACATATTTGTGGGTCAGTACCCAGGAATTTATCACTCGTAATTCCTTTTTAACATTCTAAGACAACACTGTTGTAGATTTTCAAGATAAATGTCCAATGAGCATAGTTTATATCATCTCTAAGGAAGAACAGTTTCTTCTATACTTGATATCATTATTTTTTGCCTTCATAAATTGACTTCAAGTCTTTTTATTTATTTATTTATTTATTTAAAATTTTTTTAAAAAATTTATTTATCTTTAGAGGGGAAGGGAAGGAGAGAGGGAGAGAAATATCAATGTATGGTTGCCTCTCGTGAGTCCCCTGCTGGGAACTGGCCTGCAACCCAGGCATGTGCCCTGACTGAGAATCGAACCGCTATTGTGTGGTTCACAGGCCCGCACTCAATCCACTGAGCTACACTAGCCAGGGCGACTTCAAGTCTTTTTAAATGTGAACCTTTAGAGGGAGGTTTGTTTTCAACATATTTATTTTGGTTTGACATAGGTTCAAAGGAAGGAAAATGCTGGCAGACCTAACAAAATAAAAATAGTAGTTGAATTTAAAAAAAAATCCTGGAGGGACACACAAATAGTGACTACCTGGTCGTCTCTGTGCGCCGTGGAAGATGGTGATGAAGGGAGGAGGGACCCTTCTGTAACTCATTTTATTCCCTTTCATAGTGTTTGAGTTATATGCAGGTCCATGTATTACTCTTATAGTAATACCAAAATAAAGAATTGATTTTTAGGAGAACTGAACACACTGTGGAACATGGCTCTGTCGTGTTTGGCTCTGGCTGTCTAGGGACTCTCGAACAGGAGCTGCTCTAGAAACGCTCATGGAGGAGAATGCGAATGAATGAATGAACAGAGTGCCATTGTGGAGAGTACGAGTGAACTTCCAAGAATAAAAAGGTATCAACACTGGAATGCGATTTTAACAACGGTTGGGCCTCTTTACCTGTAATAATTCTTACCGTTGACTTTCAAGGTAATCCGCTTGTAGTCGGCGCCTCCATAGCTGATCAAGCAGCAGTAAACCCCTGCATCCTGCAGTTTCACATCTGTGAGCTGAAGTGCAGCCTTTCCCAAAAAGAGCTGGTCTTTCAGTAGGTGGGCCCTCTGGCTGTAGCTACTGTGTTGAACCTTCGAGTCTTCCTCCCCATTTATAAATTGGATAACTTTCTTATCCTCCATTTCCCAGTAGACAACTAATGCATACAGGTTTAACTCTTTTGCTACCGGGAATTTGCATTCCATTGTCACGTTGCTGCCATACTCTACCACATACAGGTCCTGCGGGGCTGAGATAGTGAATGCTGCAAAGAAAGATGACCAATCTTCAGAACATGGAAAACTCCTCAAAAAAATTCACAAAATAAGTACACAGTTTACAGACACTTGATCAGGTCACTTAGGTGATAATTATATTTAAGGACTTACTTCCCTAAAATACATATTTTATCCAGTGGGTTTGAAACATATTTTAACTCATCCCTGAGTTAAAATCATAAAATTAGCTAACAAACTGTTGTCCCAAAATTCATAAAGATACATTATCATAAAAATATATGGTGATGAGGTACTTAAAACCTGAAGACTTTGTTTCATGTGGACATGCTCAGAATGTCCTTTGACTTGACACCTATTTGCCTTCTGCATAGTCTGAATGAGAGATACCAATACAGTCATGTGCTGCTTAACAATGGGGGTACATTCTGAGAAATGCATCATTAGGTGATTCTGCTGGTGTGTGATCATCACAGAGTATAAGTATACATACCTAGATGATATAGCCTGCTACATACCTAGGCTATATGATACAGCCTATTGCTCCTATGCTACAACCCTGTACAATGTGTTACTGTAGTTTTTGTACAAGAGAAAATGATGCATTCAAGAGATAGGGTAGATACAAGATGTATGAGGTTGCCATTGGCCTAACATGGCATAATGTCTAGAGACTTTTCTAAGTAGAAAGAGTACACCCTAAAATAAAAATAAGAAGTACAGCATAGTAAATACATAAACCAGTAACATAGTCATTTATTATCAGTATCAAGTATAATGTATTCTACATAATTGTATATGCTATGTACTTTAATACAATTGGCAGTGCAGTAAGTTTATACCAAACTCACCACAAACACGTGAGTAATGTGTTGCACTGAGATATTATATCAGCTACGACGTCACTAGGTGATAGGAATCTTTCAGCTTCATTATAATCTTAAAGGACCACCGCGGTCCATGCAGTCCATCATTGACTGAAATGTCTTTTTGCAGCACATGATTGTAGTCCTTCCTACTTAAGTGCCCTAAAGTCTTCGTTGATTGTCTGGCCAGAGGTACATGGGTATGGAGATTTAAAGAAGGTCTTAGGATGAGACCAGTACTATTGTTACCCTGACACTTTCCATAATTCTTCCTTAGAATATACTCTTCAGGGAAAAGCAGGTCACAGAGCAAGATAGAAAAAATGATCCTTCCCTTGTTGAAAACAAACATCACAGGCCATTTCCCCAGATATTTTCAGTAATTATACATGAGAAAAGGACAATGCATAATGGAGTTAATTTTGTTTTGTTCAGTTTGTCCGTGTTTCCTAAATCTTTGTCCAATGATATAATCTTATGAAATAAAGAAGAAAAAACAGAATGTCCTGTCTATTAAAAATGATATCCATTTTAGATTTTTTTATTGTTTATGCTGTTACAGTTGTCCCAATTTTTCCCCTTCACCCCTTCCTCTCAGCCACCCCCCACTTCCATAGTCAATCCCCACACCACTGTCCATGTCCACGGGTCCCTCATATGTGTTCCCTGACTAGTTCTTTCACCCTCTTTGGAACACTCTCCACTTCCCCCCCTCCCCTCTTGTAGCTATTCTATTCTGTCAGTCTATTCCATAATTCTATGCTTCTGGTTCTATTTTGGTCATTAATTATTTTGTCCATTAGATTCCTCTTATCAGTGAGATCATATGGTATTTTTCACCAGTTTTTTATTTATGGATAAAATATTTAAAATATAGAACATAATGAAGGGATCTGGTGTCTTACCTTTCAACAAATAACAGTAGGCCATGAGTATAGCACTACTAAGTATCCTCATTTTTCTGAAATCACCTAATTATGGAAAACACAAAAAGAAAACTGCTTTACTCAATAATTAAATACCCAGACAGTATGGAACTTGGATGTTGTAATTAAAATAGTCCTCTGAGAACCATATAATGACTCACTTGTAAGTGTAGAAATGCAGCAGGTGATTTAGAAATTCAATAGTCACTTAATACCCCAGAGACATTTAAAGCCAAATTTTTAAAAAGTTACTACAACTATGTGCTGATAGCCAGAGGGAAGGAGGGCAGGGACTCTGGTAGAGGTGGGCAAAGGGAAGGATAATGGAGATATCTGTAATAGTGTCAACAATAGACTTCCGGCCAAGATGGAGGCATAGGTGGAAACACTGTGCCTCATCACACAACCAAGTTTAAAGACAACAAAGTTTTAGTAACAAAACACAGCCAAAACACAGAAAACTGAACTGTATGGAAGTCCAACAACAACGAACCATTCAGTCAGACCGGTAAGGGGCGGAGTCAGCGGCGGAGCAGGGTGGGCAGGAAAGAGAGCAAGTAGCAGCTGGCGGATTCCAGGCGTGGGGTGGTGATGGGCGGACCCAGTGAGGGCACAGGGCAGCTGGCTGACTGCGGTCACACATTCTCAGGCAGATAAACCAAGTGAAGGAATGAGCGGTGAGAAAGACCACTCAGGCTAGGGCCCCAGCGACAGGAATTAGAGCCTGAAAGTACTAATTGGAAAGACTTTCAGGGTTGAGGTGCCGGGAGAAGCTCCCAGGCTCACAGAGAGTTTGTTGGAGAGACCCACAGGGTCCTGGAGGGTACACAAGCCCATACACCTGGGAACCAGCACCAGAAGGGCCTAATTTGCCTGTGGGAAGCAGCAGAGGGGACAGAAATCTGAGAGAGCAGAATACCATTGCCCCTCTCTCACCCCGCCCCCACATACAGCATCACAACCCCGTGACCTGGGTTGCCCCACCCTGGTGAACACCTAAGGCTCTGCCCCTTGTACATAACAGGTGCAAACAGACCAAAACATTATGGCTCAAGAACAGCTCAAAGCCCCAGAGCCAATAAATCTAAGTGACCAAGAGATAGCTAACCTTTCAGATGCACAGTTCAAAACATTGGTGATCAGGATGCCCACAGAACTGGTTGATTTTAATCGCAAATTAGAGGAACAAATGAAGGCTACACTAATTGAAATGAAGGGAAATGCACAGAAAAGCAATAGTGATGGAAAGGAAACTGGGACTCAAATCAATAGAGTGGACCAGAAGGAAGGAAAAAAGTGACTAAACAGAAAAGAAGGAAGAAACAAGAATCCAAAAAAAATGAGGAGAGGCTTAGGAACCTCTAAGACATCTTTAAATGGTCCAACTTCCAAAGTATAGGGGTACCAGAAGGGGAAGAGGAACAGCCACAAGTGGAAAACTTATTTGAACAAATAATAAAGGAGAACTCCCCCAATCTGGAAAAGAAAATAGACTTCCAGGAAATCCAGGAAGCTCAGAGAGTGCCAAAGAAGTTGGACCCAAGAAGGAACACACCAAGGCACATCATAATTACATTAGCCAAGACCAAAATGAAGGAGAGAATCCTAGAAGCAGCAAGGGATAAGGGGACAGTCACCTACAAAGGAGTACCCATCAGACTGTCAGCGGATTTCTCAAAAGAGACCTTCCAGGCAAGAAGGGGCTGGAAAGAAGTATTCCAAGTCATGAAATCCAAAGACCTACATCCAAGATTGCTGTATCCAGCAAAGCTTTCATTTAGAATGGAAGGGCAGATAAAGAGCTCCTCAGATAAGGTCAAGTTCAAGGAGTTCATCATTACCAAGGCCTTATTATATGAAATGTTAAAGGGACTTATCTAAGAAAAAGAAGATAAAAAATATGAACAGTGAAAGGACAGCAAACTCACAGTTATTAACAACCACACCTAAAACGAAAGCAAACTAAGAGGGCAGCTAGATCAGGAGCTGAAGCATAGAAACGGAGATCACATGGAGGGTTAGCAACAGGGAAGTGAGAGGAGGAGAAGGGGGGAGAAGGTACAGAGAATAAGTAGCATAGACAGTAGGTAGACAATAGAGAGGGGGAGGGCAAGAATAGTATGGGAAATATAAATCTAAAGAACTTGTGACACATGGACATGAATGAAGGGGGGAATGGTGGGGGAGGGGTGTGCAGTGGGGAGGGGAATGAAGGTGGGGAATAGGACAACTGTAATGGCATAATCAATAAAATATATTTTAAAAAGTGTCAACAATAAAAAATAAATTTTTAAAAAAGCAACTATGATGAGAATTTTAAAATTTAAGTACAAGCCTTGCAAAAAACTTACACTGTACACTCACAAAGAAAATATTGCACCAAAATACTCTCAGTTATTTCATGGTTCTTTTTCCTGCAGTATAACATATCTGGAAGCACAAACTTGCCTTAGGCAAAATTTCAAAGCCAGCAGAATCTGACTTCCACATCACCCCCCCCTTAATGCTTCCCATCCCCCCACCCTCCCTACACCCCAGCAGCTGAATACTTTCATCACACCCTTTAATTAACTTTTCAAGCCTTCCACATCCCTCCTCCAAACATCTCCTCCTCTGACCCTCACTTAAGCCAGATAATAAATCCTATCCCTGCAATAAACTTATTCCACTAGCAGCAGGGGGAGTGGGGAGGAGAAACAGTTAACTAATTGATACTAAGCAGTGAATAGCACACAGCCACTCTTTCAGGGGTATTTGCCTAGAGTCTATTCTTCATTTTGTCATCCTGCTTGAAATTCTCCCAATTCTTCCTCAGCAAACACTGACTGAGCCCTTCCTCTGTGCCAGGCCCTATTTTAGGCACTGGGGATGCAGCAGTGACCCGGAAAGAAAACTCACTCTCCTCCTGGAGCTTATATTCAAGTAGGGAAGTAAATAAAGATTTGTACTGCATTTCAACCAACCATTTTATTTCATAAAACAGTTTCTCTCTTGTATAAATACATTTATACACTTTGAGAAGAAAGTTTTCCCTCTTAGGTCTCTTTGACCTCTGCACACATATAAAAACTCACAAATGATCGACTAACCAATGTTACACATATATAAGGCAGAAGGTTAATGCTCCTAATGTATATAGCTCCTAAGGATCAATTAAGAAAACTACCCACAACCCAACAGGGAAATGAATAAAAGGTTCTAACATACAGTTCAGAAAATAAGAAATGCAATGTCACTTGTTTAAATGACATTTAAACAAAGGAAAGAATGTTCAATCTCACTAACTTAGAAAAGGTATAAAATTTTGATATGAGATACCACTTTTCACTTATTAGCTTGACCTAAATCACAAGGATCTCAACAGTGTTTCTGAGGATATAAACCTCTCACCCCCTAATGGTACGAAGAAATACAAAGTTGTGTACCCTTTTTTGGAGAGCAATTTGGTAGTCTCCATTAAAAATTTAAATGTATATGTCATATGAGCTTTCACTTTCTTTTCTAGAAATATATCCTACAAAAACAAAAACACATACATATAACAATTATGTAAAGGGATGGCCTTGCTAATAATAGCCCCAAACTGGGAAAACCCTAGATAACCTAAGTGGCCAAATATATTTTGGTATAGTCATACATACAACTAAAGACATAATTAAGTACATATATAGGTATTGATTGTGCAGAAATGTAGAAAATAGGTTGCAGAACAGAATATATAGCAAAAATCTACTTTAAAAAAATCTGTGTGCTTGTTTAAACATAGATGTCCAGAAAAAGTCATAACAAGATGCTGACAGCAATGAACTCTAGGAGTAAAATTAGAGGGAGGATAGGTAGGTTTTTCACCTTTCCATAATTTAATTTTTTATTTCATTTTTAAAAAGATTTTATTTATTTAATTTTAGACAGAGGGGAAGGGAGGGAGAAAGAGAAGAAGAGAAACATCAGTGTGTAGATGCCTCTCACACGCCCCCCACTGGGGAACAGGCCCACAATCCAGGCATGTGTTCTGACGGGGAATGAAACTGGTGACTCTTTGGTTTGAAGGCTGGCACTCAATCCACTGAGCCACACCAGCCAGGGCTTTATTTTTTAAAAAATATTTATTGTATTTTTCCATTATCATTTTGTCACTTTATACCCCCTCCCAGTCACAATCACCACAATATTGTCCAAGTCCATGAGTCCTTTTTCTTTTTGCTCTCTCTCTCCATTCCCTAACCTCCCCCAATTTAGCTGTCATCCTGCTCTCTATCTATGAATCTGTCTCTGTCTTCCTTGTTAGTTCAGTCTGTTCATTAAGATTGCACATGAGTGAAATTATATGGTATTTGTCTCTCTATGACTGGCTTATTTCACTTAGTACAATGTTCTCAGGGTCCATCCATACTGTCACAAAGGGTAAAATTTTCTTCTTTTTTATGGCCAAGTAGTATTCCATTGTGCAAAGGGAGAAAGGATGGAAGAAAAGAAAAAAAAGGGAGATGAGACTGTGAATGATATCTTTAGAGTTTTTCAAATAATTGTACATATTTTACTTTTATTCTCACAAAAAATAAAAACAACATTTAATAAACCATTTTACCTTGCCAAGCTGCGGAGTATTTGCCAGACAGAGTAGTATAATGAAAAGAACCCTAGCACCCCAAACATCTGAGTTGAGGTAAAAAAATGACATTTCTTTTTGAGTTTTTCCCCATTATTACGGTCATATAAACACATTACACAAAAGGGGAAAAGAAAAGAAGAGAAAAACCACTATTCTATCACTTTAACTCAGTTAATGCCTGAAAACATTTTTAGTTGTGAAATGAGTCTGCTGTAGCTGTTATCTGGATGTCTTTTTCTTGGGCCAAATTGATATACCACAATTATAAAATACAAACGTGCTATTATAAACACAAATACACTTATTGGGCAGAAAAAAAGTTAAGATACCCTACCTCCAAGCAAAGAACTGCTGAATAAATCAGAGGGACATTAAATCCACTCATGAATTACAATTAATTTTGCCAATGTGTATCTGAATTCCCGGACAAGAACTGAGATGTTCAAAGACCAAGGAAATGTCACTAGGGCATAAGTGATGGTTCATTCAGGATGGGGAAGCAGATTTGTCTCTGGGAGAACCCAGTACAATACTATGGAACTGATACAGCTTCTGTTTCCCAAGCATAGAATGGAGAGGAGGAGGAGACAGGGAAAGAATTCAAGTTTTGTTTCTCAAAAGTAGGAGCATGGAGTATCTTGATATCTGTTGGGTTAGAGTTTCCTATGATTTTTACCCAATTTATATGAACTATAATTTGATTTTTAGAAGTTCTTAGAATTTGATAATGTCTCCAAGTAAGCTGAAAACTCACCCCATTAACAGATCAAAAGAACTCATCTATTAAATATC
This sequence comes from Sturnira hondurensis, assembly GCF_014824575.4. NCBI lineage: Eukaryota > Metazoa > Chordata > Mammalia > Chiroptera > Phyllostomidae > Sturnira > Sturnira hondurensis. The sequence continues at coordinate 10,884 of NW_028095455.1, read as the reverse complement.
TACTAAACTATCAAATTCTATTAAACTCAATTAAACCCTGTGGCAAAACTCCTTCCCTTTAGTAACCCTGAGACACACTTGTACATTTCCCAGGTGTGGCTTCAATTCTCCACAGTATTTCTATGGCTTCCTTTAAGACCACACTCTAATAGCTGTCCTATAACCTCTGCCTACCCTCTTCCACCGGAAAACTATTTTTTTTCTTTAGAGTATGACAGTTCTTAAAATGGCTGGCATCTGTCAATGTGAACTAGAACAATCTTTCTGGAAGGCAATTATCATTTTATTTATTTATTATTAAATTTATTGGGGTGACACTGGCTAATAAAATTATATAGGTTTTAGGTGTACAATTCTACGTACATTATTTGTATATTGTATTGTGTGTTCACCACCCCAAGTCAAGTCTCCTTCCATCACCATTTAATCAAAAGAACTTAAAAAAAAAAAAGAACTTTAAAATAGACAGATTCTTTGACTAAGTTTATGCTTCTAAGAGTTTGCCTGAAGGAAATAATCAGCCATGACCCAGAGAGTTATATACAAAAATGTCCAATGAATGGCTAAAATAGTAAATCTCGATAACGACAAATAATCTTTATGGGGGGTTATTTGTTTGGTTATCCAGCACCATGGAATATTGCTATTTTTTTTTAAATCACATTTAGAAAGCTATTTAATCCAAAGAAAATCACCCACAGATGTCTATATATTTATGTGCAAAAAACAAGGTGGAACACTGGTACTTGACATATTCTGTGTTATAAAAGAAAACCAAACTGTACTTTGACATACACCAAGGTCATTGTGTCTAAGAAATGTTTTAACATTCCCCTCCCCCCCACCCCCCACCACCCGCCCTTGGCTTCTTTCTTCTTTCTTAAGTCTCCAGAGCGGGCAAAGAACTCAGGTTCCAGTATCCTAGGTTTTATAGTAGGAAAGGACCTTAGAAGATGCTGCGGGTGTGCTGACTTACCTAGAGTACACTGTGAGTGAGTGACTAAGCACGCACCTGGACCCAGGTGGGGTGTGTCCCGGTCTCCAGCCCAGAAATTTCCCTCTAATCCCTCTGCCGACCTCAGGACCATATTTATGAACGCACAGAACTAACGTGTATACTTACAAGATTGACATTAAGCAAAACTGGATCTCACCTAGTGAAAGGCCACACGTGTTACCTGTTCTTACAAACCTTGACAAGTAACTGACAAGTAATTAGATCTAGTGCCTCCCACCAAACCATCGTGCTTCCCATTTTTCTCCTCTTTCCATCTCAAAGAAAGGGGTCTATAGACTGACTATACATTTTAAAAGCGCACAGTGAGTTGGCCTGAGATTCCGACCAGTGGCCCACTCCCGGGGGAAGAACGCTCCCTACCTGCGGCGAGTAGACTCGCGGCCCCGCAGAGACTTGCAGCTGCGCCCCCGACTGCGGACTGCGGAGTGGAATCTGCGCAGCATCCAGCCGGCTAAGAGCTCCCGGGGAGGAACGCGTGCAGTCCCCGCCCACCTCAGCCGGAGAGGACCCCGCCCCACCGAAAACTTTTGGTCTTCCTCGCTTACTAGTCGAACAGACGGATTCCGCCTGACAAACAGCAACAAAAAGCCAAAAGCGAAACTTATCCCCGAGGTTTCCTGTAAATCAGCTTTTTAAAAAGAAGCCTTCAATAATTATCCAACTTTCGCTATTTAAAAAAAAATTCTTTCCCTAGGATGTTTATTGATTTGAGAGAGGAGGAAAGGGGGGTGGGAGAGGGGGAGATGGGGGAAAGAGAAGACCAGAGGGGGAGAGAGAGAGGACTAAGGGGTGGGGAAGGGGAGACGGAGGGATAGGGACCGTGGGTGTAAGGCAGAAACATTGATTGGTGCCTCCCCTAGGCACCGCGACCCGGGATAGAATACCAGGTAGTGCCCTGACCAGAATCCAACTGCAGCTTTCTGTCTACCATAGGACTCTCCAACCAAGTGACTCACCAGCCAGGGCTAAAAAGGCTTAAAACAAACCAACGCCTGAAATAATCACAAAAATTTCAGATGGTTTTACCTTTAGAATCCAGACACCTTAAACTGTGCCATCAGGTTCCCCCTCTTTCGATAAAAGCTGTTACAAGAAAACAGAACTTGTCATAATTTTCTAACATACAGAAAGTAAAATGACAGGCCAATATAGTTTTGTTTTTTTATTCTAGAAAGTGTGTGTGCGTAACAGAGGAAATATATTTTTAAATGGGGTATTGTTTAAATGGGGAATATATTGTTTTAAATGGGGTACTTACTCAGAGTTCCTCGACATAATGAAACTTTAATTGCCTCATCATTAAAAGAACTTCCCATCACAGATTACAACTTATAAGAACGTTCCAGTTTCCTGCTGTCTTCCATTCAGGTTGGAATGACACCAGTGAGAGTTAAGAAAACCCTTCTGGTAATTCTGATCAGTGGATGAGCCCAAGCTGAAAACCATGTGACTTACACAGAGGGTGGTGGCATAATTCACTTAAGCATTCCCATTAGATCTTTAGGTGCTTGACTCTTTCTCCTTCCTTCCATCTTTCTCTCTTTGTAATCTTTGTAATTTATTTAAAGCTTTTTTTAAAAGATTTTTTTTTGTATTTATTTATCTTCAGAGGGGAAGGAGAGAGGGAGAGAAACAATGTACGGTTGCCTTTCGTGGGTTCCCTGCTGGGAGTTGGCCTACAGGGAACTGGCCTGCAACCCAGGCATGTGCCCTGACTGGGAATCGAACTGCGATCCTCTGGTTCGCAGGCCTGTGCTCAATCCACTGAGCTAACGCCAGCCAGGGCCTGTAATCTTTGTAATTTTTAAATTAATATATTGAACTCTTCATTGTTTGCCTTTCCTACTTACCCATTTCCACTGCAATTCAAAATACTATAATGAATGAATATTGAGATGTCCATTGGCTTTGTTATGGCATTTCCTTGCCATGTAAGAATTTCCATTCTCAGAATAGCACATATTTTCATTTTATTTATTTTATTTTTAGAGGGAAGGGAGACAGAAAGACAAGGAGAAAAACATTGATATGTGAAAGAAACACCAATCCATTGCCTGTTGCACGCCCCAATTGGGAACCTGGCCCACAAACTAAGCACATGTCCTGCAGGACCAGGAATCGAACCAGCGACCTATTAGTTTGCTGAATGGTGCCCAACCCACTGACCCACACCAATTAAGGCACATATTTTCATGTTTAACTTAGAAAAATACTAAGTGATATTGCCTTAGAAATCTGGTGGGGAATGTGAAATTTTCTTTAGCCTCAATAAAATCACAACAGACTTGAGAGATTTGCACCCTCCAGCAAATTTCTTCTTGAGGTCACATAGTGGAATAGAGCAATGTTTCCCCAAATTTAGTTCCTCTGCTATTTTTTATTTAATGTTTCATTTTTCTAAAAATGACCATCAATCACCATGAGGACATATATTTCATGACCTGCTAGTGTGGTCATGACTTTCAAGTCAGAAAAAAACTGGCTCTAGAACTATCTAAAACTTAGCTGAGTAATTTTGGGCAATAATTATCTGAGTAATAATTTACTGACTAGTCAGATGCCATCCTCTTAGATGGCATCTATGAACTATGAATGATTTTTAAAATGGTGGGCGATGTTTAGTTTTTTTGTTTGTTTTACCCAGTATCCAGGATGTGCATATATATGCTCAATAGGAAAGATAGGAGGCAAATGGAACTGACCTTTCTCTGTTGATGGGAATGGAAGGTTTTGCTCATCTAAGGACTCAGTGATTTACATATTAGTAATCTGAGGATTTGTGATCTTCATCATCTCACCCACCTGTTCCTGTCTTTCAGTCATTGATTTTTTAAAAATTTTGACTGTATTTTTTCCATTACCATTCAATCCCCTTATACCTCCCCCCACCTGCAATCACCACTGCTGTCCATGTCCACAAGTCCTTTTTCTTTTTTACTCAATCCCTCCAACCCCTAATCTTCCTCCCCCACCCACCTTAGCTGCTATCCTGCTCTCAGATACCGAGTCTGTCTCTGTTTTGTTAATTAGTTCAGTTTGTTCATTAGATTCCACATATAAGTGAAACCATATGGTATTTGTCCTTCTTTGACTGGCTTATTTCACTTGGCATAATGTTCTCCAGGTCCATCCATACTATTGCAAAAGGTAAAATTTTCCTTTTTTATTGCTGAGTAGCAGTTCAGTGTGGAACTGTCCCATAATTGTTTTATGCAATCATTTACTGATGGACACTTGACCTGCTTCTATATCTTGGTGATTGTGAATAATGCTTCAATGAACATAGGGGTGCAGTTCTTTTAAATTAGTGTTTTAGGTTTCTTTGGATATATTCCCAGAAGTGGGATAGCTGGGTCAAAAGGCAGATCCATTATTCATATTTGGAGGTGTGTCCATACTGCTTTCCACAGTGGCTGCACCAATCTGCATTCCTACCAAACAAGGCAAAAGAGTTCCCTTTTCTCCACATTCTCACCAGCACTTGTTGTTTGTTGATTTATTGATGATGGACATTCTGACAGGTATGAAGTAATATCTCATTGTGGTTGTAATTTGCATTTCTCTGATGGTTAGTGACAGTGAGCATCTTTCATATGTCTACTGGCCATCTGTATGTCCTCTCTGGAGAAGTGTCTATTCAGAACCTTTGCCTATTTTTAATTAGATTGATTTTTTTTGGTGCGAGTTTTGTAAGTTCTTTATAAATTTTGGATATTAACCCCTTATCGGATGCATTGGAGACTATGTTCTCCCATTCTGTGGGCTATGTTTTTATTTTGTTGATGGTCTCCTTTGATGTAGTCCCATTTATTTTTTCTTTGGTTTCCTTTGCCTGGGGAGTTATATCAGATAAAATATTGCTATGAGCAATGTCCAAGATTTTCCTCCCTATGTTTTCTTCTTGGATATTTATGGTTTGGGGTCTAACATTTAAGTCTTTAATCCATTTTGAATTTATTCTTGTGTGTGGTGTAAGAAGGTAGTCTAGTCTCATTTTTCCACATGTATCTGTCCAATTTTCCCAAGAGCACTTATTGAAAAAACTGTCTTTATCCCATTGTAAGTGCTTGCTTCCATGTCAAATATTGACTATAAATGTGTGGGTTTATTTCTGGGCTCTCTATTCTGTTCTATTGATGTAGGTATGTGTTTTTATACCAGTGCCATGCTGTTTTGATTACTATAGCTTTATAGGATAGTTTGATATTGACATGACTTCTCCAACTTTGTTTTTCTTTGTCAAGATCATTATTGCTATGTGAGGCCTTTTGTGGTTCCATGTAAATTTTTGAAATATTTGTTCTAGTTCTGTGAAATATGATACTGGAATCTTGATGGGAATTGCACTGAATCTACAGATTGCTTTGGGTAGGATGGACATTTTAATGATGTCAATTCTTCCTATCCATGAACAAGGTATGTGTTTCCACTTATTTGTATCTTCTTTAATTTCTTTCTTCAGTGCCTTATAATTTTCCAATTATAAGTCTTTTACATCTTAGTTAGATTTATTCCTAGGTATTTTATTCTTTTTGAAGCAATCGTGATGGTACTGTTTTTTAAATTTCCCTTTCTGTTTGTTCACTGTTGGGATATAAAAATACAACTGATTTCTGGATACTAATTTTATATCCTGCTACTTTACTGAATTTATCAGTTCTAGTAATTTCTTGGTGGAATCTTTGGGGTTCTCTATGTACAATATCATGTCACCTGCAAACAAAGACAGTTTTACTTCTTCCTTTCCAATATAGATGCCTTTTGTTCTTTTTCTTGTCCGATTGCTATGGCTAGAACTTCCAGTACTATGTTGAATAGAAGAGGTGAAAGTGGACACCCCTGTCTTGTTTTCAATCTTAAGGAATATGTGTGTTGTTTTTGCCCACTGAGAATGATATTGACTGTGAGTTTCTCATATATGACCTTTATTACACTGAGGTATGCTTCCTCTATTCCCACTTTGCTGAGAGTTTTTATCATAAATGGGTGCTAGTTTTTATCAAATGCTTTTTCTACATCAATTGATATGATCATGTGGTTTTTATCCTTCATTTTGTTTATGTGGTAAATCACATTTATTGATTTACAAATGTACTAATCTTGCATTCCTAGAATAAATCCCACTTGATAATGGAGTATGATATTTTTGGTGTATTACTGTATTTTGTTTACTAGTATTTTGTGGAGGATTTTAGCATCTATATTCATCAGGGATATTGGCCTGTAATTTTCTTTTCTTGTAGTGTCTTTGTCTGGTTTTGGCATTAGTATAATTCTGACTTCATAAAATGAGCTTGACAGCTTTCTGTCCTCGTGAAGTTTTGGAAAGTTTGAGAAAGAGAGGTGTTAGTTCTTCTTGGAATGTTTGGTAGAATTCACCTGTGAAGCCACTTGGTCCAGGGCTTTTGTTTATTGGGGGGTTTTTGATTTGTGATCTTGTTCATCACACCCACCTGTTTCTACCTTTCAGCCATTCATTTTCTCGTACAGTTTATCAAGATTCTTAATGAAGTTTCTGATATACTCTGGAGATAGAAAAGTAGGATATGTTTAGAAAAAAGAGAGTAACTTCCATCACACCTAGACCTCTGGGTGGTCATCTAGACGTGCAACTCTGCAGGTGCGTTGACTTCAGCCTCAGCATTCCCTTCTCTGGGTGTTTTGCTGCATCTTCTAGAGAAGAGACTGACCCTCCCCTGTCAGAGAAATGTCTGCTCCAGCTCAGCCACCCACTGAAGGAACAGAAAGGACTACCCAAGGTGGGGGTCCCCTGGCCCTTCTCTTAATACAACCAGTAATGGATGACTACAACAAACCCAGACACAAGTACTTGGTGGTGTACCTCATGCATGAGAATGGATAAGGTCGTGAAGAAGGATGAGATACTGTCACAGCTGGGTGACCAAGGTGATGCCCTGCAGATGGAAGCATCACAATTTGAGAGCAGCACTGCCAAGCTAACAAGGAAGTACTGGTGGAAAAACTGCAAGGTGATGATCATGCTGGGAGCCATCTGTGACATCATCGTGGTAGTTATTGTAAGGTGGGACTGAAGAGCTGGAAGAAAGCAGTCATTGTACACTCCCAATGATTCCCCTGGAAGGTCTCCACTCTCCTCTGGGCTCTTCCTTGCCTAATGCAGGGGGTCCCTACTGGACAGGAACCACCTCTGTCCTCAAGAACACTGTCCTCAATGTGTCCCAAGCCTGGAGCCAATTCACCCTCTTAGCCCACCCATCTGTGTCACAGGAATTATTTCCTGGGTTTATTTGAGGCTCACCAGATGTAGTTGGCTTTGTCTGTTGGGCATATTAGCCCTTCTACTTTCTTTCTTATCCCACCCTGTATGCCCTTTTGTGTCTTTGCTGTCCCCCTTCCTTTCCACCATCCATGTGCATGAGCAAATACGAAACTAAACCCTGGGACTTTGCAGTCAAATGAAGCCGAGCTTCCCACATCCCCTTTAGTTTGCCAAGAGATGATCTGGGGTTTCCACTGTGTGTCTGTCATCACCTCTGTCTTTTTTCCTAACCCTAGTCTCATACTTGTATAGAATAATAACAGTTGTACTTTGTTGGGGACCACCCTGCCTGGTTTCAGGAATCGTAAATCATCTCCCATGTCTAAGGCTGTGAGCGACCCTTGGAATGCGAGCCACTGAGGAGATGAGGCTTGTCTCTGGCAGCAGATGCCCCTGCTTCATCTCCGTGCCCCCAAAGTATGGTCAGATGGTCAGAGACAGGTGAGACCCCTCAGAGGAGGGGCAACCTAGGCCAGACACAATCACTTGGGAGGCCATCATGGAAGGACTCGGAGGCTGTGACAAAGAGGGAGTGATGGACCCTTGCCCCTTGGCTGTGATGAAGCCTGAGTCCTCATGTCCTCTGGGAGAAGCGCTTCCTGGCTCTAATCCACTTAAGCCTAAAAACCTATTATGGGGAAGGTGGTGCAGCCCTGTGCTGGGAATGGTAAGCTCCCTGGGTAATTAGGCCTGAGAAGGAATATGTGAAACCCTATGACACCCGCTTTGTTTAAGAATGCTTTTAGTTAGATGACAAAGGCCCAAGCAGAAGAAGAGTTTATGTTCCCAAAGTTCTGTAGCTCTTTAGCTGGCAGGCCCTGATTTAGAAGAAACCCTAATGGTTCTTTGTATACAATCTACTGTTTACTGCTTGGCAGTGATTAATAAGCTATACCTGAACTCCTGTGCAAAAACCCCAATAAAAAACCTAACTAGGCAAGGGTCAGGGCGCTCTCTCTCCCCTGGTGAGAGAGTTGCCCATCTGCTCCAAGCCGCTCTCCCCTTGAGAGGATGGGGAGGCCATTCTGAGGCTCTCCCGCCTTGAGGGAGTAGCCTCACCGGCCCTTTTCCTCCACAGGACTTGGTGGTCATCTGAATTTGTCTCATGTCTCATCCATGATGCTGTGGACACTGCTTGTCAGTGCACGTGTCAGTACTTTACCAGAGGCATGGGGTGTATTTACCAATTTCATTTCATGTATAACAAGGCAAAAAAATACAAATTTCTACCACTAAAAAAAAAAGAAAAAAGAGGTTTTAACACTTAAAAAATATATGAAAATCCTGCCAGCTGGGGCTGGCCATTAATGGCCAATTCAGGGCCATTAATCCTGAAACTTTGTGAAGGTTTTATGATTTGAGCAAAGTAGATGGAGAAGTGCTGAGATAGAACAAGTGTGGACACCCTAATCATTACCAGTATTACTATTTCCTAGTCACACCCCACTTACATTTTTAGGGTTAAAAACTCATCAGTGTTGATATACTGTTTCTGAGGATCACTTACATCACAGTTGACTTGAGGTGGGTGTTTAAATTCAGATTTTAGGGCTTTAACACAACAGACCTATTGAATATAGTTCTCTGGGGAAGAGGTGGTTCTGGGGGTCTACATTTCAACACCAACCTGATGTGACTCATTTGCACACTGAAGTTTTAAAAAATGATTGTATGATGTTTAAGGGAAAAAAATTAACCACGAGTTTTTGTAAGTGCAGTTATAACTCCCCTCCTCCATCAAACTTGGCTGATTGGTATTGACACCACCCTTGACACTACCTCTACCCATTCCACCAAAACAACCAAAACAAGAGAGAGGTTCCTTTACTGTCCTGATCTCAGAAGGAGGGCAGGTTCCAGGGTCTTAACACTGGGCCTGAAGTAGTGCTAGCAATTTCCCGGTGAAGAAGCAATTTCCAGTAAACCTTCTTGTTCATCAAAAACGGGATAGTCCCGGCTGATGTGACTCAGTGGTTGGAATGTCATCCCATACATCCAAAGGTTGTGGGGGTTTGATTTCCTGTTAGAGCACATACCTAGGTTGTGGGGTCAATCCCTGGTTGGGGTACAAAAGGGAAGCAACCAAGAGATGTTTCTCTCTCACATCAGTGTTTCTCTCTGTCTTTCTCTTCCTTCCTCTCTCTCTAAAATCAATAAACATATTTTACCTTTATTTTGCCATATTTTGCTGCCCTCTTAAATTATTGTTATCTCTAATTAATCCATTTCAATAGCAAACCTTAACCAACTAAAGCATCACTTTTTTTCATCTATCAAATTAACAAAACCAAATGCAATAATTATAATGAAAAGAAAAATAACTAACAATAAAACATATAGCATTCTTTATATGTCAGAAATTTGTATTGGTGATTGACATATATCAGCTCATTTAAATTTTCAACAACCCTATGAGAAAGATACTGCTATTGCTCCCATTTTAGAGATATGGATACTGAGGCACAGTGCTTAAGTACTGGTCTAAGCTTACACAGCTAGGACATGGCACAGCTGAGGTTCAAACCCAGATACTCTGGCTCTGGTACCTATGCTCCTAACTACTGTACAAGTGTGGTAAAATCAGTATCCTTATTCACACCTGGTGGCACTGTACATTTGTTCAACCTCAAAGATTTAAATATAGAGTTATCATATGACTCAGTAATTTCACTCCTATATACTCTTTCCTAAGATAATTGAAAACATATATACAAAAACTTGTACACAAATGTTCACAGCAGCACTATTCATAATAACAAAAAAGTGAGAACAACCCAACTGTTCATCAATTTTGAATTGATAGAAAAATATGGTATACCCACACATTGGCATATTATTTAGCCACAATAAGTAATGAAGTACTAAAAAATGCTACAACTTGGATGAACCCTGAAAACCTTTATGCTGCGTGAAAGAAGTCATACACAAAAGGCCACATATTGTATGACTCCATTGATATGGACTGTTTAGAATAGGCAAATCTACCGAGACAGAAAGCAGATTAGGATTTGCTCAGGGATAGAGGAAAGGGAAGAACGGGGGGGGGGGGAGGTGACTGCTAATGGTATGGGGTTTCTTTTTGGTGTGATGAAAATGTTATGGAATTAGATAGTGGTGATGGTTGTACAACCTTTGAATACACTACAAGTTTCTAAATTGTACAGTTAAAATGGCAAATTTTATGTTCTGTGAATTACATCTCAATTTAAAACTTTTTAGGCAGAGAGAGAACAGATCTTGAATCCACTGTTGGCATTATACTACCACTTGGTGTCACTGTTGAGAAATGGACAAAATCCAGACAAGCCTTGCCAAAGCTCAGTGATGCTCTCTGCTTGTTCAGATCACGTCCAGGCTATAGGCCCCATGATTGAAGTGTAAGGTTAAAATTTAGACCATGTTCCCCAGAGCGTGGGAAACACTATTCCAGAAAAACTTACTATTGAAGAGCTGATAGCTTCAGCCTGACACACTGTGCAACTACTTGCCCCCCATCACAGACTGAGGTTCTTTGCTACCTCTGGGTCCCATGTTAATAGAGAAATTCACACTCTTTGCAAAAACA